>NC_081134.1:9597974-10249322 GCF_958295425.1 Solea solea
TCACTGCCTGTGTGTGTTTTCTGTGTCAGAAACACAAGATCTGCTGTATTTGTAATTATCTTTAACCTTCATGTGCACCTACCACGTGGCATCTCCGCCTGGCTCTGAGCAGGAGAGGCTTGAGTATGCACTCAACAACAAGAGGAGGGCCCTCATCCTAGCTCTGCGCTGGGCTAGCACACACTCCTACCTGCTGCAGGAGGAGCCCGCTGCTATCTCTTTCTTGGAGGTAAATACAAATACAAAGATGCTTTCAAATGCAGTAAATTGGATCCTCTGCATGGTTTGAATGTCCTACTTTCTGTCTGTCTTACTGCAGGAGTTATACGGAAGTTTATTGAATGATTCTCGGATGCTGAGAGCTCTGAAAGACTTTGTTCCTGACCTGGAAAACATTGTGAAATTACAGTATGTTTTCTCACATGCTACATTTGGCTAAAGTTTTTCACATGTTTTACTCCCTAACCTCAGTCATATTTATTAATGATGTCATTTTCTACTTTTTTTGCAGTTCAGAAGAAGCCAAATCAACAAAAAAGGTATGTCTGGATTAAGAAAAAAATGTATCTACAGCAATGATCATTAGTGTCTACAATTACTAATAACTACAATCCCAACTCGGATGGCACAAACCCATCCACATACATACGTAACTGTTGCACCATTTTATTTTTACATACTTCAAACCTTTGGTTCATTTTCAGGTGTCAGCAACAGGCAGATATTACATTTTTAATGTGGGTCTGCTCGAGAGTAGCAGCAATATCAGAAGTGACAGACTGTTAACATTATATATGATAAATAATAAACATTCATCCATAACTATGTCAGCTGGGATTGGCTTCAGCGGCCCTGTGACCCTCATGTGGAGGATGAAGCAGTAGATGATGAATGAATGAACTTTGATGAGAGAGAGTTAGCTATAATTGGATGAAGCTTCTTCTCTTTCCAGGAGAAAAGTATCCACACAGTTCCTTTCTACTTTCAGTCTGTATTTTATGCATCCCTACCACAGATCCTTGTTTTTCTTCTTCTCTGGGCTGCAAATGTAAACTGGCTGTTATCAGTGAACCAGTATTTCAGTTTTTACATGTTTTTTATGATTTTTCTACTATACATTCCAATACATTTGTTTCCTATAGCCCCTTCAACTGCATCATAATGTTGTGGATACTGACGTGTTGTCCCGTATAATTCAACAGAAAACATTAATACGACAGTTCAGCAATGGAGAGGAAAGACTGCAAAAGAAACAGCCCATTAGGAATCACGATGACAGTAAGTTTGTGTTTAATATCCTTTTTTTGTCTTACTAGCATCAGTCAAGCAAAATTGTTTGATATTGCCATGAGATTTAAATGTGAATGTGAATGAATTCTAATCTGCTGGGTTTAAGACTTCATTAGATATGGTCAGATACTATATCATAGTATTGCAGTATTGATTGTATTATGTGTATGTTTGTGTAGTCCTACTGAAGGTCTACTGCAGTGACCACACATACACTACGATCCGGGTTTCTGTGGCAGCAACAGGACGAGAAGTTATTGGTGCTGTGGCCGACAAACTTGGCACGAGTGACGAGCTGGTGTTGATCCACCTCAGCTCTGCTTGTGGTAAGAACACTGATCGATTCAACTATTCAACAGTCGCATCACCTATAGAGACATTATTAATCCTTTCAGTGGATTCTGGTAAACCACTTTACCTTAAAAACTGATGCGTAGTTTTACCACTGTTATACAGGCCAGTCTTCTCTCTTTGTGTTATAGAAAAACTAATCTTGAAGCCAAATGACGTGTCGGTGTTTTCTTCTTTGAACATCAATGGGCGATTATTTGCCTGTCCACGAGACCAGCTTAGCAGTGTGGTAAGAGGAGAGTCTTTGCCCTGCTCACTTGGAATATGTTGCTATTAAACTGCTTTAATGTATAGTTTAATGGTCTTGTAGCAATGCTTTTGTACAGCGTGTATGTGTGTGTATATATATATATATATATATATATGTATATGTATATGTATATATATATATATGTATATGTATATGTATATATATATATGTATATGTATATATATATATGTGTGTGCGTATATGTATATATATATATACTGTATATTGTGACAAATATACAGTGACTGGCCAGTCAATTCACAAAATGACTCCCTGGATAACAGCTGTATATCATACATCTTAGTGGTGCTATTATTATACGTCTTCTGGCGTGTGTTTGCTATGTGCTTGTGAATTTTTGTGTTCTTTTGTGACTTGTGTGTCTCAGGCTCCTCTTCCAGACCAGGAGGGCCCCTCTGCAGGCTCCATGTCAACTTTTGAGCTGATGAGCTCTAAGGACCTGGCTTACCAAATGACCATGTTTGACTGGGAGCTCTTCAGCTGTGTACATGAGGTATCTCTCTTACACAGACACACTATAAATGACCTAAGACCAGTACAGACAAGAGTGTTGGGGCTGCACAGGCCTTGTTCTGATTGTTCATACAGTAGCAAAACTCATATTTGATACAGGAATAATAGACTCAGGATGCAACAACTCCCCACTGAATAAACTGTAAACTGTATTCTCTTGATGTCTCTTCCCCCGCTCCTCAGCACGAGTTACTCTACCACACGTTTGGCCGACAAAGCTTCAGAAGAACAACAGCTAACCTGGATTTGTTCCTGCGGAGATTCAACCAGGTTCAACTGTGGGTTGTCACTGAAGTCTGTCTCTGTGGACAGCTCAGCAAAAGAGTCCAGCTCCTCAAGAAGTTCATCAAGATAGCTGCACAGTGAGTGACAACTGTCACGTGCCTTCGCGTGCAAGCAACTAGGTGGATTTTTAGTTGCATTTGCTCGAGTTCTTATTTGTGGTTTTTTTTTTTTTTGTCTGTAGCTGTCGAGAGTTTAAGAACCTGAATTCGTTCTTTGCCATTATTATGGGGATGAGCAACCCTGCTGTCAGCAGACTGAGCCAGACGTGGGAGGTAAAGTATTCTGTATATCTGTTTTCCGCTGCAAACCTTGCTTGTATTCTGTCTTTGCTAAAGTTCTACATACATTTTTGGCAGAAACTCCCCACAAAGTTTAAGAAGTTCTACGCTGAGTTTGAGAGCATGATGGTAAGTTGCATTTATAAGACTTTCAAAACATATTTAAAGGAGTAGTACTTTGAATTGGTTCAGTAGATTGATACAGTAGGGAACCGTGATGCAGTGGCAATGGTTACAATGTAATCCTACGGGGCAACTGCAACATTTCACATGTCCATCAAAAAGGCTTGTTTTTAGCCAATACATGGCTCAAACTGGTCTCACTCTGAATTTCCACAAGAAGATGAACTGGCTTCTATTTTTAAGAGGTTAAATGAAATCAAAGTACGTTAAATCAAAATAATCAGAAATAATGAACTAATAATTTAATTTATTTTGTAATGACTGGTGATACGTTTTGTGACAGGACCCATCCAGAAACCACAGGTCCTACCGACTCACTGTTACCAAACTGGAGCCGCCAATCATCCCCTTTATGCCCCTCCTTCTTAAAGGTATGACTCACTTATCAACTAGTGACTTATACAACTACTTTTAACTAGTAGTGAGAGAAATACAGCTGCCATTCATTTTCATCACTTCTTTTCAGACATGACATTCACACATGAGGGCAACAAGACATTCATTGACAATATGGTCAATTTTGAGAAAATGGTGAGTTTTTGTGCACAATAAAAGTGATAATTACCAAGTTCATATAATAATAATAATAATAATAATCATAAGTCTTACAAGTGTCCACACTCATGCTTGACTTAATGTCTTTGGTTTTTTGTAGCGTCTTATAGCTAACACTATTCGACAAGTGAGACATTGTAGAAGCCAACCTTTCAGTAAGAATAACATTCTTTATCAGTTCATTACATTTGTTTGCTGACTTTATCGGATTTCTCCACTAATGACTCTTTCTCTTATTCTGTAATTGCTCCTATTCTGCTGTGTTAGATCCAGACATATGCCAACCAAACAAAAACCAAGCAGAGGTGCGGGGTTACGTCAGGAAGCTCTGCGTCATTGACAACCAGAGGGCGCTGACGCAGCTCTCCTATAGGCTGGAGCCTCGGCGGACATGAGCTCCACATGTTAAAACCACAATCGCCTTCTCTGTGACACTAGCAGCAAAAGAAAAAAAAAAGACAAAAACACACAAATGACCCGGATGAAATAACACAACTGGATGTTCAGTAGCAAATCACAACACTCAGTGACATTATCACTCTTATGGACTATTATGAATCAAGGACATATACTGTGCCATTAAAAGCCTCTTCCTCCTGGACAGACACACTGTTCAGCTGCTCTCCTGTCGCTGTGACTGATGGTTTAAACCACATTAGCTGTCACTCGTTGGGACCTGTTAGATAGAATTGTAATGTATAGAACTGGAATCAGTATCCTGCATGACTGAACTTCATTGGCTTTTTGTTCTATACAGTGGATTTCTATCGGCGTGTCCTGTAATGTTGTGCTACCCAAGATTCGCCCTTGTTTACATTATATTGCTGTACTTGCCTGTAAAGCAAACTTTACTCTCTTGACAGATGTACTCGTGGACAGACACTGAGAACCACATAGTCTGTAGTGAAAATTAGACTCCTCATTGTCCCTGGTGAATACATGGAAAGGTATAACATCTGAAAGCACTTATTTACTTCAGAATCTACTGGAGTATGTCAAGTCTTTGAGAGTCTTTAGGATTTGGTGTCCTTTAGGTGAATATTGGTGTCCCTTTACTAGTCAGACAAATTTCAAAACTATTCACAAGAGTATTAGTTGAATTAAAGCCTTCCTTCCGAGCAGTGTTCAAATTTGTCAATATACTGTGTTTCATTTTTGCAGTGGAGGACACCTTATGATTACAAATTATCCTAGATGAGGAGGTTACTTGGTCGAATCTGTTTTGCTGGATGACCTTGTTGTGTCTCTTTGATTTGGAAGCAATGACCGTGGATAGATGGAGTCTAAAAAGCATCTCAAGAACCTTGTCATCTCCCAGCTGTGTTCAGTCCGTGTTATTTTCATTTTGTATAACAGGGTGTAGAGTTTGAGCGTGTTCTTGACAAGTGTCATTCATTTTCTTTTTGATCTCAGGAGCTTTTGATGTGATGGTGTTTGTCGAGAACTGCAGCGATGCTGCCCCCTCCCCATCCCCCCAGAGCTGCCTGTAAGTGTACTGTTTGTGTAGTCTGCCTTGTAAATAATAATAAAAGAAAGCTAATTTAACAGTGCTAATGCTCAGGACGTACTTTTGTTCTCCCTGTTTGGATCTAGTGATTGAAAAAAGCAATACATTTAATTTTTTTGGGCCTAAGGAAAATCAGCAAGCCTAACTTCAAAGAAACTTTCTCTTTACAGCACTTTTTATACATTGACAAATTAATGATATTTTCTTTAGCCTTACTGCAGGGGGTGCTGCTGGTGTAGTGGATGGTTGTGGAGAGTGCACCTGGTTCATGTAAGGTCAGTAGTGTGTATCACTTGACAATGAGGAAGATGACCAATGCATATAATATGTATCTTCAGATTGGCTTCTGCAAATTGGGGCACTTGAATGACTTGACATGCAGCACAGAGCAGATTAATAACGTCCTGTCATTCTGAACACGGATGAGTCACTTCTGAGAAAAAAAATAACCCACCTGGTATCATTGAGAGTACATTTGTTTGTTTGTGTCAGAGAGTGGTTGTAGACTTTGAGAGACACGGACATGGGGCAGCTTAAATCATGTTGAATCATGGGAAGTGTAGATGGAGCTCAACTCACACCAGTGACTGTAAGTTTAAATACAGTCTTTGCCTCTGCTGCATCATTTTAAATCATTTAAGTCAACAAAGCCTGGTGGTTATCGCTCCGTGTCGTCTATTCATGACCAAGTATGGGAAAAAAATGTGCACATGGAGGAGAGAATACCATTGTTTTGCAATTTGAGGTCACTTTATGTTATGCACACATAACATAACACAATTATTTTACATGTGCATCAGACAACTAGGTCTCAGATAAATAAATGTCTATTACTTTTGGTGGAAATTTGGATTTTGAGGATAAGATCTGACCCATGCAGTGGGAATATTGTGTTTCGAGCATATTGTATAGCACTTTTATGCTTCCTACAGCAAGAACCATAGAATTTGGCACTGCCTTTAGTTCCTCTGTAATGCCATCCTGCAGCACGAGTATTAAAAATCATGTAAATGTTTTTCTTTTCCGTCAAATGTAACCATTAGCTATCACACTCCTTCAGCCCTTTAGTCATGTATCAGTTATGAATCATTATGAAGTCTACTTTAAGACATGAAAACTGACGACCAGTGAGAAGTGTCCTAACTTCCCGAGCTGATCTCACCTGTCCCTGCACAGTGATGTCAGCATGGCTCTCCTTTCCGATGAGGTCACCGGGTCATTCCTGTTGGGCTGAGTAACACACTGTCCCTGTCTGGCTTCTCTGGTGAGTGTGTGTTTTTAGCTGCAGTGTGTGAGAGAAGGATTTAGTTATGTGTGGCAGTCGTCCTTGTTGCTAACTGATTTACTATCTATGACATGCCATAGGTTGAAGTTGTGTGTGTTTGTGTGTGTGTGTTGGGTGGGTGGGGGGTTTGGGGCGTGCAGTTTATGGAGATCTTTATATAGCTACAGTTATCCACTAAGAAGGAATACCCTGGATGCCAGTGGCCATATTTGAACAGTGTGTCTGCTACACACTCACTGCAAACCGTAACTTACACACACTCAAAACACTCACCTCCCTTTCATCTTCACACACTGTGTGTGTTGTGTGTGTCTATGTTGTAGTTACACTGTATCACCACTATCGGGCAATGTTGTCTAGTAGTGACGGGGGGCCTCGACATTCCCTGACTCACAGGGTGCAAACTTCTATCTCTCTCTCTCTCTCTCTTCCAGCACTTTCTGGTTTCTTCCCTCTGACAATCTCTTCTGTCGCCTGACAACATCCACTCTGACCTCGCAGAGGAAACTACTCCACCTCTCTTAATTTGTCATCCTTCACTCTCGCTGTACTGATCTGAGAATTGTTCATACTTTTGGGCCGGCCGTTTTGGGACTTGAGAGTGCAAGCTTTTGGCCTCTCTTTGTATGTGAATGTGTTTGTGAGTGAGTGAGTGTGTGAGAGTGTGTGAGTCAGTATGCCATGTCGTCCCCTGGCTCGTCGTTTGTGCAGATAAAGCATGAGGACCTGCTTTTCTATGAGAACTGTGGAGGAGGCAGCTTTGGGAGCGTCTACAGGGCCATCTGGATATCCCAGGACAAGGAAGTGGCTGTGAAGAAGCTTCTAAAGATTGACAAAGAGGTAAGAGGGTGGACACACACACTCGAACACTACAACACAACCGTATCACACAAAAAATGGATATCCATGCACACCAGTGGTAGGGTTGCCAGGTCTGCGTTGGGGGGGGGGGGAACTGCAAATCAAAACCTTCAAGATATACTGCTGCCACATGCCCAACGACATTACTATCATTGCCACACATTTGTAACATCTACAATGACAATACATACACATACAATAAGCATAAATGTTTATTTGTGCCAGCATTAAAAGCTGTTTACCCTAAATAGGTATTTAACCAGTGTCCCAAAATGGCCTACTATATGGTCATATCAAAATCGAAATATAGTTCTGTGAAGATCAGTTTACTGATGTTTTTTGCTTCCTCTTTCCCTTTTCCCCCTCCACCCTGCCTGTTTGACACAAAGTTATTGTTTATGTCACATGTATTTACTGCACACACACACAAAACCATGAGCCACAACATTAACACTGGTTGTGAATGAACAATAAATGTGTGTGTGTATATATATATATATGTGTATATATATATATATATATATATACGTATATATATATATATATGTATATGTGTATATATATATATATATACACATATATACATACATATACATATTGATTTAATTTTAGTGTTTCTCAAATGGGGGAAAATATTGATATTGGGATACACTTTATAAAGAAGAAAGACAAAGCATTCTGGGCAAATGTGTGCATAATATAACATTTCTGTGATGCCTAATAATATTTTGTACTGGTAAAGAAACCGTTTCCATGTCTGTCTGATAAATTAATTAAAAATGTAATTTTAAACATATTTTCTACATAAAATTTAATTTTCTACTTTAACAAAATCTCCAGTAAAATACTAATTTGAACCATCTATAATTTCTTGTCAAATCTCCGGGAATGGCTGCTGTAAAGGGGCTGAACCTGATGCTGTACAGCAAAATAAAATCATTGAACTGGAGCTATTTTACAATCACCAGTGTTGCTTGATTATATGGTTTGGGATCTCTCCCCCATCTTGATCCATGTTGTGAATGCAACACAGACCTGCTCGACCCACAGACAGATCACCTCATTACCTCAAATGTAGCCCAATTCTGTTGGAAAACCACAGACTTGGCCTCCCTGACGAATGGGACATGGCTGCTCTTAACAAATCAGTTTCCACTAATTTCTCTTTGAACTCAGACACTCAGAGCCCCCTCCTCCTTCTGCTGTTGAACTTGTGTTTATCTTAAACATACCTCTCTGTCCTCCCCCTCCTCCCGCTCTTTTGTGGAAGGAGCGTTTTTTATTTATGCCAGCACTCCTCTGTTCCTCCCATTGTATGTCAGGGCGAGGTGTGTGGTCATTCTCATGCTTTAATGCACTGCAGTCCAGGCCGGGTGGTTCTCCACGTAGTATATGACCCCGATAATGATCCAAACATAGTTTCCTTCCGTGTTATTAATGCTGGAGCGGTGCTGCTTCACAAGCCAGTGTCAGGGAATCAGGACGACCTGTGGGTGAGTCAGGCATGTACTGTATATACAGACAATGCATTGTCACACATGGGCTGACAATCACTTTCTCACACTTGTGGACAAACACGTGGAGGGTGGGCAGACATGTTATTATGGATAACTGCTGCTGAGCATATTCTTCATGAATCTTTCACACACTGAATGTGGAATCCATCCATCCATCTTGTACCGCTTTATCCTCCACATGAGGGTCGCGGTAGGTGCTGTGCCAATTTTCAGAGGGAAGAAGCCGGAGAAAACCCACGCACACACGGGGAGAACATGCAAACTCCATGCAGAAAGACACTTGTTCTGACCGGGTCACGAACCCGGGTCTCATTGCTGCAAAGACAAGAGTGCTAACCACTACACCAACTGTGTGGCCCTTTTAAGTGAAAAAAGTTAAGGAAATAAAAACACCAAACTACATGTACATACATAAATACATATAACTCACCATCATATGACCAAAAGCACTCATTATAGAGAATTACATTTTCACAATTTGTCACATTTCACATTGTGATTTTGGTCGCGCTACTTTGTCATCTTTAAAAAGTGAGAAACACTGGTCCAGTTCATTGAGGTGGAATAATTACTTATAGTTTTTAATTTAAACTCTTAATCTGAAAAGTTACGGTTGGATAACTCGGATGTAACCATGATGAGGAAGTAAAACCTAAAGTATATCATGTCACTTTTAAAAATCTGTGGACGCAGAAATATAAAGACGCTCAAAAGTAGTGCAAAAGAACAGTATTTGTGTAATTGTACCTTTTTAAAGTTGCTTTCCATCGCTACAGTATATTCACAAAATGATATTTGACAAACTCACATATGGTAGACCGAGGAAAAAAAGAGTTCTCTTTCTTTGGAAGAAAAACTATTTATAAAACGTTTTGATTTTCAGTTGCAGTTGCTTGTGTGATTTCATAGATGTGATGGTTAGCGAGGCATCATTTCCACATAATGTAAAGGTTATGACCTACAATAAATGTCAGTTCAGATTTATGTTTTGTTTGTCACCGCAGTGTGAAAGGCCTTTGTTTGCAGGCTTAACCTGAGGCACGACAGAGGTTCAGACACGAGTTCAGACGACACCGTCTGAATTTAGTTCAAACTTGGCCCGTAACTCTAGGATTTTAATGTTGTGTTTTCAAAAGTGCTGAAAAGTGTATTTCTTTCACTACAAATGGCTAATGGGCTGAATAGTTTGCTTATTAGATTATTTAAAGTCGGAAAGTCTAAATGAATACTGCTCTGCCTGGACCTCGCTTGCATGTGTAAACTTGACTATTGTTATAGCATAATACCATCTATTATATTGTGATGTATGTATTTATATAATAAATGCTGGAAAAGCGTGAGAAATGGATCTTGAGAGTGCTTTGAATTTGACCTTGTAATCACTGTAATTTAAATGCTATCTCTCTGCACCAGTGTCAGATACTGGACCACTGAAGTAATCTGCTAATGAAGTTGTTCATGTCCCTTCTCTTGTTTCTTCTTCTCCCTTTTCCTCGACCAGGCTGAGATTCTCAGTGTCCTGAGTCATAAGAACATCATTCAGTTTTATGGAGCCGTGCTGGAATCTCCCAACTATGGCATTGTCACAGGTCAGACACTGTGTGTGTGTGTGTGTGTTTGTATGTACAGTATGTGTGTGGGAGAGAGCGAGACACTCATATCCTTTAAGATTTCCTCATAAGAATAACAATATGAACATATGGCCAGGGTCATTTAATCCCTGTCTTCAGTGAGGATAAGAGAATACTGTATGCTCCGTTCAGAAAGGGGTCAGAGCAGATGGTTCTCTCTTTGATTTGATCATATTTGGTCCTGGACGTGCCACTTAAACGCACGTTAGCACATGCTCGGGTGGCCGAGCAGTGTTAGTGTGCGTTTTGAAGTGTCACGGTCTACTCTTGAGCACAGGTTCCTGCTGCTTTTCCTGGCAGGACATTTGTAACTGAGACCAGCGTGTTTAGACGTGGTAGTAATCCTGGATAGAGTCAAATGGTTACGACACAGCGGCGGTGGCGACGACGACGGCGACACACGACTGAAAAACCTGTCTGGCTGTAGTTCTCGCTGCGGTCGAGTCTGACCAAGTATTCCGCCCCCTTGAATAAAAACAGGTTTTCCAGATATTTTCATTGTCAAATCTTAAAGGCTGGGCCATGTGCAGCTGTTAAACATTATAGAATAATGAGGTAGACCACAAGATATCACATTCTTTAAAATATCAATCAAAGCGGACAGTTAGCCATCGTTTACAAAGCTGACACATCTGTATTCAATCCATTCATTTTGCTCATGGACTTGGTGACTGTGTAGCTGTATAAACATAGATACACATGTGCTTTTTTTTTTTTTTTTCAATAATCAATGTTTCCATGTGTGTCACTGTTTGCAGAATATGCTAGCGGGGGTTCTCTGTATGAGTACCTCTCCAGTGAGCAGAGTGAGGAGATGGACATGGAGCAGATCATGACATGGGCCATACAGATGGCCAAAGGTAAGACTGAGGACATAGTACTTGTGTTCGAGCACCAGGGTCCATTATTTAGAGAGAATCCTTTACTCGCCTCTTCATTCACTTGTTTATATTCCGCACCGACAAGCTTTTTAATCATTTACTACAACAGGCAGGAATAAATGAATTCATTAAAGCCATGGTGCGTAACTAAAGGTGTTGTTTATGTTATTATTCAGCCTCAGTTTGAGCCTCAGTGTAACATTATTTGTATGCTGCTGTGTCCCTCACCTGAATACTACTGGGTTATTTGAACAGTAGTAACATTAATTCCCTTCTGAAGTTCTTTGTGGATGTTTCTTTGTATGTTTCAGACATATTTACAACCTGGTTGCAGCCATCTCGCTTTACTAGTGCAATGTTGCTATTGCCTCTGTCTACTCTGACATAAAATCAGTCATGTCCTACAGCGTGGAAACATTGCTGGGCAACACAATATTTAAATAAAAGAGTCCTTTGGAGCCGATAGTCTTAAGTAGCACTGAGTGAACTTATTTGACAAAGGTTTAAATGTAAAAAGACGAAAGATTTGTTTATATAAAAAAGTTACACAATACAGAACAGCAGTAGCAGATGAGTTTTTGGCAGGAAAGGATTAATTGATTCATAAAAGGGTTAAGAAATTGTACTTTTGATGAGTAATCAAAGGTTGAGGATGAAGATGAAAGATTAATAAATCCACAGATGTTCTCTGGGTTTTGATGAAAAGTCACCTGTCAAATAGAGTGATAACAATTAAAAGTTGAATTCAAGCCTGCTCATGTTTAATCTGTTGAGAACAAACTCGTAAATTTTGTCCTCATTATTTCTGGTCCTTTGTTTTCTATATAAATCTGTAGCCTAAGAAAGAGTGGATTTCTGCCCAAATCGTTCAGCCAACGTCTAAGAAATGTAATAAAAACAATTTTCACACTTCTTAAATGTCATTTGTCATCTTTCAGGAATGCATTACCTGCACGCAGAGGCTCCAGTCAAAGTCATTCATAGAGACCTCAAGTCACGCAATGGTAACGTTTGACTTCGATCACACTCTGAGTTTGTCTTGCACGTGTAAACAACAGTGCTCTTCATACTTTACCTTCACTCACATCACTTCTCTTGCTTCACAGTGGTAATGACAGCAGACAAAGTGCTGAAGGTTTGTAACTGTTATCTTGTGATTTATGGACAAGAACATTGTTATCTTTGGCATTTGTTTTCAATTCACTTCAGACACACAGCTTTTATTTTAGGTTATTTTTTTTCCCCCTCATTCTCTCTGTTGCAATTCCAGATTTGTGATTTTGGAGCATCTAAGTTTCTCTCTCATACCACCCATATGACGGTGGTGGGCACGTTCCCCTGGATGGCACCTGAAGTCATTCAGAGCCTGCCTGTGTCTGAGACCTGTGACACCTACTCCTATGGCGTGGTGAGTTCTCAGCACTGCACATGATGCCAGAGATCAAACTTTCCTATTCTGACATGAAGATCTACAGCTAAACATCAGAGGAAAAAAGGAAACGTTAAATAAATACAAGTGTTGCATGTTCTCATCTCTCCATGAGTGTGTGGGTTTTCTCCCACGGTACAAAAACATGCAGATTTGGGGATTAGGTCAACTGGACACTTAGAGTGGATGGTTGTTTGTCGCTATGTGTGGAAAACAACAGAAACAAAACAGGAACTTGTTGGATCTACAACATTTAAGCTGATTAAGATCCGATAAGCTGGTTGCAGAATTCAGTCACTGTTTCTGGAAAAGTCTCTTTATCTTTAATCTTCAGATGTAGCATGTTGTCCCACTCCTTCAACCACATACTGCGTACCAAAGATTTTCAGAGTTGCAGCAGCAGTTATTTATCTAGCAGTGTGGACAGGGATGCGGCCTGGGCTTCTCACATGGAACAATAAAGGGGAAGAGACAAACTCGCTTTTAAGAAAGCTGAATTCATGACCCCACGCCATTTGTAACCTTGGACAGTGGATACATGGATGAGACAAATTCCCGTCTTGATCTACTGCACAGGATGTGATGTTTGAATGTTCTGTGACCAGGTGCTGTGGGAGATGCTGACTCGGGAGGTTCCTTTCAAAGGCTTTGAAGGGCTGCAGGTTGCGTGGCTGGTGGTGGAGAAACAAGAGGTAACACACGCACGCAGACGCACGCAGACGCACACAGACACGCAGACGGGCACGTGTACCTTTTCGAATACCTTGTAAACATGTAGACCCACCAGACTTTGAGAAGGCTGCAGGAACAATGCGATGCTCTCATGGTTTCCACTGTGAGTTGGTGAGACTGAGGCTGGGTATTTTTAGGCCTGATGTCAGTTCTGTGCTCTTGTAAGGACTGGATACACAGCAGTGGAGCTCAGCCAGAGCCCCCCTCCCCAGCTAATGCCTTTATGAGCGGAAGAGAGACAGAGGGAAAGGACTACAGCGATAGGCGGGTTGATTCAAGAGTGTTTATGGGTGGAAGGGGATGATGGTTAAACAGTGTTTTTCAGTTACTGACGTGCCCGAATCCCCTCTAGCAGCCACACAGCGTCACAGTGGGAGCCAGCAAACAACTGAGAACATGATTCCTGAGTAGCTGTTGGCTAAGCTCCAAATACTCTCCCTAAATAACTCGCTGTGTCTCTTCCTTTCCCAGTCTCCCTCTGATTTTCCTCTTCACGGCTACACCTCTTCCTGACCCTCCAACTTGCCCTCGCTCCACTCAGTGATATTTTAGGATTAATCCCCACAGAAAACTGTTTCCATTTACTGCGCAGCCCCGTGGAGCTGTCTGGGCTCATTCAGACCTGTGCTGAGGCCACACTGAGATCCTAACGCAGGAACTCTATCTTAGTGCCGTGTTGCTGCAGTTTGCAATACGACCGAAAGATAAACACGGACACTCTTGTATGTCACCATTTTATGTCAGACATAAAAGGCTCATTTGAAGTCTACAAAAAACAACTTATTCTACGCTTGTACAAACATTACTTACAGTATGTGTTCATTTTCTGCCAGTAACGCATAGTAAATGTGCCACACTGGACCTTTAACTGGCTTTTGTTTATGACTCTGTTTATCTAGAGGCTGACCATCCCCACCAGCTGTCCAGCTAGTTTTGCTGAGCTGATGAGGAAATGTTGGCAAGCAGACCCAAAGGTAAGCTCGAGATGGATCCAAAGACTATCTTATTGAAGAGACTGGGCAGGACGTACTCAGGGGGCCCCTTTATCACACTGTACCAAACTAACGTCACTGGGTCTAATTAGGGGGGGGGGGTTTCAACCATAAAATCACTGCAGTCTGCTATTTGATATGTATAAACAGGGGTTCTCTTAAAATTGTTGTTGCCCTGGTTAGCAACACCCCTGAATAATAAGATAATAAAAACATGTATGAGTGTTACTTCTGCTTGTGTGCACGCATGTACCTACAGGAGCGTCCGCAGTTTAAGCAGGTGCTGGTAACCCTGGAGACCATGGCCAATGACAGCAGACTACCGGACCAGTGCAATTCCTTCTTACATAACAAGGACCAGTGGAGGTACAAACACAGAGTTTTGTAGATGTATAAGTCTTAAGCCAACATGAGATTTGTTGTTTCTGCAATGCTATAATGACCATATATAATGCAGCATGCGACCAGAAAATACAGGAAATATGAACAACATCACATTTTCGGACAATAACACAAAGAAAGAAAGAAAGAAAACAGCTTGTCAAATATTGAGTGTGACCTTCCCTTACACTTGAACAACACCAGGACCCTGCACTGGAACAACTATAATTAACGTTGTTGGTCAACACCTGTGTTTGTCCTTGTGCGTCATGATGAAAATGGCTGCTGTCAAAAAGGTCTTTTACGTGGGGGTTGATTCAAGACCGCTTTAAGCATTCTTCATATCCTGCATATTCTGGTTGTATCTTCATAGAAATATTATTAAAACTTTGCTAAATGACTAAGCTAATGGTGGCCTTGTATCTGCAGTGCATCGGAGCATGAGGCATCATCTCTAATCAAAGCTCAAAGAGAGGTTTTAGTTTCTTATCGCAAATGCAGTCCGTTGTTTACTTAAATTTAACTCGGCGCAGAATCTCAGCGCGCGCGCACACATTTACGCACGGCTCTGTGGACTGTAATGCTCAGGAGAGAAGTTGAATGTGTGACCCTGTACTCTACTTCAGTCTATAATAAGCTCTCTGGAAAGCGTCCATGAAAGAGATTCCTCTACTCCACTGTGCCCTCACTCCACCATGGGGGGAAACGACAGGAGACGGAGGGGAGAGGTGGTGGAAACATCAAGTATGGACAGGAGGAGACGTTCAGGGGAGGAACAGAAATGTAATGGGTGCATGTGAAATCAAAAACAGAGAATAGAGGGATAACAAGAGAGAGGACCGATGACAGGAGTAAAGACGGGGAGAGGGTGAGACTGAGAGAAACAGAGAGAGAGAGAGAGAGAGAAGGGTGGTGGACAGAGCAGAGGAGAGAAGGTGCGAGATTCTGTGCATATTTAACATGAGTACAGCGAGGCAATCAATTCTGAGTGAAGTTTTGGGTACGAGTGGAAAAACTTGGGACAAGGGGAAGAGTGGAGGAGGGGAAGAGACAGCGAAGGAGCTAAAGGGGTGGGCTAATTGAATAGGGAGGAATGGCAGGAGCATAGGAGAAGGTATGGCTGTGCATCAGATCTCTTGTCTATATTTAGCTGCTGTGAGAACTGATTGTGTTTGTGAATGCACTCTCATAGATACACACTCACAAATCACAGCAGTGACCTCCTGTGGTTGCTGCAAGTATTGCAGTCAAACGAGGACAAGCGTTTTGCATGTGCAATGACTGTTATTACAGGAATTACATCAAATAATGATGTTAGACTCTCATACAGTCTCATGTAGGAAATAGTTATCTTCTATTTTTAATACCTGCATTGTTTTTTTTTGATGTGTAGTTGTAATGACAAGTTGCACTTTTTATTTATATGTTTGTATGAGTTTATATGGGTTTAGTGATTTCCCAAACAGCCTCAGCAGTGATCCCTGATGTTCTCCCTGTATGCTGCCCTACAGGTGTGAAATTGAGTCGACCCTGGAACGCCTTCGGAAGCTGGAGCGGGAACTTTACTCCAAAGAGAAGGAGCTGGAGGAGAGGGAGAGGAGGCTGAGACTGTGGGAGGAAAGGCTGATGGAGCGGTCCAACATGACTCCCAGTCCCACCTCTCTACTCATGGAGCGCTCAAACATCTCACCAGTGAGTCACCGTGGAATAAGGTCCATGTAAATCTGTTCAGGCAGCTGACAGTGCGACTTTGTAATACCCTCCCCCTTGCTCTCATCTCTGACAGTTCTTCTCGCCGATGTCCATTGGTTCTTCTGGGTCTTTCTTCCGCTCGCACTCTCAGGACTCCAGCAGTACAGGAGTCAGCAGTGCCGGCGTCAGCTCTCTAATCCGCACCCTCAGCAACGGAGACACAGAGAGGGGGAGCAGCACGGTGCTGGAAAGGGGGGTGGGTTCACTCGACAGTGGGAGGCTGCATGCCATGCTCCTTGGGTTGCAGGGGAGATTCGGAGAGGAGGGCGAGGAAGAGGAGGGCACCCTGGAGGAGAAAGGCTGGGGTCAGCAAGAGAGACATGACAGTGGGAGCATGGAGGGAGGAAGAGTGCAGGTGACGCTTCGGAGCTTCCCAGGTGGTGTAGTGGAGAGGGAGGAGAGGACGTGGGAGGAGGGGGAAAGGGACAGAGGAGGCGTGCAGAGGAGCAGGGTGACGACTGTAGTACGAGGATACTCGGGTGGGGACGGGGAAAGGGAGAAGGAGAAGGAGGGGGCGTGGGAGATAGAAAAACGTGGAGACAGACTTAGTGAGAGAGGGATGGAGGGAGGGTTTGAAGGAGGGCGGCTCCCAACCATGTTCAAAAGTCTCCATGGGAGTTTGGGGGGCTTGGGGGACATGCTGTCTTTAGACATGGATGAGATGGGGGACATGGAGAGACTAGGCGACATGGACATGAACATGGGTGACCTGGGAGTGAAGGTGGTCGGTCAGGGAGTCAGGAGCGAGCTAGGGGTCAGGGGTCGGCGGAGTGACATGGGTGTCGTAGTTCAGGGAGTCAGAGGTGACCGCAGCGAGGCCATCAGCCAAAAGATTAGAGGTGAAGTGGGTGTCCTCGGCCGCTCGGGAGTGCAGGTGAGCATGCGGGCTTCATCCAATCAGAACTCTGTGAAGAGCTGCAGCGTGCGGCATGGAACCAAGATCAACATGGCTACTGCGGCCATGGACATGATGGAGCTCGACTGGTCTGACAGTGACTAGAAAGCACGTTAGCACACACACACACACACACACACACAAACAGGAAACACACAGAGGCCAAACTAGAGATATCGCCTTGTCAGCACATATAGTGTAAACTACAGTATGTGCATAATAGGGCTGTCACTTTTCCAAAAATCAAGTTAAATGAATATTACGTGACACCGCGTTCCTTTAATATTTAATATCCTTTGATATTCAGATATGGCTGTACATTTCACATTTCCTCCATTTCCACAGCAAAATAACATCAACGTCTTATTTTTCACATGGGTCCAGAGGGCATTCACGGATGGATCCTAAGGCCAAGATGTGCTCGGAGCACCCTCTGCTGGACCATGGGGTAATTACTTCAGACAGTCTGCTGCGCTTCTAGGCTAGTACGTTTTGAACTCAAACTGGTTATTAAGGTTAAACGCTACAATAAAACAGACAATATCTGGGTTATGTTGAAAAAGTGACAGCCCTAGTGTAAAGGAATCTCCAGTGGACAAAGAGCTGGTAGACACACATTTCTTTTGTTTATTTTTTTGTTTTTTATTGAATGGATGAATACTACACTCGTGTACTGTGAAATAGGAAGGAGCAAAAAGGCAATTTAAAGGTTGCCTTGTAACGTTGACAGAACGATTTCACCTGTGTAATTTAATATGCTACTAGAACTGATGCATAACATACTGTAAGAGGTACAAGTGTCGCGACATAACACACTTGAATGGCGCTCTAACGAGAGAGCACTGTCGGATGTTTCTCTCCTGCTTCTCTTGTAGTTGGTAGATTTGATTTTTGTTCGAAACAGGCTTTGACTTTTATCAGTTCTAACTGTGATCTAGTGTGTGAATTTCTTTTGGCATTTCCCTCTGTATATTTTATCATTTTTCAATAAAAAGAACAGAAACTCATGCTGGTCCTGTGAGTTTGCTCTGCGTTGAGCTGAGGACCCCCCCATTTTTAACCCACCTGTCCCTCTACAGTAGATACAATCCTCTGAACTCTGTCTCACACGCTGAGTAGCAAAGCCACTCCAGCCAGAACCCACTTTGCGGGCCGCTCCCGGGTCTTCAGGCTAAACGTCCACACATATGTGGGTCCTCTGATCTTGGTCTTGTAGAGAGGACATTCATAGATATTCCTGGTCTCGTGGCGATCATTGGGCACAGCTCGGACTGAGATGACGGGCATGTGGGGGGTCAGTTCCTTTAGACGGGCCTCGGTGATCACCCCGGCCTGCGTGTCCCATCTTGCCCCTGTGGGAGGACACGAGTGTGAGAAGAGACCAAGCAACAGGGAGGAAATCGCAGTGACACTGTTTGATTTTACCTTCCATGTAAAGTCCATACACATACGCCCCCTCCCTGGCAGGCTGGTTGAACTCTTCCTTGAATTTCTTGGTCACGTCCACCGTCAGTTTCACTTTATCCAGCGGCCACTCGTTCTTCCGCGCCAGAGACTGCATCACCGCTAAAAAGCCACGATGCAAGGATTAAAAAAAAGGACAGAGGAATAAACTCACAATCCCTAAACTTTAGAAAAACCCAACTCTGAATTATTACATCTGATTATCGCTGTTACTGCGTCGGCCTCCATTAAACAAACGCTAAACAAGTTAGCAGTTAACAAGCTAATTCAGAACAGCTGGATGAAAAGTGAGATCATCACACAGACGGCACGTCCTAGCACTTAGATAAATCCAAAGTGTGACTAAGTCATTTACTATCATTAATAGTTCACCGTTGGTTAATTCACACACTTCTGCTCTGTGAAGAAAAGCTCTGCTCCGACACTCTGTCACTTCCCTTTTCAGGCCGTCGTTCAAAAAGAACGATCACTGATAAACAAACGTAAACCTATTCTCCTCACGGCAGCGACTTCATTATGATGAGTTGTATTTAAAAAGACCAATTGTCTGTCTTCACAATTAATGTATACTTTACCGGTGAGGAAGGACTGAGGGTTAAAGAGTCCAGACAGCCAGACGACACTCGGCAGCGTCAAGTCCTGAGTCCAGCTGTCCAGCTCTTTACAGCGCTGCAGCACATCATTGTACCTGGCACACAGTAAGATGTAGGCGTTAGAGCTGCAACTAACTTAAAAAATGTTGATCGGTGTTCGTCGAACCTGGAAATGGTGATGTTCTCAAATGTCTTGTTTTGTCCACAAACCAAAATGATTCACTTTGAATGATCTCTTTGTTATCCAGAGCAAAGAAATGAAGAAAAGATTCACATTTAAGAAACTTAAACATGCAGACACATGCTATGTACACACCATATAGCCAGGCTGTAGGTGGAGGGGTACGCTAGCTTGGTCCAGGTGTCGGGGACGTTGTCAAAGAACAAGGCCGTCTGCAGCCTCTCCATCTCAGAGGAAATGGCCAGTTCACCCTTTGGCACACGGATATTTAATTGCAATGACGGTATGAAAACACACACACACACACACACTCGTACTGTAGTAATAAACAAATAAACAAATACACATGAAAATGTTTTTTTTTTAAATTCAGGGCATTTACAGGATATGCTATAATAGCCTTTGGTCCCTAAACTAAATCTAAAGATTTTGTGTGTGTGTTTTTGTTGAAACACTTGTGTGGTCAAACCTTGAGTCCTAGGTCAAGCTCCTTGAGCGAGCGCCGCATCTCAGAGACGAGTGTGTTCATGCGCTCGCACTCCTGGAAGCAGACCAGGATGTACGGCGAGCGCTCGGCTGTCTTAGAGGTGATGTCTGACATGTTGTACTCTTCTGGTAACTTTTCCAGAATCTCATCTAAGATAGTTTTCACCTGGGACAGAGAGAGAGAGAGAGGGAGAAGTGAGTGACAGCTAATGTTGTTAGATTTGATGATGTGTTTCCCTAAAATAGAGGGTGATTTGAAACTCAGTATCTAAAAGTCAGTCGTCTAATTACTGTAGGTAAAAAATAAACACTTCCAATCCAACCTTCTCCTCCAGTGTCTGCGAGGCTCCCTCTCCCATCACAGCATCAGGAGACTGCAGCTCCAACAGAGTGTGAAAAAGGTTATCGGACGTCACTGTCAGGAACTCAATTTCTGCGTTGGGATGCAACCCATAATGCACTGGGCTCTCGTGGGGCAGCATCTCATCTACGAAATCATGGTAGCCCTGGAATTACCAGGAGAATATTATTAGTGAATGGATTCTTGCATTGAGCTTGTAGCGACTTCTATTCGTGTATCCAGGGACTGCTGACTCACTAATACCTCAGTAATGACTTCATTTATGGACACACAATGACACACAAGTGTACAGTTCCATTTATGCTCCCACCGGTTCTGATTATGAAGGTTTTTTTTTTTTTTCAAGTTTCATCAAACGTTGTTTTATTTTTATCCATTCCCAGGTACCTGATAGTCCAGGTTGGAGGGAATGATGAACCCAGGAGCCAAAGCATGTTTCCGGTCAAACTGAGAAAAGGAAAAATATGAGAAATAGAGTTTTTAGCTGCACATCTCATACACAGTGGAAAACATACAATGGTGCCATCGCAGGCAGCTAACAGTAAACGCATGTCACATGTTTGTCATCTGCTGAGGTGATGCTACATCATCAGTGATTTCCTGTTGGTAATAACTGACCCCATCCTTATTGTTTGCACCTGTGTCTTGTTATCCACCTTATTGAATTCTCCTCTTTGCCTGTTTTCCGGACTCGATTTTATACACTTTCTGTGTCTGAATCTGCCTCTGGGTCTCTTACTTGTGAGTTTCTAACACGACATTGGCTCAAAATCTGGCACGTCTGGTGGTGCAGGTTCGAAAACGGGCACATTTTGGTTCCTCTCTTACCGACACTCAGCTTTGCATGCAGTGGCACCACTGTCGGCCCACATCACCTGCTGATCTGTAGAGAGCGAGACTTGTATTCCCCCCCCCCCCCCTTTGTCGTCTTCATAAGAGAATGTGTACAAACCTGGTTGGGCTGCATGTATTCCTCCAGGTATGTTCTGCAGAGACGTCTGTCCCAGTCATCAGTAATGTGTCCTCCATACATGATCTCCCCAAACAGATACCGCAGGTCCTCCCATGGCACCTTCATCATCATCATCATAAACAAACTGGTTATTACGTGCAGAAATTAATTTTACTCAATAGTGTGATATCCAAGTACTCAAGAAGTTAATACTTAAAAGACTGGAAACACAATAATAAAAATATTATTATTTGAACAAAAGCAACTAAAAGGAACTAATCAAACATGAAACCCTATTGAGTGAAATATAAAATAATTGACATTATAAAACATATTTTTATATCCAGTTGTGTGTTGACTTGCTTGAATTTAATTATTATTATTATTATTATCATTATGCAATGTATTTGTTTGTTTGTCTGCATGTGCTTGTTGTGGGCATTTCATTTATGCATGATTTATGTTTATTTCGCTTTCAAATGTTCACTGTAGAAGGGTTGATCTTCTTTATCTCTTTATTTTTGTTATATTTTTTAGTTTGTAGTTAGAACTGCAGCTTCCTGTTTGGTTGCTGTGTTTATTGTATAGATTAGATAGATAAATTGAATCAGAAAATAATACAATAATCCTCAACACAATGTCCTACCTGTGCATTAGCCTCCAGGTAGTTGTAGAGGACATTCACCGATATTGTCAGGTCTCCAGTGTTAAAGGGATATTTTCTGTTCCATCCCTGAGGGCCAAACTTCCTTCTCTCTGCCACACAGGCGTGGAAGTAACACAGAGAGAAGAGGATAGTCTTAAACTCCTGCTCACGGCTGCACTGGTCCAGGATGTCCTAGAAACCGTCCAAAAAAAAGATTAAATCAATCGTTATTATTATTTTAAAACAAGTCATCACAAAGTGCATATTAAAAGCTAACCTGGTCAAAGTTATCCAGAGCAGAATGCAAATTAGCATGCATGCCTGTAGGAGGTTCATTGGTGATTTTGATAGCATTTTCCAGAATGCCCTGAGTAAAAAGAAGAATACAAATGAAATGATATCCGTTCTTAAAAGTCCAGTGTGTAAAAGTGAACGACAGAGGAACTATGGTGACCTTCACTTATAAAAGATCATGTTATTGTTCACATGCACCATCATGTGATCATGTTCCTGCATGCACCTGTGGTATCATGTGTTCCTGAGGTGTCGCTGCAGGCTCCGCACTCATGAACACTCTGTAGTCAGGATGACTGTCGGCACAGCAGCGCACCAGGAGCTTCTCCAGTGAACCCAGCCAGCGACCGACCAGGTGGATGTTCTGCAAGAGTGTGGGACAGAAACATACAGCATGTTTAGAAAGTGACCAGAGGGAAACCGGTAATCACAACGAGTTTGGACTGTTTATTTAAAAAGAACTCAAGAACTGTCAGTGTATGTTCATTATTGAAGGATTTCTCATTTCCATGCTGTGAAATGAAGATTTCTCTGCAGACACCTTCAAAGTAACCAATCAACCTTGTTTCCAAACCTGTAAAATAACCCAGTGTCCCTCCTTGGCAGCCTTCTCCATGGCAACCTCAGCCACAGCCTCTTGGCCCTGACCCAAGGACACGTTATGAAGCTTCCCAAGGTCGATAGTGAAACCCAGCTTCCTTCCTGAGAACAAACATGGCAGATTCTTTTGATGCTGTCACACACACACGCTAACCTTGAGAAAAGGCCCGCTGTGATTGCACTTCCTGTGGAAAAAAAAATCCTGATTGTGTGTTTGGTGCACGCAGTACCGAGTGATTCCATATCTTTAAGTGGGTCGACTCCAGGGGAGAGGATGAAGAACACAGGCGAGGCCGGACCGCTTTCTTTGAAGGACTTTGCAAACTCAGTCTTCCTGCCTTCTGTGTACTTAACGCCGAGCTTCTCCTCCACAAAGTTCCTACAGAGTGCCAACAAAAAAGGAGACAAAAGAGTGAAAGTAAAGTGGTAGCATTGTCCATCGCTTTATCCTCTTTCAGAAGCAAAGACAAACAAATGACAGATGCAAATTTGTAAAATATCCTCTGCACCTGAGAGCATAGGTCATGCGGTCAGGTCTCAGCGCTCTCATCATGATGAGCTTCTGTAAGGAGCTTTTCCCCTTCCACTCCTGAGGAAACTTCTCCTTCTCCGGACACTCGGATTCCACCAGCTTCTTCCAGCGCTTAGGAGAGCCTTCGATGTCCCGGTCCAGACCGCGGAATTCATCAGTGAAACTCATGACCTTGCCAAAGACGACGGACAAGCCGAAAAAAAAAAAAAAAAAACCACGGTCAATTTATGGTGACATTTATTTTCGGACAACCAATAGAGACGACTCCTAAGCACGAAGGTGTTTTCTCACCTTGATGGCACTCCACGCCGTGTTTGACAGGAAATCAAGGGGGCTGACATAACTGTGGTCAATGTTAAAACGGAGCAGGAAGTCCAGTTCTCGCACGTCTATCTCTTTACTCATCAGGAGCAACTGAGGGAGGGAGAACACAGTCAGACACACACACACACACACACACGGCACACTCTGTCTCTCTCATGCACTGACACAGACACATTATACTCCTCACACCTGGAAGGCAAGCTGTGCAGTAAAGGTCAGTTTGTCTCTCTCAAACAGGCCCCTGCTGATGTAGTTGAAGGTGGAGTAGGTAACACAGTCTATGAGGGTGTGCACTCTGCTCTTCACGTCCTCACAGGGCTCGGCCATCGCCACAGCTTTGTGGAAAACCACGTTGAAGGCCTGAGAAGAAGACAATTATGTGGGGTGAAGTATCTGCCTAGTAAGGCGACGATTGATGAGCAATGAACCACAGAGTTTATCGGTATGACCTGGATGGAATGTTAAAGAGCCAGTGTGTAACGTTTAGAAGGGGAATTAAATAGACGACCCGCAAGTATGTGTGTATAAATGTGTAATTGCTTGTAGCCTTAGATTAAGCTCTTTCTTTTATGTACTTCAGGCAAAGGCCTTGCTTTATGAAGGCTGCCATCCTGTGGAAAAAGAAGTCCCAGTATGTATTTAGTGCTTTGAAGTAGGAGCTTCATATGCCAGTGAAGAAGAATGTCATCCTTCCTGGTATGCGGAGGCCACTGTCAGTCCCTGACGCCCTCGAGAAAGGGGTAAGTGCTTTTAATAGCGCTCCCTTTTTTGTTATTTTTGCTCAATACAACAAAGAAATTTAGAAAAAGAGAAAAGAAACCATTCAAACTGAATTGTTTGAGGGTCTATTGACATTTTAAAGACCAAACATTATGAAAATAATCATCCTTTCGGCCCTAATCTGCAGTTTTACCATTCAGTGTCACTCAATATTTCAGACAGCACCTTTAATTGACTGATTTTTAGCTTCTTAAATGTGAATGCTATCTTGATTTCTTGACTCTATAACAATAAACTGAAAATCAGGCCTTTGAGGACAGATTTTCTATTTGTCAGACCAAACAATAAATCATTGAATCTAGAAAACAACACACATACATACTGTGAAAAACTGTCATATGTTTGCGACGTCAGAGAGACGTGAACCTGGGAGAAGTCAGTATGAACGTGCAGTTCTCTACTTTCTCTGCTGGTTACCTTCAGGCTGAATTGGTACATTGGGTTTATCTTGTTGAGGTCATTCATGGTAAAGTACAGCAGAGACGCTCTGACGGCGACGGGACGGTAATGTTCTCTCGCCTCATTTATCTTCACCTCGTTCACTTTAGCTTCCAGGACCTGAGAGCAGGAGATGAAAAGGACACAGACGGATACAAGAGATAATACAAGCCATGGTGGAGTACGGGAGGAGGGAGTAAGTTGCAACTGATCTTCGACCCATGCAGTAATTCCCAGTTGTAAGTTTAAATCCTGCGTTACCTTCATCTCAATCTCAGCAGCAGTATGTTTGGTGGTCTCCAGCTTCTCCACCAGCACGTTGTCACCCAGGAAGTTACTCTCTGCAGCAGACAACCTGGTCAGTAACTCGTCCTCCAGGAGCTTCAGCTCGATCTTAAACATGTTCTGCTGTTTGGTCAGTTCACTCTGGAGAAAGATATGTACAATGACAACAATACCCTTAAAAGCAGTCTCGTATAAAGTACTTGAAAGCGATACTTGAGTAAAAGTACAAGTATCTTACCAGAAAGTGACTTTGGTAGAAGTTAAAGTCACCTTTTAGAATATTACGTGAGTAAAAGTCTTAAAGTACCTGACATTTACTGTACTGAAGTATCAAAAGTAATTTTCTGATATAAAATTATTGTGGCTTTGTAACGTGTTGCTGCTTGTATTTTTAAAACTTTTGGAGTGTGTGGAGCTTCTAGACACCCTAAGCTGAAACAGAGTACAACAGAAACCCACAGACCAGAGCTTTGGTATCGGACACAGTAAACAACGAGCTGCTGCTGTGTTTTAAGTCCACTTAGAGCCGATATCTGCGGCTAACAACTGAGCCGCTAAAAGTTAGTGCCATTAAAAACAACTAGCGACAACAAACAGGCATTACGTCACCAACTCAACTTTTATTTTGTAGTAACGAGTAACGGAGATGGTTAAGGGAAATGGTGAAGTACACATTTTTATTTAGGAAATGTGGTGTTACAGTGTATAATTACACACTGTAGTGTATGTGAACCTTCATCTGTCTGTCTAAATGCATAGTATGCAATTTCTGTCTATCAAAACAATATAAAAAAAAACACCCAAAATATGGAGGTTCCAGAGAGGCCTACTTATTCACACTACCTTCAGGTGCTCCAGATCAGGTCTCTCCTGATTCACAACCTGGGCCAGGAGCTGGTCCTCCAGTCCATCCCTGGTCACGGTAAAATTAATAAGGGTGGTTTGGGCCTGGATCTCTGGCTTGTAGTGAGGATTGGCCAGTTTAGTGTGAAGGATCAGTCTGAAGCCTGGGTGGAAGAAACACTCCTTGTCCCCAACCTTTATACAACTGTGAGGGAGTGGGATAGAGAAGTGAGCATGAAAAACAACAAGAGAAACTTGTGTTTCTGTGTGTGTGTGTGTGTGTGTGTGTGTGTGTGTGTGCAGTTGTGTACTACCTGCCCTTCTTGATCGTGTGTCGCCCCAGCAGAGGATCAATAACCGGGTCAATAGTCTCCTCAAGGTTTTCGATGAGGACAGCGTCGCCTGCCACCACAGCCTGTTCTATCACATCTACATATCTGAAAATGATATAACAAAGAGTTATCCTTAACCTTTAACATAACCAGATCATTCCTAGCTCTACCTTATTATAACCACACTTCAAAACTTATACATGTGCCGACTTAAATGTGTGCTGTTTCACAATAAAAGCCTTTAAAGGTCCATTTTAAAAGTCCTAATGGCAGTAAACACTCACCCTCTTTGCCCTAAACTGATGACTTTGAGGCCGTTGCCATAGTGACTCTTGATCCACTTGATGCCCTGCAGCTGAGGGTCAATGAGGAGAGGCCAGCGCTCGCCTGACGCAACACACACACACGTGACACAAGCAAGGAGATTATATCATTTATATAGACGTTCATATGAAGTCTGTATTTCCTGTGAGAAGAAAATGTCGCCACCGTGAGGATAGGACATATAGTTCTTGCTATATGTTTCATGCGACGACTCACAGTTCGTGAGGATGGTTGCATTCTGAGTGGACATTTTGTCTCCTGGTAATCCTTCATTGTTCCACTGGGCCACCATTGCATCGTCAGTCAGCAGTGACACTGGATCTAAGTCCTCTGTCATAGGGATGAGCATCTGAGAGTGGGGCGATATCGAGAACATACGATTTAGGGACAGGCAGCAAAAAAGGATGAATATAAGGAGGATGAGTTGAGTGTTCTGTAGACTTCTGACCTTCTGACTGCGCAGAAACGGCATCCAGAGGACGTCCAGCAGCTCTTTTCTGTACTTCTTGGAGAAAGACCCAGCGTACGAGATAAAAGCTGCCGTTAGGAGGATGTCCCCACACAGCGTTTCCTCCTGTTCATGGTACTGGGTAACTGTGTGGGTCCAACGCACCTTCTCACTCTGTGAACACACACAAAGGGAGCACAACAGCAGAAATACTGTAAAGCACAATCACACTGCACAATATACAACATGAGAAGTATGAGAAGTGCTGTCCTCCTTTTCACTGCTGTGCTCACCTCAAGTCCCTTGACGAGACGATTGGCTAGTTCTATCGTCTTGTTGGTGTGGTTGACCTCTTCCTGAAAACGCAGTTTCTCCGACGTGGCCGTCTCAAACGCTGTTGTCAGAGTTTCCAGGCTGTTGTCCAGCTCCTGAGAAAGAGAGGAAATGATTGAACATCAGAAAAAACGTGATGATTTGTGGCTTTGGGTGTTTTTACCCACAGGGGCTGTGTGCAAACATCCATCTGTCTGTGTTTCTGTCTCTCTACTGTATCTATCTATACTTGTATGCAGCATGTGGGAAAGGTCGTTTGTCTTTGATCTGGACTCTGTTGACATTTTCACCACGTCCTCTGTGAAACCACTCTTTGCCAAGAACACACAGAAGAGCAAAGTGAAGACTGGTTGGTCGCAAGGATCTGATAAAACATCCAGTAGGAGTCAGAGTTGATATTGGTCCGGCTTTCATTCACCCGGTGTTCGCTTGTGCTCCACACTGGCAGGGGGCGACTGAGGGCGACGTGGTTCTGTTACTGTTGGACGAGTGAGTGTAATAGCAGAGTGTTTGAGCTTGCTGTGTGTCAGGCCGTGTAGTTGACGCCATAAATCAAGTGATACAAACAATGAGCAAAAGCTTATATAAGGCGGGTTGAAAATGCAAGCCAGTGTAGGTAAACTAAAGCACTATTGTTCTTTTGTTCTTCTTTTAGGGTTAGTTTTTGTTTCGAATATATTGAATGTTGTTATTTTTTATCATTTCAAATAAATAAATGATCTAAAATTAGAGTTATATAGAGATGGTGACAGGGGAAGTGCATGATCATGGTGTCTACACACTAAAAGTCACTTCAAAATAATAGTGGCAACAACGAGTGAAAGACAAAGGAACGTACTGCAAGTTTCTTTCTGATGGTCTGTAACTTCTCAGCAGCCTCGGCCAGATCAGCGTTGGCCTGAGACAAGCACATCCTCTTCATCTCTACCTCACAGGACACCTGGCGACGCACAGAACACATGATCCTGAGCACAATGTTACAGCTTAACCTGTCGCCACGAAGGAATAAATCAATAAAAAGATCAAAACACCTCATGTTACAAGTCGAGAATGAATGGATGTACTCACAAATATCTGTCCAGGACAGCACAATAGTTTGGGAAATAGAAACATAATCGGTCAGTGAAAGAGCCATAACAATCTCTCAATCAAAACAATAATAAAAAAATACATTCTGCTGATATAGGATCATCAGAATTGGACCTTTTTATTGTATCTAAAATAATAAAAATAATAATTAACATTAGCTGTGTGGACATGGGGGATATTTTTTTACAAGCAAAGACCAGATAAAGCACCTCGTCCTCCCTCCCCCTCCTCCATTAGTTGAGTCTAACTCTGTCGGAAACCTCCGGGTGACACTAAACGTGTGCGACGGCGAGAGTAAATGTGAGTACCTCGTGGAAGCGCATGATGTTGATCACCCAGGCACAAAGCCCCGCAGCAGCTGAGGATTTCTGTCGCACAAACTCCGGGTTGAACTCGGGGTCACTGAGGTAATCGTCTCGAACGCACCTCACTGTTGCCTCCGGGATGTGCTCTTTGTCAAAGTTCACCAGAGCCTGCAGGAAGTCGTCCACCTGGACACACATTTGTGTGCGTGTAGGTCAATTAAATCAAATAACATCGCATATCATTTTCTTTACACCTATAACTCTATACAGGGCTTTTTGGAGTTTCTAATAAATCCTTTTAATCTGGATTATCTGAGCCAAAGAAAGCAGCAGCACATGAAACGTAAAATATAGAGGTTATAAAACCTGCAACAGAGACTTGTCATAAAACAGGCAAAATATAAAAACTCTGCACCATTGCAACATATTTATGCATGGAAATATAAATCACTAATTCACTAAAGTCTCAGTATTTGCTGGCAGCTCAGATAAAAGATGAGAAGTAATTTGAAAGGTGAAACTATGTTATTTCAGCAGGTCAGGACATTTATATGTGATGGGCTTATTGGCTTCGTGGTGGCGAGCCATTCATCTGAGAAACACTCCAAGACGACAGCGTAAAATATCACCTTGCTCATAACCATCTTGGAAGCTTTCCAGCTGCGATCTTTGGGTATTCTGCCTTGGGGAGCCAGAAGGACCAGAACAGCTGCTGAGACGTTGGTGACAATAGCTGGAGGGTTGGGAAATGTCCTCAGCTCTGTCAGGTTTAACTGGAGCACACACACACACACACACAAATGCACGCACACGACAGACAATTTCATTTGTTACCTCGTTTATTTGCACTGCCACCAATGGGGACACATAAAATAGCCTGAATGAAATGAAATAAAAGGGATTTGAATCCCTGTGTTTTTGTATGTAAGAGTGTTTCACCCTGTTAAGTGTATTGAGGGCTGCATTAGCTGCCTGGAGGGCAGGTTCAGCCTTGGCCAGGTCTCCTTCAGTCTCCTGCTGCTGTTTGGTCACTTTGGCTTGAATTGCAGCCACCTGAACAAAACAGGAAATCCATAGCAGAAGCTCAATTATTCACTAATTGCCTCAGATGGTTGGCAAGGTAGACACTGTGCTCTCTGAGCCATTCATGTGGCAACTGCAATGTTCTGGAGACACACGGGGCTTCACCTTTTGCTCCTCGGCATCAGCCACGGCTCTCTCCTGGTTCAGTTTCTCTGTCTGCTGTCCGATCTTGGCAATGAGAGCTTCGATATCCGTGTTCCTCTGCCACAGCTCCACCTCCTGCACGGCTAACTTGGCTTTCAAATCCTCCACCTGAAAAACACACAAGAATATTATCACCCAGGAAAAAGAGGAAAGGGACAGTAGTATAAAGTTTAAGCTAAAGCTAATAAAATGGTGTACTGATGTCGTGTTACAAACTAAAGTTCAGGTTAAGGTGGTAAAATAACAAACTACACTGTGATAGTAGACTATGGATTAGATTTGTGTCAATCATTATCATTATCATAAGCATTATTTTCTCGATTAATCGATTAATCGCTTGGTCCATAAAATATGAGAAAACCTTAAACAATGTTGAGCGGTGTTCGTCAAACCTGGAAATGATGATGTTCTCAAATGTCTTATTTTGTCCACAAACCAAAATGATTGACTTTTAATGATTTCTTTGTTATCCAGAGCAAGGAAATGAAGAAAATATTCACATTTAAAAAGCTTAAACAATCGGAAATCTTGTTTTAATCATGAAAAAAGCTTTCAACCAATTATCAAAATAGTTGATTCATAGTCGATTCATCGATTAATTGTTTCAGCTCAAAAGTAAATATTAAAAAAAGAAAATACATGAAGCTAATTTAAAAGACAGGATAAAACTATTGATATTCTCTGGTGTCCATGTGTTCTGACCTGCGATGCAGTAGACTGTAGTTTCTGCAGGCCATTCTCCAATCGCTCCATCTTCTGGGTCAGCTCGGTGCGCTTCTGCCCCAGCAGGTTGCCGTACAGCTTCATGAACTCCAGGAAGCTCTTTGGGGTGGTGTAGTTGAAGTGCTTCTCGTTCTGCTGGTACTTGACACTCACCTGCGTGGTGAATTTAAAGTATGAGAGCGTGAGAGGTGACGTCAAAAGCAGATGTCAAGTGTGGTTATCGTCGAGAGGGATCTGTAGTAACTCACTTCATTGACACTAGTGTGGGCAAAAGGGATGAACTCACTGATGGAGGCCCTCACATTTGGCTGCATCAGACGAACACATAGAAAGATTTTTCCATATCCATGAATATGACTGGCATTCTTATTTCTACATTATTGAGCAGTCGACAGCGTATCAGAGTACTTAGTGAATGTTACCTCGAGTCCAGGTATCTTCTCTATAAACGTGCAGCAAACTGACTGCAGGGCAAGCTGAGGCCACGGGTGGAACCAGTTTATCGCTGTACAATTCACCAGCGCCGGAAACTTCCGCGCACGTGTCCGCAACGTGAATCCGACTGGAGAGAAACACAAGACCACCTGGAGGACAGAGAGGGTTCAACACAGCAAAAAATGGTTACGAACATTATTATTTCATTTACAGTGATATGCAGTATGATGATATCGGTTCAAACTTTGAGTTGTCGTCGGATCCTCTCAATAAAGAAACTCCAGCAGTTGTCTCTTGAGTCTACAAGTCCCAGTCCTCTGAGCTCCATGCGGATGGACGTGACAATAGTGTCCACTTCTTCGTCACCAAACAGATCTGGAATATCTCCTAAACAACGCAAAAAAATAAACATTGACTCACATGCATTTGTGCATCTCTGTTTTTGATTATTTGTATGCTTTACTATGCTGCTTAATCCCAAAATGCCACAAATAACACACATTTTTTCAGATTATTCTGCTATCACATCAATGAAATATTGAATTTGGTTATCTGTGGCCAACAACAGCTCACAAAAACAAACATGTACACGCACAAGGTGTTTGATTTTCTCTATAAGAACGTCTGCTCGTTCCAGAAATTCTGTTTTCTGTCAGGAAAACCCATTCAAGGCCACCAGCGGAACCGAACCTGAGGCCAGCATGTCGTTGATGAGTACCAGGAAGCGTTCGTCTGGAATCTGAGCATCTGTGTGAAGGAACACGGTGCCGATGTTCTTCACCCCCACCTTCATGTACAGCGCTGCGATATCACTCTGGATATGACGGGCAACAGAACAATATGTCACAGAGTAAGTTCAAATACATATATGGACGGTTGATTGGCACTTAATATAGTAATATAACTTAATATAAGACCTACTTACGCTCCTAAACCTTGGAACACACTACCCTTAGATATCAGGGAAACCATTTTTAAAAGAAGACTTAAAACTTATTTTTTTACTCCAGCCTTCAACTAGCTAATTTTTATTCCACCCTGTGTTGTGTTTTATTTGCATTTTTAGTTTATTTTGAAGTTAAAACTCTGTTGACTCTGTAGCCTTTTCCTATTTTATTCCACCCTGTGTTGCAGTTTATTATAAGTCTGTGTTGCAATCAGAGTTTTTAACTTTTTGACTTTAGACTTTTCCTCTTCATTCCACCCCTGTATGAAAGGTGCTATACAAATGTGTTATTATTATTATTATTATTATTGTTATAATAAGTTGGTTTCTATAAGTGTATTATCACTTAAAAAATAAAAGTATTTTTGGTTGTTGTAGCCTTGGAATAAGTACATACTTTAATGCAATGGAATTCTGGAATTTATGGAAGCTGCCTTGTTTCTACAGCAGTGAACGCTTACTAAGTATACTGGGGCGAGATTACTTAACCCCACGTTGCTGTGCTGGCGGTGTGTGAATGAGTATGAAAGATGAGTGATAGAAAAATGTGCTGCACATAGACCATTTACCAATACTAAGCAAATGAGTGATGAGTGGAAAAGTCATCCTTTCTTGCACACTCATTAGAATAATCACAAATAATCACACCAGGCTTTTAGAGAGAAAGTAGCTAATAGGAGAAACAAAGACTGTATGGAGTGAAATGTCATTTGGCATCAATCATGCACGTGTGTGTGTGTGTATTTACTTTCAGGTCATTGATGCCATAGCCTTTACGCAGAGTGATCTGGAAAACTTCCAACATGCTGAGGAAAGCAGCCAGCCGACATAAACTCTGCTTCCCGCTGCCTCCGACTCCCACCAGCAAGGCGTTACCATAGGGAGCCTCCAGGATACGACTGATACGACACCTGAACACAAACAACTAGAATTAACAGTGAGCACATCTGCAGTGTATGTATGTGTGTGTGTGTGTGTGTTTGGTCTCCATCAGTGTAAATCCACTAGTGCACGTTAATAGACAGTATGTGTTGGAGTGCCGCTTGTGTGTGTGTGTGTGTGTGTGTGTGTCTTACACATGCTGGATAGCTTCTTCAAACAGTACCAGGTCCATGACAGCGTGCACCTCATTATAATGCTCCAGAGCGTCAGCCAGTGTCTTCTGGAGTTTCTCCCAGTCTGCAGCCTGACAGCGAGAGAAGATAAACAAACCAACTTCACCCTCTGGGGTGAGAGCAGCAGTGTTCAAGTCATGGTGCGCTTACTTCCAGATACATAATGCAATTAAGTTCCAATCAAGACTTGAGTTGATTAATTTTCAATTCAAAACCCATAAAGAAACAAAATGTAATTAGTTAGTTGATGGCAACGCGTTCATCCTTGTTTATTTTCTCGCTGATTAGATGTGGCAGGCTGAATTTGTGCCATAAGGTCTCTGAATATGTGAGCTGCAGATCATTCACATACTAAATCGATTCACGTCCAAAACATTTGAACTCATCCATTTCTATTACTGCAGATAATAAAGAATAAATGGTGCTTGAAAAGAAGCAACATGAATCCCTAAGTGAAATAGCTCCGAATAGCTTGTGTGTGTGTGTGTGTAAAATATTGCGTCTACCTACCTGGTGATAGCGAGGCTCCCCCACTCCCTGGGCAAAGTGACAATACACCAACGGCTGGTGGATAAAGATGGACTCATCTATTCCCTGGGATAAATGTCCAGATGAAACACACAAAGGGATATAAAGCAAAAAAATAAACATAAATATGCCACAGTTAATTAAATAGTTTATCCCAAGCTATACAGGATGACATATCAATATCCTCCATGTTTTTTTACATTCTTGGAATAGAAATGTCGGTAAAAGAAGTAGGGCAGTTGTCGATAACACCACTGGGGGAATTTCACTCCCAGAAATAATGATAAAGGGAATAAAAGGGCACATGGCTCTGCCATACACACAGGGTCTGAGTATGTGTACCATCAGAATTGCTTTTAATTACTCACACTCTTCACGGACACAATATACAAGCTATTCAGAGCAGTCACTGTCAAATGTTGTCTTTACACTTACAGAAAAAGCAGCGACGAAAAGGACCAAAGGTGCACAACAAACTAAAACTGTTTTTAAAATTGTTGAAGACATTTTAGTGACATTGTAAAGGCAGAGTTTGGTGCTGTTTGGTGACAGCTTTGAATATTTGATATATCGTGTACTTTTCTAAATAAAAATCCAATTGTGATGTATGTGTAGCCAGATTTCTGGGTCTGAAATTCATCCCAAGCAACGCTTTTGACAACCTCCCCACTTCCTCTTCCACCTAACTGCTGTAAAAATGACGTTGTCCATTATTGTCACTTGTTAAACATCAGATGTGAGTGAACACGTCTTCGCCTCTCACCTCAAAAAACCTCTTGCCAGTGTCCAGCAAGATTTTATTGAAGAGTTCCACATCTTTTTCATCCATCAGCTTGTCCGAGTAAACCCTGGAGCTCTCGTGGAGCCACAGGTGAACCAGGTCCATGGGGTAACGGATACACTCTGGCAAGGCAAACATGATGCCCTGCACACCAGGTCACATCAGCTTTAATATACCATTTGATGAGATTACAGTTGAATTAACTTATCTCCCACATGACCATCCCCACAATGCAGGAAAATGAAGACACAACACACTACTGTGTGTACTGAATGCCTGTCCATGTGATACCTGGAAGATGTTGGAAAGGTCTCGCAGGTTGAAGATGTAGTGGAAGCGTATGGCTGTCGGCAGAAAATTCTGACTGATTTTCTGGTGCAGACAAATCGCTGCCTGTAAGAACACAACCAAAGAAGAATCAAAGTGGCACAAGTGGCATTCACACTAACAGACTAACAGATTTACATGGGCATTTAACGAGTGTCATCAGGTACAGTGAACGCACCTGTATGAGAGTTCCGACTGAGCGGGAGACGCCGTAGCTGAAGCCTCCCTGAAGAAAGTGAGCTGACAGGATACTGGAGAAGATGGTGGCTAATGCCTCAGCACCAGGGAAATGCACAGCAAACACTGAGAAATGTCTCTGAAATAGAAATGGGGAGATTTAAGACTTATTTGCCATCTGGACTCTGTAGCTCCACACAAACCAGTAGTAACTTCAGAACAGCCTCTGAGACTCCCCCTCTTCTGCCCCTATTTAATCATTAATTAATATTTAATAGTAATCATTTAGTTATATTTAGATTTATATACATAATAGTACACACACACTGTTTGGAAAGCTACTGTAATCTACAGAAAAACAAGAATCTGTAGTATTTAAGTAGGTGTGAGAGTGCAGTAGAAACACATATCAGAATATCCAGTATAGCAGTAATCATTAAGACGTTTAAAAAAAGTTAAAATCAGAAAATGTGAAAAAGCAGGAATACAAGCTGGGATTAAAATATGATTCATGAATATGAATAAGCATTATAATAAAAGTCGTGGATAATAAACGCTGCATGCACCTGTAGTCTGGGGTTGATTGAGAAGCTTCCAGCTGTCGGGTTCATGCAGGTAATATACTGGCAGTTATGGATTTCCTTCAGAACCAGCCGCTGTCTGTCGTACCTTGAGAAGTTTACCGTACGTGTTTGTATGGACAGCACGGAGCAGAATAATCGCACGCTACTGCAACACGGAGGAGTTCACTTACCAGTGGTTGTAGTCAAGGTGCTGGCGAATCAGTGTGTGCGGCTGAACGGTCCCATAAACGTCCACCTCGGGCATGTTGAGGTCATCGATGAAGTAGATGAGTCTCTTTGCGGTGGGAGGAGCAAATTTACGACCAGCTTTCTTCTCTAGGGGCTTTTCTAGGACACCTGAGATACATATTAGGAAATTGAAAACAAACTTTTGACTATTTTTCTTTTGTTTAAAAGGAACACTTCACTGATTGGCATTTAGCTTTGTATTACTAGATTAGGGGTAGTATTTTAGAAAAATTGTCCCAACCTTAGTTTCCCCTGAGTTGAGAAACACCCGTGACACTTGAGTGAGACTTGAAACTGCAATGCTAATCCTGCACTTTTTAGACCCACTCGTAGGGGGGGCGGGACCTCATTCCCAGAATGTAAACAGTGTCAGCCATCTTTGCTAACAGTTATGCTAACAGGACCAAGTGTCACTGGTGGGCACGTAACAAAGAAAATAATGAAAATATTTCTCAACTCAGGGGAAACGGAAGTCGGGAAGCACACTTTTTCAAAAATGCAAATCAGTTAAGTATTCCTTTAATGAAATGGGGGACACAAGAAACACGGCGAAGTGAACAGACAAACACCGGAAACTGCTGCCAAACCTAACTTCTCTTTTCATATAACATATACCTGTAGAGAAACACTAATATCCCCCAAACTATTCGCTTTCATTCTAGTGATTCTTACGCTGCAGCATGGCGGACGTGGTGTAGTAGTTGAAGGGCACTTTGGCCACCATGTAGTCCTCCTTCAGCTTGGCAACTTCATCCGACACCAGGATGGTCTTGCCCACCCCTGCGTTGCCCACTAACATGATAGGTTTTCCTTTCTGGATGAGCAGGTCCATAAAATAGGTCAAACAAATCGTCTCTGGGGTGTGGACCAGAACAGTCTGAAACAGATATCACACAAGACCTGGTGATAGGGGTCATCCAGAATTTGGTCAATAATGAGTGCAAATCATACTTTATATAAAATAGATATTGTCTTCTGGTTTGAAATGGGGAAATACATTTTTCACTTGATTTATGACATCTCTAAACATTTTCCTGAGCAGTTATAGTCTCAATGACTAGTTTCAGGTCTTCTCCAATAGGACATGATGTCAATTTTGTAAATGATGTTCTCATTTAGAGAGTAAATAAAAAAGTATGGCACATATCAGAGAATACTAGTGTAACTGACAGCTGTTGTAAAATCCTGAATCTTGAGGCCCAACTGGAAGACTAAGTACAAATGCCATGTCTCTTCTATTGTGTAAATAATTCTGTTTCGTACAAATCCACACACATGATTAGTACACACCTGTAAAGGTACTTCAGGCTCCAGCTCAAATGGCACCGTCTTCTCACTCCAGGGCGTGAACTTTTTAGTCTCAGGGTCAATGAAATAGTCAAAGACAGTTCCCTGCGACGGAAACTTCACTGCCCGCATCTCTTTAGACCACCAGCGACTGAATTCAGCACGGTAGTCATTCAGCTGAAACAGGGTGTTTGGAAAGCAAATGTAACACAATATAATATCAATCCTTTTCATCTTCTAAGCAAAATCATAATATAAGGAAGTTCATCACACACATGATCCTGGAAGAGAGCGCCACCGAAAGCCCAGACACAGGCAAAGACAAAGTAGATTTCGTAGAGTTCACGGGGAGAGTCGGCCGGAGTGTTGTCCTCAGTCAGCAGACAATCCAGCAAGGAACACAGTGTCTGATTGAGCAAAACAGAAAGACAACATCTGTTGAGATAAACCATAGCAACACATTTTTAACAATTATGCAAAAACACAACATGGGCATCCAGCGTAAAAAGTAAGAAGGCAAATACAAAACAATTGATGTTCCAGACTCCTCACCTGGACCATGCTGTTCTCTGGTATGCGAGTGATAGTTCTCAGGTTGCAGCGCACTTGTTCCAGGCAGTATGGTACATATTTATCAAAGAGAATGGTGAGGTTGGCTCGCTCTGACAGGGCCTGTCGGGTGTCTATCCAGGATGTCACATAACTGGCAACAGAGACAAAGACACCAGTGTTCACTTAAAAATAGTCCCAGAGACATGAAAAAGTAGATTCTTTTTTCGGTGTCTTACGAGCTCCAGCCGAGGTCCTGTGTGTTGACGTAGAGAATTCCCGCTCTGGAAACAGTGGCTGGCGTTGCAGCTTTAAGATGAGAGATCTCAAACAGCAGACGCATGGAGGGAGACAAACTGATCCTCTCGTTACTAGCAAGAGTCAGAACCTTAACAGGGGAGAGAGAACAGTACGTTTGGTGGAGCCAAACAAAATCTGGCTTTAGGATAAAAAAACAAAGATGTACTTCAACCTTGTTGTCGTCCATAACTGTATTGAGTGACTCGATCCACATCGGGTCAATATCTCCATCCAAAACGATCCACTTGGGCCCGTTGTGGGTCAGTGAGGTCAGCTCTCGCATGGTAGAGGAGAACAGACCTAAAATACAGAGTAGAGCAAACCCTACAGGATATATTGTGTTTTCAACAGAGAAACAGAAGTTGAACATGTAATTGATAAAACCTTCTGCAGATTTCTGGGGGAAAAAATGTCACAAAATCTTGATACAGAGCTGACTCTGAACCGAATAAACTTGTACAAAGAATTATAATTAATTGTGAGAGGAGACATGGAAATAAATTCCCTTGATCATCATTAAGACATTCCTTGAACAGTCCTCACCATCTTTCCACTCTCTGGTGGCAGGGTGCAGGTATCCAAACAACTCATCTGTGGTCACTGCTTTAGGGTTGATATCGTGCCATACGGGCTTCATCCTCATGTTTGCATAGGTTCTGTGGAGAGTCTTCAGGATCTAATAGATAATAAGCATACATGATGTGAACAGTGTCTCTTCTCATCATTGCTGCATTATGTAGCAACAGCAGGACAGAGTCAAGACTGCAGAGACATTTTAGCTGTTTTGATAAATCAAAGATCATAAAAGCAGGTTTCAAGGTTACAGATGTTATGACCTGTTAACATTAACTTTAATAAGTGCTTATTCTGTGTGCTTTGTGAGGTGCTTCAAATAAAATGTATTCTTCTTATTATTATTATAATAAAGATAATAATAACAACAAAGATAACCTGGCTCTTTCCAGTCCCTGGTCCACCCACGACAAACACAGAATGCCTCACAGCCAGCAGCTCCTCCAGCTGAGTGACCTATAGACACAAAAACATTGACTGAATACTGGCATATTTATGTTCACAGTCACATCATTCCTGTGTTAATAAATTAGTTCAAATGAGATACTTTTAGAATGAAGTTCTCCTCGGGCTGCAGACGCAGTTCGCTGACTGACTGGCGAACTGCATTTTCCAGTTCAGGATCTTTCTTCCTGGGCACGTCCAGCTGAGGAAACAGGTCACTGATCAGCCCAAGGAATATGGGAACATCACTGGTCACGATCTTAGGCAGGTTAAAGTCCCTCAGTGCCCGCAACAGCACCTGCAGAGTAAATAAATGTGTTCATGGTGTAATGGAAATGTGCTTTTAAATCAAGGACATGGCCACGCTGATACATTTTAGTCTTAAAACGGTGTCCCGTCAGTGCACACCTGCTCTTCAGGCCTGTTTCGCTCCTCTCGTTTTAGAGATCCCGCCACAACCAGGACGGATTTGATGGCTCTTAAACCCCAGTCATAATGATCCTAATAGATGGAGGAATAAAGTTAGTCTTCAAGCAAACACATAATACGTGATGTTGTCATGAATGTCCAGTAAAGGACAGTTCATGTAAGTCTCTATGCAAAATGAATAATAAAGGTGTAGTTAAACATTATCACGGCCAACGATAGGGCAAAGCCTTCATTAAAATTGCACACTAACAAATCAGGAAGGCAAACACTCTATTTCTTGAAATAGGTGTGTTGCTGATCACCTTGAAACATGCAAAGTGTCCTGTTGTCACATAATTATCCAAGTGGGATTCATGCTCATTAAATTAACGTCTACCTCACCCACTTTTTAAAGATGACAAACCATTGCGACCCAATTCACAATTTGAATTTGAGCATAATACAACGTTTATGCTTATTTTTACTGCCATTTTTGTGACAACTAATGGTATTTTTTTTAATAGATAAATCAGCCACCACTCAGAAGTGCACTCCACATTTAAATTTTAAGTTTAAGGGCTGGTAACCCCCCCCCCCCCAAGAAAATCCCCACAGTCTCTTGGAATGACTGTATAGAGAATACATAGCACCTTGACTTTTTCAAAAGGTACCTGTTTGGACAGCAGCTCTTTACAGAGCGTGTAGAGGCTGATGAATTTACGTGCCAGCACGCGTGCATCTATGAATCCTTCGGCCACCAGCATGATCTCACAGATCAGCTCAAAGTCTGGGATCACCATGGCACAGGGCCTGAGCAGTTGTCAAAACATTTTATTTTATTTTATTTTTTTAAATCAGTCACCTTTACCATTAGTCAGCCTGTGCACTTGACATCTCGTCATTCTCATTGTTTATATCCAACCTGAATAAAGCCTTGAGGTTCTCAGGAAGCTCAGCCCTGCCAGCATAACCAGGGTTCAGAGTGATGAAGATTCCCACGGTGGGCTTAAGCTCAATCTCCTCTCCCAGGAAGTGGAACCTATATATACACACACACGGATGTGGGTAGTGAAAATAAATTTAATATAATAGTATGGATGGTTTAAAAATGTTGTTGTTTTTTACACACCCACCTGTGCTTCTTGTTACGTACAGCATCCTGTATGGTTTTGACCTGTACGGCGACCACGGACAGAACCTCCACTGAGATCCTGTTAAACTCATCAAAGCATCCCCAGACTCCCGTCTGAGCCAGACCCTTATAAATGTTCCCTATGGACTGAGAAAGGTGTAACAGAGGCGGATCAGAGTTAAAGGGGAATTATGATTAAATGTGTGACAAATATTACACTAATACTATGTAGAGCAGCATCTACCTTGTAGTCCATCTGTTCTGAGCAGTTGAAAACATATACCATGATGCCCAGAGAGCGTCCAAGGTCCTTGGTGGTCTCCGTCTTACCTGTGCCAGCTGGGCCTGAGGGGGCGCCACTCATCGTTAGATGGAGAGACTGGGTCAGGGTTATGTAACACCTAAGAAAGAAATGTTGAGATACAAAATATGAGTAATCAATGATGGGATGTGTGTGTGTGGTAGCAGATTGTGCCGTTTTAAATGATACCTGTCAGTGAGTGGAGTGATGACCAGTCTGTTAGTGTTTCCCAGGTATTCGTAGCTGAACTGGAACTGAGCGTCACAGATGTTAACGTAACAGTGTCTGGTTTCGTCATCCCAGTGATGGCGCAGCTGGGACAGCCATGCAAATGACTGTCCCGTTGTCACCTAAAAGACACACAGTATGAGTGACAGCAATCAAACTTAAGTCAACAAATATGCATCAACGTTTATTTTTACCATTACCTTCTGGGCAATGAGGCTGGCGACAACATCGCGAGCGTGGACATCTATGGTGCAGACAGTCATGATTTTCTGTCTGTCTCCAGGAGTTAAATCTCCGAGCAGCATGTGGATTAGTGAGTTCAGCTGAGTGATCTATAAAAAAAAAGAATTCATTTTAAATGACGGATCAAATGAACCAACCGGAATACCAGGACAGATTTGTAATCTTTACAATCAGTATGCTAACATGACATTATCTAATTGTTATTAGTCCAACTAAAACCAGACTTTAAGTACCTACAAAAACTTAATGGTCTGGCTCCACGGCATACTGCACATATATATATATATATATTTATACGTACACACATACACAACAATAATTGCATGTAATAAAATGTAAATATTGTTATTTTAGATTACCATTACATTTTTGTCACAATTGCATATAAACTTAGCCAATGTATTTTCTTTATTATTCAAATTACATTTTACACTTTTAGGGAGTGTTTTTTTTAGAAAAGTCTAACCAGGGAGTAGGATTGCAAATTAGCCTTGGCTAGAAATCCGACATGCAAGACACCTGTTTTATAGTAATGTGATATGTAGTAATGTATTTGCATTGTCCCTGTCAGACAAATAAATAAATAAGTTACTGAAAACTAAGGAGCTGCATTAGATGAAGCCAACTCAAAACCCACCAATATGATTCTGTATTTCCACATTTCCGCATTTTACTGAAATCTAAATTGTATTATTTGTTATTGTTGGACACGTTCATGTTTCATCCTCAAGATATCTTACTGTACCTGTTTTCTGTTGTAGTCTTTGAGTGCAGTCTCAAAACCCTCCTCCACCCTCTTGAAGGCGATGCCCACATCTGTGGCCCACCACACCTGACTACCAGTCAAACCTACCTGCAAATGGAAGATAATCACATGTGACAGACAGTCAGAACAGACAGTAAGAGGGAACTCGGCTGATAACACAAAATCACACCTGGGCAGGGAAGTCAAAGAGCCACTGCTCTCGTGCTTTGTCTTCATAGGCGGCTACGGCCTCCTGGATCTCTTTCCGAACCGTGCAGCGCATGGTGTTTTCTAAGGCACTTAGCCAACACTCTGCCTGTAGAAAGACACATCACATCTAAACGAAAAATAAATATATAAACCCATGCTATGTGAAATTCGACAAATGGCAAACGTATACATGTACCTTTAGATAATCTATTTATATATAGTACATATAGTAGTACTCTAGCAACACTTATCTATTGTAATGGGAATGGGATGGAATTGTACTCGCACATAGAGAAATCAAACCTAACCTGTCCTTCACAGACACATGGCTCAGAGAACGGCACATATTCTCCCTCTCGGCTGTACATCCCTATAGCAACTGCCTCCTCGTCCTCTTCCCCGCCATCTCTGCCTGAGTCCTTGAAGCGAAGGTCTGCTATGTTGTCAAAGAGCTTCAGCAAATGTCTGGTCACCTTAAAAAAAAAAAAAAAAAAAAAATACAACAGACAAGTGACATTGACCGTCTCTGTATAGGTTTCTCTTGGCAAATATCATTACATTGTAACCAATTACCTGTTGGGGCTGTGTTCCTCTGGAAACTATCTCCAGGAGGTCTGAGGCAGAGACAAAGTAAAATCTGGGGAAAGTGAGCCTTTTGGTCTCCAGGTACTCGGCCAAGGCCTTCTCACACACAGACAACCTTTGCTGCAAAGTCTCCAGGTTCTCCAGGAAGCCAGACTTGTTGGTCACCTCAACCACGTTACTATTCTGCACCACCTCAGTCATGGAGCTCTGTATAAAGGAAGCCACAAAGCCGGAGGTACAGTGCAATTCTTGGATCACAGTTTTGAAGAGGCCCTTGATCTCCTGTGTGATGAGTAACCCTCACCTGTAAGTCAGCGTGTATTCCCTGGAAGCGCTCCGCGTCACTGGCTAGCTGGCAGCGGATGTCATGGCTGTTGGTAAAGATTGCGTTGAGGTGGGCCCAGGTCCTCTGGACAGACATCCAGGAGGAGATGACCAGGTCAGCCACCATCAGCTTCCTCTGCCACCCACTCACCTCAGCCTGGAAATACTCTACGTACTTACTCATCAGGATATTTTGAAGCTGCACCTGAAGAAGAAGAAGAATCCGTTAGTATCTCGTTATATAAATCAAATAAAAAAGGATAGTGCATTACAGTAAAAGGAGGGAAAGATTTGGATTTCTTTTGGATATATGACTCTTGCTCTTAATGTGCTTAAATGAATGTTTTTGCTGGTTATATGGTGTTATGCAGATTATACTTACTATACTATACATTATGGACTACTAACCATTACTGTGACCCGTTTCTATGTGTATATATACTGTATGTGTATTGAATATATTTCTACACGGTAACTTCAGTTACTTCAGAGGTGTGTCTTTATAATTTAACATGGATGCATTTTCAATGTTTTCATCATGCGACGAACATGGATTGTGGGTATTCAATACGGCAACTCTGTGCTGAGGAACGAGACTTTTGTGCTTGAAATGTGGAGCTCAAAGGTGTGTGGATCATTTCCTTCATGTTACTGTTATCTTTAGATCACAATATGCACACCACATTAATGTACACATCACATCACAGTGGAGAAACAGCACAGGAACAAACACTCACTTGGTTGTCTTCCAGTGTCTCGATCAGATTCTCATCTGCTTTCAGCAGAGGCATCCCTGTGCTGGAGTGAGTCTCATACGACAGTGACATAACACTCCATGTCTTGGTTATCTCTGCCAGAACCTAAGCCGAAATAGAAAATGTTCTTCAAAATATGAGCTGAAGATGTAACCAGGTTTAGTGTAATTCACATATACAATCTTAGATCCTTATTCTTGCACAATATACTACCACTATTTCATCTTTTCCTACCTTCTCTATGGCCATTTCCTTCACAGCCTTGTCCACTATGTTTTTGACCTCGTCCTCCACACGGTGAAGCTGTAATTCCAAAAGGTCCCCCAGGGTGGTGCTCTCCCCCATTACAAACCTGACCTGACAAGCGATACACGTCAACCAAGAGAGGGATCACATTTCAGATCAGGATAATTGGGTTCACTCAGCTGTGCTGGTCATTATAGGCCTGGATATAGGAGCCCGTAGGGTAGTTTAATGAAGGTACAGTACACGAAGATCAATAGAGTGACAAGTACACAGAGCAGAATCGGATTGACGATGAAATGTTATTGAATCAAGTGACATGAGACGTTGTGAAGCAGCACGGAGAGTGTCGTACCCCAGTGGTGTTCATGAGCTGTTGCCAGTGTCGTTTTCTGACAGCGGAGTTTTGCAGCTCGTTGACAGCTCTCAGAGAAGTCAACAGGTTCTTCACCGTCGACTCCAGACCCACGTAGACGTTCCACATCCGCACCTCCTTATCCAGCATCTTCATCTCCTTTAACGTGAGGCCAAAGAATCATCAGTCACTAATCATAAAATACATTTAGAATCATTTTTTTTTCCATGTCCATAAGCTTGTCATACTTTTGCAAATCGCCTCAATTCCATGTCCATCTGCTCGACATTGATCTCCTTCCATGGAGTCTTAGTCCAATCCTCTATACTGGTCTGCCATGGAGGAAAAAAGAGGGAACAAATGTATCTCACTGAAATCTAACTGACATTGTATTTTTTTTTATTGTGATGAGTTCCGCGTACCTTGACAAAGATGACCATGTCCCACACTGCTTTGACCAGTATGATGTCAGAGCGACACTGGCGTAGCTGCCTGTAGTCTGGGAAGCTGACCTCAAACAGATCAGCCATGTCTTGCAGCTTCTTCATTTCCATCTCCATCAATGCTACTGCTCGATTGGACTGGAGACGAGGACAATTTACAATGCTATGCTGTGCGTCAGTGTTTCGGAAACCTTATAGATCGCAACCCACTTCACAATGTAAATCACTGGGAGCAAATTGGTGCAAAACAGAAGATAATGTTGACATTTTTATCGCCATTTCTGCAACAGTTTCATAAAAAACATGAACTTAAAAGTTGTTTTTCCAATGTGACATACATATTGCACGTTATGACAGATGTAATTAGGTACGGTGTAATCATTTACACTTCATATCTCACCTTATCAATTTGTTTATATGGCTCCTCCACATTGATCCTAAATATATGTTCACTACGAAACTGTTCCCTGAATTCGTGCTGTTTCACCTAAAATTAAGAGGGACATTCAGGATTAATAGAAACCATAGGTTTGATGCATCAGTGTCAGTCATATATAATGCAGGACAGAAAGAGGGGAGGCTCTTGTCACTCTACCTGATCTCACACACAGCCTCACCTCAAACCGGACACATTTCCTGCGTATAACTGAGACTTCATTGGCCTGCAGAGGTGCCACTTCATGTTTGACTGTAAACGCAATTTTCTTTAGACTCTTCCACTTCTCCGGCAGCTCCTGAGAGGAATGAAATATACATATATACATAGTGAAGATATCCTGTTCTCTGAGTGCTCATGCAAATGTGATTATCCCTGGTACGGCACACACTTCCAGCTGTGTGTAGACGCTCTCAGGCAGCTGCTGTCCGTAGGTCTTGAGGAGTTCGGCTGTGGACTTGAGTGGTTTGAAGTGCTGCTCGTTGCTGATCTGTCTGTCTCGCATGGCCATGAGATGTCCCATGACGTCCACGAGACCTGCATAGTTGCAATCTGACACCTTATTAGACAGACCAAGGGTTGTGTTTTGGACAAAAGAGGATAATTCCCTCACGCTGCAGGGTAAAGACAAGGAGGGGTGGTGTTAGATTTCAGCAATAAGCCTCTTAATGGTGGGTTCTTGCTGATTTTACTTTTTTCCCCATTCATATAATAATATATATCTCTCATATACAACTGCTTTTGCACATGTGTGCCTTTGTGCGTGCTTGTGTCTCACCTCTGGTTCACATGGTTGAGCAGGTGCTCCTTAAACATCCAGCTCCACCTCTTGATGACGTTCATGAGTGTGTGTTTGAAGGGTCTGATGTCGAGCTGCAGCCAGCCACAAAACACCCGCTTGTCCTCCATCTTGCTCACTCGTACATAGAGAGACTCAAAGAGGTTGATCTGGAATGAAGATGAAATGATATACAGAAACTGTGGTTGCATCCACTAGATCCATACATATAGTAATATTAAATAATAGTATTATAAATATAATATTAAAAGCTGGGGAAGCCTACCTGCTCTTTAAACTTATCCAGTGTGGGTGGGTTCTTTTTAAGTTCATAGTCAGCATACAACTCAGCTTCTTCTGTACTTAACACATGGCCATAAAGCAGAAACTGCCTCATGAATTCAGACCTGTGAAACATATATATATATATATATATTTAAATATATAAAAAGACTGGCTTTGCTTTGCAAATTGTGAATTTCAATACAGAACAATAATTAAGACAAGGTGACCTGTCATCAGTCCAAAGGTAGCGATAGCTGGCAAATGATCCCTGGTATTCTCTGACCTGAAAATCAAAGTATTTTCATTTTGAAGCCTGTAAGCATCATAATAAGTTGGTCTCCACCATGGACAGATCACTAACACTTACCTTCGCAATGGCCGCACGTGCCCGAGAGCGGACTGCATGGCACATTTCTGACAAATCCTCCATTTGGTTTATGTCACACTACAAGATGAGCAAACAAAACAGCGTGATGTGGTTAAAAGTGTGAAAGAAATAAGTGTAGATATAACTGGATTTGAAGTGAAACATCTTCCAAACTTTAAACAACTATATTTCTGTACGTGTATTCAGGCTGTACGGCACCTGATAATTATCCAGCTGTTTGTGGTTTGCCACTCTGGGAATTAAGGATGCCACGTTTGTGATGTTCATCACCATTTTATCCACAATATCATAGAAGTTCCCCCTGTGGTTGAAGTCCAGCGAGGGCTCAAAGGTCATCGCGTTGTTGCCGAGTACCAGCTGGACTTCAAACAGCGGTGTGATGCGCTGGGACGCGTCCGTGTTGTCCATGAGATACTGCAGGGAGCAGCGTACTGCAGAGGAGAACCCTGTCAGGATAATCTGATCCACGTAGTCTGTGTAGGCCTGCCACTCAACACTGCTCAGGTCTGTCACCCCGAGAAGAGACTGGTTCTCCTGAAGCACAGTGGAAGAGGGAGGTGTGAGAATAAAGATGTTTTTTTCTCTGGAATCAATGGAGAGGAGGCAAGAACATATACTGTACCTGCAAAAGTTCTTGTATCTGTTCACCCGCGCTGGTGATAAGTGCATGCTGTTTCGAAACACTCTCTTCAATTTCAGAGAAAACGAGGAGAGCAGGACCGGGAGTTTTTCTGGTGATGAGAGCCTGGTGCATGAATTTACCCATCAGGGCCTGGATCGCCTCCACATTAGCCTTGCTGTTCTGAACACAACTGGAGATGCTCTAATGATGGGAAAAGACAGCAATGGGGGGGGGGGCATGGTTTAATGCTACATTGGCAAGATGCAAGATATAAAATAAGATAAGACAGAAATGTATAATATTCTATATTGTACTTTCTTGGAAATGTATGCGTATTATTTATCATCTTTATCTCTACTGTCTTTGCTGCTGTGACAATGTAAATTTACCCACTGCGGGACTAATAAAGGACCATCTTATCTTATCTTATCTTATAGGGGAGAAAGGTACCTTGACCATGTCTCTTGTGGTCTGAATGTAGTCCCAAAGGTCATCCTGAGTCCAGGTGAGCTCCCTGAGAGCAGGCTCCAGCTGTCGTTTGGTCTCATCCATCTCCTTTCTCACCAAGCCCACCTCTACGGCCAGGATTGTATTTTGGAGATGGTTGTACCATTGGGTCACCAACATTAATGTCTGTGTGAACTACACGATACAGAAGAGGTTATTAGATGCTCTGTTAAAGAATTTACTTTTACTTGGAGCTTAGCTGCGCACCATGTAGAGTCTTTCTCGTTTGGAGTAGAGATGTAGCGCTGCTTTGGGAATGTTTTGGTTCTTCAACATACCCAGATACTTGACCTCTCTCAGCACGGATGTCAACTGTGAAGAGAGAGGAGAAAATGCAGTTCGTGAACAGTTCGTGAACACATCTTGCAAACAGAGGTTTAGGGGTTTGATCCCCAGCTTGCTTCAGACAGCTAAGCTAAGGCAGTGTGAGGGTACGACAGATGTGCAATAGACAAAGCACTGCATATAGATGTGCTGTATGAATGTGTGAGTGATTGGGTGAGTGAATGAGTGTGTGAACTGGAGTGTAAAGTGCTTCGAAATACACACCATTTACCATTGAAATCGCTGTGTTTCATTGAATTCAGTTGTATGAAAAGGTGATAAAAGAAGGTGAAACATTGTTTGGAAGCGAGTGCAGAGTGCACATTCTTTACATACAGAGTAGAAGAACGATTCACAGATAAATTGTCTATCCTTGGATTGAAGTGCCTGATCTTGACATTACTGGTTCAACATATTTATTACTGCTCAAAAAACATCTTAATTATACGACTGTTTATTGCAAGAAAAATAGTGTCGGTACCTCTTCATAGAGTAAACTCGGCTTAGCGAGTTTGAATTAAAAATGTTCCATCATGTCTATAATGATTATTCATTTTGTCCTTCCTGTGTAACCTCCCTGCTGACACCAGACAATGTGACTCTTTCTCAAGGCCTTTAAATCAAAACTATAAACTCAGTCTGACTGTAAACTACCTGTTTATTTTTTGGTGACTGCTTTTCTCTCACCCCTGCTGTCGGTGCTTTATTTCCTAGCTGTGTATTAGGTCTCTCTCTCTCAGACTAGACAATGAATTGGCAGCATCTTAGGTTGCCAGATTCTTCAGATGAGACCAAAATCTGTCAAAATCTGCACCGTTGTGATTCCATTTCCCTTGGATGGACCTGTAACTGTGAACCGCCCACAGCCTCGTGTCCATGCCACCGTCATTAATACTAATACTAATATTGATATTAATTATAATACCAGTTGATGTTATCGTTGTTGTAACCACCTGCTTCTCTTCTATTAGCTTCTGCTTCAATTCCTACTATGTTCTACATTTTACCTTTCTGTATTACACTGTAAAAACTTGACGTTTTCTTTGTAATCTGCTGAAATTTTTTCATTACATGTGACACCTACTGCCCGTCTGTCTTTCCTGGGAGAGGGAACCCTCCTCTATGGCTCTTCCTGAAGTTTCACCCATATTTTTCACTGTAAAAGGGTTTTTTGTGGAGTTTTTGCTCATACTTGGTATGAGGGTCTAAGGAATGAGGGTCTAAGGATAGAGTGTCACTTGTAGGCAAATTGCATCTGTGATGTTTGGCTATATAAATTAAATTCACTTGACTTGATCTTATATAGGACTGTTGTCACAGGTTTCCAACAAATAAAAGTACAACAAAATATTTTTTCATGCTTACAGCTGGACTAAAGTTGATTTGGTACAGGCCTGTGTCAGTGTCAAGTGACAGCAGGGGCTCATGTAGGTGGGTTTGACAGATTTCCTCCAAGCCCTCTGTCCACTTGGAGAACATGTCCTCGTCGTGCAGGTCCAGAACCTCCAGAACACGCTCACACTTCTGGAAGACATCGTCTGCCTCGGCACACCCCAGAGGCCTGAAACAGAGAGGGAGGTGGGAAAGATCACGTACGAAGCTTGTTGTTTTTATTCGAATAATACGTCACATGCTGAGGTCAGCTCATACATGTGGGGCAACTGGCAGAGGTTACTCCTGCTGGTGAGGATGCGATTCCGAAGCTCCTGTGACCACTTGAGGTTTCCAGCCACTGGTGGCATGTTCTTCCCCAGGACTTCACAGTCTGGCTGCAGCTAAAAAAAACATTTGGTTAATGACTGACACCTATTCTTTCATTTTAGTAGATACCTTTTGTTGTAAAAATGTCTATTTTCTGTTCCACATCTCTTACCGCATCTTTGTGTTGAGTGAGTATAAACTGACAATGGTCTATTTCTTGGTTGAACATGGTCAACAGCACATTGTAGTTGGGAGAAAACAGCTGGTGGATTCTTGGTCTCTCGAGAAGGGTGCCAAAAATCTTTAACAACTACAGTAGATGGGTCAAACAACAGTTTTAAATTTATATTTCTCCTGTACACTTCTCAATCCAACAGTTATACAATTCCCTGAGTGAAATATGAACAGGATGCTTCTCAGCTAAAATAAATCTGATTATATTTAGCTATTATGATGCATGTGATGTCCCTTGATGGAAGTGTACACAGCAGAATTACTTCAAGAGTTCAGGTGTGACAAAACTTACCTTAAAAGTCGACTTCAGATTTTTGGAGTGCTGGAAAGCCAGATTAAGGACAGTCCCAAGCCTTTGGTCAAAATCTCTGTTCTGCTCCATGAAGCGAGTGTAGTGACGCACAAAATCCTGGACGGCAGTGCAGATAGATAGTTACAATCCCCACATGAACAAAGTTTTTGTTATTTTCAAATTTTTATTTGACACTATGTTGAGAGCAGAATTTGACATTCTCCCGAGCTCATTAAATCAGAATATAAGAATATCGCACACTTGCAAAAAATTATATTATGACACAGATTAATTTCTGATTGAGTTCCAGGTCAGATTAGCCGAGTCACAGTGGAAGATGTTATAAAATAGCTGTAAAATATCTAGTAAATTAAATATTGATGCACTGACAAATAATGACTGCTGTCACCGGCTCTTGTGTGTTGCTTAGCAACTAATTTGCCTTGCTATTTTTCAATTACTCTACTGCTGGGCAGAAAAATAACATCTAATTATTATTTTTTATTATTTGGTTGTGCCTGTCAATTCCACTCATAAATAGCTGTGAATCATAGCCCACTGTGGCTTATTAATTAAATAGCAGTGTGATATCAAAGATCTCGGCGGGCCTCACATCGTTATTGTAGTCCAAAGGGTCATATTTGCTCTCTCTGAGGCCACGCCAGCGGTCATGAAACTCCTCGCTCATGCTTAAGATCATTTCGCTGAGAATTTTCCCCCTGGATCCCCCGAGTTCAATCTTCTCCAGCTTCAGAAAGTCCAGCGCTGTTGCAAAAAGTTCCTGTAGATGAGAAATGAGAAAAGTCACTGACAGGTCAGGGTAATAGGATTGGGTAAAAAAAGAAAAAAAACAATCAAGAGACAGCCTGACAACCCACGCACCTCAATCATGAGCAGCCTTTTCATGATGTGGTCAGAATGCTGGAACACAAGTGTAGCTGGAAAGTCCCACAGCTTTATGGTCTGACCAGGTTTGTAGTACTCAGGGATCCGCTGGCGGTATGTATGAAACGACTGCTTGAAGGTGCGCAGAACTGAGATGCTTATCTGGACTCTCTGCACCCCCTCCTCAAGCTCCATCTTAAACAGTTCCTCTGGGATAAGGTAGGCAATGACCTGAGGACGAACATGTACATTTAGCTTCTTTTGTCTACATTACTTTCCCATGTTGCAAATGCTGGGCCCCCAGAATCAGAACAGAACTTGGAAAGAAGCTTTTACCTATGCAGGCCCAGTTTCCTAATTAACAAAAGGACCTTAAACTGGGTTTGCGAGATTACATGTTCTCCACGTGTGTGTGGGGTTTTTCTCCATGTTCTCCGGTTTCCTCCCACAGTCCTAAAACATGGGGATTAGGCAAACTGGACCCTTTAAATGAACTGTAGTTGAAGGTGTAGGTGAGAGTGAATGGTTGTTTGTTTCTATGTGGTCCTGCCTTTCGCCCTATGTCAGCTGCAATCGGCACCTGCAACCCTCATGTGGGGGATAAAGCAGTAGAAGATGGATGGATGGTTTTATGTCTTCTTTTATCCTTTTATTGTACACTGACTCAATATTGTGTTTTATTTCTTATAAAATATGTGATAGATAGATACTACTCTGCCTTCTTGGCTGTCTCTATTGTAAAAGACATTTTAATTTCAGTGAGGCTTAACACAGAGGTCTACCTCCATACCTTTTCAATGATCAGGTTACAGAACTCCTGCAGGAGCACCACCATGCGTTTTGGATTGCAGTAGTATTTGGAATGGCTCCAGATAAGACAGAGTGTGTGGAAGAGAGGAGGCAGCAGAACGTCCACTTGAGGGGAACTCCTCTCTTCAAAGCTGCTGATCAGTCTCCTCAGAGGCCGCAGATACAGATCTATGTCCTCGGCCTCCAGCAAAGCTGTGATCATCACACACACAAATAATACTCACGCACAATATCATCATAGTAACGTAAAATATGACCCTGATGGAGAGGTTATTTGGCAGAATTAAATCCATCCAGCTGAAAAATTCTTGCAGTAGTAGTCACGTGATCTACATGTCGCCAGCCCACCTAAACAGGCAAGTGAAGGCTGCAGCAGGGTAAAAATATGAAACAAGCACTGGCAAATAATTAATAGATGCTTATCTACCCTCATTGACTTGGAGACAGACATCCTTAAAGGAGGAGTAATAACTGCTCTTGACTTTTCTCAGGAGCTCCATGATTTGTTGCACTTTGGGGCTCTGGATCTGAAAAGACGGACATCATACTATCAGGGTTTTTCACCAGGGGTTGATGTGGACGGAAGATAAATATTCCATTAGTGAGTGGATGGCATGTCATACACATTCAGAGTCTGCTCTATGCTGAATTATATATATAGGAATAATAATCTCGTACTTGTGAGTGGATGCCCAGAAGGTTTTCTCTCTGAGTGGCCCAAAATTGGAGCTCGACATTCGGGCCTGGGTGGTCTCCACCGAGCAGCGCTGTCCCAGAGTCTTTTTTCAGGACATTCCATATCTGCCCTGACCACTGAACTATCAGAGTTTCTATAGAGTATAAGAGGCCCGGCTCCAGCGGCCAACCAGCGGGGCTGCGGGAGACAGACAGCGGGAGACAAAATCAGTGTGGGTAATAATGGCAATAATACAGACTGTGGCAAATCAGAGTGCAATTAACAAACCAGACATATGAGTATTACTGTTCAAGCTGACTTACAACCATTAAACCATTTTTTAGTTTGACACAACCAATATTGAGGTTAATGTAACAAGTCAGAATTGTTTGTTGACAATTTACCCTCATCCATGTGCTGAGAGAAAAACAACAGTATTCTTTATTTATTGAATTTAATTATAATTTCCCTACACAGTACTGTGTAAATGTCTCAGGGCAACACCAGCTTTGTTGTTTGTATGTCAAATTATGTGATCATTGGCATTTGGATTGGAATGGATGTGAGTTTAACCAGTAGAGGCTTTCTTTCTTTCTTTCTTTCTTTCTTTCTTTCTTCTAAATAAATTGGTTAATAAAATGAGCCATAATTATTCTGTATGCTAATTATAGCATTGCTAAATCAACAACATCAATGGCGACCAAAGACTAATAATCACATGTACATGTGCCAGATGGTGATGTAAAATACCAAAAAATAAACATAAATAACATATGTTATAGTGTAGCTGCAGTTGTGTTTCAAGGTTAGGTTCCAAAATGATGACTGATTGAATGGAGCAGTAAAAACAAAGATGGAGGAAGACATTTTGACAATGTTTTGCTTATTTTAGGTAGCTCCTTAAATTCGATTATAAATATATATTTTAAAAACATAATAATAACTGTAACAGGACTGTCATTATTGTCATTCAATGAAGACAGAAAAAAAAAATAAAAAATTAGCCCAAATTTTATTTAATGAGATGTCACTTCCGGCAAGAAGTGCACAGAAAGTTGAGGTCGGCAGCAGAGACACATGGTGGAGAGACGTGGTAAGCTAATAGCTTTTTAAGCAAGGAGGTGCTTATCTTGAATCGTAGAACCCTGACGAAGTAATCAATTCGACACGCATACTCAAAATTCAACATTACCAGCACTGACCTGAGGGCGAGGAGGTGAGGACGGGCTCTCTGTACACGCAGAGGCAGCGGCAGCAGGGTTTTTCCCTCAGCGCGGCCTTTCAGAGTCACGACCCCGCTCCTCAGCTTCTCCAGGTGCCGGTGGATGTCATCGAACACCACCCGGGGCCAGTCCTCGTGGTTCAGACCACTGGTCAGCACACACACCAGCACCTGTAAAAGCAGAGCTGCTTATACGCCATACACTTCTGGAATATTACTGTAGCCTTGTAGCCTACTGTTTTATTTATTTAGTTTCATTAATATTATACTTACTATCTTTCTTTTTGTCTCGTTAAATGCCAAAGGGATAAGCATCATATATTTTAAAGGGATACAAGTAGGGTTGGGTTTATGTGTATCCGCATTTGTCTGTTGTTTTCTTTTGTTATCCCCCCCTTACTTGCTATGATAAGCAACTTCGACCCAAAACCAAACCATGACTCTAGTTTTTCCCACTTATTTGAAGCATTTTAATTAGCCTATATGTGATAATTGATGTCCCTTGTTATTTTATATTCTGTGTATTTTGTGTTTCTTATTTTAATTGAAAGAGACAATAACGTTATGCAAGAAAATGCTTCAATCAATCACTGGATAAAATGTAACCGCCCCCCATTTGCAGATGAGGAAATGTCAGAGACAGTAATGCATACATGAATAACAAATGAAATACTGCTAAGCTTGTGATAATAAATAAACAGAATAATACAGGAAGAATAACATAGGCTGCAGCAGAAGACACTTCTGACACTTTATCAGGTGCCCTGTGTACCTAATAAAGTGGTCTGATTGCAACTAGAGAGAGCACTCAGGAAATAAAAGCAAAACTCCCGCACAGCCTGCTCAGTTTACAATTGTTTTTTGGATCTGTGTTTGGGTCACAACCAAAATCTTTTTTCTTATGCTGTTCACTGACAAGAGAAATCTAATAATTTCCTCCTTGGGCCAATACATATGTCCCGAGACATTTTCATCAAAGTCTGTTGTTTACTTTTGGAGTTATGCATAAATGCATAAGTCAGATATTATACTGAACTAAAGAACTCAATCTCTAAAGAAGTCCAGTTGCTACTGATTCAGTGACCTTTGGGGAATTGGAAAGAATCAGCAAAGGCTGCAAATATCGTTGTTCTGCTTTTATTGTTGTATAGAAATTAAAAATACTATACATCTTTATTGGGAGGTTTTACAGCTTGACTTAAGACAAGAATCAAGATGAAATCACAACATGTTTCAGACGAATTGCAGTTGGATAGTTTCCCCAAATTGTTGAGGCGTATTTCACATTGGTCCATAGACATTATGCATCACCTGCATCACTCACACACCGAGTCTGACAATCATCCAGTCACTCACAGTCACACACAAACACACAAGCTCACCTCTGAGATGACAACAGGAAGGTGCTCCATGGGATATCCAGGCACCTCTCCCAGCTGGAGCTGGCGTTTGAATCCCTGCCGAGCGATTGTCTTTACGCCCTTCTTTAGCACGCACAGCAGTTTGGTCTTCCATGGCGGGGATGACTTTACAGGTGTGAGAACAGTAGGGATGCTTTCAACCGCATTGAAAGCACCAGAAATAAGCAGTGACTTATTTCAAGAGGTGTACGTTAGACGACGTGTAGACAGCGAGATTTTCTTAAAGACTGCATGTGCCATAGATAGATAGATAGATAGATAGATAGATAGATAGATAGATAGAAAGATATTCAACATCAAAGCTATCATCTGTAATTTGTTTCCAATTTTTTTTTAATCTTATTTGTTAAAATCCTCTACACCAATCATTTTGTTTGGCCTGTACTGATGCTACCTGTCACTAACTTGACTGCCTACCTGCATGATAAATTCTCACGTGTTCAGGTCACTGAGACTTGATGTGGTCAGTATAAGGGAATCTGTCTTCCAGAACTCTCTCTCTTCAGTCAGCTTCCAGCAGTTTTCAGGCAGAGTATGTGAAGGTTCTCAGTCGTCCTGATCATAGTCTTCTTCTGTGGTTCACTCTAGGCGACTGGACTTGCTAGACCTGAGTTGAAGTCCTCAAACCAGGTATTTAACCTCTGAGGCTGGTGTGAAAGCAGGTTGTTGTTGTTGTTGTTAGGGTCACCTGAGAGTCAGAGTCTGCTATTGTGTGTTTGCCTGTTGTTCCTTTTAGGAAGAGAGCTCAGGACAGAATTGTACGGGGCTGATAGTTGGAGTCTTAGTCCAGCTCCTCTGTTGAGTGATCTCCAGGTTTCCTCTTTCAAGCCATCTGTCCTCTCTGGCCTAAATGCTTACATTCTTATCCCCAAAAGAGTGTCTCTTGTCCTTTAACAGTCCTGTCCAGATAAGCTGGCTCTTCTGTGCTGTGACATGGTTTCTTTGGTTTTCCCAATCTAGAGGTCAGGACACTCCTCATTACATTGCTCTGTTTGTTTCTGGGGATTTTGTCCTCAGGATGAGCCAGCTTCTGTTTCAAAGTGTTGCAGGGTTTGAAAGGCAGTGTGTATGCTCTGTATGTTTTTAGAGACGGATTATATATCAATTGCATCATCTAGTGTAACCTACTATTGCCGCTATTTACAGACTACTACAACACATAACTGTTTTCCTTCCCCTTTTCCTCAGACAACTTTATTTATATCTGCATATGAAGAGGATTTTGGCAAATAACCTTAAAAATAGCTTCAGAAACAAATTGTCAGGCTCAAGTTTCGAGTGGATTTGTGTACAAAATGTACTGAAAACAACACAAATGTATCTTACTTAAGTGCTGTGTGTATTTATCATGTGGTGTGCCGTGCATGTTGTTCTTACCTGAGCATCCCCTGCATGCAGTGTTCCTCCAGGACCGTTGAAGAGCAGCAGCCTGTTGGAACAAATGTGGTCCAGGAAATCCAGTATGATCTTCTGGTTTTCCTCCGCGCCGATGAAACGGTTCCACTTATCCGTCTTTACTCGGAGGATGCAGAAGGCCTGCTCGCGAAGGAAGTCCACTCTTTCATCTGATATGACAACCCCAGCCTTGAGAGGGGACTCCTGTGGTACGCGCACTCCTCCCGCACTTCCGCTGCCTAACGCCCGACTTTTACCGGTGCTGCTCTTGGACTCGGCCATGGAGACTCAGCTGATGAGAAGGAAAAAGAGGGAAATAAACACCGCCTGTGAAACCTGAAAAGAAAATCCCACAGATTATGATAAAAGGTACAAACTCACCTCGGTCTTTAACGTCACAATCAGAAGCTTGAAATTGACCACGCCGACAAGTTCCTTTTTTATTGTCTCAGCTTTGTGTTTCTGTCTCTTCGTTAGCTCTGAGCCCTGTAAGCTGGAAAACTGATACACCTTGATGGGCAAGTTATCTTCTCTCAGTGTGGACTCACTTCATTATCCTGCAACTCTATCCTGTAACCAGAGCCTTCACAGGAGATCTCACTACAGTGACACCTACAGGACAGGTAATGATATTACCTTTCATATACAGTACGTACAGGTTTTTAAGGAGAAGGTGTGAGTGAAAGATTTACATAACCTTATTATGATTGATCGAGTTATTGTGTCATGTACAGAGAATATGCTCAACCCAAACTGACTTACAAGACGCCATGATGTAGACCTTAAATTACAATTAATATTCAATTTGCATTTTGAAATGTTATTCAGTAAATGTGTTTTTAATTCATTACAATGATAAAATTATACAGGAAAGTGTGACCCATCCCTATGTTCACCTTTATAATATAATATTAGACCAGAGTGATGAATAAATAAAGCGGCAATGGGACTAGAAATTAAAAATATTACTACTGATCAATTTCATCCACATTATGTGACCCGCCCAACTAATCCATTCATTCAGTGTGCATCATCACCACCACATGGGGTCAGTGTGGTACAGTGTTTCTGACAGTATCTTGCCACCGTAATCCAAAGTGACCCGAGCCATGACATCCTATTTCACATGCCATTTATGTAAAAATCATGACGAAATGGGACATTCGTCTAACTGTGTTACTTAAAATACCACAGCAATGGTTACCCTTTCAGAGAGCCTAGCACTCTCCCATTCAAACCATAATACATGGATGTAATTGTATCCCCATTTGAAATGGGCCGACTGGAGAGAATAGCGCTTTGCTGGGAACGTCTGACATTTGAGTGTATTGGCAACTTAATGGTCGTATATTTGATCGATAGAGATGCTGTGGGGTTATGTAATGCCAACAAGGCATAAGACACAAGACAAAAAACAAGCGTCCTTTTAATAGAGGGACGCGAAACTAGGCGATGTAACACATGTACAAAGTATATTAATGCAGTTGAACTGTTCCCTCATATACTATGGAAGAGTTCTTTGTTTGTGCAGACACTGCATGTTTTATCACTTCACTATCACCAACCATTGTATACGATGTGATTTGTTTTCCACTTAACATGACACATACAGTATATTAGCATACTAACTATAGGGGGGATTGAGTGCCTTGCTTAGGGGGACCCCAATCTTTGACCTGTACCGGGATTTGAACTGGCGACCCTCTGGTTACAAGCCCAAATCACGTTGTTGCCACATTCATCCACACTGAATATTTCCATTGCTGCCCGTTCCTCGCACTCTTTAGATAATTAAATGCGTGTGTGTACGTTTTGTGCGCGTGTCTGCTCATGCATTCGTGTTGTGTTAGTCTGTATCATGCAGTTGAATGAATGTCCCTCATATCCAATGTAAGGGTGCAGTTTTTCAGCATACACAGACGAGTATGCATTTCTGTTATTATATGCCGACAAAAGTTGGTGATTGAATGTGTGGGATTTATGGCTGCCTTTGAGCGCAGGGCCAGTGCAGAGTGTCCCTTGGGTGTCTTCGCGTGCTCCGTGTGTAAGCCTATCTGAGCCTGCTGACAGCGGGACCATGACTGCCCATCTCTCTGACCTCATGACCAATGTCAGCTCTGCTCTGCAGGGATGTTGGGGTGGAGGCCAGAAAAAGAGATCTCGGTACAATGGGGGAACAAGAGACGCAAGAGAGGGAGCCAATGGAGAAACAAACGGGGGGGGGGGGGGAAGAAAAAAAAAGTGTGTGTGTTAGGGTGAAGAATGAGGAAGGGCGGCGAGCTTACAGCATACAAATGAGACAGAGAATAGTGTGATAAAGGAGCAGAGGAGCAACAGCAGAATAGAGATGTTCACTTGGCCGAGGTACTGGCAATGAATATTCAAGTGTAGTACTGAACAGTCACTGCTGAGTAATGTAAACATGAGGAGTAAGAGAGCAAATGGTAAAATATATCCCCAGGAAATATTTAACCCCCCACCCCCCCGAATGTAATGTCACCTGTAAGTGGATGTAATATTCTGCTCCAGTGTAGCAAAACACAGCCTCAACTATTTTTATTATACCTTCAGCGATGTAGTTTTAATCTGGTGCATGTTCCTCTTTTCTTCTTCTCCTTTTCCTCCACCTCTCTTTCTCTCCATTTGCTGTTGCCATGACTACATGTTGCTTGACAATGAGGCTACCGCTCTTAAGTCCGCAGTCTCAGCCCGGCTTGCTCTCTGTCAGCCACTGGTCTGCTCCTCTCCTCATCACCCTCTCTCCCTGTCCTCAGTCAGAGGGGAATATTACATGTTGATGAGCTTGAGGTTTCTTGAGGTTTCGCCAAACACACGCACGCATGTGCACACACGCATGTGCACACACACACCCTTCTCCACAAGCAATGGGTTTCTCAAACTGCACTTTTTTTATTACTCACCATGGCCTTTATCATTTTGTGCTGTAGTCTCTGGGTGACAGTCATGTATCTCATAGCTGGACTCAGGGGAAACATGGGAAGGGATGAAAAAGGAGGATTGAGACAAGTGGGGAAAAAAATGCAAGAGCTGGGAGAAAATTGTCTCCAGGGAAAGAGAAAAACTATCGACAGTGACAAAGATGGGAAGTGCATACACACCATCACAAACACACAGACATTATGTTCATTTCTAAGTTTCCCTCTTGTTGCTGGCTGACTACCTATAAACAACCTGCCATCGCTAGTAATTGCAGTGTGTTTGTGTGTGTGTGTGTGTGTGTGTGTGTGTGAGAGAGTCCACATGTCCAGATGGTGCTGACCAGCCGTCTCTCCCAGGGCAGATGAAGTAAATGGGGCGATTACAGTAATGACCGACACACACATCTGTCTCATACCTCTGCATGGCTGCCAGCTATTTTGGAAACAGACATTTATACACACAGACACACACAAAGCAAAAGCACTATTGGCTGGGAATTGTGGAGAGGGCCATAGCGAGCAAATACCACTATAATGTACGTTTAACTGATGCAATGTATATGCAGTTACGTTGTAAGTAAACGAAAAATGGAAAATGTAAGTAGCTATTCGACACCTTGGATTTATTATATAAACAGTTGTATGAATGAGTAGATTAACATTTTTCCTGTCAAAAACTATTTTGCATAACATTCACCATCTTTCCCCGACATTGACAACGCCTACAAACCCCAACAATGCCTACATTTATTTTTATTATTATTATTGTTATTATTATTATTATTATTATTATTGTTGTTGCTGTTAAGGTAGTCTACATATTAGAACACATTCAGGTGTTCCTTGGACTGTTTCATTGTGCCCCCTCTTGTCAAAACAGCCGCGTACAACCCCTCAACCAAACATTTTGTCGCTATTATTTAGTCCCAACTCGCTCTCTGCAAATGTCCTACTCTCCCGTTAAACAATCTGACCCGCTCCAGTCCTTACATTTCTTTTCCGTTTTATATATCTTTGGCATTTCTCTCTGACCAGAGATAAGTCAAGAGAGGGGGACCATTCAGACAACCCACCAGGGGCAGGTGGTCTCTTTGTAGTTGGGAGAATTGGCAGGGTGTCACCAGCAAGCTCTCCCTTATCACACCTTGTCTTTGTTCTGCAAAGGTCTTTCTCCTCTGTCTGGACTCGGTGATATTTGAGAGGCATGTCTGTGTGCACGGAGAGGGGTTAGAGAGCATGGCCACTCTCCTGGGAAGTAGGTGTGTGTGTGTGTGTGTGTGTGTGTGTGTGTGTGTGTGTGTGTGTGTTCGGGTATTCAAATCCTGAGCTTGCTCTCTGGAGTATATTAAAGTGCGTATGTGTACATACACAGACACACACGTGCCTGTTTGTGGCTTCCAGGGACCCCGACCACCTGTGTGAAGAAACGCTGACCACTTCCAGGATATTGTTCTCTTAAGTCATCACTCTGTGTAAGAGAACACCCTAACTTCACGGGCAAAGTGCTGCAGCGGCTCCACTAAAATCTGCAGATACAGTGTTTTCTATAAAACAAATAAAAAAATGCATAAATAAATAAAATAAAGCCAGCATTGTTCCGTACTGTGGAAGACACAGGTAGTTTCCTCTTACATCAAGTTTACCTGGGCGTGTTCTCGGGAGGCTCGTTAAGCTTTGCTGCGACAAAGAGATGTACTCAAAATTTTAAAGTATGGTACACAACCGTCCCTGTTTTAGAGGGGTGGGGGTGAATAGGCTTATATAGGCTTTAATCCTGTAGATGGGGCTGTTTCTCTATCAGGCTCCCCTGGATGGTGTGATTCAAAATTGTACCCATCCTCTTGTTGCTTGTAAAGACTTGTATAAGCTCTGTGAAGAATAGTTATTCTATGTGCTCCTTGTCAATAGTGGAATTGGATCTGGCATAACTCCACTGTGAGCCAATAGTAAACACTTTGGTGTAGGTATTCTCTATGATACTAGTACACACAAACTAATGGAAGTGTGTTTGCACAGATTCAGGCTCAGACTCGCACACACACACTGAGTGTTCCCTTGGTCTCAGACGTAAGGAGAAAGTATTGTTTCTATTGATTTATCATCATCTGCTCACCTTGGAGATATTAAGACCCTAAAACAATAAAGGAGTGAAATACACCTGGGTAACCTCTGAACAAATACAAATTATCTACACCCCACCATCTGCAGTGGTGGATAGCAGTGTGGCACCTTCGGGGTTGGAGAGGTGATGAAGAAAGTCTCTCGAACTTTTGTTTAAATCAACATCATCAGACGCATACAGTACGTAGAGGCGTCGCCCCTCAAAGATCCTCATTTAGAAACTCATGCTCAGTGGTTTGTCCGTGGCTCTCAGACATATTTTAATGGAACTAAGCATAGAATTACACTGTGCACAACCAGCCCCTTCCAAATGACTATTCTACTTAGTGTGATTGGTTGCCAGTGCTTGGCCATTTCATGAGAGGATGCACTAATAAAGGTAGGCAGAAGGAAAATGATAGACTGAGGTTTTACTCTGATTAATACAATTCTAGGACACTGATGTACTGCCATTTTGGTGTTAGTTATTCACAGTTATTGCAGTGTTGAAGGCTGAATAGGTAAATGCTGGTGCTGCCTGGTGTCCACACTAGCAAAAAGGCAAGTGTTCTTCTGTTCCACTTCCTGTTAAGGAAATTGGATAGCTTTGCAGTGAAACACTGAGTAATTGTTAGCGGAGGGCAGAATTTAGGCCACAGGCAAGGTTGGTTAGTCTTCAGAGCAGCTTCCCTCCATACAAACCCCAAAACAAATTTTTGCATATTAATAGACATTTACCCTCACTGGTGTCATTATTAGCTACACAGGACACCTAATAAAGTGAAGGAATAGCACCTGACGTGGTCTTCTGCTGCTGTATCCTCTCTGCTTCAAGGTTAGACGCGTTGTGCGTTCAGAGATGGATCTTCTGCACACCCTGGTTGTAATGAGCCGTTGTTTGAGTTGAACTGTTGCCTTTCTAACGTTTTGAACCAGTGAAGCTATTCCTACCTCACTCCTGACATCAACAAGGCATGTTCACCCAGAGAACTGCCACTGACTGGATATTTCCTCTCCTTCAGGCCATTCTTTGTAAATCCCAGGGATGATTGTGCGTGTAAATCCCAGTAGATCAGCAGTATGTGAAATACTCAGACCAACCCGTCTCGCACCGAGAACCCTGCCACATTTAGTCAGTGAAATAAAAAAAGTTTCTTCCCCACTTGGTTCAAAGTGGTGCTTGTTTCAAACTTCAGCAGGTCAGCTCGACCGTGGCTGCATGCCTTAATTGAGCATTGGGTCGCTACCTTGTGATTGGCTGATTAGATATTTGCAATGACAAGCAGTTGAACCTAATAAGGTGTGTCTAATAAATCGGTCGGGTAGTGTGTTTTAGTAAGTATAACTTCCATCTGTTTGGATTAAACACTGGGTATTGCTGCCTTAGCAGGTGCTATGGTGTCTGAACCAAAGATACTTCTTTGTCCCACAGGGAATTCTCCTCCTGTCTCAGCCAGTTCCTTGAGAGGCTTCTTCTGCCTGGATACAGGAGTTCCAAGTGCCTTCTGGCCCCCTGATTCTTCTTCTTCTTCTTCTTCTTCTTCTTCTGCTTTCCAACCTGCTTCTGTGCATGCCACAGACGCCTCACTGTTCTTATTAGAAATGACAGCCCCTCTGTTTGCTTAGACATAGAGATAAGTAAACCCTTTTATGGCTTGATAGACATGCATCAAGTGTATTATTGGAATGAACCGTTTTGACATCTGCTGAGTTGTCTGGTCTCCTCGCCGTGCACCATCCAACCATTTAATTTCCCTCTTCTCTTGCACCTGTTACTGTCATTTCTTCCTCTTTTTTTTTTTTTTTTTTTTTTTTTATGAAAGTTGACCTACATCTGGTTGCTCAAACAATACTTTTGTGTGTTCTGTTCTGAGCAGAAGCGATTCATACTGCTCCTGTGTTTGATAAACTGGGGAGGGAGCGTGTTGAAATTACCCGTCCACAAACTTTTAATTTACTGCTCTACAGTCCTGAGTTTTTATAAAGTCTCTAATAAGAAAAGTATGGTGACTCACAACCAGTTTTTTTTCTCTCTGCGGTTCCCACAATGTTTTCTATCCATGTGGCAGACGTGTGATAACCCAAACCAGGAAGTCATGATTAGAACAACTGTTGACTTGAACAGAGATCAGAATAAAGATCTTCCCTCCCTCTTGATGGGAGTAACATTTGCCATGTTCACATGAAGCATTTTTGTTCCATTCTAGCTCAGTTTTGCTTTTGGGATCTTCCACGTGTCAGCAGTTTCAAATCTAGCAAGTTTTATTCAATATAAGCCTATATATTGGACGTACTAGTACCCTTACTTACCTGCTTTGTTTACGTTTTTTGGTCGTTTTACGGATAGAAATCTCACATGCCCTTTAATTACATAATCAAATGCAAGTAAAATCATTTTATTGGAATGTTTTTCTAACAAGAAGCGCGTTCTCTCAGCCTCAGGATGGATGCTTGTTGTAACAGTCCCTTCTGGCGATAATAAGCTCTTTTTATTCAGTGGACTAATCTGCCGATTACACTTAGACTGCCATGAAACATAATGATCTAATGGCATTTCCTTTAACCGCGTTGTTTTGACGCTTGTTGCTTTGACCAAAATCCCCCCACAAATGCTGGATGTACATTTCATTTATCTGATGTGCATATCAAGGCCCTCTAATAAACTTCATTACACTTGCAAATTTCCAGTTTTCCCACCACTTTGGCTCATGACCAAATGTCTGCAAAACTAATGACATTTTAATCAGCCTCGTCTGTGGTTTGTGTTCAGCGCCAGTCCTCAAATCTTAGTGGACATGGTGAATATTATAAAGGCCATTATAATTGTTAGAAGTATTTTGGTGCATATTTCACTATAATATCATTTGTTTTCTATTGCTTATATCCTTTTGAGGGTTTCGGGAGCTGGAGCCAATTCGAGCTGATATTATGCGAGAGGCGCGGTAGACCTTGGAACCAGGTTGCCATCCCATCACATTCACACCGCGACACCACCGTGTGGCCACTATAATATCAGGTTTAACATAAGTAGCCCGATACGTCTGTACATTATACATCAAAGCTTAATTTGTTCTTAAATTATATGTCTACAGTGTAAGAAATTTGAAAGGAAAAGAAATTGGAGTGCTACCTAAAAACCCACACACACACAAACAGATTAGTCATTGATCAGGGTTAAACCTTGATCTCTGTGTGAGAGCATGCTGTGATCGATAAACTTTAATTCTGCTTCAAGTGTGTGCTTGCACGATTCTATGTGGCACGACTCTCTCCTCTACAGACGTCGGCCACGCACACACAGTCGTCCTCTCTACTTTTGTCAAGCCATCCCAGGCAGAATTAAACGCACACACAGACACACACACACACCAACCTGATTAGGTGAACTGCAGGGGTTAGGCCTAATGACAAACAGACTCAGCGTGTGCACAAACACCTCAGCTTCTCAGATGAAATATAGATTTTCCTCTGTCCCAAAAGCTGATGGGTATTAGGCGAAGGCATGTGTGTGTGTGTTCAAGTGAGAATGTGCTTATGTGCTTTTGTTTGAGTGGATGCGTGTGTTATCTCGTTCTCCAGACTGTTTTGTGTGGTATCAGGGAAAAGCATATAAGTGATTGGATTGCTGCTTTGTTACTGTTAAAGACCCTCTCTCCAGGGAAATATTGGGTTAAATAACTCTGTTCTCTGCTCGCGTGGATGTGGCGTATAAGGTGTGTTTGACCGATAGATTAACAGGACTGCCATCGTATCTCACGGGGGGGGAGGGAAAATGCATTGGTGTTGTGTTTAGCAAGTGAATGTCCAGCGAGCGTGCGACAACGTGCCAAATGAGTTTGTGTCTCCATCAGTGGCGGTAGGCCCACTTATTTCTACATAAACTCTGCCAACGAACAATTAGAACAAGAAAACGCGATAGTTATGTAAAACGGAAATGCTTTAATGGTGTTTTTTATTTTACACTGTACACGTACAAACTGAAATGGGCTGTATCGCCGAGCAAATAACGCGGAGAATAAAAAAACGCTTTGCTACCAGAAGCGTTGGCATAACCCAGTGGATCCATAAATGTTGCATACCTACTATAACAGACTTATTTTGTGTATTTAAAATAAAGCTTTGATAAAAAAAAAACAACAAAAAAATCCATATGCTCCAGAGATGCCAGAGATGCTCCATAACTTTTACGGCTGTGCAACTTGCACTGCTCTCTAGGTTCAGTTTAGTTTTTTAATTTCTACCATTTTTCTTTTTAATGCATATGACTCCCTCAAAGTGATACAGATGTGAATTCCTCTTACTTCCTTTTTTTTTTTTTTTTACTTAAATATTCCTTAAAACTGAAACGTTTCTGCAGCTTCTTGCAACTGGAAAATCAACAAGCAATGTTACACGGCTATTATTGTCTATGTCTGTACTGCGATGCATCTTACAAACCCTAGCACCTGATCTAAGCAGAGGCAGGAGAATCACTTACTCCTACACTTCATGCTGCGCAGTGGGCCCAGTAACATACATACATACAGTGCAGTCACGTATTTGAGTAATCACTCATCCTCTAGACTTTAGGCTCCGAGCTTTTGCATATTAAAGTGCCAACTTTACATTATTATAGAAAAATTCCATATATGGAGCCCTAAAGGTGCTCAAAATGTAAAGTAATAGGGAGTATAGGGATAAACCCTTAAGAGTAAATGACTGTTTGAAATCCTATACCCACGTACGTCTGCGAACACCATATATTTCACAGTGATGCTCTGCCAGGCCCAGAGCTTCACTGCAGCCTCAAGCCCTTGCTTCTTGTAAGTATTTTTTCTCCTGTCCTTAGTCTCTTTAGAGAAATCTCCAGGGCGGCTGTGATGAACAGCAAAAATAGCTCTAGATAAACCCAGTTTGCGAAACACTGCCCAGCAGCACCACACAGCAGACACAGCTCAGACTAAAAGAGAGAGAGATAGAGACGGTTTAGCATCGATGGTCAGGTGGGCACTCAAAACTCTGAATGAATATTGATGTAGCAGCGTATCTGCTGGACGTGCACAGTAAATGAGAAGCTGTTAGCGAACACATTTACTATATTTCATTTTGAACATGATAATAAGTCAACAGGGCCCTGCTGGTCCCAGGTGGCCAACAACATTGATTACTTTACACGTCAGCATATATTTCTCATAATAAATATCTCGGGTTATCTCTGGAATATGATATTCCATCATCAGCCAATTTACAATACATACGTTTTATTGAAGCATATGTAATTTGCCTGGAATATTACTCTGAGCATGTTAGGGGAAACACGACATCCTTCTCAATGAGTGGCAACTTTATAATGTCTCCTCTTGCCGTTTTATCCAAATTTCAATACTATCTGAAGTCTGTCAGTTAATGTTTGAAACACGCCAATGTGTCTGAAAAACCGCGACTGTTTGGTCATCAAAAAGACGAAGATGACTCATTATAACCTCAATTAGAATTTGTAATCGGCTTTGCTTTCATGACAGATATCAAGAAGTCTGCCAATTTCTCGCGTGGCAAATGTTTTTTTTTACTTTGACATGAGGCTCTTAAAATGATTCCGAAAAAACCCAAACCCTTTAATGTGAAGCATTGCAAGCTGCGTCATATCTTGTAACTAATGTGTAACTGTGTGCTAGTGTTAAAACGTGCCCGGCTCACTGTGGGTTAAGCTAAGTGGTCTCCATGAGGACGACTGGTCCTGACAAGATCAATGTTTACTGTATGTCAGGAAAAAAAGTCCTGAAGAGGTAACGATTACAAGCACACACACACACACGCACACTTCCCTTCTGCTAAAAAGCTAATCTTTTTGTGCTAATGAAAGGTATTGGGTTTCCTAACAGGCGTTTAAAGGAAGGTGATGGATTGAGGGCTAGATGGATGGAGGGAGGAGAGAGATGGGGGGGGGGGGGGGGAGAAGCTAGAGGAAGATGAGGTGTCAATAAGCACATCAGCCTGATCCCTTTCAGACGGCGAGGTGTGCATATGCTGCTAATGTAGGCATTCACGCACGCACACATTCGGAGCCACACGTTGCTTCAGTCACTCATAAATCCCCGGGCCGAGCATGAAGCGAGTCTTTTGGTGCCAGTAAGCTGAGAGATGGATTGCTGGAGATGTCTCCACCTTGACCACTGCTGTGATAAATGTCTGTGGGAGCGTATGCATGCACTCCAGCTTATTACATCAGTTTGGAGCTGTACGGCTGTGCAGTTTCATGCAGAAAACCGTGTTAGTGAGTGCATTTTTGTTGTGTTGAGTGGAATTCATTATGTCATACTTGAGACACATTCGCCAGGAAGGGAATAAAGAAGTAGCCAAGAAGTGCACTTTAATTGTTAGGTGTTTTATGTCTTCGGCTACTTTTGAATATGTGAGTTATGTTCGTAATTCAAAGAATAAATAAAGATTTTTAAGACTCTGGATTGTGTCCAGAGGACCCTATGTCTCAATTTCCCTCTTTCTTTCATTTTATCGCTGTTTTCCAGGTGAAATGCTCAAGTATGGAATGTCTGCTCTCTCTTGTTTTTTTTAACCCCGTTCTAATAAAGCTGATTATCATTTGTTTCCCAATCACATTAGCATGCTACTAATGAGGGGGGCTAGTCAACCATTAGAATATGATCCATAATTCATCGTTGACTCTCGTTCATTAGCCCATCCTTACTTCAGTGTTTAACACGTCTCTCTCTCCTTTTCTCTGTGTGTGTGTGTGTGTGTGTGTCTCTCACTCTTTGTTTGTCATCTGGGGTACAGAGCAGGGTTTGTACTGATGGACATTCACATGATGGACTCTAATCTACCTTTTTTTTTTTTCTACATGCATTATGTAACTTAGGTGTGATGCCAACAACAACAACTTAATTTGGCAGTGCATGCAAGGGTGCATTACTGTGCATCTGTCTAGGTGTGTGTGTGCGTGTGTGTGCGTGCGTCAGTCTCTGTCTCTCTCACTTTTGCTGTCTGTCTGTGTCTGTCTGGTGAGTGAAGCAGACAGCTGTTATCAGTCACTGACAGAATCCTCCCATCAATCCCCTCCTTCTGCTGTCAATCACAGCACATTGTCACCAAGTTGCTATTTAAATAGTCCCCTCTCTTCTGTCTATGCAAGAAATATGTCTACGTGTACATGTGCACGTGTTTATGCTCTCTCCTCTCCTCTCTCCTCTCCTCTCCCCTCCTCTCCTCTCCTCTGCTTTGAGAAAAAGACAAACACTGCAGGTTGATTTGTAAATAAGAATTTCCCAAACACCTTTATCAGCTTCCCAACACTGCAAAATGACTCCCTCCATAAATAAATAGTTGTTAAAAACAGCTAGAACATCATTAATGTCTGGCTCAGAGCCAGCAAAAAGTTGCTTCAAATAACACGAGTGTGTGTGTGTGTGTGTGTGTGTGTGTGTGTGTGTGTGTGTTTTTTTTGGCAGCCTTCTAATGAGATGCCCGTGTTTCCCTCCATTAGTAGTTTATTAGATAGCATGGGTCGCTGAGGTCTGTAAAATACAGTAAGCTTAATTTAGCACATTTGGCTCGACGGGGGCATAGGGGACTTAAGGGAGTATCACGGACAATCGGAAATTAGCTTAGGATATAAATTGGTGTTGGTGAGCTATAACTAGTAAGCTGTTGAGCATCCATCACTGGCTTCACCAAAGCATTTATTATTAAAGTGCCTTGGAGGTGCTGACGACCACGTATAATTATGTGTAATTGGGATTTGAGCCACAAAAAAAAAAGAGGTGCTGCTTAATTCTCTTCTCTTCTCTTAATTCTCAGCTGTGAAGATGGTACTCATCTTTTGTTGGCTGTGCTCATTTCACTCATAGAGAGTCACCAGCATTGAAATGTGTGTCTTTGGGGAATCTGTCAGCTTGATTCTCTTGAATCTCCTTCGGGATAAATAAAGTATCTATCTATCTATCTTCTCTCTAGAGCCACAATAGTGATCCCAGATACACAAAGACTGGACATTGGATGTTTGAAGTAGCAAAATGATAAATTGGGTTCCAGCTGCACTACTGTGTTATTGCACCTTAGCCGTGTTAAAGCATACTAGAATATTTATTTGAAACTGATGTATGTTGCCAGTTCAACTACCATGCAACCTACTTACATTCTGTTAGTTTCTCATACGTTCTCAGCTGAAAAGAAAACTACCGTTTTTAGATATTGTGACATGAGCGTAACCGTTTAAAACAGAGCTTGCTGTGTTAATGCGCAGCCCCACAGACAACACTCTCTTTATCCTTAAGTTTAAAATATAGTATGTAACCTATGCACCCTGCATTAAAGTGTCAAAAAACAACGAGAAAAATGTGATTATATTTTGTGGCATAGTGCACTGACATTAGCCAGAATGTTTCAAACCCTCCTTAGGAATCTGAATTTCTTGTCAAGGTAATGGACTGTTTTATTTTGGTCGCCTTTTAATGACCATGTCATGTCACCCCCTATGAAACGGCCCCTAGGTCCCTATTAAGTGTATTTCTCTACGAGGGATCACAATTACTCACTGCCTTTTGCTGCAGTGGCAATTGGTAGTGACATCACCTATAGGAATCTTGAGGCTTTGTGATTTTGGCTGGCAAAATGTTTATACGTACTGCGCTTTATTGTCTATTTTCCCTCTAAATGCGAACATAATTTACAGAAATGACATCATTTGCTATTGACAACGAAGAACAATGGAGGACAATCCAGCAGCTCGTTTTTTTTCCCCTGCTCAGTTTGTGACTGTTTGTTTCAACAAGATGGGCGATGAAAAAACGCCGGTCACAAGGGAGTTACCTTTTTCTGTCGCTCAATCAGCTGACTTTGTTGTGGGTGGAGTTGGTCTCGCTCCACCTGGACCATTATAGTCTGGTATCCCAAGGGAAAGGTACTGAAAAATGGAACGGTTGGGGTATTTTGGTTTTGTTATAAATCAAGTGAGAAGAAGGCTCACTTTCAAATGGAATTCTTTTGGCTATATTTTTACTTCCCATCTGGCTGCAGAGTGAACTGGCAAGGCTGTGTCCATTTTGTATACGGTTCTGTGTCACACAGGGAAACGGAACAAAACAACAATTCCCATGATCCCACGCTGCTTCCCTGTGTCGTCAAACTAGGTCTTTTGTCATTGTTCTTGATTGAGAGGAAAACTCGATTGACCGGAACTATTTATTGTTTATGATTATTTTTTTGTGTGTTTGAACACGCACGCACACACACACACACACACACACACAGCACATCATCATTTATAGCTGGCATGTAAGTGACAAATACTTCTATTTTCACTGCCGTTCATGTAACCTTTTCAGTCTGGGGTTATGAAAGGTCAATCTGTCAGACCTGATTTACTGTAGGAGCACAGTGCTCTATCTCTCTCTCTCTTTCTCTCTTGCTCTCTCTCTCTCTCACACACACACACACACTGAAACACATATTTTAATTCTCTTGATCATTTGTCATTTTTGCCACTTGCTCCTAGGGATGTATATCGTTCGGATATTACAGATACCGATACTCCTTATCGGTATCGATACTTATCAATACTCTTATCGATACTACATGTCATTTTGTGTAAAAAAATAAACATAACATTACAAGATGTTAAAAGATTCTATCTTTGTTTGATTACCCCATGGTAAAATAAACACTTCAACAGAACAGAAGCGATGCAATTACAAAGCCCCTTCATGTTTAACCCAGCAGACTGTAAGTACAGACCAGACCCATAGGTCAAACAGAACAGTGCAGAGGAGGCACAAAAATCAGTTCATATCTGATTAACAGGACAGCTAACAGTGCTCACGTTTCAGATTCGACTGTAGCAAACAGCTGGAAGTCCTTCACAATGAACTTTGTGACGACCCTGTGGCATTCCTGCGCTCTTTCTGCTGTCATCTTCATTTGTCTGGCGATTGTGAATGGAGTCGCCCGCAATGTCGGCAGAGCTGTGGTAGCTGCTGCTTGGTTCATGCCGCGTACAGGATTAACGTAACATATATAAACTTACCGTGACTTTAACATCGCAGAAACGAAACCGGGTGCCGCCAGTACCGTCAAGAATCTTAACGGTACTGACCCAATTAGGAACCGGTACCAAAAAGTACCGTTCCTCGACATACATCCCTACTTGGTCCTCTTCCTTCATTTGAAACTTTTTCTTCTCCTCTCTGTCAGGTTCACGTCGCGTTGTTTTGAAAGGAGAAGACATTGAATTCCTTTGAATGACACAAGAGTGATGGGTACAACACAGCGCGCCATAAACAGGCAGGGAAAAAAAAAAGCAACATTTCAAACCAAGCTCTTTTATACTGATAATCATTGTGTTTGTGAAGAAGGTTTTGTGACACAAGCGACACATCATTTAATCATAATGGAAAAAAAACAACAACTTTTGATTTGCAATGCACATTTATACACTGAGCTTCACGGTGTGTGAATACAAAGGGAAAGATGTGGGCATCGGAGTGGAGTAAGGAAACAATTATGCACGGATATTGTTGGTTGTTGATGGGGAAGATGGAGATTGGTAGATGGTGCGTGTGTTTTCTTTTGGTCCCGTGTTCTGTGAAGCTCTAGCATTGTGTCTCGCGAATCTGGTCAAATGTGGTTGAAGGAGCGCAGTGATCCTGTTAAGATTGGACAGACGACGCGAGTAATGAAGTCTTACCAATATCAAAGCACCCACACCTGAACAGAGGAAGAGGGTGGCCCTGTAAGACCTGGTGCAACGGAGAACAGAATGTTCAGCTGTGGTTTCGTTTGATCTGCATACTATTTGCTTTTGAGCAAAGCAGTATATTGCTTTTAAGTGACCTCATCTCATGTTGATGGAGAGCTGTTTGCACTCCGCGTGAATGGAGAGGAGATAGACGGAGTAGATGCAGACAGGAATAAATTTAGCATTACTCAGCCTTTGATGCCTTTTTTTTTTTTACTCTCCATCTCGGGTCTCTGATGTCATTCCTCTTTGCATCTCCTCTGCATCCACCGGTGTCTCTTTTGTCTCTCCTGACTCCACTCTCAGGTTTTGCGAGCGTCCCGTGTCCTTGGAGTTTCTTCTTTATTCACTCATCATATTTCCTCTCTCATTTTTCCTCCCTTCTTCTTCTTTTCCTGTTTCCTCCGTTGTGTGAGGTTGTTGTTGTTGCAGATCCATCAATATTCACAAGGTGTGGCTGAGGCGTCGAGAGCTTTAATCTACTTAATTAACTCTCCCCCCGTGATGTGTGTTTGTGAGGGAAACAAACACACGTTATATTCCGTCTTTCAGGATATGTGTCAGTGGTGTGTCACAGTAAAACGCTGTCACTGGGCTTTATTGGGAACCCAGTGTTCACATAGACTATTGATTTATTACTTCTGCACCAAGTCCACAGCTTTTCATGTGTTGTAACATGTAAGTACTTGATTCTGTCATTGTGTTTCTGGCACCTTCGACCTGTGTGTGTGTGTGGGGTGGTTACTGTATGTGCTGTTGTGTGACTGGGTGAATAAGTGTCAGGAGCTAAGTGCTTTGGCGTTCATCATGCTGTGTGACGTTGGCAGAGAACAATAAGTGAATATGAGACTCTCTTGTTTGGCCTTAGTGCGAAACAAACAAGAGCAACAATAGAGCACTTGTGGAGTCTTTTCCTCCCTCGAAACACGTTCTCTTTTCTGTTCCACCACTTTTCCTCTGTTGCAGATATAGACGGACTGTGTTTGTGTTTTGCCTGCGTCTGCATATGGGTGCACTGCATTTAACCTCTTTTGCTCATTAAGGGAGGAAGCATGTGACATTTTTTAAAAAAGAGCAGCAACACTCTCCCGCCTCCTCTCCCTCGCCAATAATTTATCCCTTATGGGTTGATGTAAGTCTCTGAAAAAGCAATATTCCAGGAACGCCGTATTACACCATTCAGACGTGGTGCATTTACACCTAATCTATGAGACTGTTTAATGTGAGACCTGTCTTAATAAATAATCATCAATGCTTTTGTTCAGTGTAATTATTAATACCGAGAGTGTTTTTGTCAGCAGGGCTACCTTTGCCAAAGCAATCCGTGAGACGGAGGACAATCTGTCACTCTGTTTTACAGCTAAGTCTCCTGAGACTTTGTGAAATGAGCACAATGTCCTAAAATGCAAATATGTACTTCATGCACAAAAAGTGAGAAACATACTTTTTTTTTTTTTTTAAACTCCCCCTCCTTTAAAGTATGACACGAAGGAGACACTAGAAACAGGCTACGGTTTGACATTGAGATGACGCTATGGGAAGTTTGTGAGCGTCACAGATATTTTGCTAAATATAATTTGGAATGCAAGTTATGTTAAATTTTGTGCCGCAGCCACTTTTTAATTTCCTTTTGTCCTCAAGTGTCTACAAGGTAGCTCCAGCTCCACTTGCTCTTGGTTTGTGATGACGCTTGATCTTAGTTTCTTGGTTTCTGGATACTAAAGGGATCTCGGCCTCAGAAGTGACATTTCTGTAAAGGTATAGACGATATAGATGTGTTAAAACATGAAGATTTGCCTCAGTTTTCTACTAAACGATCTGGGTTTTACTCATTATTTCATGTTAATATTCTCTATCATTCACATGTTCAATGTCACGTGTCCTTTGTCGCTCTTATTTCACGATACCTTGACAATAACTTGCGCAGCATATTTGGTGAGTTTAAATTCATGCACCCCACACATGGGACGTACTGTATATGCAATGCTGTAAAACTCGGGGGTGACTTCACCCGCTCCACTTCACATTGACACTGTTGCTTCAAGGTTAATCTTTATGCCAACACCTTTCTGTCTGTGTCTGCCTTCCTGTTTTTTCTACCAGGCTCCCTCTGTCTTTTTTCTTTTCCCTCTGCTCCTGCCTCAGATCAATGGGCTGGATGACTTGAGTAAATCTTAATGGTCAGAGTGTGTGTGTGTGACGAGGTTTAGGCGTGTGTGTGTGTGTGTCTGAGAGAGAGAGAGAGAGAGTCTGTGTGTGGGACTGAAATTGATTGTGGCTGGACAGGAGGCAGGCAGGCAGGCGTGTGGTGGTGCCCCAGGGGCAGGACAGTGCTGAGTGAGCAATACTTCACCTGCACTAGATACACAAGCATGCAAGTGCACACACATACACACACACACACACACAGACTTGTTTTTATATCTTAGTGAGCACACATCATTGATATAATGCATTCCATAGCCCCCCTAACCTAAACCCAATTCAACCAGATCTTAATCCTGAAAAAGCCCTTTAAACTTGTGGGGCCCAGACAAAAAAATGTCCCCACAAAGATAGATTTGTACGCTTTTTTCGACCTCACAAAGATAAGAATACAAGTACACTCACACACACACACACACACACACACACACACACACACACACACAATTCAGCATAGTGAAACACAGAAAGACAAGTGTTGGAATTTGAATCTAAATGTCATAGACAAGTGAGCACTGCAGCAAAGTATCTGAAGACTTTGGATTTCCATTTTTCTCCCATGTTCAGAGTACATTGGTCCAATAATGAAGGAATGTATCAATTTAACCCTTTAAAACCTAAGGCTCAAAATGTCCATCTAGACTTTTTTTGCTTATTTTCACCGCAAAATGTCCAGAAAATGTCCTGTAAGTGCTTTTGCCCGTTTTCCCATTTTTCTTTCAATATCTGGCAGTTATTTACAATTTACCGCATTCTAAAATAGTGTTTTAACAATTTAAAATAAAGTAACACAAAAAAGATAATTTACAAAAATCGTTTGCATTTTAAAAATTAAATTTGAACAAAATAAAACACATTTTCAATACATTTTCTTGGAGTCTTTGTCTCTCAATGTGTAAAAACATGCCGGGTACAGGTGTTCTTCCCACTCTCTGCCCAACAACACAGACAAATACACAGATTCTCTGGCTTTCTAAAACAGTGGGAGTGAAATTACCGTAATAACCAAACATTGGAATTTTTACGATATCGCAAACTGTCACATAATTACGGTAATGCAAATTGTGCTTCCGCGAATGTGTCGTCTGCGACATGTTCGGTGTTAAAGGGGTCAAAGGAGAATTTTTTCTACAATACAATGGTGTGTGTGCAATGAATTGAACCACTTTATCATATCAGTGGCTTCATCGTCAAGACTCTAATCCCTATGCATCGTCTTATTTTTGGGATTTTATCCCTCAAACATGCTTATTCCAGCTTCATTTAACATTTCTGACACAAATGAAACGCCTTACATGCCTGTCATTGTCCATGTACAACAAAATGAAGGTTTCTTTGGATACAGACTATTATCATTTCATTTTTGTTTTTGGGACAATGACATGTGCATTTGCTTTATTCTCGACCAAAACTTTAAAACACAGGGTAGAGGTTACAATTTCAAATTTTTTCTATATATTTTGGGGCCAATGCTTTTTTTTTTTAAGTACCCTTGATGGGCTGTGTAGTGGACTTTATCTGTGAAACATAATGCCACTTATTGGTATGTCATTTCAGCAGGTGTTTGCCCGATCACGGTGAAGACTTGCATTGATCTGCTTCTTAATCCATGTGCTCCACAAATAAATCACCTGTTTTAACGTGTAGCAGGACTTCTGGGGATTGATTGTGTATGTTTACCTGGGGGATCAGCTGGAGCACTGCAGAGCCTCCGTCCTCTCTTGTGATCCTTTCAGTGTTTGCTCACATCTGGCCCTGAGTGGACACCTTTCATGTCGCACAATTTTCATGTGATCCATTGCGGATGTAAAGTCACCGTGTTAAGAGTTAAACACCGCGGTTATACGCCGCCAGGCTTCATTTCAAGCAGAAACCTGAGGCGTGTGGAGGCAGACGCAGAGTCGCTCGCTTCTGATTTTATGATTACCACATTTCATGTTGCCTGCAGACAATTGTAGATAATTGTAGGATGTCTATGTATATGTATATCAGTCTGTGAGTGCTCTCAGCGTGCGGCCCTCGCTCCAATCAGGGGATTTCAGGGTAGAGATCATCATCACATGTTAGTGAAAAACAGCCCAATGAACAGTAAATTTGCCTCATCCTCAGAGAGAGGAGAAGGAGAGGCCCCACTGTGCTTGGATGGCATGGGCCAGGTGGTGTGAGATGAGCCAAAAGGGTGTGTGTGTGTGTGTATGTGTGTGTTCATGAGAGGTGAGGTGGGGGTGGCATTCAGCAGGCACCTGGTGCTGACAGGCTCTCATTAGAACTGCAATCCAATTCAGATTCAGCCCCCCCCCCCCCCAATGCTGCTTTGAAGGGCCTTGTGACAGGTCCTCTCCTCTCCTCTCCTCTCCTCTCCTCACCTCTTCGGGGTCTCATAATCACCTCCTGATAACAGAGCTGTCATCTCTTGCATCTGACAGGCTTTCTGATTGGCGTGTGGAGTGTGGGTGGGTGTGTGCAGACGGCGCTCTCCTGTGGGTTTTTTGCTTATGCCCATGTGCGATGCCCTTCTTGCATGCATGCATTCTTGAGTCTAACGCTTGTGTGCTCAGCCATCTGGGCACTTGTGTGTACGAGTGGAAGTGCACCCGGTGCACCTACGCCTGACTCTGATCATGATTGCGGTGTGAATGAATGAGTGAGTGCTGGCGCTCTGTAAGAGAAGCAGAGAGAGGAGTTAGCTCTTGTTCTTATGAAGGTAACCTCGGGTTACTCATAATCAGTCCTTCACACCAATAAATTGAATTATAAATACATTATTTTGTTGTTTAATTACTGTTGTTGTGTTGTTTATGCAGCGGGAAGCATGTAGACTTTGACACATGAGCAAATGATTATTTAACTCTTGGCTTGTATTGAAGGAAATCCGTTGCAGCACAGTGAAGAACAGAAGTAAGAAAATCCTAAAATGTGAGTAATTATAGGTGAATTGCTCTACTTGTGTAGACGGACCTGTGTGCAACAAACGGAGATACAAAGGTCGAATGTAAATGCAGTGTTAAGTATCTCACACAGGGATTCCACACATATCCTGGCCGTTACTGCATGCCACAGTACGGTCATTAAAGGGAAGTGTCGGGATTGGCTGTCTGACCTTTCATGGGTAATTGCCACTTTAAAAAACGAATAACGACCGACACTCTGAAAGCAAGCCAAACCCATTTCATTAAAAACAGCAAGCCCTAACAATATAATTATGCTTCTCCATATAAAAAACCCAGGCAAATATTTCTTAAAAGGATTTAAAGTGAAAGCTGTTGTTTTTATTTGTCCCTGTTACATTTAGCTCTTAAATATTGCAATCGTATAAATTTCCACTGTCTAGACTCCCACAGCGCCTGATATCCAATTTTTCCTGTATGCTTCAAGGAAAAAGTGAATTTTTTTTTTTTCTAATGAGAGCTTTTGCTCGCTGGAAGTTAAAAAGGAGCCCTCGACAATCCGATATTTAATCACCAAGATCTTTTTCGTTTCTCGACTCCTCAGCCTTAACGTGTTCCTTTAATGGATGAGATTGTAACCAGGGACGATGAAGGCCCAAATCAGAGAGACGAGCTGAAAGACAAAATGGGGACAACACGCGATACACAACTAGCAGACAACACAGCTATGACGATGGATGGGAAGAAATATGTGGCAGAAATGAAAGAAGACTGTATAGCGGGAGCAAGCGAAGAAGAACCTGAGCAAAATGAGGCGTTCACAGAAAGTTGGGTGACCGTGGTCACCAGAGCTTTTGTAGCCCCTCGACAGCATTGTTGTTTCAGTGCAATAATTACCATCTAAGTGTTTCTCCTTAAATGTGCCCATGACAAACATCATCACCACTGACACCACCATCATCAGAGTGAGTTGCAGGGAACCCTGTGGTGGTGATTCAACATCATTAGTGAACATGACTGGCTGTGGGCATTAGAGACGCAACATTACACCACACCATGCCGGGTACTAATGACCTGGAAAACTAGATACCATCTCTGCACTTGCCATCCTTCACTCACTGAATCCTGTGGCAAGACCTGGCAAGAAGAGACGACGGAAGCGAGATGTGTTTTCTTTGTCAAGGTCTGCTTTGCATTTACCTGTGTTTGCACAAAGGCTTGAAACAGTCAAGAAAATATTATTACCATAGCCTACATTAAAGGTAATGTATGGGGATGCACTCTATCATCTGCATGAACATACGGTCGGTGTAGTGGTTAGCACTCTTGCCTTTGCAGCAAGAAGACCCGGGTTTTAAGCCCTGGTTGGAACAAAGGTCTTTCTGCATGGAGTTTGCATGTTCTCGCCGTGTGTGCGTGGGTTTTTTTTCCCGGTTCTCCGGTTGCCTCCCACAGTCCAAAAACATGCAATATGGAGATTAGGTAAATTGGTCACTCTAAATTGACCATAGGTGTGAATGTGAGAGTGAATGGTTGTTCGTCTCTATACTGTACGTGTCCCTGTGATGGACTGGCGAACTGTCCAGGGTGTAACCCGCCTATCGCCCCTATGTCAGCTGAGATTGGCACAGCACAAACCGAAGGCTGCTGAAATACAGAACATCAGAGATGCACATAATTCCTGTGGTTATGCACATACATGATTGAAGCTGGAAATGAGTCTGCCGCAAGCAGCACCGGAGAATTATGACATGCAGGGAGGAAACGACGAAAAGGTGACAATACCGGACTAACGTTCGGGAGAAAAGTATCCTCACAGGCATGTCTGCTGTCTCTCTGCTGTCAGCGGTCTATATTTACCACGTTTTTGAGAGGGGTAGTGGGTAGAGCGTGCTTTGTGTTCCAAGTGCTACAAGCTTGTATTGGGTGGGTGGCACCAAACCAAGACCAGAACACCAAACCGAAACATAAGCATAGTCCGCAAATGAACATGTATTTTGTGAATATACTGGCTGCATCATTGTTATATAAGTGAAACCAGTATTTCATTAAAGTGTCTATGTGAGCCATAGAGTTCTTCTTCTTGCATTCTCCTTTAAAAATAGCACATAACATGCAGGTAGTCTCCCAAAGAGGCTTTGCGCACTACAAAGCAATAGGTAAACTTAGTTTGCTCTCTGCTAGACCTGTCTTTAAAGTTGCTCTTCCCCCACCACGAGACGCAACATCTGTGAAATTGAGGAAATGGTGGAAAATCCCATTTTCAAAAGCACAACACAGCAAGGGCTCGCTTATCTGCGAGTGATACAGCAAAAACATTCGAGTGTGTGCTCGCGCGCTCGTGTGAGTGCATCTGGTTAAGTTTGAGAGTACTCCATCACATTCATATGCACCAACCCAAAGTATGTGTACCCATGTGTATACGCATAATGTGTGCACAGGAGCGTGCCTTAGCAGCCCTCCCACATCAAGGCTATCATCATCTCACCTCCTGCTATTATTACCACTTCTGACAGCCCACTCCTGGCTAAATGAATTTCCTCCTCGTTCCAAGCGGCCGGCCTCCCTCCCTCCCTCAAATCTCTTTCTCCTGCTATCACTGGCCTGACCAAAGCATTTCGCTGCCATTTGTCCTTTTTTTCCCCGTGTGTTGTCAGACACACGGAAAAGCCAGTTCTGTATTCAATTGATGAGGTATGTCTCACTGAGGTGTGAATTCATCCACGGTAGCAGAGTAAGAGACGGCGAAAACAGTGAGGGAAGCGTCAAAAAGGGAAGAAGTGATTATTTAGTTGTACTGGCTTTGAGGGAAAAAGCCATTTGCACATCATTTCCATTATAAAGCAGTAGACAAAGACATGGACGATGGCCACAGTGGCTCTAGCTCCTATAATTTCCTTTGCAGCAGCCTTTCATTTTGTCTGTTCTCGTGGAAGACTTCCTGACGACTCCAGCGTTTGATTTCTAAATAAAAATTTAATCAGAGACGCCTAAGAAATGGAATCCGGTTCAGACAATGAGATGCGCCATCTGTCAAAAGTCCCCTGTGTGATAGAAGTAAATACCAGCCAGAGTTTGTTATGTAAATGGCACCTACCCACTGGATTGTGTGTGGACTTATCGGCTGAATATTAATATGGTAGGGATTTCCTAATGCAATTATGTGAAGTTAATGTATAGCGAGTCGGGTGTTTGCTTGATTGTCTTGGGCCATATGCTCCAGTCACAGTAGAGCACCGCCAAACACTACGAAAACACAACAACAGCCCTGAATCACAACGAAAAGGCGCTCATTTGGTTTCTACTCACTGTCGATTCACTGGACCACAAGAAGTCTGTCGCCTCCTCCTCCTCCTCCTCCTCCTCGTGCTTGTGTCTTAATGCATGGGCTCTATTTTTAAATCCCGCGCAAGATGCAGCTTTGTGCTGACAAAGGAAGATTTTCCTGAGGAGCAATGCTTGTTAACATTTTTTTTTTTTTCCTTTCAAATTTTGGTGACTCAACTTTTGTGCATCAGGGCAGTGATCATTTGAAGTGGCGTACCTTTTTTTTTTTATGTCAGGGATTTAGATCTTTAATAACCACTGAATGCTAAGGGGAAAGTGGTTAAATGAAAGACGGTAGAAAAATATGTGATGATCACGAAGACGGCGACAGCTACAGCTCAAACAACGAGGGAAACTGAGCCAAAAAGTAAAGAGAACTATGTTTTAGGGCAATCATCTCTTGCAGTTTATTTATTCCTCTTAGCTTATCTCCTGAGATCTTCACGATACAAACTTTTTAGGGTTTGTAAAGCAATTGAAGTAATCTGCAGTAGAGTTAATGCTGCACCCTTTGCATTCTTTAATCCATACCTCTAATATAGAGTAGTGCAATGTAACACAACAGATTACAATGTAGAAAGTGCTTTGTTCCTGCCTGTGATTTACAGTATAATCCCCAATAATGGATTCCACCTGCTCCATCCCACCTGTACTGCATCTTGACTCATTCTGGGTATTTATTGCCTTCCCTCTATTGACTCTTCTTCTTTATCGCTCAATTTCTCCTTGCTGTCCTACACTTTATGTACCGCCATTCAACCTATTGTCTTGCTGTATTTCCTTCTCCTGGCATTTGTTCTTTCTTCTCCTTCTCCCCTCAGCTCTCTTACAACTCCCTCTCTCCCTCCCTCCCTCCATCCCTCCATCACAGGATGCTGAACTGGGATGAATTAACCTTTCTGAGGAACAATGCCATTACAAGCATGGATGCGTTGCCCACTATGCATGAGTATGTGTGTCTGCCGCTGTGACACACAGTCCCACAGACTGTGCCTGCGGGGAAAACACGGATGCAGCCTTTTGTTTTTGCTCTTGTTTCCGATTACAGTTTGTTTTATTAATGCTACGCTAATCTGGCTCCCCCTCCCTCTCTGGCCCCCATACCTCTGGAAAATGGGGCTAAGCTCAGAGGACACCCATTGATCTAAGTGGCCCCAGAGACCCCATGCCGCTTTCTACCATGTCAATCTTTTATGAATGCTGCTGGAGGAAAGTCGCCTTTGGGGAACAGCAGCAGACAATATGCTTAAAAACAACGGGCCGGGGGCGTAGCAGAGCCACGGCCAGACACCACTGCCAACTCTGCTTTGCAATTATATGCTTATTTACACTCCAGTTCGTCACATGGACGGCTGATTGACACAAAGCATTTTGCCGAATACGAAAGTGGGAAATAGATTTGGAGTTGTTTCGTTGTCATTTGCAGCGAATCTCAATCGATTTCTGAACATTTCTATGCTACACTGTGAAGATTCACACCAATCGCACAGTAACAGAAATATGCAGGATCTTTTAGTACCGACTATTAGTTTAACCAGCAGATTTTCTTTAATTCTGTCATTTTATCCATATTAAGATTATTCATGTTGTCACACACCCATGCATGCACGCCTCCCAAAACAGTGGCACAAAACTCATTTGCTGTCTGAGCCTCTGTTTAGTCCCGATTTCCCTTCACCTACAAGAGCCTGTGAAATATTAATTACAATACATTATCATGACTATGTGCTTAGCTTACAGAGAAGCTGTGTGTGTTCGGGTTTGTGTTCTGCCTGCTAATGACCACTGTTTTTGAGACCTCTTGCCCTCTTTCTCGCTACACTTGTTTGTCTCTCTGACTTTCTGTCCCTCTCACCTCTAATCTTTCCCTCAGCCTCCTGTTCCCCTCCCTCCCTCCCTCCCTCCCAGTTTACCCTCCCAGTCCCTGATGCCGGTTTACACACCGCTACCCGACACCTCTTCCATGTGAATTGAATCTCCTCCAACTCTCTGTCACTCTCATTTCTTTGTTTTTCCCCTTTTTTGAAATTATTTGATAATAATGAGCAAGTCTTGCTTGTGCAGCGAGGCCCTCCAAACCCTCTCTTCTCTTTTGCCCTCACATCCTGCCACTCTCTAGTGCTGCCCCATGCCTCTTTATACCCCCTGCTTTATTCACCAGAGTGTGAGCATTTGTGTGTGTGTGTGTGTGTGTGTGTGTGGGTGGGGGCTAGAGATGACCTGTGTGCTAATGTGAATAATGGGATAAGGAGACCTGTCTGTCTTGTCAAGTGTCCTCACTGCCCAGTAACTCACTGTGAAGCAGGACGACATGATGTGACACACACACACACACACACACACACAAACTTCTACTTGTTACTACTTGTGAGTAGAAGAAAGCCAGTTTATTTGGAATGGAAAAGGCAGACAAAGAAGCAGCTACAGAATGCATTGTACATTTGCATGGCAAGATGAAATGGGCTGTTATCTGCTAATAACACTGACACTTCTGACTGAAGATGTGTGCTTTGTAATCAAAAAAAACAAACCCCACACACTCAGGGGGTGCTTGCCTGTCCAACAAGTAACAGAAGAGAAAAGAGGCAGAAGATGTTCCACACAAAGGCTCTGGTATCATTTCCAAAAGACAAAACTATTACAAAGAGATTTTTCTCCTCCTCCTCCTCGATTACCCCATTCAAGCCCATGTGAAATCCTTTTCTAACATACAAATGTGACATGGCGTTCGCCAACGCTCTGAAAAGATGCCCACATCTGAAGTGTAATTGAGTGCAGAAGCACCAAAGTGTTTTTTTTTTTTCAGTTACACTCTATTATCCTGCTTTTGAATTCTCAATGAGAGGCTGGCGCAGCGTGGCAGAGAATGTCACCTGTCACATTAGATGATAATTGTGCCAAGATGAAGGGAGTGGAAGCAGAGGTCCTAATAAGCCATTCTGCTCTCATCTCCAGCGCGGCGGCATCAGAAACGCGTGTGTTTGGGTGAAGGATTTCGCAATTTGCTAACCATATAGAAGATTATATCACGACTTGATGTGTGCTCTTGGTTGGAATGAAAAGGGAAGAGAAAGAATGATGGCAATGTGCACAATGTAGTGCGAGTTTTCTGTCTGATACTCGGGGGTCAACTCACGGTCACTCACTTCTGATGAAAGATGAAACCGAAGTGAGTGTTCACATTTTTTTTTGTTTAATTCCTAACCGTCTCCAGAGAAGCTATCACGGCACACATTGCTGGGTGTCCTGTTATGTATAATCGTTCAGTGTTTTTAGTTTTTCTCGTTGTTCAGGAATCCTGGCTGACTGTGCTCACACCTATTATCTACTGATGTAAGCAACAAGCTAACCTCTGGCCCATCGCCTCGGAGTTTGTGTATGTTTTAAACTGCATATGTCTATTAGGGATGTTGAGTATGGGTGCACAACATTACGTACAACACAACTGCAGGCAGTGACTAACCCACATAACCTCATCTCCATTAAATGGTCCCACTGAAGGCTCTTGACCTGCTGTCTCTATCGCACTTACTGTATGTTGCATTAAATGTCTTTGAGAGGCCATGCTGGTGTAATTACAGCCCTCACCTTGTTGTCAGGCTCTTGTGTTAAGGGACTGGAAAGCAGTCAAAGGTTATAGCTGGTGCTTATGATTCATGATGTTTTTTTCTGTACAGCAGACATTTGGTACATGATTTCTTTTTCTACCTGAATGACTCTAGCTCAGCTAGTGTAGCTAAACCCGTATGTCTTTCGTTCTTGCAATAATTCAAGTGAGAATCAAAAATTGTGATTTCATTATTTGTTTTTCCCGGCCCGGCCCTAAGCCGTGAAGGTGACATAGACAGATTTTTGTGCACCTGCGCTTTACTAAGTCACACGCATGACACGTTGCACGCGCCACACTTTAATAAAGCGCGCGTGAAAGATGATAATTGCACACGCTTTACTAAGTCGCTCATGCGAGATAGTACAGTGCGCGCGACAACTGAGCCGTCAGGCAGCAGCGGGACTTGCGTGTGCGCTTTAGTAAAGTGCGTGTGCGACTTATTATCTCGCGTGTGTGCTTTTGTAAAGTGCACGTGCGACTTATTATCTCACGTGTGCACTTTGGTAAAATGCTTGTGCGACTTATTATCTCGCATGCGCTTTAGTAAAGTGCACGTGCGACTTATTATCTCGCGTGTACGCTTTAGTAAAGTGCACGTGTGACTTATTATCTCGCGTGTGCGCTTTAGTAAAGTGCTTGTGTGACTTATTATCTCGCGTGTACGCTTTAGTAAAGATCTTGTGCGACTTATTATCTTGCTTGTGCGCTTTAGTAAAGTGCACGTGCGACTTATTATCTCACGCGTGCAACTTAGTAAAGCACGCATGCAACGTATTATCTCACGCGTGCAACTTAGTAAAGCGTGCCATTTAATTTTTTATTGAATTTTTCCCACATGAGCAAGAACCACAAGTCATCAACTGGTTAGATTAAGATTTACACGCAATCGTAGAACTGCGACGGGGGAGAAAAACGTATCTGAGCTGTCTCTTGGTATAACCAGACAGTTTCTTATTATAATGAGCTAGTCCGCTTTATTCATTGATTGTTGAGATCATTTCACATCACAGAGGAACGTAGTCAGAAGGTGGAGAGGCTCTGTTTGCTCTCAGGTTCAGCAGAAACTTTATCATTCCACAGTTTGTCAGTACATTCTTCAAGTCACAGCCGAACACATACAGAGCGTCTCCACTGACGATGCACATGGTCCTCCCACACACTGGTGTGAGTGTATTAATAACAACTGATTATATTGATCACCGGACACGTTTACAGTTTAATCTCGTGGCACTTCCCAACAATAAAGATGAGCTGTTGCACACAGCTAAAGGATTTCTCCAGACTACATCTGTCTGCAGATGACGCTAAACTCTCTCTCTCTCTCTCACTCTATAGCGGCTACGGCAGACAGATCTAATCAGAAGAGCCTCGTCATTTAGCTGTGTGCGACAGCACGTCATTACTGCTACAAAGTGCATGAGATTAAACTGTCCTCTTAGCACACTAAGTCTCTCCACCTCCAGACTCATCCCTCCCCGATGTGAACATCCTGTAACCATCATTCAATAAAGTCAACTTAAAAGTAAAACCCGATCTTATTATTAAAAGAAAACTATCTGTAATATTATACACGGTTTGAAAACTGCACGCAGATTTCTGCACAGTGCACATTTACATATGGACGTCCCTCTATTGGCCCCAGGGGGCCTCGTACGTCCATGCATTTGGGATATTTCTGTAACATGTTATTTTACACGCAGATGCTTGAAAACCTTCAAGGTCAACAGTCAGCCTCCGCAGACGGACACATTTTTAAGGGGCACCACACTGTGTAAAGTTAGTTTTGAACCTTGTTTCAGTGCATTATTAAGATTAACCCCAGACTGGATTTCCTGCATCGGTAGAAAAATGCCCTCACCAGCTCAGCATCTCGATGTGTCTTTGAAGTCGGTGGTGTTTTGCTCCGACTCGAACTCTGCAGGAGTTCCTGGACTGGCACAGAGTCGGGCCAGTGATGAGTCAACCTGGAGCATTTTTCTTCCATAACTGTACTGAGACACAGTTATGCAGGTGGTTGTTAGGTTGTGAACAAAGAATGTGTGTGTTTGTGTTTACACTTGACAAAAGTGATGTCCACCACTGAGCCTGTTAAAGACGGAGGAAGAGATCTCATATCTCCCATTTGGTTGTAATGGTTTTAATGTGCTACATCCCTCAGCTCATTTTGCACATGCTCACCAAATCGACCACACATTCTTACTTCATGTTTAAGTCATGAGGCTCCGCTGCTCTTTTGCCAACTTCCTAAACCCGCTCTTGCCAAAATCCACCCCATTCACCCCACCACTGCGACCCACAACATTGCATCTAAAGATATCTCGTCATTTTTGGAACAACTCCAAAACACGAGCATTTAGCATTTCTGTGTTTGTGTTTTCAGTTGATTTGACAAAAATAAAGACTGTCAGGTAATGGCAAACTTTCGGATGGCTGAGGATACCTAAGTTGACAGTGTGCAACTACTATTTACATTCCATTTTCAAAAGTTCACCTGCTTGTACTCAAGAGTTGCTTAACATATCCTTCCTTATTCTAGAAATCTGTGTTTTGCTTGTAGGAAGCTTCTGTGAATGTGAATGAGTGCCATTAAACATGATCATGATTTTAAATGATTGTGTCACTCTTTTCCACTGATCAACAGGTGGTGAAGTACAATATACTGAAGAAGAAAAGTGTTGGCCAGTTTATCTGGATGTGAATACTTTATATACAAAATTTCCACAATAATTTAAGATTTAATAAACCACTAGTAAAAAAACTAGTAATTAATTCAAGTAATACATTAATATAGTGAATTGTTGTGTAAAAAAACTAAATAAAACACCTAATTTGATTGTGTGAATATCTTACACATTGAAATCTTTGAAATATAAAACATAATAATTCTGATTTATTACAAATGTGATTTCATCTCTCTTTTCTTGCCCTTTTGGAGTTACTGCCGCCACAGATAAGAACGCCGGTACAACCTAACATAGACAATACAAAGTTGGAATATACTGAGGTTCATCATGCAAATAGACCGGAAACACACACACAAGAGCGCACAGACACACACACACCGTCGTCGCAAGAACACTTGGTAGCAAAGATTATGGAGGGCCAGATAAGCAAAATCAATGTCAGGCAATTATTCCTGCTGCTCTGAGTGATTAGCTGTGCATCTGCATGCCCTTCTCTGTGTTTTTGATGTGATGTGCTTCTCTGATCGTTTTCCGTACCCAACTGTGTCTGCAGAAAATGACCATCAGTGTTGCCCATTGTCCTCCGAGACGTGATGAAGTGTCTGTGGTTTTAGTGTTAATGCCTCCGCTAACGTGCGACAAGCGGCTACATCCATACTAATACATTAGAGTTTTAAGATGTGCTGCTTTTCAGGAGTTGTCCAGCTCTCGAGACTTATGTGTAGTAAGTTCTTAACTGTAGTAATTTATGGGATACGGCTTGTCAAGTCTGATATGTGTTGAGGAGAATACCCCCAATCTACCCTTATTTGTCATGCTCTTATCATGGGACTCTTCTTGACTACCAGAGATGGGTCGTGATTGTCGAAATATTGCGCGACTGTTGCGTTGATGTAAAGGGCATCTTCCCTGCCCTTCATAGAAAGCGCTGTATTTTAGTCCGCATCAGGTCAGACGAGAAGGGTCAGTCTGCAAGACCTAAGACGGAGGCTGGCCCAGGAACTGGTTTTCAATGATTATTCGACTAATTAGATACAGCTAATGCCCATCCCTATTGAATACCAGTGAAGAAATCAATATGGGTAATGCATTACAAACATTACTTTCTTATGTTACTATGAAGCGGTTACTTCATTTAATGAATGTAATTTGCAAATTCCCAAGAGCAGGCGCTTGCCCATTGTGCATTAACGGTCATATAATACAGTATGTGTTTTTAAGTGTCTTAATATGCACAGATTGTATTTGCGCTCTTAAATTCAGAGGTGTAATGCTCGTCTGGATGGAGATGCATCAAGTCCTCGCATCCCTTTGCACAGCAAATATGGAAATATGGATCTACATGAAATAATGTTTGTCAAGCCTTGTTGTAATTGTGTAAATGTGTCCAAATATAATGAAAGGCTAGTAGTATTTGATGTTTTTTTTTTCTTTTTCTTTTTTTTTAAATATCCCGAGGGATGTGTAGAAGAGATAAGACGACAGTTATTAAAGGAGAAAAACAGTATCAAGGTTATCCCTCATTTGCTCCCTTTACTTGTGGTGGTACACACTTCAAATGGAGGGTTCCATGTTTAATAACCTTGAACATTTCTCCACTTCTTCCTCCCCTCCAGCATTAGACCACATCCAAACCCTGTAATGTTCATTGAATAACCACTTTTACACCTAGTTCAGGTGTGATACAGTGAGCGTGGAAGGCTAGACTTGGAGGCCAGCCAGGCGATGAGGCAGGCAGGAGGAAAACTCTCATGAATAATGGATGGGGACTGAGAGGCCGTGTCAGTCTTGAATATGAATGGCCCTCCCTGCAGTCACCTGGCTTGATCGCAGGTTTATACTTACACCTCAGAGATGTGCACTGAATGTTAAATCCCTCTTTCTAGTTGGAGCCCATGACATGGGCTCTTAAGTTATTAAAGGTCACCTGCTTGGTAACAGCTAGTTGCTGTTCATTTTTTTTTTTTTTTTTGGGGGGGCAGAAAAGTTGTCCCTGAATGTTGACTGATGTGTGTCAAAGATGCATAAAAGTGGCATTCATTAAAACATAAATCTAAGGATTTTATGCATTGAGTCTTTCAAATGTAAACATTATGAATTGGACAGTCAAATTAAGACCCATCATTTATACTCTAGTCTATGCTGTTGACTCGTGGGGATCTTAAAGCGCAATGACTTAATTTGACACTTCTGTCTTTTAAATACTGTAAAAATCATAGTATTTTACTGAAAAAGCTTTGTTTCATTATGCTATTAAGAGCTCTTTTATTTGAAGGAAACGCCATGATACCCTAATAGCACATTTTTAGCTTTTTGTGTGGTCAGACTAAATAAAACCCTATTATTGCTGTCTGTTTGCAGATCATATTATTTTGTTGTCAATGAAAATTATACTCCGACACGCTGCGTGACGAGTAGGTATTGGGCACTAGTACATAAACACAGTCCATGAACAGACAAAGGGATTAGGTTTTCGGTCAGAAGCCACTGATTTCAATATGTTTATTAATCTGAAATCCAACTGCAGAGCTCTTATCAAACACACACACACACACACTTTTTGCACTACTTGTGAACTGCGGAGTTCGTATTAAAAATTGATCTGCAAGCTGTTGTGTGTCGCTGCTTTGCTAAGGAATTCATTACCCCATTGCCATGCACCACTGTGTCCCACATGAATGCACGCGCACACACATACACACACACACAATCATTCAGAATGCCTGCAAGCTATTCCGACCTGGCGAATGAAACAACAGCCTTTCGTTTAGAATATTTGAGATGCAAACAAACAAACGCTCTAGTGGGAGGGGGAGGTAGGTTACGAGAGGGGGAGAAACAGAGAGAGAGGGAGAGAAAATACAATATAACGGAAATGGAATGAGTGAAAAATAAACAGCCATAAAGACAGTGTAATGATGATGAGGAAGGCAGGATCAGCCAAAGGTTGAGTGTAGTGCAGGAAGCTTCTTTAGGATCAGATGATGATGTTTGACTCTCCTTCTCATCGTCAATGACTCCAGGTTCTCTTATTTCTCTTTCTCCTCTCTGTCTGAACCTATGCTATTTGTCTGCGGTGACATCCTTCACCCCCCCAAAGTCTTTTTGTTGCATCTGAGCTTTGATTGTGTACAAACTAGGCACGAGCAGTAGAAATGGAATTCTGGTTGAATGATTAATTCCATCTTTTTTACCGACACACCAGTCGCCGTGTATTAACTAAGGCAGCCCTGATTTAAATGCAGCACATTGTTTCACAGCCTGTCGAGTGTCCCTGAAAACCTTGTTCAGAGTGGAGTGCAGATGAAGACACAAAGGGTGAATAATAACGGAAAGGGAGAAAATGAGAAGCGCCACCAGCCATTTTGTCTCCGCGTGTGTGTCTCCTGTCTTACTATTTGTCTCCTTTGGCCATAATGACTTCTCCACATGATGAATGCACCTCCTAAAATGGCCATTCACCTTCTCCTGCCCCTCTCGTTCTCTCTGTCTAAGCCACTCCCGTTCAAACCTGGTAAATCTAGTCCCTCCGCAGTCACTCCGTCTTTGCCCTGTTCCATTTCTCTTTGTCATTTTGTGACCTTCTATGGTTGTTGTGACTCAGTAGGCCACAGTAGATCTATGTGTCGGCACTAAGAATGTATCTGCAGTGGTCGGCTGCGTGGATATGTCCATACTACATGCCATGGGAGTTTTCAAATGCCATCTTGGTTGTTTGAGATGCTTCAAAAGCAGGGACATCGCGCGGTCCACTTGGACCGCAGAGTAGACTGAATTCAGAGACTCTGAAGGCCTTCAACATCTATAGCATGAAAATGTAAAGTGCCGTTTCCAGCTCTCTGTGAGTGGAACGAGAGAGTGGCCAGGGTTGTTGCTAAACCAGCTCTGTGCTGTTGTGTACACCAAAATGATGAAGATGTTGCTCCTCTGCATGTCTGTTAAACAAGTAGTTTGACACTGGAGCGATGTTTGTTAATGGGACCACTTTCCCTGGCCTTCGTTGATGCACTATAATGCACGGAGCGAACAATATTCTACACGTCACCTTGGAAAAATAGCCTCAGCATATGTACGTTAATATGCGTGTGGTTTGACCCTCGTGTATGTGCAAGGACGAGTGTGTCTAGTTTTCTCACAGTAGGTAAATCCAGGGTTTATTCAAGCTCATTCACTCACATCTCTTGGACAAAGCAACAGTGTTCAACAAGTGCTTAGCCAGGAACCAACCGCTCAGCCGCCTTCTTCTTTTAAACCACTGCGACTGTGCACTGCACAGCGGCGTCTGAACCTTCGCTCTCAGGCCGCTTTAAAGAGCGTGGCAGCTTTGTAAATGTATTTTCTACAAGATAAGCGAAATAATCCCAATCACAAGCGTATTCCATACCCCACTGGATTTTCACAGCATGCTCTTGATTTTGAGCTGATTAGGAGATTATGAAATGGATGTTGAAGCTCTTTGATATGTGTGATTGTTACACATTGATCTGTTGTGCTGCGTGCATGCTACATTAGCGTCTCCGCCGCTTATCTACAGAGCCAAGGGCGTGGGAACCTCCAGCTGATTTACAGTTAGAGTATAGCGGCCTTCCAGTGCTGTTGCTTTTCTGAGTTGTTATACAGTAATGTCTTATTCATGGCTGCATAATTAATTGCAAAATAATCAGCCGAGCGCACGATCCAAATTGAAAGACACACCAGCATGGTGATGCACTTTTGCAGTGCAGCAGGATTCTGATGGAAATCTTGCTCTTAAGATGAGAAATGATCCATGACTCCACAAAATGTCTGGTTTTGACGTGATTTTCAAGGAAATGATTAAGAGGCAGAAATGATCGGTCATGCCCGTTATGAATCATACTGCAATCACAATATCCGTCAAAAATGATCACCATATGATTTTCTTTTTAACCTGTCGTGCAGTCTTAACTGAGATGCATTTTTTTCAGCACATGAGCCATCGCATGCACTCCGACCTCATTTAGATTCAAGATTCAAGAATTTTTAATTGTCATTATGAGGACATAATGACATTTTGTAGTCTCTCCCAACTTAAGGCACTAAAAGGCAATAAAATAGCAAAAAAAGACTTCACACTTAAATAAGATACAACAAAAGACTTAACACTTAAATAAGACACAACGAAAGACTTAACACTTAAATAAGACAACAAAAGACTTAACACTTAAATAAGACACAACGAAAGATTTAACACTTAAATAAGAAACAACGAAAGACTTAACACTTAAATAAGATACAACAAAAGACTTAACACTTAAATAAGACACAAAAAAAGACTTAACACTTAAATAAGACACCAAAAAAGACTTAACACTTAAATAAGACACAACAAAAGACTTAACACTTAAATAATACACAACGAAATGTAAAACCCAACAAAATATAAAACTACAAATTGCAGCTTAGTGGCACAATTTAAGCTACAATTTCAACATATTTGTTACCGGTCGTGATGCTGAGGATGGAAGCTGTTCCTAAAACTTTTCAAACTGATTCATGCACTTCCATCAACACGAGAATATATTCTTGTCTTGTTTTGACCAAAACACCTCCTCAAAAAGGAAGCCGGCTAATGACACTGTCAATGATTTTAATTTCACACAGTGCGGAGTGCCATTTAATATTTTCTACACAGACGAAAGGACACACTTTCCAATGATTCTGAGACTTAGTTTTTCCAGTAAACAAAGCAGTTCCAAGTCGTCTGCTATCTGTAGAAGAGAGATGGAAATCGCCCAGATGAGAAGCCCTGGATGGATAAGATAATAGAATCTATGCTCATCTGTGCACTGCTCTTTGGTTTTCACAGGATCCAAACCAGCTGCACTAATAACTTCGCTGTTTTTCCCCCTCATGAAATATGGATTTGTGTACAGACGGGAACAAAATGCTAATCATCGCGCGTCGTGTGTCTTTGCGTGTGTAAATTATGGTGACTGCATGTTAAGTATGGGAATATGTACAGGTCTACGTGTGTGTGTATTTCACCAGGCTGAATTGGATTCAAGTTTCCAAGGCGAGAAAGAGACGAGACGCATGGAGGAATTTAGCTACGAGGCTCATAAATAGTTTAGCCGCCCAAAGCAGATTCATCGAGTCGTGTGAGGGAGAAATCATATTCCTGGCCTCCTCTTTTACCCCTCCTCACTCGCCGCTTCTTCTTTCTTGACCTAAAACAGTGAGATGGAATGAGAGATGGTAACAAATGCAGACCACATATCCTACATTAAACGTCTTCTGCCCCCCTGTCATTTTGTATATCTTTGTCAGGCAATGGGATCAGACTACTAGCTCACTTTCTCCTCACACACACATATTTGGAGCTGACATTCACGCAGCAACAGCCTGAGCCATGTCACATGAAGTCCGAACGTTCGATCGATAGTGATCTGTTGCTTTGGATTGTCGAGTGACATGACAAATATCCTCGTGAGCTGCCGCGAGCAACAATTTCCCCCAAATTGAAAGGCCCCGAGGCCCTTAGGCACTGGTGTTATTTGGCTGCTGTTTTCTCCTCATGGCCATCCGTGAAGGATGAACCTCTTTATAGATCATCTCTGTCTCTTTGGATAGAGCCCAAGCTCCATCACCATAGCAATGGGTGTTTAGCGCACACCCCAAGAGACACAGTCATTCAGCAGATTGCCTGGAAGAATGGGATTGTGTGTGTGGCAGCCAATTTTTGAATTTTTGAAAGTGTGTGTTCCCTCTTGGTGTCACCTCCATTTGTGGGTATGAATGATGTATCAGGGTTGCCTTGGGTTTTATGATAAAGGCCAACAACTCTCCCAGTCATACACCTGAGCCCTGAGCCCTCTTCTCAGTGTTAGAGCAAGGAGAAAACACAACTTGGGAAACTAACTGTTCCATATCCAACCGCTCCGATGACCACATACCCAGCTGCTGAACAACATATTGCTTCCCTGTAGTTCCTCAGGTGCCCTGCCCTTCTACTTTGTCCTAAATGTGTAATCCATGCAAATGTGTTTTCATCCATCACGCCGACTGTTTTTCCACCCTGCCCCCATTGCTCTCTAAGCCACACACTTTCACACACTCTCCTAGTTTCCCCTCAACTCTCTGCCCCACAGAGAGGCGACGCTCTCTCCCCACAGAGACCAGCGACACCCGTGTAGCCGTTCACTCCTTCATTCCTTCATTACTTCACCCTCTCACCCCCTTCTTCCACTCCGTCTCTCAGAGGAGGGTTGCAGTGAGTTTTCATTACTCAACAAGTCAATCTTCATCACGGTGTCCTCTGTGTGCTCTCATTGACTCCAACGCGTGCACACACACAGAACAGGTGAATGCCTGCTGTACTTCAAGATGTGGTCTTCAAGGCGAGTCTTTACGCGCCGTCATTTAATGACTTCTCTCTACCTTTTGATTAGATCCACGGGGAACTGTGGATGGGGAAAATTGGTGGGGAAATGACCAATATTAAAATATGAATTCCATTAAAAGCAGAAGCCATCTTTGTGGTTTGCGCAGGCACAGTTTCACTAAATCAAATGATGGATATTATGCTAAATGTGGAGCTTGTTGTCATGTCCCTGAATCCCACTGTTAAATTGTGGTGGCAGGCTCACTTTTCTGCAATCCACTAAGAATACCAAGTAAGGGCATTTAGATGTATTCACATGTTCATCCCTTTCCTCTATGTAAAAAAAAAAGGGATTATTATTTTAGCTTATTGTTGAATCGGAGAGCAGATCTCAAAGCCTCTATCATGTATCGCTTTGTGGCTGTGTTAGCTTCATCACTGTGAGTCTGTGTCTTCTGGTATCTTTAAATACCAGTGTGAACATTGAAGGGTTAGGGTCTTTAAAATGACCCTTACCCCATTCTTAACCAGGGCCTGAGAAACACTATTGGCGTGTTTCCACCGGCTCGCCTCACCTCGCCACGGCACGGTTAAGTTGAGCTTCCACTAGCATAGTACCTGGTATCAGGTACTCTTCAGGTACTAAACCTGCTCTGGCGAGATTCCAAGCTTGCCAAGTAGGAACTATGCGTGACGTCGTCAGACTGCCGGCCACTGACTGGCCAGAGTGCCAGACACAGGAAGAGCCGTCCGATACAGAGATCAAGCCGAACAGTGCCGAATTGTCGATCAGTTACAAAACTACTAAACAATCCTGAAAACGTGGGTTAATCTCCAACAATTACCAGGGAAATGTCTAAAATCTCAATATTTAACAGAGGAGTCTGGTGTATTTAGCCACAGCACCGCTGATCGGGACTGGCATCACAAACCCTACCTCTGTATTTCAGCCCAGTGTCAGACGGAGTCTGTGCTCCGGTCATGGAGGAAGTACTGAACAGATACAAACAACAAGCAACTGCTTTACAAGTCACTAGTCACTTGTGTGTGTGTGTTGGTGCCTGTGTGTATAGGCATCTTATGTGTACCTCTCTCATGTGTACCGTGCCATGGTGAGGCGAGGCGAGGCGAGCTGGGTCCATGGTGGAAAAGGGTACGAGTCCCCATTATGACTCTACCACCCAACACCTATCCCTTATAAGGTTTCTGTATTCATTTGAACAGCCTCAACAAAGCCTTATCCCTAACCTCAACCATAGCTAGTTAATGCCTCGCCATAATCTTAACAATTAAACTTAAGCAGTTCTTTAGAAATTAGGTTTTGCCTCATGTTTTGTTCTCCATGAGGACTACTACACCAGAAAAGGTCCTGAAGAGGCAACAATTACAAGCACACACACGCACACACACACACACACACACACACGCGTACTCACACGTGCACATTCTTTTTATGTCCCCTTGTTGAGTACCTCAGGAGAAGAGACAGTCTGCAGCCAGCCAGTAGTTTACTCCTGAGACAGATTCTTGTTTAGCATTTAGATTGGCTTGATCAACCACCAGTTAGCCAATATATATATATATATATATATATATGTGTGTGTGTGTGTGAGCGTAGCGTGTATGTGTGTTGGTGCCTGTGTGTGTAGGCATCTTATGTGTACCTCTATACACATGGGAGTAACGGTGTCTTCCAGTGTGTGTGCGCGCGCACACTTGTCTTAGGTGTGTGTGGTTGAATATGTGCACCCTGGTGAATCTGCTTTTTCGTGTGTGTGTCTGTGTGTGTCTGTGTGTGTCTGTGTGTGTGTGTGTGTGTGTGTGTGTGTGTGTGTGTGTGTGTGTGTGTGTGTGTGTGAGAGAGTGTGTGAGATGAGCCATGGCTAATGCTCCCAGTGAACACTTCAGGCCAAGGTTACCAATGATACGTGATGAGGCAGTGAGCCAGGGTCACACAAAGTTACTCATTAATCTTTTAGAGGGAACCCCCACCACATCCACCATCGCCACACTTTACCCACACCCATACCCTTACAAAACAACTGTTACAGAAAAACGTCCTGTTTTTAATCTTTGACCATGATGTTTTTGTAATGCATAAAGTCAAGTAAAGTGTAGTGGTGCCCTGATCTGTTAAATAACAACTAGAGAACTTTAGAAACACTCCATCAGTCCAACTATATTGAAGGAAATTCTGACACACTCGTTGGAAAAGTAGGAATAGATTAAAGATATAACATGTACAATAATATAAATAATATAACATTGCACTATTGAAATATCTTAACACTGAATCAATTACAGCTAAAACGATGACTCGATTACTGAATTAATCGATAACTATTTTGACAATCGATTAATCGGTTTGAAGCTTTTTTCATGATTAAAACGAGATATTCGATTGTTTAAGCTTCTTAAATGTGAATATTTTCTTAATTTCTTTGCTCTGGATAACAAAGAAATCATTCAAAGTTAATCACTTTGGTTTGTTGACAAAACAAGACATTTGAGAACATCATCATTTCCAGGTTTGACAAACACCGATCAACATTTTATAAGGTTTTCTGGTATTTTATGGACCAAACGATTAATCGAGAAAATAAAGCGACAGATAAATCGATTATGAAAATAATCTTTAGTTGCAGCTCTGGAATCAATTTGTTGACCATCCATATCCTTAAATATTTGATTTCTTTATGCACGTTTTATTTTGGCTGCCTTTTAATGACATCATTGACTGTACCGCACTGTACCTGTATCGCGGGTACTTTTCACGAATGGGTCACTTTCCGCGGCTAAGGCTCTCCCCGTGAAGCGCAAACGCACCAGGGAATCCCAGGATTCCACGCTCTTTACTGACATTATCGAACTGGGTGTTTTGTTGTTTTTTTGATTGAGAGACCTCTAGTGGCAGGAGTTACGTATTGTTCATTCTTACTGTGAGTTGGTGTACACAGTGTGTGTGTGTGTATCTGTCCCTGCATGTGAGTGGCACCTCACCTCCCTGTCACCCTGAGTTCAGCTAGAGTTCACAGTCCCCCTTATGCCACTTATTTGTCTGTTGGGGTAGAGAGGAAAAAAAAAAATATATGGAGATATAAAATTTATATATATATATATCTATATACAGTATGTATGTATATGTATATATCTACATAAATATATATATATATATATATATATACATACATATATACATATATACATACTGTATTTATATCTACATATATATCTATATATACTGTATATAGGTCTCTCTCTCTATATATAGAAAGACTATAACTATATATAAATATATATATATGAGTTACATACATATATATTTATATATATATATACACACAGTATATATAGTTACATACTGTATATAGAAAGATACATGTGTATATATATAGAGAGAGAGAGAGAGAGAGTGTGTGTTTATCTCCAGCACTCTGCCTGCAGTCTCCTCAAAAGCCACTTACTGTATGTGCTCACAAAGTTATGACTGTGTGGAAAGAGACACAATTAGTGTGTCCACTGTGTGTGTGTGTTCACATGACTTTTTTGTGAGCGTGCGCGTGAAATTGTGTGACAGATGTCCGGTCTCTGATGACTTGGGGTTCTGTAATGCTGTTGCCCCCGAGCGTCTGTTTTATAGCCTGCTGCAGCATTATGTTTTCAGCTCAATTTCCTGCTGTTACACAGGTAGAGCATGTGTGGTGACAAACTACATTACCCCACAGTCTGTGCCTCTATCACAGCATCCGGCGTGCTGACTGTGTCGAAAGCTCACACCTTCTCCCCCTGTTTTCATAATGAATGAAATATGTGAACAATAAATTTACTCCGTGCGCACATATGTGTGTATTGACCTTAAATAACTCAGCGTAGAGGTGATGTGCTGGTATTAGTGTGCCCAGGGGTGAAAGCACACACCTGTGTGTGTTGTTGTGTGTGTGATGGCAGCAGTTTGCAGACATAGCGGAGAGCCAAAGCAGATTTGACAGGCTGTCTTAGGCACCAACACTACAAATGGCTGCCTGGATGGAAATATCTTCATCATCCTCAACAAACAGGCTGTCACTCAACCGTCCCTCCTCTCTTTCTCTCTGTCTCTATCCCTTACACCGCATGCTTACGTCTTGTTGATGTTATTACTTCTTTTGTTTCCATTCTGATGTCGTATTGCCCGAGCTCTTCTGTGCATGGAGGGAGGGAACGGCTCTCTGATTCTTGCTGTCTTTGTGTGCATGTGTGAGAATAAGCTTCTGTGTGAAGGGAGATCATAAAAGAGGCTGACGCTTGGCCTTTGTTTGAAATATGAAACTGCTCTCAGATGTATAATATTACTGCAATAGAACAGCAATCAAACGTTAATTGAATCTGGGTTATGACTTTTCTGTGTTCTTGCACAGCTGAGTGTCTCTCCCGCTTTCTTTCTTTCTTTCTTTCTTTCTAATATATTTCCACTTGCTTTCCAACACTGTCTGTATCTTTTCCATGTATAATAATAAGGTAGTTCTTGCAGATCCACTTTCACAGCAACATCACTTAGGGTGCATCTATAATAGGAAGTGCACACACATTCAAATGGAAATCCTAGTTTGAAATAATGCACTTAGCAAATCGCAAAAGTTTTCAATTATTATTATTATTTTTTTTATTATAGTTTGTTGATGGTCATTGCCAATTTTAAAACAACGCAATACACAAATGTCAAAATGATTCATTAATTTCCGTTCTCATCCTTGCACAGTTAATAGTTTGATGGTATCTCAGGTAGTTTGCAATTGTCAGAAAAATGTAAAAAGCATTCACACCAACTAAATACAGCTGCTTCTATCTGGGTGACAGACGGGTAGCCTAACTTTGGCTTTATAATGACTTTGCTGTTGTCCCCATGATCTGATTTGATCACTGCATCTGGAGTTTGTTGGGTTAGCTAGTTTGCTTTCATTTCTATTTCAATTTCTTTTACGTCAAAGAAGTGATGTACATACTCAAAATGCTCCAGACTGGACCTTTAAATGAAGAAAATGAAAAACATTCAGCCGAAGTTGCAGTGCGGGCCAGCCCGTCGCAGCTCCTTTGTCTGTTGTCAACAGATGCCACAGCACGCTGCAGTGTCCCCATCTCTGCTTCAGCGAGACCATTCATATCTTGCTGCTAAAATGTCACCATCTTAACTACCCTTGGACAGGGGACACTGGTTTTTCAAATGTTTTCAAAAGTGTGCACGTGAATGCCCTTGAATGTGTGTGTCACTGAATCTAAACCGCCATGTCGCTCTGTCCACATTTGAGTGTGAAATCTTAACACTACTTACTGTTTCTCTCTCTGTCTGCCTTTCTCTACTCACTCATTCTATGTGTGTGTGTGTGTGTGTGTGTGTGCATTTTTGTCACCTCTTTGGGACCTTATTTTAGTATAAATACTGACCTTGTCAGGACCAGCAGATGCAGAGGCCTAACAAGGATAGCTGTAAATGCCTCTGTGTGTGTGTGTGTGTGTGTCTCGTCCTCCATGAAATGGGAGACTATCTATCCAGCCTGACCTTCTCCTTAATTGCTTGGTTTGGGTTCTGTGTCTGCTCATTTAGGAGCAGCGGTGTCCCTGAAATAACTGCTGACTCCCAATTGTCTCAGGCAAAACCTTACTTTACCTGTCGCAGCTGACAACACACGAATCCCCATACTTTTTAAACACAGGCGCCAGAACACACGTACGTACATGTGCATCAGCTGTTGCTAAGGAAAGCTGAAGGTAATGTTGTCAGGCAAGGTCATGTGGTCATGCATGTACCAACTTCCAATTTCATGATGCTTCACACAGCCGTTGTCTCTGCGTCTCATTACTTACATGACTTCTCTGCAAATTCATAAATATAATGTAGCGTTAAGTACATTTAAATGAACTGATTAAAACCAATTCATACTTATACAATGTTTAAATTGTAAGAATACTGGGGGAATTATTAAGTAAATGAGTACAAGGCATGCACATATTTACTGTATGTTGTCAGCTTAAGATCAATTAAATTGATTAAAGAATATATTTGTAAGCTAAATAATACTTTTAAATAACCTAAACTCTCAAAATGTGTATAACAGTATATATATATAGTATATGTATGTATGTATATGTGAATGCATGTATATGTATGTATGTATATATGTATATATGTGTGTATATATATATATATATATACATGTATATATGTACTATCCTTTTTTGTACAATGTATAATCTATATGACGCTGCGTAATTTTTAAAGCACAGTTAACATGTTATGAATTCAGAAAAACAAAAGCTCTATCTGCGTAACCTGTCCAACAAAGGGAAAGTTGTGAAGTTCCAAGTCCAAGTATCGAAAGGAAATCACATTATTGGATTTGAATGAAGTATTTAATGACTTATTAACATGCACACATCAAACCATGAAGGGAAAAAAACATTACCTGATAACAGTGATTTTCATTAGTTCCACACAAGCCCACTACGTTCTGATATGACATGAAAGGATTCAATAGACTCTTAATTGAAATTCCGGCTCCAGACACGTGTGCACTTTCCTGTTTTTAAAAGCCTGTTCAGAGTGAAGTAGTTCTGGCTGTCGCACTCAACCATGTCGTGAATAAACCTGGCGCAATAGTAATTTGTCACGGCAGGTATTTTTTGACATGAAATATGTGATGAACACACATTTTACCAGTAGCATTAATTAGGGCATTAGTGCTGCTATGATAGCAAACTGTAGCATGCAGCACATAGTTCATACTTAGTGTTTTGATAGGGGGGGGGAATTTTACTCCAAGCATTTAGTGGTGATCTGTGATGCTACCAAATAGCAAACCACTGTGACGTCACCCACTGGTTTGTAAACTGCCGCTGTGAAGCCTTGAGATTTGCAGCGCGTTCGTAGATTTCTGAAAGCGGAGGACACCGTAACTACTGACCATGTTAGCAGCACGTGTGGCATCAGGCTGCCTCCATGCAGCTCTTGGCTTTGCATCAACGTGGAGCAGCAGCAGCAGAGACAGATGAACGATTATAAGGTTAATCTGAGATTATAAGCATCATTCACACATGGAGAGATGTGATCTAGGTTTTTAGAATCTATGTCTTATAAACATAAATGTAATAGAGGCTATTTACTGTTGATAAATCCTTCCATCAGTCAATTCTGCAATCAACGGTATCAATGCATTAGTGAAAACACTGCTAAACATCAATTATTTATGTGGCTCATATTTAAAATTTTTGTTTAACTGGAACTTTGTTAGACCAGACCTTGCACTTTTTTTTACAGAAAACACTCACTGGACCTGGCCGTAATGCTACAAATATCATATTAATATATTCATGCGCATAATGCAACCTTCTATAAAAGCCCTTGCTAACACTGATACTCCTTTCATTAAAAAAAATAAATAAATAATGCATATTACTATCAATAAGCACCTAATTGTCCTCTACAAGCCCAAGTCTGTTCATGGCGGATAAAACACTAGTTTCAGTCAAATCTGAATATGAATATTAGGGCTGCAACATACTGTATAACGGATTATTAATCAGTCACCAAATGAATCCAACCATTTTGATAACTGATAATCATGCTGAGTGGTTTTTCAGCTTCATCAATGTGAATATTGTCTGGTTTCCTTGCTCCATATAACAAAGAAATCATTAAAACAACACTGGTAAACCACTGTTCTACATTTCCTGACATTTATGCACCAAACTAATCAGTTGAGGAATATAATCGAAGAAGATAATTGTTAGCTGCGTGACCTTAAATGAGGGAAGTACAAAGCGTGGACTTTGGTTCACTGCCCTAAATAAGAGTTTTAGCAGCGCCACCTTACCTGGGCTGCGTTCACTATCTCACCTCTCCCTCTTTCTCTATCGGGTTGACAGTCTAATTGTCATGTGAGCAGCCTCTGCCGCATGGATTTAGTGTCGCGCTTGCCTTAATTTAATTGAAAAGCCGCGGAAGGGAGGGAGGAGGGAGGGGATGAAAAACAGATAAATAAAAAGTGGAACCAATCTTTGCCGGGTGCGTTGGGCGGTAAAAAGGCTGTGTGCGGTGAATAATGCATGGGGGAGATGGATAGGTCTGTGTGCTTGGAGCCCAGTTCTGCTTGGGCTTCATTACCGAGGTGTTTGTATGCTGATGCTATGATGCCGCAAAGTGGCTGCAGATATCCCACCTCCCAGAGCTATCTCGTATTTTGACATTCATTTCTTTCGAACTGTTTCTCCCTCTCTCTTCTGTTTAACACTCGAAACCCCCAACATTCCCTTTCTCCATGTTTCTCTCTGTGTGTTGTGTGTGTGTGTATCTGACTCATCTCCCCTATGTGTGATAGCAAAGCAGAGGCAGACACTATTTCAGCCTCCCTCCTCTTGAAAGCAACATACATATGCACAGTTATGGCCGTCTTTTCAAAGAGATATGAGAAACCTTCGCAGAGACCATTTTGCATTGATCTTTTAAAGTGCGTCGCATCTGTCCCGTTAACACGCGTCTTTTTCTTTTATAGTTCCTCTTTATGTTTTATGAAGTAGCCTAAAAATGAATAGTTACTACGCATTGAGGTTGTATGAAATCAGTGCCATTGTTTGAGGCTATACTTAAATTAATTGTGAATGTTCACCTCAACATGTTTATCTGAAACCTGGCATTTTCTCCTATTTTTACGAAGCATCGCTGTTTACAGATTTTTGCTGCCATTTGCCAGTAATGAACGAACTGCACTGGGGAAGAAAGCATTTAGGTTTTTGGCTCCTAATATGTGGAACTTCAAGCCCTTGTTGCATTGAATGAGTTCAAAGTGTTCAGGTTGTTAATTGTACAGTATATGTTGTTTATTGTTTTTAATTTAATTATGCTGCTGCCCTCTTGACCAGGTCTCTCTTGTTAAAGAGGCGTTTTATTCTCAATGGATTATAACCTGGTTAAATAAAGGTTAAATCTCAGTAAATCACAATAAAATTGTTCATATCAGTTGATATTGATAATTGAAGATTTGTGAAGAACTGTGTTTGCACAGGCATTTACATTATGCCAGTATTTATATACATATGTATGTATATGTGTGTGTATATATATATATATATATATATATATATATATATGCAAATAGTAAACCCTTGTTATATTGTTTAGGGATGCACGATATTGGAGTTTTTGCCGATATACCGATATATCGGGTGTTTGGGCTGATAACTGATTCATTGAGTCTCTTCTGTAATAAAATTGACATATTATTTTTCGTACTCATGTTGCCGCTGATGTAGATCTACATTTTCCTCATTAATTAAATTAAATAAACATAAGAAACAACAATTGTAGAGAGTGTCCGCACAGAAATCAAGGAGGAAGCAGCTTATTTAACCTACTATTGTAGTCATTAGTCATATCGATGGATCTCGGTGTGTTTCAAAGCCAGTATCTGCCGAAAACTGATACCGTGCCAATATATAATATCGTGCATCCCTAATGTTGTTATGAAGAAGTTGTAGTATACGGCAGATTATTGTCATTAATCATTGCTCATTCTTATGCAATGTGTGTAAACTGCCAACATACCTAATATATCCATATCAGCCTCCAGTATCGAGCTTCAGCTTTCAGGTGCAGTCATCTCCCTTATCCACTTAAGCAGGATTTTGTCTGTGTCGGTCAGGCAAACAAAACAAACAACATTGCATCCACTCTGGTGATTTCTGCAGTTGAAAACAGCAGGAGTGTGTTTATTTGTGTGTGTGTGTGTGTGTGTGTGTGTGTGTGTGTGTGTGTGTGTGTGTGTGTGTGTGTGTGTGTGTGTGTGTGTGTGTGTGTGTGTGTGTGTGTGTGTGTGTGTGTGTGTGTGTGTGTGTGTGTGTGTGTGTGTGTGTGTGTGTGTGTGTGTGGTTATTATTGTGTAAGAGTTGTTGTTGTTGTTTCGAGGCTCTCCCACCTTCCTTCTTTCCCTCACATGAAAGTCAAATCAGAAGAGCAAAATGGAAATATAGGAAAGAATGTCATGTTACCACCTTTTGTTGTGATCACAAGATATGTTGCTTTTAATTACCTTGGGTGCCAGATCAGTTTGTGTATCTGGCAGTAGCTCAAATTGTCCGGGGAAAATCACAACAGCAGACACGGTAAAATATGTTGAGTAAAGGCAGGATTTCACATGGAGGTCTTGCTGTATTATGTTGGGGGGGGGGGGGGGGGGGGGGGGGGGGGGGGTAGCAGGTCTGTGGAAGACCTGGTCTATGGTGGCATCGGCATCCTGTAATGCATTCATTTCATTTCATTACATTCCGCCTCCCAGCCTGCTCTCATCAATGGATTAGGAGTGTGCCATCTCCCCGGTACTCTGAGATATAATTACTTTCCAACACATGAAGAGCAGAGAGAGAGAGAGAGTGTGAAAGAGACAGAGAAAAGATGAAGGAATGAACAATGAGGTTTAATTATGCTTTATGGCAACAATTACAGAGTGAAAACAGAAAGTCAATAAGCAGAAACAGAGTTTCATTTTCCCCGCCGAGGTGAACTGCCTTTACTCTGGGCCCGAGGCAAACCAAAAATAAGAAACAGTTGAGAGGAAACAAAGAAAGTAGGGAGAATAGGCTTGATTATTTTTCATTGGAAAGCCTTAGCCTTTTGTCCCCCGCCCCCTCTCATATTTCCTCATGTAAACCCAATGCACTATTTCACTAATTGCAATGTTTGCTCGTAATTAGGCGAGTGTAATGAAATCCACTTGTACTCCTTTCACCTTGATAATTGTGCAAGTCTTTCCCTGCTCAGTGTCTTGAGAACGGCGAGGACACAGGATCCACATGCTGCATCCAACTCATCCTGACGTTTGCTTCTCTGTCGCTTACTCTGAGAGTATCAGGATCACTGGGATTAACAGGTTGATTATCATGCCTCATTGGCACAACACACACACACACACACACACAGAAAAACACACATTCAATCAAGGACAGATTAATTAAAAGGAACAGTCTAATTAGTGTCATTAGGGAAGGAATAACAGAAAGACTTTTACACAGGGACAGAAATGGAGGATAGCCATCATTGTGTTTACACACACACACACATGCTATACTGTATATATTATCTATATTTATATATAATGTGTATATATGTATGTATAAATATATGTAATATATTATCTGTACTATATTTATTATGCATAAATACTGTAAAGCCCTCGTGGAAAGTGAAATACAAATAGTCAATCACTGATGCAATGAAACAATAATATATGAACTGGTAAGGGAGGTTTTAAAGGTATAATACGTGATATTTCTGCATAAAAAAACGCGACAAAACTGTGATAAAGTACTTAAATCTTTACTTCACTCTTTAAATCCATAGAAATCCATATTTAAAATCAAAATAACGTTCGTTGTAGTCGATATAGTGTAGTTATATACACCACTATAACTCCCGGAGCAAACCTCCTATGAGTCAGAGTGGGGAAGGCAATATTATACCACGTAGCCAATGCATTGTCTTTTGTTTTTCCATTTTATTCTGTGAATTTCTCTTTAATGGATCACGAATACTCGCCGCCGCTTGCTGCACTTCCTGCTGCCGAAGCTCTCCCCGCGAAGAACAAATGCACAGAGGAACCAAACCAGGCGAGAACAATTCCCATGATCCCATGCTGCTTCCCAACATCAGCAAACTAGGTCCTTTTGTAATTGTCTCTTATTGAGAGAGCACTAGCGACAGAAATTACATAGTGTTTAATGCTGTTAATCAGTATTCCAGTGTTAATGGAACAAAGTATGCCTCCACTCTCACGCTCTGCCTTTGTCCTTGTCTTTTTGACTCAGAGTAGCCTATCGTGGACACCACTGAGTTACCATAAGCAACAAGCCTCTCGTGGTAATCCCGAAAGTCACGAGTGGACTGAGCCATTTGTTTTTTGACAGACACACACAAATGAATGCGCACAACATACACACCGTCTGCATCACAAGAAATCAAGTACCTGTGTGACCTGCAGCAGAACACCTTTGACCACCTTCATCTCTTTTTCTTCTCCTCTTTTTCCTCATAATCCCTGTCAGACACTCAGGGCACAGAAAAACACAAGCACCGGATTTTATGCTCCGGGCTGCATACATATAAATCAGAGGTGACAATGGCATGCAGAGTGGAGCCCTGTGCATCCTATTTTCATCGTTTACCTTAGGCTAAATGGATTTGGAACACTGTTGGAAGGCTCACCTCTCACACCGGTTTGCCTGGTTAAATTAAATGTCCTTACCCACCACTCATCACTTGTGACTCCAGCATACTCATACAATAACTCCAAAAAATATGCATTCACACTGATGGAGGTTGGCATTTTTATTTTTTTACATTTTATATAAATTTTAAAATGAGCTGTGTTGTTGCTTCAGGTGTAAGAAATCCAGTCGATTTGTGGCTGTGCAGCATTTGCTTTGTAGTAATTAGATGACTTTCCCAACACAAATGAAAAAGCTTGTAACTTTGTTTCCGACCGGACCGATTTCCCTTCCGTTCTGAGATCTTGGTGCGTTTTTTTTCTTTGTTGGCTCTGCAGTAGTCTGCCAAAATGAATCATGCCGAGGGGGAAAACAACCGACAGCCTGATCCGTGTGCTGGAAAGAGAGCAGGTCTTGAGAAACACACTGCCGCTACCATTTTGTCTTCAACCTTATCTTCATTTACTGGCTCAAACTCGCGGGTGATTGACTGATTGACTGGAGGTGAAATTAAATGAAGTGTGATGAAATGAGAGATAAGAGCGCTGCTGACCCAAGTTGTGAAAAGTAAGGTTTCGCTAATGGATGTTCGTCCTGGTGTTGTGCCGGACGCTTTGCTGGAATTTGCATCACGGCCAAACAAAAATGAAGCAGCTGAAAAACAGACGAGTTTATTCACCTTGAACTTACATTCTCACAAATGTCCACTGGAGCCGGAGCTGATCGAAACCCCAGTGCATTACAAAGTAATGCACTGGGGTTTCGATTTGACCATTTGACCTTTGACCACTGAAACACGTTCCCTTTGGTCAACAAACCCATTTAAAGCTGGGATTAAACAATGAGTTGAGTCTGTGTCTTGGCCCCATTACCTGAGTTCAAATAGGAACATTGGGACGAATCTGCATCCAGGCTCTGTCCTCACACAAAAATGGGACAGTATTAGTATAACCACTGATATCTCAAATAACAAAAAAAACACCTGGATGAAGACCACTTAACTGGAGTAAGATGGAGGAAAACATCTTAATTTAAGTCATCTGATCCTTTAAAAGCCATTGCCCTTGGATTATTATTCTTGTCCTCCTCACTCTTTACCCTTCTTCTCAGGTCCTCCCTCTTTCCCAGTCTCTCCTGATGGCAACGTGTTTATTCATTATTGATATTCTTACTGGGCTCACTTCCCGCCCTAGTCGCCCCACTTTCATACAGCCTGCCCTACTTCACCAGAGTCCTCACAAGACACTCACTAACGCACACATACTGCAGACGCACACGTTTGTATGTGTGTTTGCACAGTGTTTATTAACGTGTGTGTGTGTGTGTGTGTTCATGTTGGTGAGACAGAAGGAGAGAAGCTGGGTGAGACTCGTAGCATAGCAAGTTCCTATATTTAGATCCATATAAGAGACTGTTCCCAGCATCCAACTGTGCATCCACAGGGCTCAGCAGTCTCTCAGGCAGTAGACCGTTAGTGGTCGACTATACAGTATGTGTATGTGTTTACACACACACACACACACACACACACACATTTTAACAGCAGCTTTTAACTGCCATATTGTGTGTATTTTTACTGCTGCTTTCTTTAACGTCTTTTCTCACTTTGCATAAGAGTTAAATTGTTGGTTGACAATTTATGAAGTGTCCTTGGTAAGGTTTTGTAATTTGCGTTTAGACTTCACTGCCTCCTTGTATTTTATATCCAAGAATTTATGTGTGTTTTCCAGGGAAGGAGGACTTGTCTTCCTCTTTGTGAGGACTGAAAAACCATCGGTCACCACTTAAAGGAATACTTCACCGATTTGCTTTTAGCTTCGTATTACTAGCATAGGTGTAGTATTTTTGAAAACATTGTGCTTCCCGACCTCAGTTGAGTTGAGAAATATCTTCGGAATTAGCGTTGCAGTTTCAAGCCTCGGACCAAGAGTCACTGGTGGGCATGTAGAAAAAAAAAAAAAAGAACGAAGATATTTCTCGACTCAGGGGAAACTGAGTTTGGGAAGCACAATCTTTCAAAAGTACTACCCTATAGAAAGCTAAATGCAAATGGGTGAAGTCTTCCTTAAAAGGGCTTGGAAGGGGTAAGTGTTAGAGTTGGGTTTAGGTTTTTTAGTTGTGATGGTTAAGGTTAGAGTAAGGGGCCATCGGGAGTGTGTCTGTGAGGGTCCTTGCACAAATGTGTGTTTGTAAATGTGTTTACCATACCACATGCGCACACTATGCACATACCATACTGAGGAAGAGCTGGAAGGCTTTGATCGCGTAGACTGTGGAGCATATTAGCGCGTGATCCTTTTGAAGAGAAAACATGAAAATGTTGGTTACGCTCGGAGCAAAGGTTTATTTATGTGGTGCTGTCGCTCCACGCGGCTCCATGGGGCCCTTGCAGTAGCATGTTTTGAATCCATGATCAAATATAACTTCCTCGAGCGGCTCAGTCTCTTCCACTTCATTATGAAGCCTATTTCACCTTCACTCTCCCTTTGTACGTGTGTGTGTGTGTGTGTGTGTGTGTGTGTGTGTGTGTGTTCCTGCGAGTTTTGCTGAATATGTTCATTTGTGTAATCTGCATATCTGTGAGCATGTGATCATTCCTGTGCATGTTGGTGTGGCCTTCTAAGTTTATGTGTGTGTGTGTGTGTGTGTGTGTGTGTGTGTGTGTGTCTGTCTACATATGTGCATGTGAGAGTGTGCAGGATTTTCCCCCGCGTTGACTTTTAATTGTTCTGTGCTTCTGAGAGTGAGCGTTCAGTTTATTCCACAGCAATTGATTTGGAGAGTAATGGTTGGTGGCGAGTCCCATGTCTCGCTGCCTGAAACTCCTTGTAATTACCGCTGGGAACACTGGAAGTGATGATCGGAGGGAGACGGAGAGAAAACTGTCAGAGAAACTGACGGAGAAAAAGCAATAATATTTGAGCAAACCCACATCAAACATTACCTCCTGCGACTCCTCTGAAGGTGTAAAGTTAGTAAAAAAATGTTACCTTCATCCTTCACCTTTTACCTCTTTGTTCCAAATCTAGTCTGGAGTGGTCGTCGTAATCAGCACACGGCGATATAAAGATCTGCAGCCTTTCCTGCGAATTGTTAAGCTGTTAGCAGCACAACAAACAGCCTTTGTGTGTGTGTGTGTGTGTGTGTGTGTGTGTGTGTGTGTGTGTGTGTGTGTGTGTGGCAATCCAATCAACTGGAGACCTGCTTGTGGGGGGCAGAGGCCAGATGCCAACACACAAGCTTCACAGTTACCAGTGCTAACAAGTGCAAGGCTATAGTGTAATCTCCCAACAGCCTCTGGGAAATCCTTTATAGTCATTGTTATTTCTTTGTCGGCCTGAGCGCGTCTTTTTCCTTTTATTCTTTCCACAAAGTCTAACATTCAAATCTGAACTGATTTAAATGAAAGAGATAAAATGGGGGGAATTGATTCGATGTTTCTTGCAAAGTGTTAACCCTCCGTTGTCACGCGGATCACAGATCTGTGCCGCAGGTGCACCCATGGTATTTGCTATGGGAATAATACACAGCTCCTTATATGGACGTCCTGGGGCGGGAATGTTTATGGGTCACATAGTCAGGCTTTAAAAAATGCATTTTTTTTGGTCTTGTGTGTGTTGTTGATTCATTTTATATCACATTTTTAGCAGTGACATAAAGTAACAACTATTGTGCAGAAGTCACAAAAATAGACCGTTTCTTCCAAGTGAACTTTGAACTGTGACATATTTCCAAATTTCTCAAAGTCAGTCTGATTTTAAACATAAAGAGTACTTTTTGCTGAGGTGTGTTTATATAGTTGGTGAAAATAACTTTTTTTTTTTATCAGATTGTCTAGGTTGTGCTGAAATAAATGGCTATAATACACTCTTATTATTGCACAATCTTATGTTCTCTGTATATACTGTACATTTAAACAGAGTAAAGGGGAAGAAAAGCAGCCTCAATGCTCTGTGTTCATATTGGTATATACACATAAATATATTCACGTGTACATGCCTACATATTCCCCAGCAAACACTGGGAGAAGAACATCGTCTGTATCTTCAGCGGTGAAGCAAATAGCTTTGTGTATTTGTTAAGGTATCATAATTTGTCTTTCCCATTCCACATCCACAAAAAGATTACATCTGCCAGAGCACACGGATGAAATTGGGGAGCAAGAGAGCGCACGGATAAAGGAAGCAATGCTGAAATGAAAAAATGAGATTACTGATCAACCGGTAACACAAGATGAATATTTGATTTGGTCTATTGTGTTGTTTTCTTATCTTAAGAACATGCTGAGCTGGGGTCCAACGCTGATGCATTGTTGTTGGATGGAACATATACTCGTGCAATTCTAAATGTTACTCCCTCATAGGAGAAGCTCACAGATTTCAGTTACTGCTTTTGTTTCCTGCTAAGTAAAAGAAAGCATTTTGGGGTGTTTGAGTCGCATCATGTTCAATTTTTCCTAACAACCGTCTTCTAGTTGCTGGAATTTGAAGGTCAGTGGAACAAATATTCATCAACTCATCAAATAAATCAAGAAATGACAGCTGATGTTTGCGGTAAAATAATACACTGTCTTATTTTTGTCATTCTTTTTCAAAATGAGTCTAAGGTTCACCACTTCACATTGACAGATAAAGGCTGTGAATTTAGTTTTTGAACTTTTCCAAAGTTCTAATGTATATCTGAATTATGGATAAGATGGTGGAGTGACAGCCCCATCGCATCGCCCTGCCCTGCATGTGTTTTTTTGCCACAGTGTTTGGATTACACTTGATGGATAAGGATTACGTCCTTGTACTGGAGATCATCAGTAAGCGGCGGTGCATGTCCGATGGCTGATAAGCTTTTAAACATTGATGCGACTTTGAAAATAACACATTAAGAGTTTATTGGCTTTGAGGGGTAAATGCTGGCAGGTATGTTTGGTGTGCGTGTGCGTACACACACACTAAACTCCTCTGTCCCCTTGTAATTGCTCCTCTCTTTGCCCCAAGGCAGCGTGAGCTGGCATATAAGCTATATAATAAAGCATATTATCCTGGCTGGTAATGCATTTCTGCCTCCTCCAGCCTGATGACAAATGAAATTGAGCTCTGCATGTTGCAGAAGGTGATCCATACTAAATTCCTCCAGGCAGCTTGCAGCTCTGTCATAGCACTGACCTTCTCCTGACAACTAGCATAATGAGTTTTGGAATAGCAGCGTCTCCCATGAATGAGCACGGTTGCTCTTTAGGTTCCACTTTGATCTCTATACACTGACAACACTGCATCTCAGATTTTAAGTAGAAAATCCTTTACGTTGTGCTGTTGCAGTGCTCGTACACGTCCAGTCCGGTTGCGTGGCAGCCAGGTGTGATCCAAGAAATGAGTCGGGGTTGCATCAATCCACCAGTCAAGTTGTAAAGGGAGCAATGAATAAAAAAAATCTTCCCTGCCACTCATTCAAAAATCGAACTGGACTCTTAATAATACAGCGGTGCTTTGACACAAAGCAAAGTATTACTGTCATAGTACCTGCAGTTTGCCATTTCTTAAATCTGAGTGGAGTTTGTTAGTGTTCCAAATGTGACACATTTGTGTGACTTTGGCGGAAAAATAAATAAATACATTGTAGTGTAAGTAAACTCACCATTAAAGGTCCAGTGTGTCCAGACTAGAAGTTCACTGGCCGCCAGGTCATTTTGAGTTTGAGGCCCCTGATGTAGACGAAATGGGAACCAATGATCCTGAATTAAACTAGACAAGCCTCCTAATGGCAGACCCATCTGCGCTAAAAGAGAGGGAAAAAAAACCAGATTGAGAATCAAATTGTGACCTTGAAATCAAAAATCCAATTGTGACACACCATGGTTATAAGGGGATATTCTCACATATACAGCCATCCATTTAACCCTGATAGAAGAGACTTAATGATGCCTCTCCAAAATGTTCTCCTAGATTAGAACTAGAAGAAACCACAACCTTGCTAGTTCACCAATGCTCCTTATTAGCAGTCGGAGGATAATAAGGTGGGGGAGTGTGATTTAAAAGAAACAGTGTGGGTGACACCTAGTCTGCTAAATTTTCTGCAGTTCTGGAGGAGTATGAATCGTGTTCCGTCTTCACGTTTTTGTCTGCGGCGGCTGCACTTTTAACTTTGCTTGTGTAAACACGTCCAGTGTCTCTGTGTGTGTGTGTGTGTGTGTGTGTGTGTGTGTGTGTGTGTGTGTGTGTGTGTGAGTGAGTGAGTGTGAACTGGTCGCATGATTTCAGTGTATGAAGTAGAAAAGTGTCGGGGGTTTTAAAGAGACATGGACGCATGTGTGAGAGAACAGGGGTTATTTAATGATCAGAGCAGTGTAATTACATCCCGGTGAGGTTCACCCTTTTAGACAGATGATTATTCAAGGGGAGAAATCTAATTTGCATCTTGTACAGTAATATGTAAAAGTGTTCACTCTACACTTAATTAAATGGCCACAATTATTTTTTTTTTTTTCCCCCCTTCACGAAAAGTATGTTTCTGTTCCTTTTTTTTCCCGGCGAAGCGACGTTTTATATGCAGATGCATTTATCTGCGAGCATTAACGAGAAGATGGTCTCTTTGTGTCCTGCAGTTCAGGCATCCAGTCAAGTCTCCGGGGTTCAGCTTGGAGCTCATTAACCAGGTGTTAGACGTTGTACTCTGTAATAAGGGGGCTGAGAAAAGAGAGGCCATGCAGTGAACCTGTGTCACAGCCTCTGTGTTCTCTAGCTCTCTCTTTTGGTGTAAATGAATTTTTCTAAATGTTTTTATTTTTTGCAAACATTACGTCTCTTTCTTCCTGTGTAACGCGTGATCATTTTCAGATTCCACACACATTCACAGCTATCCGTGTCTCCATAGTGTGAAATCAAGGGCCTAGCTTTCATTCACATCACCTCTAATTACAGTGGGAGTAAAATAGCAAAGCCTGAGTCTAATGACAGCAATCTACACCTGACTGAGCTCATGTCACATTTGTGGCTGCACCACCTGGGGTCAAAAAGACAGACAGGAGAGATTTAGTTAGAATAATACTACATGTTTTACTATATATGTTGGATAAGAGTGTGTAAAATGAAGTTGATGAATTGAGTTAGCGAAACAAAAAAAGAAAGATGATTGACATCGAGCCATCTGTTGATCTTCATGCGTATTTGTTTTGCCCCTCCCAACGTGTTCCTTCCACGGCTGACTGGGGGTCAGCTGTGACTGATAGCCTGCGCTCCTGCTTTCGTCTGACAGATGGGCGCAGGGGCCGACCACGGTGCAGCCTGAAAACGGATTCGCCATGCCTCTGTGTGCTGCCACAGCCATTTTGCCCAGCTGTCAGTCACAGGCAGACGGCGCGGTTGACGTTATCACTTGTATCCCGGCTCAACAGTGGAGGTCTGCTCAGGACTGCTGCTGGGTAGCTGAGTGGCACGGCCCGAAGAGAGTGAGGAAGGGAGGGGACTGTGAGAAGGAGGGGGAGTAAACACTGAGGGGAGATGAACCAAAAAAAAAAGAAGAAAGGATGTAAAATGGATTATTTTGAAGGTTAAAAGCACGAGGATGGAAGACTGGTAAATGATGTGAGAAATCAACAAGCGAAGGAGGCTGTACGTCTAAATACGGTCTGATTATGACGAAACAGTGGAGATTCAAGATTCTATATATTGTATATAAAAATGGACAAAGCCTCTGAGAAGTGTAGGGGAAATCTAACTCGATTAGAAAAGAAGTCTATGGGAAAATAAGACTTAGGCAACTGGAAAAGTGTGTCAACATTTTTATATAAATAGTCTGATTCTGTGTGACAACTCTTGTTGCGGAGGTTTGACGAGCGTGGATGGAGTTTCTGGAGTCTGTGATGAGTTTATTGTTGGAAACAGCTCAGATCTGAGGAGAACTGCGACAATGCCGAACATGAACAAGGAGATGTTGACGGTTAACAGTTGGGCATCCTCTGTGAGTCTGCCTGTGAATCCCAGAGTTATGGTTTATCTAAGGTTTTGGAGTAAAGGGGGAGAGAGGGGAGAGACGTCAGGGCAGGATGTCTGGCGCCTTCCTCTGCTGATACGTAGAGTCGACCTTGGCGAGGACTGTGTGGTTGTGTTATCGGTCCTCTGCCCCAGTTAGGTTAGAGATATAATGAGGAACACTCTGTAGACAAAGGATGGGTGCCAAGGTTACACAGTGGCCTCTGTGATTTGCCAGTTTCAGCTGGTCTGTACTGCGTTGTTAGGTCTGTGTTGCTCATTTAAAGAAGGCCAAATTATAGGGTTTTCTCTTACAACTCTAACTAATGCAACATCTGAATTACTTGCAATGAAATTCAAGAGGCACATGCTTTCAGATCAACAGGCTGAGGTGTAATCGGTTGGCACAGAAGACCCCTGCTCCACCCACTGGATACCTGAAATGCAGGCAGACAGCGCTGGAGCGCAGGGTAATTCAAAAGGCATCAGATGAAGGGGCTGCTACCACCGTCTCCCGTAGATTGACACATAATGACGATAACTCCCAAGGCTCGTGGCTCGGCACCAAGAGCAGCGAGGTTAAAGATGAAGCGCGTCGAGAGAATCCATTCCCTTGTCCCTCCTCTCCTCTTCCACTCAGGGAGATTTACAAGCCGAGTTATGACGGCACGCAATAACAGTGGCCATATTTTTTTACTCCTGCCACCGTTACAACAGCAAAGGACGGTGGCCAATCAAATCTACCGCAGAACAAAAGTAATCTGTGGTGCGTGCGTGTGTGTGTAAAACTGCATGTCATCACCAATGTGATTGTCCCACACATTGCTGTCAGTGATCAGGGTCTCTGATGATACAGAGGTAGACTTTTATGGGACATACAGTACGTAAGAAAGAAAATAAATAAATAAATAAACACCCATAAAAGAACCCGCTTCAGTCGCACAGAGATGAATTTCATGGAAACACGAGCAGGAAATACGGTATGCTCTTAAAAGTTTGCCTAATTCCAAACGATGCCGAGGGAGACGGATAAAAAGAAACACGAGAGTGAGAGGAGGAAAATAAGAGACACTTTATAACGGAACAGCCGCTACAGAATGATGACAACATAAAAAATGAGAAGAGGAGACGCAACAGAAGTTAGGATGCAACCAGAGAGTTACTTAAAGCTGGATGAAAGTGTGTGTGAATCGATAGATATGGATGTGAATAGGGAGACTTTTAAATAAGGCTCTCGCTTGTGTCTTTAGATCCTGTTTCACAAAGAAACTCAAACTCGGTAGATCAATACTGAGCTCATCTCGCTGACCTGAGTCCTGTACAGCCTGTAGCCAATGGCTCCCTGTGTATACTGCTGTCTGTCTGTCTGTTGCTGTTCATTGCACTTGAAACCCACTCAAACAGCCTTTCCAGCAGTCTCTTTATCTCGGCACTCCCCGAATCCCTGTACAGCCGCACAACCTTTGCTTGTTTACCCAGTTTTCCAACAGAGCGGCAGTACTCCAAACCAGTGCTCGTAGCCATGTTTAAAAAAAGAAAGAAAGAAAAAAGTATCAGTTGTGCTGTTTTCCTTTGCAGTTTTATATCATCGTAATAAAAGCAGCACACACAGGTGCCCAATCTAAAGCAAGAATAAGAAACCTTTTATATTCCCACTGCTGGACGTCTGGTAATGGTTAGTACATTTTTGAACCAACATTCGACAATAAAGAATGTTGTGAATGAAGGAAATAACAGTTTTATCATGACGACAAAGACCTCAGTGTATACTATACTATAAAAAGAGGTGATAAGGAGTCAATGTAGTCTACTTTTTCCTCAGTTCATGACAGAGGATCAGAGATTAGGACGAGAATCCTCAATCTTCTCGTTCATGGAGAACTAGAAGGCTGTTGCTGTGTCCTTCAGTTAGTTATTTTTTGTTTTTTTTGAGGACGGTCTTATACTTAGGTCAGCTCTTACTGCTGTAACTTGGCAACGTGTCTTCCTCACACGTTGTCTTTTTGAGTTTAGTTTCAAGTCTGTCAGTGGCGTGCACAGAAGACACACACTTAAGAATCCTCCAGAGTGGGAAAAAAACATGAGGAAGTGCCCTGCTGGCTGCCATTCATCTGTGGCCTCTAAAAAAATGTATACATTTAAAACTTTCTAGTGGAGAAAAGTGATGCCTATAAGATGCCCTTGCGACTTTCCTATGGGTGTCCTTAGGTGTCCCATCTCGGTAATGCTGTTTATACACAGGTGTGTGAGAATGTGGGACATTATATACTAGTGGCGCCTGCCCCACCGGTGTGCAGTAGGTACCCTTTTTTAATTTTCACCCCTGCCCTTCCAAATGTCTGTATACGCCACTGGATCCTGTGAGAGTGCGGCCCTGATTTGTGCAGGAGAATGATTTTATATCAGGTGCATGTTTCCAGTCATGTAATGGTTGATATTAGTGTTTTTCATCACTGTTATCCTAATTATAATAATGATAATTAATTTTATTTATAAAGCACTTTATCTTTTTAAAAATAACCTCAAAGTGCTACAGAGGCAGGTATAAAGCACGTATAAAACATACATACACAGAATAAGGATATGTTTATGTGCAGACACACACACCACACACATGCATTTTTTGAGTGGATACCCTAAGCCTAAAACCAGGTCTTAACCCTGGAGAAGCCTGTTAAAGTTGTGTGGACCAGCCAAAATGTTCTCACAAGGTCACAATGTCCTCACAAAGATAGCTTTGTCTGAGAATCGGTCCACACAGCGTTGCACACGCACACACGCAGACACTTCATTAATTCCTGATCAGCCACTGTGAGTCACTGACATCTGTTATTGAGATGCAGTGAGGATGCCAATGGTTTGTCTAAACGAAAACTGTGCTCCACCGCTTCACAGCAGCCGTTGCTCTATAGCGTGCGTCAATACCCCCCGAGAATTGGAGCTTATTTTGAGCTTGGTTTGGTATTGTGTGCATTTCCCTACACGTGTGTGTACTATATGTGCTATCTGCACAACCAGCGAAACGATGAATTCATTCTCTTTTTTTTTTTTTTTATTGGTCACATTAGAATTAGACAAAAGGGCGAGAATGTCATGGACGGAGAAGTGTCAATACTTGAATTCACACATTCATCACTGGCTGTGTGTGCGTGGATATCAGCGCAGGTCTGCTGTGATGGCTGGTCCCCACTGTGCAAATGTCACTGGAGTCCTCTCTCTCTCTGTCACCTCTGTCTGATTCACACTGTCCACTTTAGCACCTCAGTGACCCTCCCTGGCCTTTCTCTGACAAGGACCCCTGGTGATTATACACACACACACATTCACACTGACAAGAACACATCCACAGATTCAGACAGGATTATAAAAGATGACACTCACTAAAATGGAACACGGCGTGTCTCTGCCTGTACATGATCTTGTACATTTTTTTAAAATGTCAAAGACTTTCTTAAATCTTAACGATTACCTATTCATGAGAAAGCATAATCTCAACACACGGATGATTCTGTATTCACACCGTAAAGCGTTATAAGGTCAGAGCAGCAGCTATTCTAGCTCCATCATTTACAATGTAATGTATATGTAGTTTGAATTACATGTATGCCACTATGACCGTCTTCTCTTGAACAGTATAGAGCTCACACGTGGTGCATGGAATCGGTGTGTAACGATGGCTCACTCTCAGCTCAGTATCACGCTTTAAAACAATGCCAATTAGCTGCAGTTTAGTCGTGCGGTTAACAATTGTTCTATGTAATTAAAAATATTCATAAATGGTGGAAGCAATTCATCATTTTTTTTTACGTAATATTTTACTGTGTCGTGTAATCATTTTACATCGTTGCGCAGTTGCATGAAAACAGCGATTCGTTTTTTTTCCCCAAAATCATTCAGCACGTGCATGGAGCATTGGTCATAATGTGGCTGCTTTTTGAGCAAATGCTCTTTCACTACACCTACAGTACTCATTGTGGAGTAGGTGTAGTGGTGGTTGCCATAGTGTTGACACAGATACAAATCCTGATGGCGCAAGGCAGGAAGAATTACTTTTTTGTAAGTAATATAGAAATGCTCTGACCATTACACTGAGACCATCACAGAAGAAGATAATTCTCTGACTTGAAATGTCACAATGAATGCCTGTGATGCACGGTAAATGATAATAGTGAGGAGAAAGACTTTCACAAATAACAATGATCATCCTCATGTGGAGAGGAGTTAATATAATTCTTTCTTCATCCAGTAAATGATTAAATCTGAAATCAGTTTCAAAAAATAACTGCATAAAATACAATGTGTGAGGCAATTGCACTGAGGTAGAGAGATGAAGACGTTTCTGTTGCGATATGAACGTCTTATTTTCCTCCCGCCGTTGCTACGTTGCAGGAGGTGAGAAGGCGAGTTATACACCCGGGCTTAAATCCAGGTGGTGGTTAAAGTGTGTTTGACTCGGAGAGCTGATCAAAGCCTCGCTCCTGGGCAGCATGCCCTTACAGTAGTCTGCTCCTTACTTTTCCATCTTGTTCCTCTTGGTTGTGAAGCAGATGCCCAGAGCAGAGTACAGAAGACAAGACAGCTGGGGAAGGGAAACATAGCTGAGGGGGAAGTTGCAGCAGAGTGTAGTTAAACTTAAGATTTAAACATCGGCAAAAAAAAAAAAAAAACACTACCAGAGGCTCACAGAGGAACAACACACCTCACCACACCATATTTTCTACTGCTAATACAACAATGGTCAGCAATATAGATGCTAAAATAGTTGAGCTTATTATTTGAGTTAAGAAATGGAATATAAACATTTAAAGTGTACAATCATCTAAATTGTTGTTTTCATTACCACAAAAATGAACCCTTCATTCATAGATGAGGAGAAGGTCTTCTCTGTGTTGGATCCCCATGTTTTTAATGGGTAGAATAAATAATGTATGTTGCTAAGTCATGTGCAGTCTGCACTCAGTCCTGCGTTCACCCCAAATGACAGACGTATGGAACGAGATTCACACTGTCTCCCTGAAATGTGTCCTGCTATATCCTGCTATATACTGCTGATGGCCAGTCCAACTTTGAACGAAGGACAAAATCCGTCAAACAGCCAAGAATCGCGCCTCTCACAAATTATGAGCTCTAGAAGAGTGTGAAGGAGTGTGAAAAGTGTGGGCAGTAAATCAGTCGGCTGACAAGTGACCACTGTGAAAGTGAGCTGCCTTCAAGTGTCTACACAGGAGAGAATTTGGCGGAACGCTGTAGTTACAGTGTCAGAAAAGCTATCGGAGGTTTTAACACCAACAAAACTGTCGGACATTTTCTTCTTACTAAGGTCTGATTGTGCCAGGGGAAAAAAATGGGCCTGCTACGCTCAACTATAATTTTATTAATAAATCAAGGGCGTTTTTTTATTTTATTTAACAAAAAAGGAAAATCACAAATAATAGTAGTAGTTCTTTTGGAATCATCAACCATTTTGTCTGGGTGATTTTTTCCCCCTCTAACCCTTAAAAGTACATTTTGTAGGAAACAAGTTCAATGGCTTGGTTCATTCTCTCTGCTTCTGTGATGGTATACATTCTAATACAGTGGAGTCAAACTGGCGGCCCGCGGGCCATATTCGCCCCCCCAATCGATTACATGCGGCCCACCACTTAATATTAATTAGTTTAAACACAATTTAATACTAAATATTTTTGCTAGCACTATTTTTTTTAATAATAGTAATAATAAGACACAGTATTAAATGTATTCCCCTCAGTTAAATTACATTATTAATTACATACAGTATGTATATGTCTATGCCTGTTTGGTGTTTTAATTACAGTTGTCTGTGTTATTATTGACTTAATTTTAGATTTATTTCTCTGGTTTTGACATAGATTTATTTGCATCATAAATATGCCGTTATACTGAAGTATACATTGTTCCATAACAAGACAAGCACGTGTACGTTTGAAATTCTGTGAAATATCGTCATGAATATCTTTATTGCGACATCACGATGGAATATTGCGAAATATTGCTACAGCTATCTGCTACTGAACAGTTGTGTTTCCTGGCAAATGGCAAATGTTTTGAGACTTGCCGGCGTTTTGGGACTTGCCGATGTTTTGGGACTTGCCGGCGTTTTGGGACTTGCCGATGTTTTGGGACTTGCCGATGTTTTGGGACTTGCCGGCGTTTTGGGACTTGCCGGCGTTTGTGAATATGCAGCTCGTCTCTCCTCCTGCATGTGTTTTGGGTCGTTGCAGTAAATGAAATGAAAATGAAGCTTGTGGCGTTTTTGTAGCTGCACCCTTGGCAAACCACCTATGTTGCTCATGCTACAGCGACCCTGATTGTGGGCGGCGCCGTTGGGGTCAAATGTCGCTTGAACGGCGAACACAGGAACACAGAATGACAAAAGAGTGAGCCTTAGATGCATTTAAAGGTCTATCAAGATGTTCTATAAGACAATTAACCCTTAACCTTCTGGCAGTCATTAATTTCCATAGCATGTTGAATCAATGGCATTGATTGCCGTGGTTAGGTCTGTATTAATTAGCCTTGTCAAAAGCCATAATCCTCATCACCATGTGGCTGTGTTTGCTCAGGAGACGCTATCATCAAGGATCAGAGCGGAATGTTAATGAGGCTGCATGGGCACAGAGGATGATACCAGAGCACTGCAGAGGCTGAGAGAGAGAGTGTGCGCGTGTGCGCGTGTGTGTGTGTGTGTGTGTGTGTGTGCGTGCGTGTGTGCGTGTGCAGGTACACGGGAGGTCGAGTTTGGAATGTTAACGATGCCACCGCCGACTGCAGAGTGCACGACAGAAACACAACAGATTCTGTCGGCAGGTTCTGCCAAGACTCCGTCTCACCTTTCCATTCCGTGAGCAGGTGTTTGCTTGAATTAATCATGATGTGGTTACAAACGTCTGCTTTCATGTTCACATTAAGGAGAATTACTTGCAATTTAGGGCCAAAAACAAACATTTAAAAAAAAGGGTCCCCAGGAGATAAACCATCAAATTAAGTGGTTATGATTCCAATTTTTGTTATCAATACGTTACATTCAATGATACACTACAGTATGGATCACGTGACTGCATGTTAAAGGTAAAAGGTAATGCTTGAATATGGAACCCAACTCTGTAATTATAACCAGCTCTATGTAGTGAATTCTCTTGGTTAATTATTCAGGTTTTCTGACCTGGGGCTCTAGAGTTTGCTTAATTCTCATCAGTCTTGTTGTTGTTTCCAGGTTCCACAGCAGACCACCTACCCGGTACCAAAACACAGTCAAAGTTAATGAACAATATGGAGCTTTTAGCGTCAGAAAAACCAAATATTATATCTTACATGTGTTTATTTGAGCCAAAAAAGTGACTGGACCGGGTTGGGAAAGGATTGGTATTCTGGTATTTGAGATTTATGGGTATATATACAAATCCTCAGAATAAACGTGTACATGTATGCAGGTATAATAATTCATTTAATTTTTTTCATAAGAATCTCACATCTGCTCAGCAGCTGTAGTTTTGATTGTCTGTGCCTATGGCAGCAGCAGGGAAGCACATTGACCACATACAGATACAGTAGGTACAAAACAGAGATAGAAGAATTGATTTTGCAGTCAAATACTGTTGGATTGATAAAGCGTATTGAACAAAGCTATCTCTTGCAGTTTGGAATAAAATTACAATTATATGATTCCTTTGTGTAAAACAACAATGCCAGCATTTCTATAGTTGTAGCTGTTTTATTTAATCCACTAGTTGGTGGGCTCACAGCTGATATAATATATAATAGGTTGCCTTCACTGTATTGCATTAACTGTGCTGAAAACAATTTCATCGTAAAGGCTTCGGTCCTGCAAAGCTCCTTTCTCCTTCATGTACACTGACAGATCTTTGTTCTTTGTGTTCTTGTTGGCTCTCTCTGTCCTACACACACACACACACACACACACACACACGCACGCACACGTTCAACTCACAAAATTGAACGTACATGACTGAAATTTGATCAGGTTTTCCTCTTAAACCTGAGCTTCAGGTGCAAGGCTCTGAGTTGCACTCTAACCATCCATCATGCTTTATCATGCATCACACATTACGCCTCGACAACAAACAGAGAGCGACAGACAGAGGGAGGGAAATTCGGAGACAGCTGGGGAGAGAGGCAGAGTATTAAAAACAGCAAGAGAGGCAGAGATGAAGGGAGTGTAAGAAAAAAAAAGAAAAGAAGAAACCAGGGAGGGGGAAAAAAAAAAAAAGAAGCATCAACCTTCTCTAATCAATATCCATTTCCCAGAGCTGTCATGTTGTTGTGAGAGTGGCTGTTGCATTACCAAACAGAGAGCATCTGATCCTAAATAAAATATCACCTTCATTCCAAACCATCACATTCATCTTCATTTAACAAACGCTCAGCTTTTGGCAATACCTTTTATGCAGCCTCGTTGCCGTAGTCAGAATGAATATGTCAGAATGACAGTTGCTGGCACCTGTACACAGCAGCGTTTCTCTCCACTGTTGGTGTTATTGTTGCACTGCACGACCGAGACAGACAGTTGATCCCGTCGGGGTGAACTGTAACGCGCAATTGAATTTGACAGTTTAAGACTCATTGGGTTTTAAAACTGGGGGAAAAAAAAGAAAAGGAAAAGCCAGTATGTAATGTCTGCCACGAGTGCTTTGTCTCTCAGTCAAAACAATAATAAAAGATAGTTTGATGATGTCGGGCTTTGGCTCACTTCCTGATTACGTGACTGCTCCTCTCTGGCTTTTCAGTGCGTCACTGCCTTTATCTGTCACATGTGTCACTTAAGCCCGCCCCACAGGGATTATTTACCAGATTTCTGGCCCTTCTGATAATTGTGGGTGCCGTTCCGATTTTAGGCTGACGTAAACAGATTATCTGGACAAATCATCCTATAGAGTGCAGGGATTACGAGACGCGATTTTAGCGCCATGGAGTCTTCCAGATTTCAAATCACAAGTATTAAACATGTTTGAATTTTACGACTGAACAGCGATGGGGGCGTGACCGGAACCTCGGCGTTAACCAATGAGAGCGAGTCTACCAGGTAACAGATACTTAGCTACAAGCCAAGTTGATTCTTTTCTGTTTATCAGCACAAAACATTGCACACGAAACAGCTCTTAACTGATGAAGGACGCCAACAGTCTTCCTCCATGTCTGTTTATATTCTGAATCGGCGTTAAGTCACGTGAGCTTCTGTGCGATTCCAAATCCCTGGAATCTCCTCCCTGAAATGAAGTAAAAGCACTCCAGTGTTTCTGTTTTTTCAACGAGGCTTTTAAGGTGAAATATCTGCAGTGCCAACAGTGGAGTGCTGGCATTTTTATTGATGATAGAAGAGCATGTACAAGGGTATTTGTCGTGTTTTTCAAATTCAAACACAATTGATTAAAAGGCAACTCATGAAACGGCCCGTTACCTTCAATAGAAACATGGATTTCAGTGAATTCAAAGAGTGTTGGAAACAATTTGGCTAATGCAAGTATAGAACTGAAAAAAAAAAAGAAGTAGAGCATTAGCCTTGTCATTTGTAGAATTGAGTGCCTCAATGCTACACTTTCAAATACAAGGATGAACGTTAGTTTGCTTTCATCACGACACACTAAATAAATGTGTTTGTGGGACCCGCAACTGGATTTGTGAATAGCTGTATGTGCTGCAATGATGTGCTATCAGCTTAGAGGATCAGTTTGTGCACACAGCAGTGTCTGTTTGTGCTCATCCACAATTTTAAATAAGTCTAGACTGACAGCTGACCTTATCAGCGGAAAGCAGCAACTCATTTGCACGATGATAAGTCTGAGAAAAACATGCGAATGCACAAGTTGTCTCCGCTCTCTGTCTCTTCAACACTCGTGTTTTGTTTTTTTTACCCCCCTCTTTTGGTCTCCCTCTATCTTCTCCTCCTATGTTTTGACCGTGAGTCTACCAATGGCTGTAGGGTAAATCTGTAAAAAGAAGACCAGTGTCATTGTGATCATTAAAAGCATATGAAGCATATGAATCAGTTTTATTTTGCCTGAGTGTAAGTGCGCTATATCCTCTGACCTTTTTGTGTTCCAGTCATACTTCAACCTGTTTTGCAGCCATCTCGCTTTACTAGCGCAGTGTTGCTGTTTCGTCCATCTGGACTTGACGCTATTCTGAGAAACACAGATAGAGCCTTGTGAAGCTGGCGGACGTTAAAGTTACACATTATAGTCAGTAGTTTTTTTGTAACTAAATACCTGTCACGGTCCTGGCCAGATGTTGGCACTGGTGCACAGTATAGTTTGCCGCCTGAGAAAGAGGTTTTGGCTGTTTTCCTGTCATTTAGGTGTCCACCGTTTATACTGTTAGTTTTTCAGTGCAGATGGTGATCACTGGCACTGGTATAAAAAAAAAAACTGGAAACACCCGTGTGGATTTATGTTGTTTGTAAAATTTCAATTATGTGTGACATAATCAGGAGAAATAGAGAGGAAAAGAGAAAAGTTACTTTTATGACCCCTTTAAAAACATCAGCAATACAATTACTTTATTAGTAACATAATTGCTTTAGTTATTACTTGGTATCAAAGGTAATGGGTTAGATTACTCGTTATGTACTGAACTTCTTTTGTGAATGCAATGAAGAGTAATTTACTGAAAAAATCTGTCTCTCCCATCAAACAAATCAAGATCTAGTAACACAACCACTCAGTGGTATTTTTGCTTAGTAAGTGTAGTAGTAATAACTGTTTTCTAAATAGTAATCCCTTACATTTCTAGCTACTGGCTAAAGTAATAATATTACACTAATGTAATGTGTTACTGCCCAAAGGAATCTTGTGTGCGTAAAGTCACATGTAAAGTCACCTTATTCGCCTGTCTGTGCCCTCTGCTCCGCCGTGCTCTGATCTGTGGAGCTGTGACAGTCGTCTGATCCTTAAAGCTACATCTCCAACCTTAAACACTGAGGGAAATGACCCACTGCAGCACAGCAGTGTAGCGCGCAGGATTACACACACACACACACACAGACACCTTAGTGTGCTCTGGATGTCTTAACTCTTCCTCTGAATGTGCCTCGGACGTCATCTCCTCCAGAAGCCGCTAACGGTCCATTCCAGCCTTGAACCCTGCCTGGGGCCAACGCCTTACGGGGGAGTACTAATGATCTCCGCGCTTCAGTCCGTCTCTCCTTCTCCTCCATCCATCCATCCATCCATCTCTCACATGCCTCTCCTTTTTTTTTTTCCTGTTTTTTTTTTTGTGATTGAATCTGTGTTTCTCATCATGCCTATCAGTAACTGAACCAGTTTAGTATTCTTGTTGTGAGCACGGCCATAATTGAGCACACAGCTGTGCATCTGCAGCTGAACACATCGCTGTAAACCTGGGCGTCCATTAACATTGTGTTTACTGTCTCTGTATCATTAAGAACCACAGACATGTGGCCCAGTAAAAGACGAGGACATAAACTGAAGTGAATAGGCACGGTCGGACTCGCATTATTTTCTGTTCTATTTCCATGGCTGCCTAGGAGCCTAAAAGCCTTCATAAATTACGCCGTTATTTGGGTCAAACCTCTGTTAGTGAGCGTGCGGCTGATGTAGAGCCTCAGCCTTTAGCCGTGTGGTGGCACTTTATACCGCATGTAAACACATAAACAAACAAAATGCTCTGGTTTAATGACATAAACAAACAATCCTTCATATACATATATATATATATATATAACAGAGAGGTGACATGAAGGTAGAGTCCCAGAGAAAAGCTTCAAATTTGTCTTTTCTTTTTTATGCATTTGTCTTTTCTTTTTTAAACATCAGCTGTCATGATGTGTGCTCAGTGTGTGATTGTGGTTCTACATACAAACCAACTGTATTTTGACTTAAACTTAAACAATTTGACCATCTTGCCAGTTTACTTTATTCATCTTATTGAGTGTCTGCAGCATTTTGGTCCTTCATTTGCTCTGTATAAGGTTTGTGAGTGTTTTTCAGATTCACATTTGTTTATTTTGTCATATGCAGGTCAACACACCGTCAACACACCGTCAACCATAAATGAAATGTTATGGACGAGAAGAACACTGAACACTTACATTTGTCTCACAACTGTGCAAGGTCCAGAGCTAAAAAATAAGAATGTAATGTAGTATTTATTTAGCAGTAATCATTCAAAATGACCTTAATTTGCAGTGTTAACTGGGTCTACTGTATAAAGTTCTGAGAGACACAATGACACTGCACATTTGGTCATTATTTCTACAAGTAATAGTAAGAAAGAAAGTTAAAGTTTTGACGTAAATGAGAGTGTTACTGTGTAAAGTAAAGGTGGTGTTTGGATTGTAGAAGGAAAGAGAGCATGCGCTTGTCTTTTTGTTGGACTCCATAACGACCCTCTCAGCTTTTGTGTCCTTCATATGTTCCTACAATCCGAGTGCCAGACATAACATGACAATATGGATGAGCCTCTGCTTCGCTGTCATTTTCCGTCCAACGACGCTCTTGGGAGACCTTTTAGTTTCAAGTCTTTCCAAACCACAATGAAAACGCTCGCAAATGCCTTCCACTCGCAACTCTGGAAAAACACAACCCATATCTTGAGCGTGTTTCTTTTAAAATGGTTATTATTGTATGATAGTGACCTGCCAAACATCTTTGTCTTCTGAGGCTTCTGACGAGGATTTTCCCCTGAAGGTCATAATGGCTCACATATTTTTGGCTAGACGCTGAGTAACTCCTGTCACCCCCTGAGGAAGCCTGAGTAATTACAAAAACACTGCAGACGCCTCCACATAATGTCTGCTTGTTGCCCATTTACCATTTCTCCCATCACATTGCTAAACATCCATTCGGCATTTTTTTTAGATTGTAGATTTCACTTCTGAATGTATTCATGTTAGCTCCTTGGCACTTTCAGACATACCTCAAATGTTTGCGGCCTCACTTTTAGCGCTATGTTGCTGTTGTCTCTGTCGGGCATGACACGGGAGACACGGGAAACACTCACTATACTGAGTAAACACAGAGGGAGCTTTGTCGAACTGATTAATCGGCGTTATGAGAACTTATTTGGCAATGGCTTAAATGTAACAACCATACATGTCTTAGAGTTATATTAATCCATCCATCTATCTTCTACCGTCACGGGGGGTGCTGTGCCAATCTCAGCTGACATAGGTTCGATAGGCGGGGTCACACCCCGGACAGTTCGCCAGTCCATCGCAGGGCCACATAGACACAAGCAACCATTCACTCTCACACCTATGGTCAATTTAGAATGACCAATTTACCTAATCCCTGACAGATAAATCCCTGACTGTGGGAGGAACCCGGAGGAAACCCACGCACACACGGGGGAGATCATGCAAACTTGTTCCAACTGAGGCTCGAAACCCGGGTCTTCTTGCTGCAAAGGCACCTACTGTGTATCCCCTCAAATTAATATTATTTTATATTAATCAATATTTAGTTTTATGTATGGAGTAATGTAAGCAACTTAATTTTTTTTTTTAATATGTCTTTGTTCTAGAGTCTGCAACTCGATTCTTTTTGGTTATGCCATTATCTTGATATTATGGCATGTGTATGTTAATATAGAAGCGTTCTATGACAATGACACAGTGATTCTGTTGTCTGACAAATCCATATGATATCGTTGCATCAGTGTTCATATCTAAGTACAACACCACCTACACCAACGACCGTTGCTTTACATGCAGCTCAGATAAGAAACCAAGCGAAACAAATATACGTCTTGTAGCAAATCATGAGTAGAAGAATAGGGTGATGGGGAGTGTGAGCGTGCACCGCCACACACAATACCATCACATGAACGCCATAGAAGCAGCCAAGACATTACCCAGTACTTTGAGAGGAACCACATTTCTGACGAGCCACATAATGTACGCCGCTTAGTTTCTACCCGTGTCTTCGCTTTGGAAGACGTCTCTCTGGCATCCACCGACACTAAAACAGCTCAGCCTCAGCACCGGATAGCTGCGGTTTCTCCACTCCTACCCTGAAACACTGAAGCTTGATTGATGGCACTTCAGGGACTGCATTTGATTATACCGGATAGGAGCCACACATAAACACTTGGCATGAACAAAAGAACACTCATGTCTCATCGCACACAGGATTCAGAGCAGGATCTCGCAGAAGGAACGAGTTCTTGATTTTCTTGAACAATAAAGGTGTCATCAATATTGTTACCCTTGCATTGTCGTGTACACAAAGTCTTCTATATAACTCTGGAAACACAGCCCGTGTGTGTCTGTCTGTGTCACTTATAGAGGAGCAGATGTTGTCTTTCTATTTTCTCTCTAAATTTAGATTTTCATCATCTTTTCTCCAACAATAGCACGTGAATTGGAGCGAGTTTGACCCCCCGCGCGCCCCCCCCCCGAGTCGTCCAATAGCAGTTCAGCATGTCACGTCTGCCAGGCATTAAACTGTGATTTCCACATCTGTAAGGGATTATGTGGTCAATATTATCTCCGTCCAGCCAAACCCATCCACGTTTTCCTTCACTTTTCTTTTCAGTCTCAGACACAGTTTATCCTCCTCTCCTCTTGCTCTCTTCATACACTATCTGCCTCTGCTCCATTTTGAAATCTGTTACTGATTCTCGGTAGTGAGGGCAGTTTATTACAGACACAGTACCCGTGCTGATTTACTCTCAGTGGACGTCTATTTAAAGCTCCTGTGCTTAACTTTTGGTGATTTCTGTTGTTGTTGTTGATGTTATTATTATTATTCTGCCTCGGTCTGATCTTTGTGAACGGCAATAGTATCAGAGCTGACTACAGGAGGACTCGTGTGTATGTAAATGGTGAATGGTTTGTGTTTATAAAGCGCTTTTCTCGTCTTGATGACCACCTTGATGCAGTGCATTTTCTAGCATTCATATTTCTTACCCATTCACACGCTGCCGGCCACAGCTGTCGGGAGCAACGCGGGGTTAAGTGTCTTGCCCAATGGCACATGGGCATGTAGACTAGCAGGTAGACAGCCTTTCTAGTTGAGAGACAACTCGCTCTTCTTTTCCCTCTGATTGAGGAAACACACACACGCTCAGACCTGGACGCCGACGTACACCCGGGGTAGCGTCTCATTCCTGTGGCCGATGAGAGCAGGCATGATGGGAGTGAGGCATGTAATGTGATTTATACAGCCGGGCTCACTTTTCAAATTCAATCAGGAACTTTGATTACTGATGAAAATTTGAGACAGGAAATCGCTTTGATAGCAAACTAAAACCTCATGAGACAGAAGAGGACTGATATGCGTGTGCTTGTGCATGTGTGTGTGTGTGTGTGTGTGTGTGGACTGGGAAACACTGAGCCTGCCTGAACTTGGCCATATTTGATTAGAGAGAACACGCAATGTAGTCTTAAGCGACGAAGCAGGAACTCAAGCAAATTTAACCCACCAAGTGATGAAATCTTACCTCTGGTTCAGATTGTATCTTGGCTTTAATACTCCCACCACTCTCTCCTTTACACATGAGGTTCATGTTTGAATGAATATTGTGTGTCAAGCCATTCCTTTGACACACACATACGCACACACTTATTGTTGTTTGATTGTTACAAAACGTTTGGTTCAGAAACAACAAAACAACATTGTCTTATTTTTCTGACAGCGCTCACAGCACCCTCTGCTGGACTACGCAGTAATTACTTCATGGACTGATGCACTTCCAGGCTGTATGCGTTGAGTTCTTCAGTTTCCAGAACATCCCCGCCAAGTTTGAACGGAGGGACACACGGAGGTGAGAGTCACACACTCAAAACACACACACACACATATGGTTGACCCCAGCAGAGGTCACAGTGGCAGAGTGGTCTCTTGTGTTATTTTAACGTCTGCTGTTGCACATGAGGGGGACACTCCACACACCAACAGCATACGACAGGGACCCAGTTACCTTTCCCATGGGGGATTAAATGTGTTTGTCATAGAGAGACAGAGAGAGAGAGAGAACGGCAGAGTGAGTGCTCGTGTGTGTATGTGATGCAAACATGACAGGCTCATCAGTCACCAATGGCCTTTTAAAGTGTTCTCCATAGGGACACATGACCTTTTCACATGATGCCAATAGCAGCTGCATGACGAATCAATCGCCTAAGACTCTGGCTCTTGGTCGCCCCCCCATGTTAGCCCGAGTAAATACGTGGGGTGACATTCTCCCTGTTGAGACAGCTGGAGCCGAAAGCCCAAAGTTATGGATTGGCCTTTAATAGTGAAGGGAAGCCCAGTGATGGTAGCAGTGGGGGCAGAAACAGGTAATGGACCTCAAAAAAAGGGGCTGCATGAGGAGAAAACCTCTGGATGGATGGAAAATTAGAAAGCTATGGGAAGAAGGAGATAATGTGGTATTCAAGGTCAGAGGAGTGGCCACTATGTCTGTCTGCAGAGGATGGATTGGAATGGGAAGGAAAAAAAAAAATATCCATGCTACCCAAGGCCAGCAGAAAGATTAAGAGCAGGGCAGTGGGAGGAGGGAGATACTGAGAAAACAGCCCTGAAATTATTATTTTTTTTTTGTATACATAGATGTGCGTGCTAAAAATATAGACGGAGGGGGCGAGCGATAGGGGCATATGGAGCCTCATATGATGAGCTAAATGAGGTGTAATGGTGGTAACATAGAGTGACAGCCACTGGGCCAGTGCATTAAGGGGTTAACCAAGGCCAGGAGATGTTGACCCTCCTTCTCCCCTGAGACAGAATTATATTGGTAGGGAACACACACACACACACACACACACACACACACGCAGACACACAAACACACACACAAGATAAATATGTGGTTGTAGACCTGGCCATAATTTTCCATTGAAGAATGGAAACGTTACCACTACTGTCAACATCGAGGAAGAGCTATCCTTTAATTGCAGATTATCACTGAAACAGAAATGAGTAACTTAAAAAAACATAAAAAAATAATTACAATGATCTTGTTACGAATTCATATCAGTTGACTTTTAATTTGAAATGATGGTACTCATGATGTGAGTCCTAGTGTATATGCAGCATGACGTGCAGAGGCTGTTTCCGCAGTGTGTGTGTGTGTGTGTGTGTGTGTGAAGAGAAAAAGACACTGCAGGCGTCAGGTGAGAAATTAGAAATATTAGCATATTTATTACAGCAACATGAAAGACATTAGAATGCCTACACCCTTTACAACAAGCAACGCAGAGGAAACTGGCATGGGGACAAAGAAGCACTGTACGATGGCCAAAGAAAGAGGGCGAGGGAGGGAGTCGAGAAAAGAGAAAGCCTCAAATGAGAGTCACTCATGAAGATTTACAATACAGACCGTCGGGGACATGGAGAAACGTCATATTCCAGATCAAGCAAAGCAACCGACACATTTCACTTTTATGGGGTGGATAGTGGCACAGACCTGCAGGATTTTGAGAGCTGACACCAAAGTGGCTCCTGTATTTTTAAATGTCTAAAATGGGAGTGTTGAAGAAGCTCGTCTACCCAGATTTTTGGGTGATATTTGACATAGTGTTTTGACTTTGACAAATCACAGCCATTATTAGCACTTGTTTTCCTGCTGTAAGAGATTTGAGAAGAAAATGTGAAAATGCTGTTGGGAGTGGGGGGGGGGGGGGGGTTCTCTCTGAGGGATGTCACAAAACCAGGGTGTTGGCGTGAGGTCATCTTAAGAACACAGATAAATAGTACCTGTACATACACTTTACTCTTAATATCACCATGATAGGGCAACGAAAAACAACAATAGCTCAGTAAATAAGGCATCTAAAAGGCCAGCGGTCAAGGGTAGTCCGCTAGAGTGAAATCATAGCGTTAGCATGAGTAGAATCACCATTTCTCTTTGCCTGAATTTTAGTTTTCCTGTTAGCCTTTTTGACACAGTAAAGAGATTTGGGAGGAAGGAATTTTATTTCTAGAATTTTTTTTTTTTTTTGCAATAAATTAACCTCATTCTGTCCTGAAATACATTTCCCATGCCATTATCGAGCCAATCCAATAAAAAAAGCCTTTTTGTTGAGGTGCAGGGCTTCCCTCCTGCCCTAAAACTATTTATTATCACATACTGAACCAAGTCTTTTTCTTACCACAACACAGTTGACTGTGGTATGAGCTTGACAGGTCTGCTGTGACGAGGTACAAATGTTTAATTACAGCTGCACCGTTGCTCTTTTGGGGAAAGGGGTTTAACAAATATTCAGTTTTGGCTCAAATGTGATTGGAGGATTTCTCTCGTCTCATCGCAGCCTCACTGCTTTTGACTTCCCCCTCCTCGTAGCAGAGAGGGATTTTCAGGCTTAAAATGTGCATGTAATTACTGCCCCGAGACGGTATGCCAGTGTATCGGTAAGTGGAATAACGTTCTACTCATTGTAACGCTATGGTATGAACTGCAGTCACTGTCATCTGTCAATCAAAGCTGAAGCTTCGCGCCATGCTACATTCCTTTGTTCAGACCAACGAATAAGCCCTCCCGTACGATCTGCTGCTGAACAAGTACTTCAGAAATCTCTTTTTCACAATAAAAGTACACCATAGTCGTCATCATCTTCATCATCATCATCATCATCGCTATCATTACAAACATTCTAACATTGTAAATCAACGCTGTACATATTTTACACTATGATACAATCATATATACTATACTTAATGTCATCTGTTGGTCCTATAGAGTACCACATATATTAAAACTGGGTTTGGGGTTTAGACTAAAAGCAGGTTCAGTGCCTGAAAGGCAGTGCACGCAAACAGGTTCCCATCATGTGTAACTCTGCAATTAGCGAGATAAGCGGCTGTTTCGTTCTGACGAGGAAAAACCACAAAACCAATCACTTTGCTTTTTTTTTTTTTTCTTTTTTTTTGCTGTAATGTAAATTTGTTTAGGGGTCGAAAGTAAGGGCCGCTTGAAATCGCTTGGCATGACTGAGGAAGAGAGTGAGACAAATCATTTCAATTGAGCCCTCACTTAGTGGCACTGCTGGCCACTATTTTATATTATGACTGGCCTTTTTGGAAGCATCCAGTCAGGGGAGCTGATGAAAGGGGAAAAAAAAAGGAATAATAGTGGTAGAACATAGACCGTAAATAAGACTGGACATATTCTTCTGGACAGTAGCATAATACTCAAAAGCCACCAGGGGGCATCTCCACTGGTTGCAAATGGATCTTTGTTTCAATGGAAGTCTACGGTGAAAATAACCCCACTTCTCACTTGATTTCTAACATCAGTAAACCTTTTCCTGAGGAGTTAGTGGTCTCATTAGCATAATGTCAATTTTGGAAATCACGTCCCCACTGAGAGGAAAACAGATGATAAAGAACGGCACATGGACACCAGTGTAATTGACCGCTGGTGCCGTCCCGAATGGTGGTGACGTCGGATCTTTTTGTTGCAGAAACCGTCATGGTGCGAGTCAAATTGTGATTGTTGAGGCTTCAGAGCGGGAGTTAGTTTTGGAAGTGAAAGACTATGTGCATTTTTACGTACAGTCTATGTGTTGGTATGTTGCCCAGATTAACATTTCCGTTTTACTAAACTCTACATGGCACAACACTGGGCAAAAAACAAGTTACACTTTCTTAACAGCGTCATCTCTATCATAACCTTTGTATCTCATTTGCTCCCCACAGAACACAATACATTTCTTTATCAACACACCTGAATCATAGGAAGGCAAACTCTTGGGCTGCTGAAATATCCCCAACAACATGAGACTGTAACCACGTAACAGACAATGTTGATTGGAATAGACAGTTCTGGAAGAGTAAAAAATATCTCTGTGCTATCTCCACCCTAAGCTGTTACGCTGCACTAAGTTACTCCATAAGTGCAGACACGTGAGGAAAAAGTGCCCTGGGTGTAGTTGCTGTGGAAGTGTGTCTGAAAGCAGTTGCCAGGGAAGCCCTTTTCCTGGTCAAATACGCTATGTGAACGAGTCATACTTCCATCTTTCATGAAGGTCCAGATTTTCCATTCCCTCACACATTCATCTCATTCAGAATCGTGGCTCATTCATTGGCTTTCTACATACAGAGAGCAATGGAAAGGGCCTTAAAAGTACCAGGTAATAACTCATATTAAGGTTGAGTGATATAAACCTCACCACCAATACAAACGTTAGGTCCATTTCTAGAAGTGTGGGATACACAGCCCATATAAACATATATCTACACATATACATATCTTCTGACCCTTTTTACCTCTTCAAGGTGGAAACTCAAAAGAATGACAGTAGAAACCAAATGTACACCTCACAGACAGTGATGGTATTATAATCTTTTTTTTTTTTTTTGTTCTTTTTTTCGGTCATTTTTTTTTTTTAAAACGTTAAATTTGTTTTTGTTCCTCTTCTTTTGTCGAGCTGATATGATGTAAAATGACCTGGGACGTTTGACATGGTGTGTCTCCCAGTTGCTGCGTAATGGTGGGACTCTTGAGTGCTAAAGCTGGTCGTGCCCAAGGAAGGGGGCGGGCGGGTGAAACTGCGAGACGGTTGCGAGAAGGTGAAGGAGTCAAGCGTCAATGTTGTCTCCGTCCCAGTGTGCCGTAAAATCAATGGACGCCCCAAGCAGAGATTATCCATTTCAACTCCATTTTGCAGGGGGGGTGGGGGGGTGAACGTCCTCAGAGGTGCATCCATTTTGGCTCACTGTGTTTATGTGCACACTGTTATACTTGGACGTGTGTCCCCTGGGTTTGCAAACTCTGCACACTGGACAAAATCTTCTTCTGGTGACCAGCCAGAGTCACTTCCATCTTCGTCAGTTCACTAAGAGGAAGACAGAAAAGAGAAAAAACTTTGAATTTTATGGCGATAAGATGAGATTCTTATGTCAATTCACACATTTGAAGCTGCAGTGCATGCATTTTGGTGATTTTTCTTGTTGGATGTTTCTGTTCTGCCTCGGTTTGGTCTTTATGGACGGAAACGATATCACATTATTTACATGCTGTCCAGCAATACTGTCAATCCTCACTGAGGGAGCATCTGTCCCGTATACACCGGCAGTGCAGGGGCGGGTGGATGCAGGGAGTGTTTTTTTAAGCTGCAAACTTTTCACGTAGAGACTGATGTGCATTTTGTGGACTCACGAGACAGTGGTTTGGATTTCACAGACATTTGTTTATATTCAAACGTGACACACTGCAGCTTTAATTTAAAATCATACTCGAGCGGAATTTAGCAAAATTTAGTTTCTATTTAACAACGGTGAGAGATTAGCTCCTGTACCTGACACTGATGTAGAGGATTGAATCCAAACTGACATATCCAGCACTGGAAAAGTTCTCCTTATACTGGCCCATCTTGATGGCCTCCAACCACTCATCCACTGAGGTCACACTGAACTCTGGGGTGGACAGATCCTCCCTACTGGAATATGAAGCACACTCAACTCAGTGACATTTCATCCTGTTGGCAATTGAGTTTTCAACTCAATGACATGTTCTTGAAGCATGAAACTGTAAATGACAGCTGTAAGCGTGTTCATGATAGTTTCAAATACTGTCAGGAGCCAGTTAATGCTCATTTATGGTGCTGGATCTAAATTCTGCAGCATGAAAGACATCCTATTATTACAAATTGTTATGAATTATGTCTGTGTTTATTCATTTTCATGCTCAAACATAATTAATACCATGCATATATGGGACTAATTTAATTGCATTTACATATTCTGCTGTTTTTGCTTTAAGCCTTTACATTGATTATATAGGTCCTGTTTTTTTAAGACTCTGCTTTCTGGGCATATTGTTGATGGAATGTGTGCAAAGTGCAGACCCTTGTTGATGTTTTAGTGTGTCCTGTATTTCTTCTGAAAGCAACCAAAATCTTGCACACTGTAGTCTGCTGGTCTTTCTTAGATCATTGGCCAAATGCTTGGGATGTGAAATTTAAATGTGTAAATAATGACTCTTGTGTATTATGCGTAATACAGCTGGGAAGGCTGGATGTCCAAAGTGAACGTTGCAAACTAAATTATGGAGCTTTTCCATGATGCAGTTCTAAATATAGAGATTTTAGAGAGATTTCTTTGCTAAAAGTTGGAGATTAACACTTTTCTGGATCTTTTAAAAAAAGTATTTTTAACTGATCTAGAGTTCGGCATTGTTCGGTTTGATTCCTGTGTCGCATGTCCCACTGCCACACCCACAGGCAATCAGTGGGTGTGGCAGAGTTGAGCCACACCCACTCACAGTCATGCTAGAACTGCATAGTGGGAAAAGTGCCATATTAGCCAGACCTCAAACCTATATTTATATCTTTATATCTCACTGAAAAAAGATAAGATACTTTTTTTTTCTTTGTACCTTTTTCAAGATTGACATTGAAATAATAGACTTAAGGCAGTGATTGTGTCCATTCTACAATCCATTCAAAGTATCTCTAGGTTAGATGTCTGAAAAGGTTAAATTCACAGTTTTAATTGAAACACTTTCACCCACTGACCATGCTGAGCTGTTGGCCAGCTCTCTCAGGCTGGCTGGGTTTCTGATGAGCTTGTCCAGGATTGTGACAATCTGTCCAAACTTTGGCCTGTCGCTACGTCCCTTCTCCCAGCAGTCCAACATGAGCTGGTGCAACACCACCGGACAGTCCATCGGAGCGGGAAGACGGTAGCCTTCATCTATTGCTTTGATCACCTACAGGGACAGAGGCAGATATGAAGTTTCCGTCGGTCAGTTCACATACACATGTAGTTAGCTGCCGGCCGGCTAGCGCACTGACAAGTAAACATGGTGAGACTTGTATGTGCATAGATTTTCTCGCGTGTACGGGCTAGGTTCATCTATGAATATCTGGCCACTGGATATCTGGCCACTTGCTAATATCATCTAACCAATCTTTTATGGAAGCTGGGTCAGGCAGACTATTGCCGTCGGCTAGTACTAATTTATTTAGCTATTGTTCGCGGTCCTTAATCGGCAACGAAAGAATATATTCAGAATTATTCGGTGCAGGACCATTGACGTACATGCTATTAGCTTACCTGTTGTGACGTTTTCTGACCCCAAACTGCGCACGCATTCTCGCTAGGCTTGGAATGTTTGTATACAATGAAAGGGTCTATGAGACACTGTCTCGTGTCTAGTTGTGGAAAAGGTGCCTATTGCAACCAGCGGAATCGCTCAAGATTCCATGGATGAAAACTTTGAAATATTCACATATTCTGTTCCTGGATTCTACACACTGGAACTCGTGTCTAGTTGTGGAAAAGGTGCCTATTGCAACCAGCGGAATCGCTCAAGATTCCATGGATGAAAACTTTGAAATATTCACATATTCTGTTCCTGGATTCTACACACTGGAACTCGACTGCAATGTCGAAGATATAAATAAACGTGTGACATAATTATTTTTAATTTGCAGGGAACATGGAACAGTCGAAACAATCCAGTCGCAGCCTTTGCAATGTGCTAATTGCTAATTGCGCTTTTCGATTTCAGAGCAATTAATGGTCCCGCGCTCGTCTCAAGGAACTTCACATAGTAAAGTTGAAGACATTGCAGTTATATAAAGAATAACCCAGCTTGGAACATGATGTAATTCACACTGTAAGTGAGACATGAGGCGTGTGTTTGGAACTCACATCCTGGTTGGACATCTCCCAGTAGGGTCTCTCTCCATACGAAATCACCTCCCACATGACAATGCCGTAACTCCACACATCGCTGGCTGACGTGAACTTCCTGTACGCTATGGCCTCTGGCGCCGTCCATCTGATGGGGATCTTCCCTCCCTGCGAATGGTTTGCATCAGCGTCAGCAAATTATTGGCATCGCGGCGATGTCGCCTCGAACTAAATGTTCTATATTTCCTGTCTAAATAGTGTAAATATTTGAAGGTTGTTTTATTGGTGTGTGTCACACTAAGTGTTGCAGTAAATCAAGGGCAGATCTGACAAAGCAAAATGTAAGACGGCGCCTGCCAAGTGGCCTGGTGCCATCAATAACAGCAGGGGTGAGATTATACACTGGCTTGACAACAGCACTCTTCAGTAATATGCCCACATCAGAAGATGACTTTTGCCTCCGTCTTTATTCTTGCACTTGACTGTCTTCTGCCATCATTGTCCTATCTTCCTCCTCGCTGCATCTGCCTTTATTGTTGATGCACAGATCAAAAGGATTTCATAATACCCACTGTATACACACACAATAGGCAGCCAGATAGCCCTTCCCTCCTCTTCTCCCTCTCTCCCTCTCTCTCTCTGCACACAGACCATACCTCTATAGGGCTCGGCTCGGCTCTTTTAAAATGCGGCAGCTGCCACCTAGCATTACCCATCTCTGTTTGGTCAAAGTCAAATAAAAGACAAAGTTGCCAAGTCACTCAGCACTGTACTTTTGTTTCCACCGCCCCCTTTTTCACCCCTACACAATCTCCTTTTTTGCTCTTAACTGCTCTCACTGGATCCTTATGCCGTCTTCCCTTATTCTCTCCCTCCCTGCCTCCCTAGATCTCAGTCTTATTTGATATCCACTCCTCTCTCCCTGTCTCTTCTTCATCTCCTCCCTGGCCTCTCCCTCTCCCTCCGCCCTCCATGCCTGCAGCTCTTCATCTCAGTTTCCTGACATCAGTCGGGATGTGTGTGTGATTGCAATAGAGCAGTCAGCGGCTGATACACTCCTCCCAGGGCAATGCTAATGCCATATTAAAAATAACATCCCCAACGCTTCCTATGAATATGAATAATGCCATCTCCTTGTGGGCATTCTAGATGAGTTACTCTGCCGTGGTTAAAGTCACTGATGTTTGAGTTTCTTCATTCTCTCAGAGTGCTGTGAGAGGATGTGATGTTATCAAAGGCTGCTCTCCCTCCAACATGCTGTATATAGGCAGAAAGATATTACAAAAAAAAACCAAAAACGCCTTATAACTTTAGCGTGTAATTACAGAAACATGATCCACAAACGGGAGTAACAAAGAGTGCGACAAATAACTCTTTGACAATTAAAACTTGGCAAACTGACTGACTGTTACACATAAATCTCTAAACGAGACTTACTTAGCTTTTATTTTGATTGACCATGTGGTGAAGAGACTGTTCCTGTGTATGTTCAAAGTAAATAGAAAGTCCCGTCATTTATCACAATATATTACGCTGCCGCTGTTCATTCATGTGTGTATTTTTTTTTATTTCGTTTTTATTGAAATGTACACCTCATTGAGTTCAATCTGAACTATATTGACAACATGCGTTGATGATGTACAGTAAGTCGGATGAAAGATGTTGTTAGCCGTAACAAAAATGACAAAAGGCCTGTGAGGTAAGACTGATTACAGTCGAGATGACCCTGTGTGATGATCAACTGGACCTGCCAGCTGTCAAGTTTCTTTTTTAACACGTTTGATATTCTAAATATCAAATTTGGAACCTAAGAATACCAATATCATAAACATTGTAAATGTAGCTAAAAGTCCCTGGTGCAGCCTGTGCTTGAAAAAGTAAAACTCTGTGTGTAATGGCTAAAAAACCTTCCGTGTGCTGACCTTTGTGTGTGGAACAGTAATGTAGAGGGGAATGAACTGTGATCAGAAACAATATTTCTTTATGACAGAAGGAGCCTGTGAAAGCGTGTCTCACCCTCGTCGTGTAGGCGGCCTCTGGGTCGTCCTCCAGAACCCGACTCAGGCCAAAGTCGGACACCTTACACACCAGGTTGCTGTTGACCAGAATGTTCCGCGCGGCCAGGTCTCTGTGAACGTAGCTCATGTCTGACAGGTACTTCATGCCCGAGGCGATGCCACGCAGCATGCCGACCAGCTGGATCACCGTGAACTGGCCGTCATGTTTCTGGACAAGGAGAAAGATGAATTAATGCAGAGTGCGCAGAGTAAACGCTGACATGGTGCTGCAGCATGGGTGGCACTGTGATAAGTGTTGGGCCCCCTTTAGCAACCTCAGCTAGAAGTGACGGTTCAGGCCTACTCTGGATCCCTTCCAGCCCCTGCTAACTCTGCACTTTAACCTCTCTCTGGGGGTGGCGAGCAGAAGATAAATGCTTTCCTTTCATGGATCAATTGAGGATAACAAAAACAAAACAAAAGGGGGGGAAAAAAAACCAAACAAAAACAACGTGTAGAGAATTGGATATGACAGAACAGACCAAACTTTCTGACTCTGACACTGACCACGTGCCAAAAAGAGCTCACGGGATTTCAGATGTGAGCGCTCTTTGGCAGAGAGAAGAGCCTGTTGATCGATGGCAGTCCAGCTCACCTTCCTCTGTCAATTATTTCTGCTCTGGGCCAACAGTCCCCGTTAAAAAGCTGTCCATGTTATCAGTCACCTTCTCTCTGTTATATCATCCTTCTGTCTTCCCTCTACCTCTTTGTTCTTTCCATCCTTCTCTATCTCTCTCCTCAATCTCTGTCTCAGACAGAGAGGACTCCGTATTACTTTGATACAGTCTCTATCTATCCATCTATCTGTCTTGCTTCATCCTTCTGCATCTGTGCACCCCCTGCGTCCCCCGTCCTCTATCGCTCTTTTGCTGTCTCTCCCTCAGCAGCTGTGGAGTAAGTTAATTAGCCGGTGGTTTTGTGAGATGCTGATTGATTGGACTGTCTAACAAACCTACAGACTTCCTCTATCAATCTGCCCACCACAGTGCCTTTGCCAGGAAGGAGGAGGAAGGGTGGGCAGGGCAGGGAAAGACGGAGAACAGACAAATGCAAGACACAGGGGTTAGACGTGGAGGTGGAGACCAACAGGAAAAGGTCAAAATCAGTCCTGTTTTCGGGGGACGTCAACCAAATCTGTGCCTCGGAACTGATAAAGGGGGATTTAAAGATTTAAAGAGAAAAAAGGGACAAGATAAAAAGGCAGACAAGGGGAGGCAGATTGTTATTTCTGAGGGAGAGCTGCTTGATAAATGGTCGGGATAATTAAAGACATATGGATGCCAGGAGCACGGATGAGCTGTAAAACCCATAAAAGTGATACGATAATTGTATTGAGCCACTGCGGAACCCTCTCTATGACCCTCATTATAATATACACTTTAATACACAACATGTAAATACCCGTGTATGTGTGGGCGTGTGTATTTTAAGACCTGCTTAAGACATTTTTTCTTTTTTTTTCATGCTGTCAAACTTCATTTGGTCTGCTTTCAGTGCCACTGATGGGATTGGTGTCTGTTTAACGATGGGCCTATGATCGCAGGCTTTAATGGCTTTAGAGCACTGCAGTGATTTTAGCGGCTGACAAGCAACTGTGAATATGAATCAGGGAGACACACACACACACACACACACACAAGGACGGGAACAGTGTATGCAAAAGTGTCAGTCACTTCTGCTTCATATTGTGTGCGAACAGGATCATGCATCACATATTTGACATTATTGATATACTTGTGTTGTTTTGTGTGCCATAGCATACTGAATGTTCTAACTCTTGTCTTTATGTCGCCTTCATCTGATTTTCTTAAAATCTTTTATTTAACCTTAATTTTCGTATGCGTATACATTTCAAAACTGTTCCGTCTCTTGCTCTTTTAAACATTTATTGTAATTATTCTCTTTCATACAATAACGTCTCTGCTGGGAGCATTTCTCTGGTCTGTCATGACGGCATTGCTATATTTCAAATCTCATTTTGACGCGTCCTTGCCTGTTAATCGTGTGACTGGTGGTGTTGAATTGCATTTGAATGGAGCGGTTTATGCTCATACGCCTCGAACGGAGCGTATATTGCACACAAAGCAATACCCTTTATTTGCTTTATTATGCGTTTGTCAGCAGTCTGCTGCTGTTTTGTGCTCGGGGACGTGGACACAGTGTATTTAATAGAGCAGCAATCAAACATGTTGTAATGGAGGCTGCACATAGAGCTCACCTGAAGAAAAGACTAGTGCACGTGTGTGTCATGGATACTCTCATGGGTTTACTGATGGCATATTTTCATAAAACACAATTAGTCTACTACTTTTTACGGTACTAACGAATGAAGATATGCTGCACACACTTTATCTGTTAAGCACTAAAGGCTTCTCATCATTAAAATGTATCGTATACCCTCTTTATTTGATGAATACATGAAAAATATGACTCAAAGCACTTGGAGTTAAACACTGACGAAACCTAAAGCCTTGGTGCACTCTCAAGCTTTGCAGATAGAATTCTCCACAGATTGAGTTCAACAGTATCCGACACCTCACAGCCGAAACACTTTACACGTGGACCTTTGGAGGATTTGCTGCCCTGAACTTGGGGCAGGTGTGAGTGATGTGAGTGATGTGTTTCCCTCCATCTGAGCCGCAACTCACCTTGAGGAAAGTGTCCAGGGATCCGTTTTCCATGAACTCTGTGATGATCATCACTGGCTTACCTAAAAGACAGAGCAGACACACGACGAGGCAGCTGTGAGTTGAAACATAATTAAGAGGAAGAAAAGACGCAAACTACGAGACGAGGCCAGAGAAGTGGTGGCGTCCACAGCTGTGACCGGCCCTCCTTTCCGTCTCTCTGTCTTTCTCTGGGGGATTACATGGCGTGTCGTCATCAGTCACACTGACAGCTTCTAATCAGCCCTCTCCATAAATGCCAGGAGATAATTAGAATGGACCAATCCACTAGAATATGTGTGTGCGGGTGGGTGCCTGCGTGTGTGTGTACAAGGGGCCTCCCGAGATCTCATGAATACTAATCAGCCCCAACGGGAAAGGGGGTTGTGGTCGGATCGCTGTGCACCTGCACGGCTCATGGGTGTGTTGGTGCGCATGTGGGCTCGATGGAGGGGCGGTTGACTGACAGGTCCATGCACTTTGGTCCACGGCATGGCATCTGGTGGGCCTTACAAATGATTAACAAAGTACCTGCAATCTTACACACACACACGCCCAACAAAACAGTTCTCCCGAGGTACCCCCGCCCCCCCCCCCCCACCCCCCACACTGCGGTTCAGCCGTCCCAATAAACGTGCTGTGTGCAGTTGTGGGTGTCCGGTTGGTCGGTTGGTGGTTGTAAACACACAGACTATGTCACTTCTTTGTGATGAATAGGTCACATTTCCCCAATCAGACCTTGGAGATGCCGGGACAGAACTTGGGGGAGAGATAAAGGCGAGTGGAAGAAAGATATTTATAAAATAATTTGTAGTGATTATAATTTTAAGATAAGAAGCAAAAATGGTTAAAAGATAAGGAAGAGGGAAAAAAAAAGTTGGAAAAGAGAAGATGAGAAAAGGTCAAAAGCCTGTCATGGAAACAACACCAAGGCCTACAGTGAAATTGTAGGTAAAGACAGCAATACATCACCTTAAATGAATTCACTATCTCACTGCAACACACACACACACACACACACACAGTTTGGCTGGTCTCTGGTGGTGGTGTCTTCTATGACAGTAACATTAGTCTCAGGGATAAAAGTGAAAGAGAATTGGATTTTCTTCTGCTGGGGGTGAGGACTGCCGGTCACATTTATCTCCACAAGGGGCCTGTGTTGTGTGTGGTGTATCAGTCTGTGTGTGTGTGTGTGTGACAGAGAGGGACAGATAGAGAGAGAGACAGGTTTCAGGGCATGGCAAGTAGGGATGGACTTCACAATGATAACTGCCCGATTTCACCTCTGATGAGAGGGTGGGGGGGGAGGGCACATGTATGTGTTTCTGTGTGTTGTTTGTCAAAAGCGAATGGAAGTGATTTTGACATGAAGTTCTGACTCTTTACGGCTCTTTTTCCACTAAGGAGATAAGTGTGTGTGTGTGTGCTTAATTGTGCCTCTGATTGTTCACTGCATGAACACTGAGTGTGTTATTCTGTGTGTATCCAGAACAGAACAGAGCAGAACAGACAGGCATAAATGTCAAATTCTACAGAGAAGACAGCCATGAAATGGAAAAGAGCTGTAAAGAAAAAAAAACTACCTCTGAAAACCAATTACATGTTTGACATAGTGCATGTGCATCACATGTGTGCGTACTACGCATGTCACCGAGGCAGGAGAATATTACCTTCACACCCACACTGTTAGATGTTACCAATAAAACACACCACGTGCAATCACACGCGCCTCTTTTTTTTTTTGTCAGAAACACAGCAAAGCATTTCTTACGACTTCATCAGACATTACCTACACTTTACACACACACACACACACACAGACACACACACCGGCAGGAGAAAGCCTCTTCAGCTCATCGTGAATCTCCTCTGCACCAAACATTCACAAGCGCTCCTCAATTTCCCCCTGAAAGCACATAATTAACTAATCACGTTCACATTCATTGCAACGTATTGCCTATCATCGCTTTCAGGAAGAAAAAAAAAAAATACAGCCGCTAAAACCACCTCTAGCAGTGCGTGCCCGTGTGTGCAGATTGGGTATTGATGTTCTGCCAGGTGGAGTGTGTTATGGAATGGATCAGTGAGGAGTTTGCTTGTATTTGCAGCTCTTCATTAAGCGGAGGCGGAAAAGTGTTGTGTCTGTTTTATCCGGGATGAAGCTCGGATCGCTTCGGCCTCATATCTGTGTGTGTGTGTGTGTGCGCTCATGACAGTGGTAGTGACAATACTCTGGGAAATGACGTTTGAGTGGCTGTTTTGTTGTGTGCTGGTGTGAAGGTAAAAAAGGAAAAAAAGAAAAATAGGAATAGGAAGATACAATCTGAATACATGTTGGACGGTTCCATGGAGTGGCTGCCCGTGTGTGCGGCAGTGGGCCACATTACCACATTATTGAATGAGGCGGCCCAAGGTACAAACGAGAAAATGAAATAACTGCCGTATTGATTAATGTTAAGGGTCTGAACTGAATGATACAATGCTTTTAACACAGGGCAGATCTCTGTTCTGGGAAGCACCATGCAAGGATGCCGGGGTGTGGAGAAACAGAGAGACAGAAACTCAATAACCGTATCCCTCCAACGCCACACACCCCCCCCCCCCCCACCCCAGGCTTTCTCTTCTCCTCTCATTTCCTCACGGTTGTCTTTTCGCTGTCTCCCGCCTCATCTATCTGCCCCCTTTTTTTCCCCCCTCAAATCTTTTTGCACATCTTCGCCTTCTCGCCGTGATTTGTTCTCAACACCCATCTCCTCTCATTTCCTCACACTTGGATCCTATCTCATCCATCGCCCCCCCTTTTCCCCTACATCTTCACCTTTTGCCTGTACTTCCCCCCCCCTGTTCCACCTCTTGCTCATTTGTCTCAGGTCCTGCATACACATTCAAAATAAGAACATCACTTAAAGTCAGCTATACAGTGTGTGTGTGTGTGTGTGTTGAATGGGGTGCCATGTGGGCCGATGAGATGGCGCGCGGTAATTAAGGGTCTCCTAAATGAGCCGATTGTTGCAGCGATTGTAAAACACATAAAGGACGGATGGATACAATGAGGGATGCGGGCGATGAAGGGATGATAAGGAGATGGAACAAGGGAAGAGGGAGGGTTGGAGGAAAGCGGGGACCGATCTGCTGCTGCACCCGTCCGATGTGTCAAGAAATACACCGACAAGAAAGATCTATAGTTCCACCCCCCTCTCTCTCTTTTTTTCTTTTTTTCATATGCAGTGCTTTAATTAGCATAACAATAGCAACAATCAGGTGACAGACAGCGGAGGAGGTTATTAGAGTGGCACACGGCAGGGGATGAGGGCTTATGAGCTTTTAAACAGCACACACACACACACACACACACACACACACACAACCTCAAGCCACAGGCTACATGCACACCATTAGACATTCATTTGAAAATGGTGGTTTTTAAATAAAAGTCATCCGCGTTCAGACAGGCATTTTAAATCTGGAGCCTAACGCTGTACAGAAGCGAGCAAACGCGTAAATACACAAAGATAAACCACTGAAACGGGACGGGAGCAGGAAGCTTCAAAAATGGGAATACTGTCACTTTTAGTCACATCATGAACAAGAGTGTCTAATAGCATTACTCTGCTTTACATAAGGAGATTTGTCTAATGAACTGTTTAAATAACATGAAAACAACAACATCTTAAGAACTCTTCAAACTTCAGATTTTATTTTTCTTTCTTTTCTAAACGCTTGCATTTTTAGTATCTTGGAGTGTTTGCCTTTACTGTTCCAGTTCTTCATAAGACAAGTTGTCCCACTTTTATAAATGTCAACTTAATCTCTTTGGGCTTTGGACTACTCATGAGCCGAAACACATCTACTGCCGCCGCCACTGCTGCTGGTCATTTGTTGTTTCTGCTGTTTGGCCGACTGCTGATGCCTCTCCAAATTGTCCTACTGCTGATTCTACTACTGCTCACACCTTCGCAAACCAATCCAGCACCTGAGCCCAGAGCAGTCGTCGGGGTCAGTCGGCCTGATTAGAAGGAGGCTTGTGTGAAGGGACCAGCTGTGCTGGAGGAAAAAAAAAGAGCCTGAAGGAATTATTGACCCATCTCAACTCTCACCCCCTCACTCACACATACGCACCCTGGGCTGTGACCTGTGAAATTACGGCTCCGCTAGTGAGATTTGTTTCTGAGGAGCTCTATCAGCTTCTCAATGTGCCGTGACGACAGGTGAGAAGAGAGACACACGAGGAGACACAGGCGCTCGTTACACAAACACAGGCACGCGCGTTTCCGTATTCACGTGAAGCGGAAGCGGAAAGAGCCCGGGTTCTGATTGCACTTCGAATTACAAAAGTGTCGGCCGCTGAAAAAGACATGCGAGTGCCACACTTGCATGCCCGCTTGTCGGAATAAAACAAACACATTTGTCGCCGCCATACATTTACAAACCGCCGCACTCGTGCTAAACAAAGGTCACAGTTATTAAACGCCGCGCATAATTAAGAGAATGAGAGAGAGAGCAGATGACAGAGTGAGGAAAATGAAGAAGAAATGCAGAGGCGTCTAATTTTTATTGTGTGTTCTACTGAATATTCATGAGGCTAAAAAACACATCCAATTAACTTTATGAATTATTAATATTTATGATAAAAGCAGATGCATATGCATTTGCTCTTTTGTCGTCAGCCTAAGTGCCACTGAGCACCAGTGTGATGGTCTCAAGATATAGGTGTGTGTGTGTGTGTGTGTGTGTGAGAGAGAGAGAGAGAGAGAGGGAGAAAAGAGCAGAGGTTTATTTGTCTGCCTGCATATTTACAATTTTATTTCTCTGTACGAGCGGCCTCATTCTTCCCCCTGCCTCCGTCTGTAGTCGTCTGACAAACACCTGCTTAACAACATGTCAGATCTGAGCAGCAGAGCAGTGGTTCCCGTGTGTGTGTGTGTGTGTGTGTGTGTGTGGGTAACCAGCTGATGAGTAAACACACTTGGTGTGTGAAAAGGTTGCGTGTCCACATTGACGCTACTCGGTCGCCTGCCGTCCGTACGGATCGCAGCAGCTTCTGTGATACCTGCTCACGAGCCACCGCTGCATGGACACGTTCGGCTGAGACACCGGCACCGAGTGGACATTAAACATATACGAGATCACAGTATGACTCGCTATTAGATGTACTGCAACACAGCCTGTGGAGAGTCTGCCGTAAACCATCATCCTAGTTTCTCTCATATATGAACTTTATATTTCTGCTGCTGTTTGCCTTCCCTGGCCAGGTCACCCTTGTGAAAGAGGTCTTGATCTCAATGGGGTTTTTATCCGGTTAGATTAAAGTGTAGGTTCTTGGAGGGAAGCTAAAAGAAACCATGGTGTCACTACACTCGACAATCGATACTAAATGACGACGCGGAACTGATTTTTTCCATATTTTCCTTTGTTTAAATCTATAAAACAAACGGCCTCAGTGTCGTGGGGGCAGGGATCATTCAAACAGCCGAGCGATCAGAAAGTTGGGAAGTTTAGATTTAGTGTGTGAGAGAGAAAGAGAGAGAGTGAGCACTGGAGGGAGAAAAGAGGAGATGGACACTGACTGAGAGAGACTGGAGTCTGAGATATAACATGAGAGCAGGATCAAGTGTGTGTGTGTGTGCGTGCACTGGGAGAGCGAGACTTGGCGATAACATCATCAGCCCCTTTGTCAAACCAGGCCTGTTTCTATCTCACCTACATGAACACTCGCTCGCTCTAATTGGCTAATACAATCAAGTGAGGTAAACAAGTGGGCTGTTCGAGAGACGGACAGTCGCCGTTCACATGCACACTGCCTTGCGTCATGAGTGTTGTTGCCATGGTAATGGAGCTTTTATCTGATCCAGGATCAACATTAACGTCGCCAGCAGCTCTACTGGGGCTCACACACATACACGTGTGTGTGTGTGTGAGTGTGTGAGACAGGTACGCACTCGCAGCACACAGCACACATCCAAGACAAAAGAAAAGCGGAGTTAGAGGATAACACGACCCAGCGCCTCATCCGCTCGCCCGTGCAGGACCACGTAGGTTTTTGTAAAATGATTTCCATCACTCACATCGTGTGACGACGCCCTCCAGCCTGATGATGTTGGGATGGTCGAACTGTCCCATGATGGAGGCCTCGGACAGGAAGTCCCGCCTCTGTTTGTCCGAGTACCCCGCCTTCAGACTCTTGATGGCCACGTAGATCTCCCTCTTTCCCTGCACGCGGAGACGACCACTGCACACTTCCCCAAACTCGCCTACACACACACACACAAGCACAATGTTTTTGATGAGCTCAGAGTGAAAAATATCTTCTCAAAAGCCAAGTAAGTGGTTTAAAAGAGGCTGATATTCAACATCAACATGCAACATTGTGATATCTGTATTGGTAATGGACAAAAACAAGCGGTATCAAGCCGTCCCAGGGGGAAATATTTCGTTAATTTAAGGAGGTCGGTGCATGCATGAAAATATGACTGAAATGACTCCTTTAAAACGACCCACACAAGTCATTGGGATTCACCGAGGTAATATTTGGACTGCACTTATGAGTTATTAATGCAGCCCACTGCTGTTTTACTGCCAACTCACCAGCTCCAATGACCCTCTCTATACGGATATTGGAAGCATCGATCTCTTTGGCGAAGTCTCGAACAGCCTGGTTGGGATCCTCGTAGGTGTGAGGATGGATGTAGGTCCTGCTGCCTGGAAGCTTAACTTCAGGGGGTGGAAAAGTGGAGAAATGAGGAGGTTTGAGGTCATTGCTGGACGTATCGTAACATAATTCACCTTTGCTTCATTATGGTTTCTGTAGTTCCTCAAAGCAAAGTGAATATTATAAGTAGGTCACTGAAGAATAAGGGATTGTGCCGACACTGATTCGTACTTTGAAGCGCTTGAGCGTAGGTTGCCTGTTTGAGTGACACTGCAAATGATTACATAATAAAACACATAACTGCTTTGTGTTAGCGGTGGTGTTAAAATGACTCATCATTTTAACAGGAGCTCATAAGGAGCTTCACTCTGGCAGCAAACATTTGTGCGAGGAAGTGTGAAACAACGCGCTTTAATCGCCTGAGAGAGCTACTGCGCGCCGAAATGCGGAGGCTCGGACACTTTATCTTCTTCTGGTACAAATGAGAGCATGGGAACAATGTATGTGAGTAGATAAAACAGCCGTGAAACATGAGACTGACTCTATCAAACTGAGTTTCTGGTCCTCGTGTCTGTTGTTTCCGGCCCCCACTGGATAACCTCTGCAGGAAGTGTGGACTTCAGTGCATGACACAGTGTTTCAGAGTCAGTGGGCATTTGGTTATGTGGGTGGTGGGAATCTACAAAAGTATAATACATATCGGTGTGTGTGTGTGTGTGTGTGTGTGTGTGTGTGTGTGTGTGTGTGTGTGTCTTCACCTCGGCCGTGCTGGAACTGCATCTTCTCCTCATCCGGGTCCTGTTTGGCTTTGATATATCCACAGTGCCTGAAAAGAGAAAGGCAAAGCTGGATGATGACTCTGTAGAGACTCTGTAGAGACTCTGTAGAGCCGCAGCATATAGATTCACATGCGTGGAAGACCTCACGTGCTCTCGCGTCGGTGCCGATGTGCCGCGCTTGTGGGCTTTGCGCCGTAAAAGTTAGCGAGCAATATTTTCAGTGTATCTCGGTGATACCCAACAGCTGTGTGTGTACGAACAACGAGATACTTTCTCTTTTTTTTTCTCTTTTTTTTTTGCTCGACAGCCCTAAAAGTATAAGACGAGCCTGGAGGAAAAAGAAAAAGTATTCCTTCTTTTCTATTTTTACTTGTCACTTCCACACTTCCCTTTGAGCTGTTTTGCCTGAGGATGAGTGAGTGAGAGAGTGAACATATATATATATATACACATATATAGATTTATAAATGTATAAGTGTGTGTGTGTGACAGATGTCCCTATAGAAGCAGACCCATGCACCCGTCTCTTTTTTTCATCACCCCCCTCTAGCCGTTAACTAATGCCTTTAACATTATCATGGGTCTCATACACACCCACACACACACACACTCACACACACACACACACTGTTATGTGCTTCCCCCATTCCCTCGTGCACTCATGCACACACCCCGCAGTGTGGGTCAGTTCGATGACCACAACAAAATATTGACGAATTGATCAACTCAACCCTGCTGTCCAGCTGCGAGGAAGTGTTAAACTTATTCTGTTTTACAGACCTCACGGGGGGGGGGGGGGGGGGGGTGTGTGTGTGTGTGTGTGCGTACCTTTGTGTAGGGTTGTTGTGTGTGATGCTGCAGTGTTATATGTGTCTGTCAGGATATTTTCTTTCTCCTCCACTGTTCGTCGCCAACAGTGTTTAACAGCCCTAATCACCCACCAATAAGACTGTCTGTGAGATTTAAAGCACTTTCTTATTTTTAAATTTTATTTTATTTTATTTTACATAAAATGTAGCACAAGTTTCAGATAATAAGGTACTAAACATGACATAAATACTATGGCATCGTCTCGCCTCTCCTCTCCTCTCCTTGTAACCTCCTTGAGGGCTGCACAGGTAAAGCAGAGACCAATCGGTTTGTCTGTGCAATGCGTCAGGAAGACAAATTGATTCGGGCTTAAGGCCAAGATTAACAGGAAATCTGATTTAAAGAAGCACTACGGAGGAGCGCAGAGGAGAAGAGAAAGAAGTCAAACAATGCTTTCATGAAGAGACGTGGCAGGAGACTTGAAACCAAAACAAAAATAACAAACGAGAGGAATGCTGATGCCAGACAGGGTAATGTATTATGACTAAGAATGTGAGACACACACACACACACACACACACACACACACGCAGTGATGGAAATGGAGAAAGGTGGGGTCTTGCCAGGCTTAGTAAATCTTAGTAATTTAGTGTTTAATCTCACTGTTGATTTTACGCAGCTGAATGCATGGTATAACCCAGACATCAATAGGCTGTTTTGGGAATACACACACTCACTCACATGAGGGTAGAGACTGGTTGCTGGTATTTGGAGATTAGGAGGAGGGGGCTGGGCCCCACCTGGTTATCAGCTGGGCTGAAGCCAGTCGATCACAGAGGGACGAACGGGAGATCATAACCCCCTTGACACACACACACACGTGTTCTGAACATATGGGGTATGGGGACATGGGTCACACCTCTGCTCCAAGTGTGACAGTCCCACGGGAGTGAACACATTTACTTGGCTCATACCACTCATACAGCACACACACACACTTTTACATCAAATACGACACTCCCCTCATCAATGCGGGATGCGTATGTGCGTCTCCACGGGTGCATGGCAACATATGTGAGTGTGTGTGTGTGTGTCTGATGGGAAATGAACACATTTCCATAGTAATTACAGAGCGACTCATTTCTCCTCTCCAGTTAGGAGTGTCATGAATCATTAGCGCTGCAGTCTTAAACATGGCACAAAACCTGACATGGCTGTGGCTTTTGTGTTTGCCCGCAACAGCCGCGCGCGTGTGCGTGTCTCTCTCTCTCTCTGTGTGTGTGTTCATGTTTGAAATGTGTGTGTTTTTAAATATAGCTCGAGTGCTTTGCGTATTTCCCGCTCAACTTCACTACTCCATTTTAAATTTAAGAGCCTTTGTTCACAGTATGAACGTGAATGTTTCTCAGGACAAGTTACGATGACCAAATGAAGGAATTATTTAATCATATAAGACATTTTTTTTTTACCACTCCCCCAAACTGTCTCGACTGTTATGTTTTTAATGCTGAATTTAAGGTATCTTCAAATATTTTAATAAGTAAATAAGGAAAAGGATTGTTGTGATGTCATCCGATGGTTCATCAGTAAGTCAATTTGGGTGAGAGGTTGTTGCAGAGCTATGACCCTTACCTTAACTAGGTCAATCAGGTGAGGAAGATCACGTGATGTGATTGAAGGCCGTGGAGCGGTGACTTCTTATGAGATCCACATTTGTGGTTCACTGTTTAACTGTCAGTGCTGACGTGAAGCACATGCAGGAATGAATGGATCGATATTTTTTTTAAACGTATAAGTGCAATCTTTGGGATTTAAAAATATTGTCGGAGGATGCCATGGCATTATTGCTCGATCTCTTTCAAATGAGTGAAAGAGATGCACCACACAGCCTTGGGAAGAGGTGAGCAGCCTGCAATTGGTTTGTGATGTCACACTTATAGTGTGAACACACTGTTCTTGAGTCAGAACTGATCATTTTCCCCCCCCCGTTCGCTGCTGCTTGTCCAAGTTAGCACCATCTTTCACTGCGGGAAACCATTGTTCCATTTAGTGTCGGTCCAGCTGCACTGCGCGCTTCATACCGCCAATGCACGTCCCACCCACACAGATGTACAGCATATTTATGCAGATTTAGAGTACACACACCTGCACCTTTCATGCAAAAACACACACGCTAATGGACTGTGATATCAGTATCACACCAGAGCTCACACTTTTCTTTCTGCCTCTCGCTGTTCCACTTCACTGAGGACAACAGGCTATCCCTGTCCTCCAAAGCCACACACTCCACATTTGCATATCAATTTACTTTTTTAATATAATGCTCTGTCACTCGAGACCCATTTGTCATTCTGCTAGCAAGCTTCTACCTTCGCAGAACTCCATCCATATCGCGGTAGCCCCTCCCATGGTTTCCCTTGCTGCTCCTGCTTTATCTCAGGAGTGGCATCTTTCTGAAGTTTTTTTTATTTAAGCTTGAGGTTCAAACATTCCCTTATCCAATAACCCACAAATCGTCTTTTTCTTCTTCTGTTTCCATCCATTTATCCATCCCCCCCAACAGGCCCTGTCCTCCACTCTCCTTCTTTGTGCTTTGTTTTGAAAGGAGTGGACACCAGGAGCTGGAGGAGACATAAAGAAACAGAGAGCGAGGAAGGGAGATGGAAAAAAGAGAGTGCTGACAGGCAAGAACGCACAATGGGGGTCCAAGCCTGCATACCAACTAACAAGCAATCAAATGGAGGGGAATAGAAGAGTGGGGAGAGGAGGGGGTAGGGATGGAAACTCGAAGGTTAACATACAAGATGCAGACAGGAAGAGGGGTGAGCCACTTTTTGTGTTACCACAGATAATGTGACAAGAAAGAGCTCTGAATAGAAAAGCTAAAACAAGGAAATAAGGAAGGATACAGATGTCGAATACTGACTTTGTGAATGGAGGTTTCATGACATAAAGAATTAAAAAGGCACAACGCGTTCTGAACCAGAGGAAGAGGAAGAGACATGATAAACTAATGAAAGAAGGGAAGTGTCAGTCATCATTATGGCTGTGAAAGAGAAGGCTACAAAGGTCGTCACTAACAATACATTCACACGGACAAGAGCAGTCATTGAAGAAGCTCTAACGATTGCGCCTTCTTTCATTCGGTCACTTAAAATCTTAGTGCCGTGTCCATTCATTGTTTTCATCCACACAATCCCTGCTCAGGATCAGTCAATGTTGGATCTTCTGCCAGAGTGCCGTGTCCAGAAACCAAGGAAACACCTTGGACGGATCGACAGTGCATCGCAGAGCTCGGATCGATACGTTCAGATTAACACGGACGGACAATTTAGAATATTCAGCGCACTCGACAGAGATGCACGCACATCAACTCTCATAAACTAAAAATTGGGCATCCCATGGCCAAGTGGAAAGGGAACTGGGCTTGTAACCGGGGGGTCGCCAGGTTGAGTTCCCCAACAGGTCAAAAAGGGCTGGGGTGCCAGCCTGAGCAAGGTACCCAACCCCCATTGCTTCCCGGGTGCCACACACTAATTACTAAGGGATAAAAAAAATAAAAAAATAAACACGGGGGTGAGAACGGAACTCACCATTATCTTTACGTCAAGTGAAAGCTCTTCAGCCAGAACTGACATCAGAGTCGGTTTAGAATGAGCATAATCACTCAATACTCAAGACCAATTATGATGTTCCACATATTTTGAATCAGAACTTTCTCCTCCTTTAATTCCTATTTGCAAGCTTTACTTATTATCACAGACTGAAGGGCATGCCATGAGGGGAATGTCCTTATGCGGTCTCAATGCATTTTTATATAATGTGTGACAGAGCAGGTCTGCCACTTGATGTTGTCAGTATTATGCCAAGTCTTCATGTATTGGTCCATTAGCCTCAGGCTTGATTGCTGCTTCCATTTCCCTTCCAGTCTCTCTCTCGGCTACAGAGAGGGAGCGATCACTCTCCTTCTAATTGAAAACAGTGTTTTTGCTGTTATTTTAGTTTGCTGGGGCCCCTCTGTGGTTTGACAGTACAGTGTGTAATTAGGAGAACGACCTCTGTCAGACGTGGTGCTGCTGTTAAAGCGTTTAACAACTCGCATAAGTGGTTATCACATCAGAAATGTCCGGTGAGCCACTGGCGTGCCTGTCTGAGCCAGAGTGGGACACGAGGAGTAGAAGATGGAAAAGCAGAAAACACCACAGAAGAGAAGATCAAGCAGAGAACAGAAACCCAGGCAGGACAGATAAAGGAAGTTTGATTATGCGCTGAAGACGGGAGCGGGTTTGAAAAGAGCTCAGAGTGGGCTACGGATGGTGGAATAACCTTGAAACAAAGTGGGACAGAACTCCGACTTTGAAATAATGTAGCGGAGAAGGAGCAAAGACAAACAACGTTGTGTGGTTGGATGATAATGGGCCTTTGATAGAGACGGAGACAAGTGGCGACACCGCTTATCTTCATGTAAGTGAAGTGAATAACCTTGGACTATTGCTGACCTGAGCTGTGTCGAGAGCTTATAAAGTGTGTGTAGCTCTGAGCTGCTGCTGCTGCTGCTATCGCCCGCTTTGCTTTATATGAGCGGCTGCCTTTTATAGGATTAGAGGCTGCTGGCTACAAAGACCAAAGTAAGAAAAAAAAGATACACTTTGAGACGGCGGAGATGATTCATACAGACATACTGCATGTCTCTCCTTTCTTTTCCCTTCTTTTCCTCTCGATTTCCCTTCCTTTTTGGTCCTCTTCTCTTTAATTTCCCATTGTTTTCCCTGCTGCTAATCAGAGTGAATTGAAAAATGAAATCAGTAAATCATTAGTCACCCTTTTGGCATGACACATTGAAATGACACATCTATCCCTCCTCCCCCACCTCTCTCTCTCTCTCTCTCTCTCTCACTCTCGCACACACACACACCCAGCTGTGGTTATCTGCTCTCCATCATTACTCCTGACAATGGTTATTCCATTTGATATCAAGCTATTAAATAAAAAATAATTACAGGGAATGAAATCAATGGATTAAATTCACAATTTTACAGCAAAATGAAGCCTCCAGCCCCGAGAAACAAAATGCATTCACTGCTTGGGTGCTAATAAACTAAGAGGTTGATGAAAGCTGATTATAGATCATTAATTAAGCATCAAAACAGCACGGAAGGAAAAAAAAAAGACACGCGCAACGAAACCGAGAGTTCAGGAAAACAATTTCTTCTTCTTCTTCTTCTTCCTCTCTCTTTCTCTCTCCATCCTGGCCATGTCTGGCACTGGATCAGCACTTTCTGACCACAGTGTAAAAAGATTTACTCAGCTCAGGCTAATAATTAGGAAGGGGAAATGATTAGCTGAAGAGTTATGACTAATAAATCTGTCTATGTTTCATTAACACCCTGTTTGGACACATTTCATTCCACTGCCACTCATTAAAGAGAGTGCAAATGAAGGGAGAGGAAGAGGAGAGGAAGAGGAAAGGAGTGTGGAGAAGAAGCAGTGAGCCACACTGTGGTAATTGATGTAACGTTTTAACAAACTGGTGTGAGAAGGTCAAGTGCGAGAGGAAGCAGAGATGCATGTCATCTGCCATTAAGAGAAGTGTATCTACACATATTTGCATATACAGATCAGTGTGTAGATTAGTGTGAAACTAATCCCCTCAATGACGCGGCGACGCTGACGCAACTTGATTCGGTCATAATCACATCACGTGTGCTTGTTTCCAGTAAATGTATTTAAGTGTGCTGTAAACTTTTAAACACAAGCCCTAAAACTGCGCCGAATTTCTCCCCCGACTGTGGGACATTTGATCGATTCCTCTGCGACATCTGCTCATTTGCATGAAGCCTGAGTGAGACGGCCTCGCACCTGCGGCAGCGCGCCGCCGTCGCGGCGTTGTCTGTGAGCGACTTTCGAGGCTTCTTCTGCAGACAAAGCCGTACTTGGCTCCACCCTTAAGTGTAGCCACAGTCACTGAAAGCGCCACCATGCAAGCGTCAGCCGACGACATTACACACATCATCATCATCATTATCATTGAATACATGGACACCGCACACACACACACAAAATCATTATTAGTGCTATTATCAAGCAAATAGATCAACAACACCCACAGGGACGAGAAAGCGTCAGTGGATTTTGCTGCCGCCAAATTCACCACCATTTGGCAATATTTGGTTTATTGTTTGTGTCTTTGTTCCTGATTTTGTCACCTATTTCCAGTTTTTGTGGTTTAACATCCAAACCACACACACACACACACCCACAAAAATCCCGTCTACAATTTCTCTTACGCTGCTTTTTGCTGTTTTTATTTCATTTTCTCCCACTTTAGCTCCGTGAGGAGAAAATGACAAGTTACCGCAGGTGCAACTGGCAGACTGCAGGAGGAATAATAAGTCTGGTGCACCAGCTTAAAGAACTGTGTGGCAACAAGATCATTTACGGAGAACTATTGACCACGAAGACGCTTGTTTCCACCCAACAATAAATGACATTTACATGGCAACAAGAGCTAAACAGTGGCTCGAGTTGCTTAAAGAAACAGTGAGTGGCAGAGTAGTGGATCAAACATAAGCGTGTCACTTACAGGCAACGTAGTAGCAGTGAGTTAAGAGTTGGGTCTTTTTTTTGTCAGGCTTCCTCTCCTCTTTTCAGTCGTTCAGGCGTTTTTTAAGAATAACCCTGGGCTGCACAGCAGATGCTGTGGAGGTGAAAGAGCTTATACGTGCAGACGTGCACAGCAACAGGATGTGTCACTGTATTAACAACCTCAGGACACCATTACCATGTTTAAACGTACAGTATATACAGAGGGTATAAGAACGTGCAATAATAGATATATCCTTTTTTTTGTCAGCACAACCTAGGCAATGTGATGAGAAACTCACAATGTTTAAAGTCAGGTTGAATTGGTGAGACATGGAAATACATCGCAGTTCAAAGTTCGCTTGACACGTTTTTATACACAAAAATAAAATAAAAAACGGTCTATTTCTACTGCTACTTTATATCACGACATATAAAGTAGATATAAAGTGACTCATAAGTTTGACTAAACAACGCATAAGAAGACGAAAGATGTGACCTATAAACATAGTGTGTCTGATTCAGACAAATCAGACATTGTGTAATGTTTAAAAAAACAAAAAAAGAAGAAGTTCAGCAGCGCAGCGCAAAAAAGTGAAGGCGGCACTTCACACTGCACAGAAGAAGGAACAGCTGAGATGGAGCAAGGCCATGTTTGCTGCTGCTCACCAAACACTCCCACATTAAGAACAATCTGGCATTTAAACAAGGCCTCCAGCTCTACTACTGCAGAGGACACGGTTGTGAGGATGAAGAATCATTAGACACACACACACACACACACACATGCATACACACAGATGCTTGATGCCAGAAGCTATGACATGTTCAACAAGGAGTGCGTAAAAGTGCAGACCAAAGGGGAGGGCACTGTTTGAGTGAAAGGCCATCTGCTGAGTCCATGTCTCTCCCAGTCGCTTACTGGCTTCCCATCGCTCACACCTGCCAGCTTGCCAAAATGTCCTCGGGGAGGACAAAAGCGCCAACTTCACACACACACACACACAAACACTCTCCTGCGCCGCACACTTGCAGAACAATGATGGCTCGCGCGCAGCAATAACTGATGCGATTTGTCAGCGGCGTGCTGCGTCTGAGGAGCTTTCAGTGCTTTCTCGTGTTTTCCCTCCTGCTGTAACAATAGCATAACAGCACTTTATTAAACGAGAACAGGACAGAACAGAATGGCCTGCAAATCAGCCCGTTTATGAGGCATAGCTGCTCACTAGCCTGCCAGTAACGGCTGTGGGAAGTGCAGCGCTGGCAGTCCATGTGTGCAAGTGTCTATGTGAGAGAAAGACAGAGAGGCTGTGAGGGTGCGCTGCACATTGTTATATTATAGTTCAGTGATAAAAAAAAAAAAAACCCTCTATCAAGCTGTTGAAAATATGGTCCGGATTGTAGATTCAGCAGGTGAACTATAAAAACTCTGACACTTCCTTGCAGTCTAGTGAGCATTGGGAAAATGATTTAAACAGCTGGCATTTCAGGGGAAAAGGTCTTAACAAATGTCTAGTGGGAAATCATTTCAACCCTGACTGCCTCACGGTGTCAATTTCAATTCTAGTTTAATCATTGTCCACACTGAACTCGTCTCAGCAAATACAGCACATTCTCGATACATTAGAGGGTTTTCCCTTTCTTTCTGTTTTTTATCCAAATGTAAATTTGAAGAAGGGAATCGGAAATGAAAGCCGCGGAGCCACAAGGTGGGCAAAAACCAAGAGAAAGGCAGAGAGCACTGTGGAGAGTGAAATGAAAGCAGGGAGAGACATTGACCGACTGACAGATAAGATGGAACAGATGAAAAGGAGGAGGTACGGCCAACACAAGAAGAGACCGACCAATCATTATTTTCCGACCCCGAGCATGAAACTCCTATTGCACCAAACAACCCAATCACCCACCCATCATCTCCCAGACCCTTCTGTCACCTCCTCCTCCACCTCCTACTCTTTCAAACACACTTGTAATCTATGCCTTTTCATCTTTGTGCTCCTTGTCCCTCTCCTTTTCCCCCCACTGGCTCTCCTCCCTCCATCAATCTTCTGCTCTCTCCATCTCTCTCAAGCTGTCCTCTTCTTTCTCTCCATCTCTGACAACATCTCAAAATGGAGTTCTCCAATTGCGCAAACATACTTCAAACGTACTTCCTCACCCTTCCCGGCTGCGGTCGGACATTGCCTGTGCCTTTCTAATATGTTCTCATTTTATCCTCCACTTGTGTCTCTCCTGTACTTCACTTATGTCCCTCTCTTTCTCCCCCAGTGCTCTCTCTCTGTCTCTCCTCTCTCCTCTGATGCAGCTTTCATCCTCTCCTAATTTCTCTGTTACAAACACAGCACACACACACACGCTTGCACAGCTATTCTTCTTAGGACACGGCATGGACTTCCATTCGTTTGGAACAGCCTTTAACTAACTTTTACCATCAACATAACCTTAACCTCATGTTTATGCCACAAAAGGTCCTGAAGAGGTAACAAATACAAGTCAAAACACACACACACACACACACACACACACACACGCAACGGAAATGGAAAGCAGTGATCAACACCTCTGCCTCGCAAGTGTTCCCACCTCTGAATGGAAGACAGAAAAGAGGAAGAGAGGGAAAGACCTGGAACTGACAGCAGCAAATCGACCTCCCTGTAATACCTAGTTAACGCCTCCTCAGCCCGTGAAACATGATGAGTGTGAGTGTGAATCATCATGTGAGTTCATAACACACTGTGTTTACAGTGTGTTAGGTTCAACCTCACAATTTGCCTCTGATTAAAAAACATTGATGTGTTCCAGTTGACATGTTGTGTCTGTGTGCCTGAATGTGTGGTGTGTGTATGTATATATATATATATATATATATATATATATATACATACACATGTGCGTATATATATATATATGTTTGTGTGTGTGTGTGTGTGTGTGTGCACATGCCCCTTACAGGACAGGCTCCACTAATTACATCCCTCTTGGTCAATAGTGAATAGAGCACTCAGCCTGATAAGCAATCACCTGAATCAATACTAATGTTTTTAGTGTGTGTGTGTGTGTGTGTGTGTGTAGTTACTAACATGTCGCTAATCTAGTCAGAGCTCATACAGGATCAACATTTAGTTACAGGCATGGTAAATCACAGAAACCTGTCATCCCCTCCTCTCCTCTCCTGTTTTTTTTTGCCCTCTCTTGCACTTCTTTCCACTCTCCTCACTCAGATCCTTTCATCATCTCAACTCTTACACTCAGCATTCTTTTATTTGTCTTTTTTTTTTCTTTTTTTTTTGCCCGTCTCATCTTCCTCTCGTCTTTGGCACGCTGCAAAACAGAGCATTACCAGCGGCCTAACCCTCAAAGACAGTGTTCATGGAGTCTATGCTCTTCACATTGGCATTGACGCAGCCTTTGACTTTGGCAGCAACATAAATGTCAAAGTTCCAGGAGGTTCCTGCCTTAGAACACCCACATGTAATTCCTCACCGGGTGCTGGGATGTCTGTGATGTCTGTTACCATTGTGTGTAAATGAACACACACATGCTTTAGCAGTCTACGTGTGATTTATGTAAACAATATAGACCTTGATGCATTGGTGACCCACTGATGCTTAAGAGACACAAAGATGCAAATCGGTGAAGTATTCCTTTAAGTAAAGGAGGATAACTTCCCATATTGTCTCCTGTGTTTTTTAACAGGTTTCAAATTACCAGTCGCTTTCACTTTCACATTTCACACCCAAGCCTGTTTTCTCTCTCTCTCTCTCTCTCTCTCTCTCTGACCTCATGGTGTAACTCATCAGTGTGTGTTAAGTGTTGACCCTACCTGCCACTGACAATGAAGCAAGTCACTAGGAAGATGAGGAGAGCGATTCCTCCAGCGATGGACACAGCCAAGATGGTGAACTGGTTAGGGTCCCCGATAGCCAGCACATCTGTACAGACAAAGGCAGAGAGAATAAGATAGTTTACTACAACAGGGAGGAAGAAATGAAACGGAGGATTGCAGGTTTTCTGCAGTCGTGAATTGAGAGATGAGAAGACTCCGAGGCAGAGAATTAAAAAAGACAGCAAGGGAGAGCCGACAAGTGTGGCAGTGGAAAGACAATGAAATGAAATATGATAGCAGCAAGAAAAAGAGGATAAAAGACAGGGGGTGAAGGGAGAGAGAGAGGCAGAGGGCTAAAATGGAGCAAGGGAGGTGGGTGGAATAGTAAGTAAGGTCCTTGATGAAAAGCGCTCTCCCTCTGCATTACCTATGAGTATGAGAGTGGACGTGAAAACCATTCCCATTCGGTCGCGCTGTCCAAATGGATATGTTAACACGGCACGTAACAAGGCTGCCGTCGAGAACTTTCTGCAGAGACGCATCGATTTTTATGCCACACCTATCAAGCCATTACTCAAAACAAATGCCCCATTTGTCTGGCTTAGCTAAGCATGAGTGGGTACGTGTGTCTCTGTGTGAGAGCGTACTGTACATTTGATTGTGTGTGGAAGTGTCGGGGGCAAATGAATGTCTGCAGGCAGGCACAGATAAGCATTGATCTCCTATTACAAGACTTTTTTTTAACAATCAATAGAACTGATTTGATTGGATAACCTTGAGATGCTTGCTGCGAGGTGAGCCTAATGTGGCTGATTCCGTATTTTACATCGCTGAACTTGACATTGGATCTCCCGTATAAAGCCTCATTAAAAGCTCTTCACACCAGTGATGCTCCACCTGGGCCCTCAGTGCCTCGGAGTAAATTGAAGGCACTGTTCCGAATAGTTACACAGTCATATTCCAGATGTACTTTTTCACAGCATATGAAAAAAACCAAAACTTTTATTGATCACTGAATGATTAGTAGGTTAATGTGTGTGCTTGTTGTATGCTACACAGACAAATCCATAGTCCCCCGCTATACATTAACTGATCTATCTGCCTCTCTGCGAATCAATGGTAACTTTGAAGAGCACATTATGGAGCTTGTAAAGCAGACAATCCTAGAGCACATAATGAAGAGCTAATGAAAGAGGACAGTGGCAAACAAAGGAGAAAAGGATGAGTGACAGGGAACATGACAACATCATGACAGAGATGACAATGTAACAAGCTTGGAGCACTCTGTCCTCACTGGCCTGAGTCAAACCCAGCTAATTTTTCCTCTTTATGGTCTCCTTCACGTTTTCCAAAAGTGTTTAAATGACATTTCCTACCCTACTTAAAAAAGAAAATAATAAAAAAGTTGTTCTACATTGACATATACATAGTTACAGTCTGAAAACAGAAATGCCGTTATTATGATTTCATTTCAAAGTCAAATATTTTTCTTGTATCTGATAGGAATTGATTTAAACAGCAGGAGATACACATGATATCCTGTAATATGGCAAATATTACGTCCTCACTTATTCTCTTACGAACCCTGTGGCCTGGCACGCAACTATTTTCAATGCAGCCAGTGCACCCGCAGCGGAAAACAAGGCAAAGGCAAAGAAAACTACTTTCAATGAATTCTTTACAAAAATTTTCTGTCAATCCCCTTTACCTTCGTGGCTGGTTTCCAATTCGATCTCTCCGCCGTAGCTCCCGTAGCCGCCGTCGGTCCGCGCTCTGACCCTGAACACATAGGTGGTCCCTGGCTTCAGCCCAATCACTGTCATCATGTTGGAGCGAGTCTTCAGTACTGTGTAGTTCTGCTCCCGCTGGTTCTGAAGGGGAGAAGAGAGAGAGAGAGGAGGGCAAAATGAAATGCTAAGTTTAGTCCATAAGAAAACAATGATTGTGGATTTTAAAAAAGGAAAAGAAAAAAGAGAGAGCAAAGAACATTGAAACACTCTTAAGGGGTATATACAGTTAAATGGACTGTGGTATCAGGAGAGACGTAATAGAAATCTGGAACTGTTGAATTGAAATGTCTCCAGGGGCCACATACACCTCACTAAGTTTTCATTTGTTCATCACTGGACCATTTAGTCACATTTATACATGAGCATCTGTCAAGTCCCAGATCTTATCCTCCCTACACTTGAGGGCAATATGCAGGTACTCACATCTGCCACGCTTCATTCCTCCAATATCTTGTAGGTGTGTGTATGTGTGTGTGTGCTCATACTTACAAGTGCGTAAGTGTGTGTGTGTGTGTGCTAGTAAGCCGATTCCCTGCCGTGAGGCTGATTCTCTACCTAATGGAAGACACTATACAACACGGATTTACGCTATTTTACTGCTTATGCCTCCCAACACACACACACACACACACGCTTAATTTCATCACCTTGGTCGTGTTTTACGAGGTTTGTTCGACAGATGTGTGGTTAATTGGCTTGGTGTGAGCAGTAGTGCAGTAGTGCAGAGAGAGCGATGTTTGTGATGACTCAGTTATTACAGACAGGCCTTATAGCTAAACCCATATTCTACAAGTCTACGTTACATGTGGATTAAAAGTAACATAGGAGCAAGTAAAAGAAACTTTAACCCTCGTGCCCGTGCGGCACGGATCTGTGCCGCAGGTGCACCCATGGTAAATTGCCGTGGGAGTATTGCACAACTTAACAGGTCACATGTTCAGGCTTCAAAAAATTAGTCAAAGTTATGATTCACTTTATATCACATTTTTGGTAGTGATGTAAAGTGCCAATAATTGTGCATGAAGTCACAAAATAGAGCGTCTTTCTTTGGTTTTTGTTCATAAAGAACGAACCAAGCGAACTTTGAACTGTGAAGTAACTTTTTTTTTCTCATCAGATTGCGAAGGTTGTGCTGAAAAAAAGGATATAAGACACTCTATGTGGCACATATATTTATATAGCCTCTGTATATACTGTGTGTTTAAACATAGTAATGGAAAAACACAGCCGGAATGCTCTGTGTTCTAAGGGTTGAATAAATCTTTATTTAATATTTAGGTCATGATGCACAAAACACTGGATCCTACATTCCCCCATAGTCCTACAGCCATGTCCTTTACACTCTTTTATTTGATGTATGTTAACTGACCATCATGTGTGAAATTGGTGTAGTGCCTCTTTTAATGTGTGTCACCTTCTCGTAGTAGATGACCTCATACTCCACTATCACGCCGTTGGGCCTCTCAGGCCCCTGCCAGGCCAAAGTCACGCTGTCCTTGCTCCGCCTCTCCTTCAACACCACGCTCACTGCAGAGACAAAGAACGAGAGGTTAGAGCACGAGCAGCAGAGAGAGAGGGCGAGCACAGTTCAACCAGATCCTGAGAGCGATCGTGACGAGCCGGCAAGAGGGAGCAGGCCGCGAGGGCGAGGTGAGAGATGGATGTGTCTTCTCTGCTCGGGATGAGATGAAGGCCTCATATTTCAAATATGTAATTCTGCTAATGAGAGAGCTTACAAGGTGTTTTATACATGTGTGATTGCAGCAGTCTAACATGTGAGTGTGACGTGTTCGCGGCGTGTGATCTTATTCACGTAGAAAACTCAAAGACGTGAGACTTTCTACCCTGGGTCACGTGAGATGAAAGTGTCTGCATGTGCAGGAGTGCGTATAAATATGCATGTGTAATGTGGCTTAGTCAAGAGTAGCACACTCGTGACATGTGGGGATCTTAATGAGATAACAACCTCCCGCACCCATTTCACCTTCCCGCTTCTTGTTGTAACACATACACGTGTACGCACGCACGCACACACACACACATGCGCGCACATAGAGAGGCCTATTAGTTCTCACCACCCCGTCAGACACTTCTCTCGCACCAATTTCCCACAGTGCCACACTGAGAATGATGCACGTATGATTATATACGTGCAGGCAGAGGTGTCATTTTGTGGCATCAAAGGGATGCAGCAGAGCAGTCATTTTACAGTCCCCATGTAAAGGCCTGATGCAATCTGTGAGAACACTGCAATCAGACGGCAATTTTGAAAAACACCATCTTGCCCATATGCTACAAAATCTTCAGTTCAGGCTGATGAGTATGTTCTTCCTCGGAGGATTTTCGTTTCTCATCAGCGTGATGTAACGTTATTTGCATGCGGCCCTCTTTCATCTGAAAAATGGACTTTGTCCTTCAGTCAGGGCTGACTGAGGGACAAAGTCCATTTTTCAGCGTCTCTGTGTATAAAGAAAATACTCTACGAATACTATAATTCACCTCTGACATGTTTTATGGGTGTTTCTTTGTGTTTTTCAGTCATAATTCAACCAGTTTGCTGCCGTCTCACTTCACAAACACAATGCTGATAATGAGGAAATACAGGAGGCTTAATCGCCATTGACTGTGACCTCATCACACTGTGGGTTTGAATGGAACATTTGTTTTGAAGTTGAGGAGGAACACTAATGGATGTGTGTGTGTTCTCACCTGTTTGTGACGTGGTGACATTGATAACCACTGTTCCTCTCGGTGTTGGACTTAGGTCTGACACTCCGTTCTGGCTCTCGATGGTGAAGCTGTAGTTGGAGTCTGGCTGCAGGTCAGTGACTAACACGGTGGTTGAGGAGAGACCAAACTGTCGGGGGACGAAATGGACACTGCTACCACACGGTGCGCACTTCTTGCCATCGTCGGAACACTTCCTGCAGTGGAGACTGTAGGTGATGTCTCCTCGGCCTCCTGTCTCCCTGGGTGGGGACCACTCCAGGGTCACACAGGTCTCATTCGCTGTGGAGATGGGGTGCTCTGGTGCAGATGGGGGACCTGAAGTAAGAAACACAGTATAGATTTATTTTCCTATCCAATTATAATATCCTTTTTTTGATTAATTAACAAATTAAGATGAACAAATTAACATTAAGTGCAAATACTGAAATGTAAGGCCTGTATGCTATATTACCTGCTGTACTAAACATTTAAACATCATGGATTTGTTTTATTCCTAGTACAAAACTGAAAATTAAAAACATATTTATTTATATCTAAGGACCTTTAACGGCCCCACCTGCAGAACCGCCATGGTCCAGTAGGGGACTGCGGCCCATACTTTGGCAACCACATGCCCTTATAGAGGAGACACTGCTCTCCTCTGAAGAGATGTGAATGCACATTTGGCTTTATTGGTTAAAAAAATCTCCCATAATGTTGCCATACAGTACAGAAACTATGCCTTCCCATTATTTGCACTTTGTATTAAAAAGACAAATTTACTTTGATTAAATCAAAAATAAATGAACTGACTCCAGCCAGAGGGCGGAGACACTTAGCAGTGGATTAATGGAAGAGACAGTGATTAGAGGAGCCTAGCCGACTGTAAATGAGACAGAATGATGATATATTTAAACTTCTTAAGTTTAAATTCATCCTTCAAGAGCATCCGTGTGCTGTTAAACTGCAGACTCCAGGCTGCAGGGAGGTTTTTCACCACATGACGGTAACTGATATGCTGTGGGGCTGCACTGCAGACAATAAATAGCCAGTGGACACTGATCTATGGAAAGTTTCCGGCGTACATTTCTCATGAGTCAGGTACATTTAATGATTTAGAGCGGTTAATATTGCTCGGAACTTCAGCAGAAATGATTAGTGTAGCACCGGGTCCAAAAAGTGTGCAAGTCATCATTTTTTAAGACGCAGAATCAAATGCTCCTATACTTTAAACGTACATCAAAATTAAGTTTGTTTATGTTCCTACACTGATTTAAAAAAATAAGACTAAAGGAGCATTCATCCATCCATCCATCTACTGCTTTATCCTCCACATGAGGGTCGCATGTAGAATGAATATGTTTTTTTTTGTATTTTCTTTGAACAGATTGTCCATTTGCCATTAGGTCTAAAATTGACTGAGTGTGAGAGTGGATGGTTGTTTGTCTCTGTGTGTGGTCCCTGTGATGGACTGGCGACCTGTCCACGGTCTACCCCGCCTACTGCCCTATGTCAGCTGAGATTGGCACAGCTCCCTCCGCGACCCTCACGTGGAGGATAAAGCGGTAGAGGATGGATGGATGGTCCGTTTGTAGCAAACCACAAACCTCACACACCTCATCCATGTAAGGGGTCACCATGCCACCATTGCTTCTGTGTGTGTGTGTGTGTGTGGTAAGGAAACCACTGATTATGGTCGCTCACAGCGCAGCATGGTGCAGACTTCGCGACCGTATGGAAATTTGGCGGTGGTTGGCCATTCAGCCTGACGTCTCATCAGGCCCTGGCTAAGTAAAACGTCCCCAGGGGGCCTGCCGGTAGAGCCAGAGACTTTCCTGATTAGCTTTCCCAGTGGCGAATGTCTCTGAAGTGCAAGAGTGATGGGGGGATGGTCTGAGCGTGGGCATCAGGGATCGAGGCCATGCTGGGGATAATTGAGGCTGTCGGTCATAAATCCGCTGAAAGGATGTGCTGACTGAGCCTGCTAATTCTGTCTTTTATTTTGCTCTAACCGCCACCCCCCCCCCACTGCCCTCGGCCACACCTAACCGTCCATCATCATCATTTCTGCTGACTTCTATAACATTGAAATTATATGTCTCTAATAGTCCGCCCACTGTGCTATTATTTGCCTCAGTCTTGAGCGTCTCCCTCCACGTCTTTCATCTTTCCCATGTTCTCCCCTCAAACCTGTTCAGTGCTCTTCTTAACCAGCCAAGAGAGCATGCAGCGCGTGCGCGTGCGCTCATACATATTTGAACAAACCGTTCCTCATTTCCAGCTGATAACACCTGTCACATCTCACCTGCTGCACTGATTAATAAGTGTAATCTACCATAACCGCATAATGGGTTAGGGTATGTGTGTGTGTGTGTGTGTGTGTGTCTGTCTCTTCCCCACATTCCTCCGTCTAACATGTCCGACATGTCCGACATGCCTTACACTTCGTCCAGTGTACAAACCTGAAACCCAGGCATCCCTGATCCGAGACATTGCTATAACATGGAGGGGTGGGGTTTATGACTTTTTACGCAGCCAGCCTCCAGGGGGCAATTGCTGAATAGACGTTTTGGCTTTCTGTTTTGGAGGCTGTCATATTATTCATCTTTAGGTACACTCACTGGTATTGTGTGTGTGTGTGTGTGTGTGTGTGTGTGTGTGAGCATGAGACGCAGATAAAGACTCAGCATCACCCGTATCAATGTGCTCATCTGACACATCTGTGGACACATCTGTGGACACATCTCCCACTGACTAAAAGATGCGGATTTGTGTGTCGACTGGTATTTACTGCATGTGTCTCCAGTGTCTTGTAATTCAATAGCAGATGAAGAAAAACGGATGCATGAGCCATAAAACTATACACGGAAAAAAAAACATCCATGCAATGCACATTCCTGCAGAAATACACTGCAGAGTAATCAAATCAAAAAAGAAATCCAATTGTGGTAATTGTGCCCTGCTTTACATTATGAAGTGTAAACACTCTAATCCCCAATCGTGCATGTGTTTGGACCGTGGGAGAAAATATGACGAAAACTCACGGGTGCAGGCCATGGAGCGCGGGTCCGTCTCAGCGCGGTAGAAGCTTTTGTCACAGACACATTCGACCGCTTGTTCCTGCGGGGACGAGCTGTGAGGAGGACATTTGGTGCAGTAGGCGTCCGTGGCTGAAGCTTTGTAGGCACCAGGTCTGCATGCTGAGCAAGGACAAGGGGAAAACAACCAACGGTTAGGGAGTGTGATATACTGTACATAAACACCAGCACAAAGGTATTGCATTTGTGTCAGAAATCCCCCATGCTTAAAGGAATAATTCCCCTTCATTTCAGGTCCGTTCTTGTACTTTTTGGCCATCGTTTATGTGGGTTACCATGACGTTGTTCTTGCCAAAGCTAATGCTCAGTAACAGGAACATGGCGATGTTGCTTAAAATGAGTCAGGAGAAACGGAGGAAATTCGATAATCAGGGAATTAAACAAAAGCTCAGGGTTTTTCCAGATAAAAAAAAAAAAAAGAAGAGAATGGTGAACCAATTACTCAAACGGACCTCCTTAAGCATTCATCACAGTTGACAAAGTTCCTTGTTTAACCTTTACTCAGGCTTAACCTCTGCTGTGCATGCACAATCTTTCTAAAGGTTATTTTTTTTGATCATCACACTATTAGCCAATTAACTGGCCTCTCCCTGTTTCCATGTTGTTGATGAGAGAGACTATGAGAGTCAACAGAGACTTGGAAGTGCCCAAAAGTACAAAAGGATGCGAGGAGTTGTCCGACAACAACAAACACTGATAGGACATAATATGTGTCATGCAGCACCCATGGCAAAGAGCGAGAAAACAAAGAGTGATTTAATACATTGTGACTTCCTTTCACATCGGGCTGAAGGCCCCGTGTAACCACAGGGTCGTACAGTGCAATGACAAAGTGCAACAGCGGATCAACTGTCGCTTTTGTTATATAAGCATTAGATCTTCAGGCAACCGGGGGACCAAAAATACACAATTGCTGTCACACCAATAGTCACAGTGGCATAATATGACTATTGCTGGGAGTTGTTACAGTGGGCTGTGTATTAGTCATTATGTGGAGTCGTAAAACTGTGCTCCTGCTCAAAAATACAGCAGCATGCTGAAATCGAGTGGGGACTTGAATGATTTCCCTTTTGAATCCGAGGCAGTCAAATGGAATTCCTGACTTTCCCTTTGGTAATCTGAATATAGATTACCCATGTATTTATTTATACATTCATAGGCTGCCCTGGTATTCCCGTCCTTGCTCACCTTTGCTGCCACGGTGGTAAATAGTTTTGCAGTGAACAGAAGATGTGTGTGTGTGTTAGTGTGTGTGTGTGTGTGAATCGATTGGATCGATGGATGCGATACAATCTGCCAGGTGATGATTGCGTGTTTGCATGCTGTGCGCTTGTGAGTGAGAAGGTGTTAAGTATGCGGGCTAGCGTGTGTATGTATGTGTGAGCGCGGGTGTTCGCTCGCTGATTGCTTGTGCTGGTGGTGAAGGTCATGGATTTAATCAAGCGACATGTCACTCTTCCTAGATAGGCTGTAAATTATCACACACACACACACACACACTCACACACTCTCATATGTGTGTCGTGCTTAACGTGCGGATAGAGGAATGGAAAAGTGGACTAAAAGTTGTGTGATTTTCTCACTCTGGAGGTAAGTTCTTCCACCTGCATGCTGTGCTCACCCAGTTGCATGCAGACAGTATTTTTAGGCAAATCATTCATCATAAGGGAGCAAAGTCCACTAGCACAATCCCCAAAAGACCTGAGAGAACACTGGAAAAGGGGAGGGAAGGGAAGGGAAGAAAGAAGGAAGGAACGAACGAAAGAAAAGAGGTTCTGCTCTCTTTCCTCCTTGCTGTCAGCGTCTAAGGTAATGGGTGCCTATGTGCTGTTCTTGTGTGTTTGTGTGCATTCATCTTGGCCGGGTTGTACGAGCATGGTGGAAAAGCAACTTTTCTCCCGAGACGTTTCATCCGGAGAGTCCTGGCCCCGGGTGCCGGCCTGCCACAGCGGCACAAAGGACCCGGTGCAAAGAGGACAGGCAGGATACCGCGTGCCAGGACCTGGCATCCCAACAACTGCCTGATCAAAACTTTGTGTGAGAATGGGGGCTTGGCTGCTTTGAGTGGAGCTTCCTTGTCTTGATCTGCTGTTTTCTACTCTGCTTTTCCACCTCTTCTCATTCCTGTTTTTATCCCCCCCCCCTTTCTCTCCCATTTTTGTAGGCTTTTTTCTTTCCTCCCCTTTAGCTACTCCCTGTGTGCCCCATGGGAAATGTGTTACTTGACTTGGTTCCCTTATGATTAATGATTTAGCATAGGTACAAAAAAAGGAACAACAAGGCTGAGGACGTAAAGACAGTGCACACATAAACATGTTTCCACTCACACAGTTACAGTGAGTAAAAGTGAAGTCCCAAAGGCTGCGGGGTGTTTGTGGATCAGTCAGCTAACGCCTCATTTGCATCATCTCCAAAGCACCAGTCGTCGTCGTCGACGACGGCGGTGTGTGTTGGTTGTGTGAATGTGTGACATTTGTGAACATGTTTCTCCTAAAGACAGAGAGTGGCCCCAGATCCAGTGTCTAATTAAATATTTATCTGGTCACCAGAGAGACTCAGTGTATTTATGCCAATCGATAGCTCTTAGATATGATATAGTACTGCTACTCAAGACACACCCTAAGTCACCACGCACTGATTGAGAAGGGAACAACCCAACTGTCTCCTCCGGGGAAACGCGGTGCTCTCTGCGATGCAGCTGTTTCTATGATTCTGTTCTGTGTCAGACAGTACATGAAGTATGTGCTACGTTACAAAGATGTGTGCTCTTTTGATATTAACAGTGTTGTGTGATTGGTCAATTACTGACGAACGCAAAGAGAATTCTCACCCAGCTTCTGGTCTCAGCTCTTCATAGCTTACTAGCATCTCTTATTTTCTATTTTATATTGTCATTGTTTCAGTTACTTCTGGATATATTCACATTCCAGAAACTGAACCCTGTGAGTGTTTCACGCGATTGAATAGATTCTGATCATTAGAACTGAATTCTAAAACGTTTATGACATGGACTGATGGGTGTCACACTTGTTTCCCTCATTTTCCTCAGTGTAAATGTATTCCAGTGCTCTCTCTCTCTATATATATATATATATGTGTGTGGAATAACATATAACATATGGCAATTGCTTGTGGGAATGTCAAACGCTGCTAACTCTGCATATTAAGTTCAGGTCATTTATATATAGTTCATAATTAAACAATTACTTGCACACAAACACGTGAGATCCACAGTGGGAGTCGTTACTTTTCTGAAGTTATCACGTCCAGCTGTGTGCTTTCCCCTCCCGTCACTTCGCCTCTCGCTCGTTCAACTATTAATTGCACTCTTCTCTCACTTTCTGCCACGTTCGGTTCAAGTCTAACACTGGCACCCCACTGTCTTCACAACAAAGGGCAGAGCCTTCTGTTTGTGTGAGTGAGAGCGTGTTTATGTATGTGGATGTATGGGTGGGAGGTAATGCAGTGTATATATATACATACGTGTGTGTGTGTGTGTGTGTTTGGGTAAGCCTGGTGTGTTCTTTTAACAGGGAAGTTGTGCAAAGCTTGCTAACCCAGGGGAGATGAGCTCCATAATGGTCACCATGGCAACAGGCTTTCAAGATGGAACCCTTCTAGTACCCCTTGAGTGCCACAGCTCCAGGAACATAGAGCAGCGTGTGTGTGTGTGTGTGTGTGTGAGTTAGGGTGTGTACGTATGAGTGTGTTTTGGCTACCCGAGCATTAGCTGCAGCCAGCTACTTAAAAATTGATACATCAAGCATCGCTGGAGAAACCTGACTGAATTGATTGAATGTGACGTCCTTCATGGCCACCGGGGTCATATCTGTATGTGTGTGTGTGTTTGTGTGTTTGTGTGTTTGTGAAACCCGCTTTGGGTTGAATCGCCGTGTTTTCAAGTTGAACAGGCGCAGAGGCCGAGTTAAACATGGAAAACAAACAAAGCATATTGTATCTGGCGATTCCCTCTATTACTTAAATTACTTGTTGAAAATGGAGAAATGATCTGAAATTCTTAACAAACCACAGATTTTTTGGGGGACACTGCTTATTCATGAGACACAGCACAGTATTTGATGTACTTTGTCAACTGCTTCATGCATGGACATGGAGCAATTATCTCAACATTATCTCAACAGATACAAAATAAGTAATTAAATATCACATCAAGCCTATTTAAATGTTGGCATCGTAGATATCTACTCTAGATAAATCTACAGTATATATATATATATACTGTAGATTTTTTCAAATGTGGACGTCAACATAAATGTTTACTTTCAAAAGTATAGGCAGACACTTTTATATCTCACTGAGTTGTTCTATTGTGGGCTGTGTCATGTAATATCCAGCAGTTTCATGATGTCATGATAGTCTTCAGTGGAACACAAACGAAAACTACCTTTACTTTGACATATGAGTCCATCATTTGTAGACTCAGAGTGGGCCAAGTGTTCTTTGTGTAATTATTTTAACTATCACTGTTCACCACATGCATGCCCTTTTGTTTTAGAGACACACCAGGCAGGATCACACAGTGGATAATATAAGGTGCGTGCACATGGAAGACATACACTAGGCCTCCCTGATTGACACATCATGACAGATCCTGACTGTGTTTATGGTATCTTATGACTCCTCTGACACACACACACACACACACACACACACACACCATGTCCAGTGTATGAAGCACATGAGTACACTCAGACTACTTTCTGCTATACTCTCTGTTCTCTGGATACCAGCCAATTACTAAGCGCAGCCAAGGGGAACTTTGGGACGAAGCTCCCTCATTTTCTGCTTCTGTCCATATCTGTCTTTGTGTGTTTCTGTTTTTCTTCCCCCGTCTGTCTACTTCTATTTATTTGACTCTTACTGTCCTCTTCATGTTTGTGTCTCTTGCTCTCCCTCCGACCATCCCTCCTTTATCCTGTGTGTCTGTGTGAATATGTGTATAGATAGATAGAGTCTGCCTGTGTGTGTGTGTGTGTGTGTGTGTGTGTGTGTGTGTCTTATTTCCCTGTGGACTGTCTGTCATAAGTTGACCCTGACCTTATCCAGAGCCCCTGCACAAATATTTACTCTCTCGCTGACAGGCGCGCGCACACACACACACACACACACACGTACGTAAAAAAGAAAATCACAGGGTAGTCTTCTCAATTTCAGTGCAATTAAAGAAAACACACATCCACACAGACACACACTTCTCTCGTGGTAATCCAAGCTGATGGGTCACTAATTTTGAGCCCGAGTCATTGTGCTGCCGTCTAAAAACAGATTAAATAGATACCAGGTGCATGTGTGTGTGCTGTGTGGACAGGGTCACGGGGCGAGGGGCAGAGAGACAAAAACCAAGAAGTAAAGAGAGCGAGGGAGAGCCATGACAGGCCTATAGAAGTGTTGGGAGATAGCGTCACCGACTGAATGTGTCTATTTTGCAAGGCAACGGCACACAAACATCCACCTTCATCCACACTGTCAGACAAACACACACACATTTTGTGTCAAATGCCAGTAAACGTGCCCGCGTGAGCCGGCCCCGTGACCAGCGGAGTGTGTGTAGGAGGAGCGCTGCACCTCTTTTCCTCACTCACTCGCGTTATTTTCAGTTCATCACTTTCAATAATTCATTCTCTCGGGCAGAGTCAGAAAGGAGAGCCCCCCGTGCCTTTTTCTCCGTGTCACCGGCATTCACACACATGCACACTCGCTTGTTTTCGAGTGGGAGGCCATATTCCCGTTGCCTCTAATCTGTGGGTTTGGCAGTGATCCTCTTCATCAGGAATAACTCACAACAAATCCACGACGGCAGTGAAATCTGCACGTAAAAAGATGAATTCTGTTACCTGAGCACCTTGCACAAATTAGGGTTTACATATTTTTCTGTATATTTTTTTTATATTTATTGTTTTTCTTTATGTATATCTAGAAGAGAGAAATCACGCCACAGTCCGTTTTTTAAGTGGGACACTAACATAACAGAAAAGTAAAGGAAATGTCAAGAAAGAGAATGCTTGATGTCCAGCTCAGCCATGTATAATAAATAGAAACTGTCCTCAAGTGCTATCTGCAGTGTCCATTTAGTGCCATGTAGGAGGTGAGGAGCTCCCTCCAGGGAAAGAAACGCCTCTTTTGTGTTCGACTGCATAAAGTCCGCACCGCGCTTTTCATCTGACAAATAAATATTGACAGAACAATTGGATGTATGGGCAGATGTGTATATGAAGCGGCTCCCTCACGGTCCATCCTGAGGATGATTATATTATGTGATCATCGACCTCATTTATTAATTATGTCTTTAAATGAGTGGTGTTGTGGATGGCTTGCACATAACCGTAGCATCTGTTGCTGATGCTACAGATACCAGAGTACCGGGATTACCTCCACGAGCTGAACGCTGCAACTGCTACAGTACAGTCGCTGCATTTTGGCCCGTTTACTTGTAAATATGGGGATATTTACAAGTAAACGGGCCAAAATGCAGCGACTGTACTGTTGTTTTTAAAATGAAACTATCTAAGTGTGACAGTTCTTTGTTATGGCCAACACTGGAGCTGAAAAGACTATTTGGAGTTTCTAAATGGCTGCAGAATAATTGTGCCGCGGAACAGCCCATGAAAATGGCACTTTGACCGTGGCCATATCTGAACACGGTGTTTGGAGCTAAGCAATAAGGCAATAAATGTGTAACACCAATCCAATCAGGCTGACAGAGCAATCAAACATCTGGAAGCCATCTATGAACTGGGGAAGGGGGGTGGGGGGGTGAGGGTGAGGGGGAAGGGGTCAATGGCTTCTTTCCTGTTCCTGTGCTTGTGTGCCTCTGCTGCGCTTCGTTCTCCTCTCTTGGAAAGCATGACATCATAAGTGGAGCAGACGCAAACGTGATTTTGAACGCTAAATGTTAAAATGATGAACTTTCCCACGAGTGCGCACATGTTTATCGCTAAATGGAACACAACTGCATATGAAACACAGCCAATTAATGACAACTGTACCCACAGGAGACACACTCCGCCCTACACACCTCTCTCCTCTCTCCTCTCTCCCTGCCTCTGTCTGCGGGGAATAGTGCTATTTAAGGACGTGAGGAGCTGAAACATGCGTTAACACTTTCTCAGTCCTTGGCCTGCTTTCCCTCTGTTTCTCTGCGCCTTTTGTTCACACAGCACAACCCACTGCACCAGACTCGACTGAGCTATATGAGGTCCTGGCTCCCAAAGCAATCTGCACGTCCATTGGTTTCATAAGAGCTAACACTGCAGCCATGCAAACTCCATCTTGGTCTGGCCAGTGATCTGCCATGATGAGAGAGGAGCTACGCTGGGAGGCTCTGTGTGAAAAGACATTATCTGGGTCAGTGGTGTGTGGGTATGTAGATAGAGCCTGTGGTGTGCAGAGTGCCTAAGCTTTTGTGGTTCTGTGTGTGTCATTTGTTCAAGCACAACATAGAGGAGGTGAGAAGGAGGGAGACGACAAGGGGATGGGGTCGAGGAGGGGCATGTGAGGGAGTAGAGATTAAAGGTAAATGAAGGCAGAGGTAGCTGTCGTTATCGAAAGGAATGAAAAGTGAAGGGGAACACGTACAAGGACTGATGAATGGCCTTTACTTGGCCCATATATCCATTTGTCCTTTAAGAACATCTGTCTAGTGATAACACCCTGCTTCCTAGCATTTTAACAGCTTAATGCCCTAATGCCTGCAGCATTGTGCAGACACACACACATGTACCTGCACACATTGTGTGAACTGCACACACACAACAATCTCTTTACTTGCTTTCTAAATCCTTCTGTTAGCCACCCACTCCTTTACTACCCACACCTTTGTGCTCTAAAGCTCCCCGAGCTGCCACCAAGAGGAGAGCAAAGAGATGTGAAGTGTGTGTGTGTGTGTGTGTGTGAGTGAATGAGAGAGAGAGAGAGAGGGAGAGAGCATAGGAAAGGACGAAGCCCTTGACCTTCAGAAATCTGTATGTGATCAACTTAAGAATGCTCACTTTACCTGCTCCCTTAACTGTCCACTCACACATGTATGCACACACACACACACACACACACACACACACACACACACACCTACCTCTCTTTAGTCAGAATAGAGGCAGAGATCGAGCATCAAGCTCTATGTTGGCAATAAAAGCAGCTTCTTGAATAAGCATTGCTTTTAACACACACACACACACACACACACACACACACACACACATACACACTAAATGAGCAAATTAACTCAATTTCTTTCACAGGTGCAAAGATGAACCTCTTCCACATCTGTTTCCAGCTCAAGCTTTTAATAATCCACAATCCTTTAAAAGTGCCTCGCATTGTGTTCTGCCATGGTCTTTCATAATATGCATCTGTGCATGCGTCACATGTCCTCCACTAGACCACTAGATCGGCTGAACGGTATGTGCAGGAGGCCTCTGCTGCCTGTTTGTCACTGACCAGCCACAAAGCTATTTCCCTTTCATCATCAGCATGGGTTGAGCAATGTTTTCCAAAAAGATCAAACCGCTGTTTTTTTTTTGTCTACAAGCTTTAGTTATCCCTCATCCCAAACGTTATGGTCTCACAGTCGTAGTCAAGCATGTAAGTGACTGTGAAGTGGTGTGAAGTGATGTTTGCCTGGCTTAAAGGTTATACACCTGTGCCTTGGAGGAACACTTCAGCCTAAGAATTCTTTTATGGCACACAGCAGCTGTTCTTTGCTCCATCTCTGGAGCAGTGTTTGGTTTTCGTCTGTGTGCAGGGACAACCTGGAAAACCTCGACATGACAGGAAAATGACTCTGTGCCCCAGACTCCGCAAGACAGAGTCTGGAACATAAAGAGCAACTTGTTGTTTTTGCTTTAGTTTGTTTTGCACAGATTACAGATTATACTTCAATTTCATAATATCGTTAATAGGTGGATGTTGTTACTATCCAAGCTTGGGTAACACTTTAGATTAGGGAACATATATATACCATTAATTAGTTGCTTATTAGCATGCAAATTAGTAACATATTGGCTCTTAATTAGTCATTATTAAGTACTTGCCTTATTACATACATGCCTTATTCTGCATGGCCTTATTATACAACCAGTAAGACATTAACTAAGAGTTTTCCCTCAATAATCTCAGAACTATTGCTTATTAGTAGTAAGTAAGGAAGTTTTTGTATATAAATTACAATGTCAATATGTTTTGTTTAGTATGGACTTTATAAGGTGGTATTAATAATAATAATAATAATAATAATAATAATAATAATAATAATAATAGCAGTAGTAGTAATAAGCAATAATTCTGAGGTTATTGAGGGAAAACTCTTAGTTAATGGCTTACTGGTTGTGTAATAAGGCCATGCAGAATACGGCATTAATAAGTACTTAATAATGACTAATTAAGTTACTATATATGTTACTAATTTGCATGCTAATAAGCAACTAATTAATGGTGAATATGTGTTCCCTAATTTAAAATGTTACAGTGTTTTCGTCATATTTACTTTAAGATATGATTTGTAGCATTTCTGCATTACTATATCTAAGAATGATGACCCTACTGTTATATATTTTGTTAAGCTGGTGTATTTGACACACACACAGTCAAAACGTCTAAAATGCACACAAATCCTCATTTCTATTCGTTGTAATGGACTGTTTCATTTGGCTGCTTTAGCACCTTTGAGTTAGAGTGGTGATGGTGGTGAAGACAACACTTCCCATGATCCCACGGTGCTTCCAAGTGTCATCAAACTAGATCTTTTGTTAATGCGTTGATTGAGAGACCTCCATGCATTTTAGGTGTTGTCAGCTTTGGCATCTAACTCTAGTCCAATTGCTTCTCTAATGTGCAGACTTAAGTTCGATTTGATTTTCTCATCATACATTGAGGAAGAGCGCATCAAAGTGGAAGTTCTTTGCGTCATACTGGCAGCATCACACACACAAACACATGAGAAGAAAGGGGAAGGAGGAGACCATTGGACGGGTACAGCAGGCAGACAGACAGACAGACATGTCACGCTGACCTACATTACTTTTGCCCGCTGAGAAGGGGAGATGGGAGAAGAGTGGAGAGCAAGAGAACCCATGTCGAGGTGACAGGTGTCCATCCTTCTCCACTCTGACTCCTCCATCTCACAGGCATCGGAGGCGGTAATTGGTGCTGTCAGATACACAGAGAAGGATAGAACACACACACACACACACACAAATACATACTTAGTCACTGCTGTGCGCACTCACACGCACACACACACGCAATCCTGCCCCTTCAGCGTGTACCTCTGGGGTTTAGAGCAGGAGCGATTTGAGAGGAGGAATTCACTACATCCTCTAACAGCTGTGAGACAGAGACAGCAGGAGAGGCCAAGGGAGTGTGGGGTGGAAATGGAGCGGGCAGAGGGAACGGTGGCAGACAGGAACACAGAGGGAGAACAGAGACTGAATGAACAAGAGACTGAGAAAGAAAAGCAAAAGGAGCTTTCATGGTGGGAGGCATCGGCTTGCACAAACAAAGCCCACTGCATGGAGCGCAAAGAGATGGAGGAACGTCGGGAATGTGAATGTGTATTTGTCGGAGAGAGAGAGAGAGAGAGTTTGAGAGAGAGAGAGATTATGCAACTCCAGCGGTGAGCGAGCAGATGAGAATGATTTCACGTGTTTGAGCGGCAGAGCCGTGGCGAGCTAATCTGAAGGTTTCCACTAACATTCGCTCAGATTGTTCCATTTCTCCCGTCAGATTTGAACAAAAAACTTCCAGGTCAATTCTTTCAAGAATCTTTTTTTTACAAACATAAAACATGTCAATTATGACATCACTGGCAAAAGGGAGAAGTTGTTTGTTGGCGCTTGCGTTTGTCAGTACGAAGAGGGACGAGCCTTTGGTGTGTCGTGTCAAGCATCGTTCCGCAAAAAGAAAATCCTAGTAGATAACTATTCTCTATTCCACAGATGTATTGTGCCATACAGTATATGAAGTTGTCCTTTTTTGTCTGTGAAAACCATGAGAAAAATATAGTAGGAGACCAATATAGAAGTAGATTTGTCATTTTTCTGTGCATTTAGTTTTAACTTCATATAACACATCTAAGAAAACAGCCTTAAGACCACATTTAATCCATTTTTTTTTTTAACATAAAAACACTGTGGTGCTTCTTGTTTGGGGACATGGAGCAAGCATGGGTGGCAAAGTAGAAAAGGAGAAAGATGAACCCGTGATCTATAAATGTTTAAAGAGAGCAGACATAGGAGATGAGTGTTGCGAGGAGGAGGAGGAGGAGGGAGAGACAGTAAAACGAATGGCGAGGTGAAAAGAAGAAGACAATACTAGAAGATGGGTGAAGGGCAAAATGTGTGGGGGGGTGGTGGAGGGGGGGGGGGGGGGTGAGGTAGAGAACAGTCCCATTTTAGAAGCAGACACCAGAACAAGGTTAGAAAATAGCAGTGAGGAGAGGAGAGAGCCAGGGATGGAGAAAAGGGGGCTGTAATTGGAGGTGTCTGGTGTTTGTCTAACACAGAGAAGCTAGTAATGATTCCATTAGCGCCTCACACCAAGAGACAGAGAGACAGGGACACACAGAGAGAGAGAGAGAGAGAGAGGGAAAATCAGAGACAGAGAGTGACGCGGAGACAAAAAGAAGGTGGGGAGGCCAAAAACACTGACAAAGATTTACACTGAACATTAGACCTGGAATACGGTGAGCATCGGAGCAGCTTGATTGTGGAGAGGAAGAAAACAGGCATGCACAAAAGGAACAAGGGAAAGGGAATTCATGGTGTCTACTGAAAAGCTTGTTCACCTGTGCCATGCTAATAATTATGAATGCACCTCCAGTCCCTCCCCCCCCCCCAGCTCTCTCCCTCACCTCACCCCTTCATCTCTTTGTGTGACAGCAAACGAGCGACAGGGTGATTTAAATGCATTAGCAGAGCATGTTTTCCTTATGGAGGTCCCTCAGACTGTGTCGGGGTAGGAACCCTTTGTTTGGTGCCGAGGCTGAGCGCTGAGAGAACTCTTTAAAAGCCTAGTCCTCTGTTCTCTCTGGGACACATTAAAGGGCTGTGTCCTCTCATGTCTTTGTCTCTAAGCAGCACGGTGATTATTGATGCGGCTGCATTAGTCGGCGAGTGACATTTTTGAAAAAAGGAATGAAGCGCGATGAGAATCCGTGCACGTGTGGGCACGGAAATACCGAAAGTCGTTTGAATAAAAGAAAAGAAAGACGGTTTCCTGCAGGCTGTCATTTCTGGCACTATTTCTAAGGCAAAAAAACAAAAAACAAATATCTAATGTGATTTCAGCTGACATACATGGAGTAGAGTCTCCCACTTACTGATATGCAAAAATCCTGGAAAAATGTTTTTCCTAATATTGAGTAGGTGGCACAGACAGCCCTGAGGCAGATAAGCTTCAGCTCCCCACAAAGGAATTGAAAAGCTTTTTGATTGTTTCCAGAGTAATTGCCACACCAGGAAATCTGCCTTGAAATGGAGTTAAAACCCCAAATCCTCGCCTCTCGTACTGTGCTGAGAACACTCGGCACATATCCAGTGCATGTACACCGCGTCCGGGGTGACCATCACTTATACGACAAAGGACACATATATTTCCTGAACTCTGACCTCGGGCTGTCAATAAGGCTCAATCACGAGCTCCGCACACACACACACACACACACACACACACACACACACACACACAAGCGTAGGGTGATTGAGTTAAAGCCAGCTCGTGAAACGCGCTTACACGGCTGTATTTATCCTCTGCGGGGTGATAAGAATCGGGGGAGTAGACTGATGAGGTCATGGAGACCACTGGGGTCAGCCGCTTTGCTGCGTCAGACTTGAATAAAGTTTGAATATTGGGCCTCGTTGACCGACACAGTGTAGGCAGTGAAATCGTTTGAGATCAAGTGCAAGCATGTCATCTCACAAGACAGACGTGTTTAGCGCAACAGTCAGTGTTTGGTGATTGAGACGCAGCCAGAGTTCTGCCACAATCTGTGCACATTACTGCAGAGTACAGCTTGTTCCTTTTCACTTGCCTCTAAGGCCTAACTGCCAAGTTTTCGGGGTATCTTGGCTGCTGCTTCTCCCAAACAACTGAAATTGTATTATGTGCACCGAAGTTTGCTGTGATGAATATCTATGATTCCATTTTCTTTTAGGGGAGGAATTGAGCCCATCGGGGGCCGGGGGACGCCGCGAGTCTAATACAGGTAGCTCATTTCAGCGAATGTGCACGCGGTGTACACACAGACACACACACACACACACACACACACACCCACACCATCTGCAGAGTTTTATGACTCAATAATCTGCATCCTAGGGCATACCTTTTCCTCGTCTCTGCTACAACTCAAACTCACATCAATAAAGCGCTTTCTCGCACACTCTCTCACCTCTTTCCTCTTCTCAGCGGGGAAAATGAAATATTCAGGTCTGACGTGTGTGTGTGTGTGTGTGTGTGTGTGTACACACGCACTTGAAAGACACAAGGAGATGCCTCAAACCAACTCCTACCCTTTAGTCTGTGAGACTAACACTACAGTGTGCGGAGCTCAATATAAGTCACACTTGTTTTAGACTGCAGCCCAAATCAGTTTTGTAAGCATATCTGATCAGAATCTGATCTTCCTGACCAACTGGTGACATTGATCAGATTCAATCTGCGTGTGTCCATATTGACATTATCTACTCTCGTCTTCCACAGGCCAAATATGATATGGTGTCAATGCGGGGGCTTTTATTCTGAAGAGTTGTGTTCCGTCATCTGGCAAATACACAACACTCCAGTGGTTGCGTATCACTTCTGATGCTGCGACGGAGATGCCACGCGACAGATTCACATTCCGTGGAATCCCGGGGAAGACGCTTTGAAATCCTATCTGAGGAACTGAGGTATTCAGATCTGTAAACACCACCTCCATATGTGTTTTTTCAAGCTAGATATGCTTCAAAGTCTGATTTGGGGACTAAGACACACCCAGGGTGACACACCCACACCCACAGACACCCATACCTGCACAGCAACAGTGCATCGGTGCGTCATCGCATCACAGGTTTTGCAACACAAATGTTCGAGGGATGAAACGTTGCACACATCACAGATTATCATCATATAGAGTGCAGGACATATGTTAAGTGTTAAAGCTGTAGTGCGTAACCTTTAAATGTAAACGGACGTCAATCACAATCAAACCCTTCTCAAATGAATGTACACAATGCTGATTAAGCCCGTCAGATCCACACGACTCTCCCTGAGTCGAGGCAGTTACAAGTTACACACTGCTGCTTTAAAAACTGTAGTTTACTGACTTTTTGCAAAGCTTCCAAAGCTTCTCATATATTTTGACGCATACTTTTTATACTAAACTTTATCCGACCTGTGCATGCACGGACGCCGCTCTCTCTCAAATACATCCCACACACGTCCCCCCGGGATCCCCGCCCCACTCACGCTGGCAGACGTCCTTGTTCTCCTCGAAGCCTGGTTTGCACACGCATCTCCCGATGGGAACGAGCCAGCCTCCGTCTGCGCTACAGTACATCTTGGGAGCCTCAAACTCCTCGGAGGCATTCACACACACGCCGTGGACCTCCACCAGTGCAGTGTCGCCACCTGTTATTGTGTCAGGAAACTGGGCCAAGTTGAGCACGGTGAGGGCGCACTTCTTGTAGAAAACTCTGACAGAGACCAGGGCGATGCAGGCGCCCAGGTCCTGGAAGGCCAGGTAAAAGCCTTTTTTACTCAGGTTGCTGATGTCGCGCACCTCCGTGTTTAGCTTCATGACTCGATCGCCAACATCCACCTGTGAGCAAAGGAGGATTTGCATATCTTAATTCTTTAAATATTCAACGAGGGCAAGATTTTTTTTTCATCTCATTCTATTTTTGGGAAAATGTTTCCCTAAACTCAGCATCTGCAAGACTGAAATAATAATGTCCTTTATTATTTTTACAACCCACACTCAAGCACTGATTTATTTTCCAAAGATATATCATTTTGGATCACACAACCACATACAGTTATAGTTACAAAGTAACTGGAAACCTCTGTTTATAGGTTGTTTTGCATTATTATGCAAATGTTCATGTCCAATGCACATGTAACAATGTACTTTTACATATGACATTTATGGTACACATGCTCTAAGTACTTCTTTGTGCTTATGCATGCTGTGTGTGTGTGTGTGTGTGTGTGTGTGTGTGTGTGTGTGTGTGTCCATACCTGCGTAAAGCTCTCATCTGCAGCAATGGTATCAATCTTGAGGTACTGGCTCTCCTTAATGAACCACAGGTTAGGGTTGTTGGACTCGTAGTAGTACATGTTGAATGTCTGCAGAACAAATACAGGCGTCCGTCACCTTTCAAGCTCCTTGTTACAGTTAAACTATACATATGCTAAAGCGACACAGATAAAAGTGAGAGCATTTGAGCCAGGCTCTTATAGATCTCCGCCTCAGTCTCTGTCTGCCGCTCCATGCCGCGTCACATTATCTCCGCTACTCATTGTGGAGATGTAATGAGAGTGAAACGAAATGAATACAGAGAAGTGGTGGTATCAGGAGACAATGGGGGAACAGTAAAGAATATATATCCTGAGGTATAATGTACAGGGAGCCAGAAAATAGAGAATCATTTGTTTCATTTCCGCAGCTATTCTCTCATGTTCATTCTTTCCCGCCTACTATCTATTTATCTACTCATCAGCCACCAGTATTCAATGTTTAGTTAATACTCTATTAGACGAATAACATCTATTTCAAGGTTCTTTTGCTTCTCTGCAGTGTAATGTAGTGTACAATTTGCATAAAAAGCAGCAATTCCATAGCAATTGAAATAAAACTGCCACCTATTGTACAAACCTTCTATTAATGTACTGTATTATCATAAAATTAAATGATCAATTTTCTGGGACAAATCATGATCACCAGTTCAAATGTATTTTTCATAGAAAATAAACTATAGTTCTATAGTATAGTTTTTTTTTCTTCCCCCTGCTTTGTATTTTCAGCTGCACCAAAAGCAAACAGAGTTGTCATTAGCATTCATTTAATTTGATTTAAGTTGATTAGTTAAGCACCATGGGAAAATGAAGGGGTTTGCTCCATTTGAGATCCAATTTTCACGACACTGTGTCTCCTACGTTTACATCATTCAGAAGTTGTTCAGATGTAAGGTGAGGGTAAGGGTCTAAGATGTGTGTGTGTGTGTGAGTGTGTGTGATGAAGTGACACGGACCTCCTTGCAAGTACCAGGGACCCCCGGCAGACTATTACAGTCCCTCAGGGTGAACTTGATCTCAATGTAGACTCGCTGCGCTCCTTCCCGACTGATGTGACGCGTCCTCAGCCAGTTGTTCTGGTTGGCCTCCATGACGTTGCACACCTGGTAGGTTCTCATTGGAGTGTTCCTCTCGTCCATCACACTGATCTCCTCCCACTGAGAACGAGAAGTGGGGAGAAAGAGAAAAGACGTTTTAGTTTAAGTATAATTCTTTATTTAAATTGAAATCTCTAGGGTGTAAAAATTAGTCACGTCTAATGCTGAGACTGTAGATTGGTCACATCAAAAAAAAACTATCTTGGCCTTTGTATACCAGACAGGATGTTGTTCTTTGTTTGTGTGCTAAGCTTTGACGTCAACATGCCCTGGCTGCTAAACAAGGTGGCATAAGATGGCAGCGTCCTTAATGTAAGCCCCTTGTCTAAAGTACATATATAAAGTACATTCTTAAGGAAATAAAGTCAAATAATGTTTATTTTAAAAGGATTACACACTTATACAAATATGTATGGGCGGTATATTCCATTTCTGCCAATACACTCTCCTATATGTTACTCATTGAACCTTTAACTCCGTCTAAAGTTGGGTTCCTCTGTTGTAAGCAGATGAGTGGAGGATGCTGAAAGAAAGAAAGTAAAGTGAAGGAGAATCCTTTGAAATCACAGTCCAGGTGTAGAGTGACATTCGCCCTGACAACAGCACCACTCAGCTGCAAGATCATCCCATTTCCCCTAATAGTCACCATAGTCCAAGTGTTGCTCATGGGAAACAGTGGTGTAGTGCAAACCAACACTCGGGCTACATGCCCTCTGTTCATGTCTGGGTGAATATAAGTCATGATCTGTGTCCACATGACTGAAGGACTGTCTTTGTGCGCAGAGAGAGAGCGTGTTTCCCTTAAGTGACTGGGTGATTTAGTGCTTAAACGTTAGCATTTGTGTGTGTGTGTGTGTGTAACGGTGAGAGTGAGAGAGAGTGAGAGAGAGAGAAACTCGGAGAGAAAGAGGGAGTAGGCAGGACAGAGCTACTTTGTCTCCCGTCATCTGCTACCATCTGTTTCCACTTCTAAGGCAGTAATTGAGAACACTTCTCGCATGAGCTGGAAAACATTTCTATCTCCATAGACGCACACACACACACACACACACATAACGGGACACACACGTATATTTAAACACAAACAAATGGAGAGATGTCTGTTCCTTCAAGAAACGGAAAATAAACCAATGTGGTGTCAATGTTTCAAGAGATTTGATCTGTTCAGGGGGAAGCCAACTGGATTTTCTGAACACTCATGTATAAGTGTGCGTGGACACACACACACACACACACACTGTGGACCACCATCTTTGCTCCTGCCATCATCATAATACATAATATTGAAGCGTTGAGCTCCTGATTGATGAGCACTTGATGGACCTTTATTCCACGTCCAACCATGTAAACACATTATTCACATACTGTATCCAATGTGCACACACAACCTAAGACCCACCTGTCGTCCCTCCTGTGTGCTGAAATTCAAATGAAAGCAGAAGCAAAGAGAAAGAAAGATGAAGGGGAAAAAAAGGGGAGGAGAAAACAGGCCACTGAAATGCAAAGAAAGCAGCAAACGGCCAAAGAAAAACTTTCAAACACGCCTAAACTAAGGTTGGATTCTTGACATTAATCTGATGTGACGGCCCAACAACCCAGCGAAAGCTTGACGCATTTTTCCGCCAGATCCTGAGCACTAAAACAGATCCACATGAAAAACACACACACACACACACACTTTCTCCATCTCTCGTGCACACTCGGAATCTTTTAAACTCTACACGCCCCCCCCCCCCACTGAAATGTCTATTCTGTGTGTAAACTGACGCAAAAACAAACCGTGTACTCCGACGAGTACAGACACACAGGAAAGAGAGTCAAACATGAAGGAAGGAGGAAAACAAACAAACAACAACCGTAACCTTCAGCAATCAGCGGACACAAATGCCCCTGGCAGGGCGTTCGGAGTTTGAAATGAACATATAAGTGGTGTGTCATTGAAGTCTTGCTTAACGTTGTACAAACACACACGAGGACTGTGAGTCATTTTGATCAACCGCACTCGATTCAATTAAAGGAACAAAACACCAGACGGAGAGAGAAAGAGCACGCGAGAGAGAGAAGGATAGAGATAAATGAATGTTGGTGAATTACAGGCGCGCCTGGCAGCTAAATAGACCCATCTGTGCGGAGCTGGGACCAGTCGGACATCACAGGACGGTTGCACACACCCCCACACACACTCAAAAACACACACACACACACATACACAGAGCTGAATCTCCTGGGAGCAGCGATTAAAGCATTTATGGGAAAAGTCATTGAGGGATAAAGAGGGCTTTATGATGTCTTTGTTTATTTCTTTGTAGACAGAGTTTGGAGTGGCTGGATTTCTGCCACTTCCTCGTGAGTGACTTGTTTCCCTTGTCGGCGAGTCTGTGCATTGTCACTCTTGCCTGGTGTAAAGCACAGGTGTGTCCATGATCAGGCAAACAACCTGCTTGTGAACGATACGCACGAGCAAATGTTCCAAAAATACAACTGGGACAATGTTTGTATCGGCTGAAGAGTTGGAGCCTGAACGCTGATTAACGTTCGGAATGAAACTCTCCTCCCTGAACCCTCAATCACCTCGGCCAATCAGCACGACGGAGCCTTGCTTGATTTCTGAAGTGAAGCACAGACGTCAGACTGGGGTTTAAGTTCAACCATTCACCGGCTTAACATAATATCCCTCCTCCTGCAATCATCTGATGGGTACACCTCGGACATAATTGGCGTCCAAACTCTGGAACGAGTTGTGGCTCGGTGAGGGTGGGGAAGCCGATGAGAGGGGAGGCAAGAGCAGAGATGGAAAATGAAGAGAAGGAACAAAGAGGGAGGCTGCCATTGGAGGAGCGGACGGAGATGTGGTGGGGCCTCCCGTTTGCAAACATCATTAAGACGTTCTGTTTTGTGTCCTTCATGAGGAGCACCCCCCCCCCCCCCACTGCCTGGTGACAGAAGTGGGTCTCTCTGCTCAGTCTTGGGAACATCCGACCCTGCACTGTTTGGATTAAGCGTGACCTTCGGGGGTCAAGTGTGGTTTTAGATTCTAATTCACATAGACGTTGGTCTCAGATTGGTGGGAATGGCCACTCACTGAGTCCAATTCGCAGGTTTAAGGTTCAAAGGACAACTAGATAATCCCTTTGATATAAAACATAAGACATTCAGCCTTTGGCACCTTTCCCCTCCTTCAGGACTTTATCTCTCTCACACTAAATGCAGGGAGAATTATTCCTCGTAAAAAACATTACATTCATTTAGAGACATTCAATTTGAAACAATACAATTGGCAAATGGCAAAGGCTTCATATTAATTGTTTTAGATTCAATTTTTCTATGCAAATTGAATAACGTGGGGACCTATCAACAGCATTTATATACAATACTGAAATTATTTTCATTCATTTATTATCACACGACAATTACGAGCTGTTTCATTACCTTGTAATGAGCTTTATAGATCTCTTTATAGTAACTTTATAGTACACAGCGGGTCTTCTTTCATGGGCCCTGTACAGGTTTTCTGGTAACATCCGTCCTCAGTGATCCAATTATCGTGATCCCATCATCACATCGTTCATAAGTACGACTGTTCACACCTGGTTTTAAAAGACGTCCTGAACGTGTCTCCTGTGACCACGTGTCACGGCGCCCCCGTCCCTGCCCTTGAGTCAGAAACACACTGACGTCAATCGTTTTTAACGAGTCTGATGGTACAGATGTGTTTATAGTCAGCATGTTTGTGTGTGTGTGCGTGTGCGTGTGCTCGAAAAGCTTAAACAACGGTTTTAAATGTTTACAAAAAAGAATGAATTCATGTAATAATGTACTGGAGGCAGTCGCTAATACGTCCTAAAAACAGATTGTGTTTTTGCAGCAATGTGGACTTGATATGCGTCCTCTGACCACCTCCTAATGTGGTGTCTTTGATCGGATCTGAGGATGCTTTCAGGAGGTATAGGGACTCTGTGGTTGTGATCTTACCGTGTCACTGAGAGAGACGTTAATACCAGGTCTAAAAGGGGTCATGCCTCCCGTCATGGGAACCACTTGGTTGTAATAAGCAACTGTACCCCTGGATGCCACTAAGCCCTACACACTGGCCCTTTAATATTTGAATCGTGTGATAATGCACGTTAATCGTGTTTGGAATGTTGAACCAAAGCACGTTTAGAATTATAATAAACAAACAGGACAAAAGCAGGTACATGTACATCGGCTTTATATGATGTTTATATGATGAGACGAGCTGTTGAAGGCTGATGTTAAGTGGCACAAACACTCGTTACACTGATTCCCTACCACTTAAATACAAGGTTATAAGCAGTAACATCTCGTCATCCTCAGCCCACCTGATTAAACAGTTTCTGCCGTTTCCCTCTGCAGTATTTAACACTGAACTGCTGAGCAAATAGGATCTTGTTGCTTAGACCATATTTAATGAAGAAAAGCAACTAAAGTGCAGTCACCTTCATGACAAATCACCCACATTAGAATTCCTATAAGTCCTCTCCACACAAAAGAACACACAGGGAATGTTTACGGCCTGGTTGATGTGCCTGTATGTGCACAATAAGAACGTTAAGCACAGCAGATGTGTCAGCAGGCATATGCGCAGAGGATGACGCACCTTAGCTTCAAAATATAAGCGCTATAGGAACATGAATGAAGCATTATTCTCTAACTACAAGGCCTGTTTTCCTCACGTTTGTTCCCTATAGCTCCTATGTTGTTGAGAGACACTGATGTGAGACGCGCCGGTCGTTTGGCTGTACTTTGTGTTGTTTTGTACCTGTTTGCCTCCTAGCTGTTTATTATAAACACAACTTTAATATTGTGGCATCATTGACAGATGAAGCAGAAGCAGCTGGTTGATTTATGCAAGTTACCCTTTCTCGTTTTTGTCTCTTTTAACTGACGGTGAAAAGACTGAGAAAAAAAAACAAAACCCAAAAACAAACAAACATTCATCAAGATAACATCAACTTCACGTACCACGATGCATTCATCCATCCATTATCTACAATGTCGACACAACCATGAAAGCAAAAACTTGACCAGCTTTAACCAATTTATGAACCTCCTTTCTCAGATAAAACAGCTGATTAAGGCTGTGTCACAGTCCAAAAACACTCGGATGCTTATTTTTCAGTTTCTGTACACACTCGGGGAGATGCAGCCAGATGCTGACAGCTCATGAATGAAGACATGCAGGATGAGGTTGATTACATACTGTGTATATATATATATATATATATATATATATATATATATATATATATATATATATATATATATATATATTCTTTTTTTTTTCGAGCTATGACATTTCTTTGAGGGTAAACTAACAACACATGTGCTTTTCTGAGGCACGGTTAAGCCACTCCAAACTAAGCCATATTTTCAATAAGACTTACTTGAGTGATCTGCTTTTAAAAATGAGACTAAAGCTTTTGGCTTAGCTGCAGATGGAACACATTCTGCTCATCTGCAACGAGCCCAGAGAGGAGAACAGCATGCACAAACATCCACACTATGGCTTTACAATCATTGCATTTCAATTAAGTGAACTTGATACCCTTGATTGCTTGAGAAACAACCTTGCTTAGCTTCAGCTGCCTCTTCTCTGCAGCACACAACCATGAAACCGCGTGTGGCATCCTGCAATTTAACACACCGATGCTGAATGGGGGAGAGGAAGTGTGACTCAAGGGGAAATAGAATTAATTCAGTGCCATTCAACAGCTCTTGGTGCAAGAGTGACATACAGAACCTGCTCTTAGTTCTTTATTGAATACACTTTGTTGCTCTTTCGCTCAATGCTCTCACACTCTTCCTCTCCTCGCACTTCTCCGCCGTCCCCGCACACACGAAAACAACACCAACATGCCCACATCGTGTCCTCTCGTGTAAGGTTGTCCACCCCTCCACGCCGTCACTTTACTCCATCCCAAAAATCCACACCGTTTTCAGAGCAGCGGAAATAATTTCCAAAATTCCCTCTGCAGATTCCCAATTTAGCAAGGAGCGCTGAAGAACTCGGTGCTCTCTGAAACACACTCGAGTGCTGCTGCAAGCTCTGAGCTCTGAAGTCAACACAACCTGCCACTGGTGATCAGATTTATGCTTTTGGTGCCAGCTCCAAAATGCAGAGAAGATGATATCTTGTTGTGTGTGTGTGTGTGTGTGTGTGTGTGTGTTAGACTGTACTCACCCCCTCATTAGGATACGCCTCCCAGCCCAGGTCAGCCAGGGCCGACATGGAGTCAAGCAACGTAACTGCGAGAAACACAGAGAAGAAAACACACGTAAACATAGGGTTTCATTTAGTCCCCGTGTCCTTAGAGCCGCGATAACAGTGACGCTCTCGAATGCATCGCATGACATCGTATTATAAATCACCCGTAGTAAACTCGTGTTGTGTTGTGTTGTGTTGTGGAGTACAACAGCCGGGGGGAATCGCAAACAGTGGTGAACCGATAATTTACACTTACTAAGATTTCCGTGGTCGTGCTGCACTCGTTGTGGTTCAGTGAAATGACATCAAGATGTCATCAAGATGTCATTTCGCCCTTAAACCTCTCACTGACTTTCAAGGTTTGTTTAATGTTTGTGTCCTTGGAGGAGAGAGGATGTTGTGGTTAAGTCGTACTAATTATGGTTACCACTAGGGCCGGGCAATAAATGATAAAGGTGTATATATTTTCCTGGATATAAAAACAAGATACACTTGATATAAATGCGGTAGAACCAAATTCCTCCACTAACTGCCAATGAGAAACGGTGCTTTGTACCAGTCATGTGGCTGAAATACCTGCAGCCACGTCATGTTACGCCAGACGTGAGAGCGAGTCAAGAGCGAGGAGAAAATGACCACAGAAAATCCTATGGACACCTAAATAGACCAAGAAGAAGAAGACACCTGCAGCAGCGCCATCCCCTGGAGAACACACGATGCCAGACTTGAGATCAGCCTGAGATCCAAGAATGTGCCGGTGACCCTGCCCAGACCATAGTGGCTTCTCTGTCGTATCACATATGCAATCACCTACTTTATTGCCAAAGTGCTTAGGTTTTAGAAGTAAAAGTATTAAAAAAGTGAGGAGTAAGGATTGAGCAAAGGTAGCTCAGTGGTAGGACATGTTGTCTTTCAAGTGGAAGGTTGTTGGTTCAATTCCTGGCTCTGCTAGTCTATAATGTGTTATTGAGCAAGACACTTAAGCCCATGTTGCAATGTGGATGGACCATGACCAACTCTTCTTCTGATTTTATTTGATAATAATGACTAACAAAGATAGTTAGAAGAAATGTAGTGGAGTAAAAGTTTCTAGAAATATAAATCAAAAAAGTAGAGATACGTGAATTGAAGTACTTAAGTACAGTAAGTATTTGTACTTTGTTATATTACAACACTGTCAGTAACTGCAATATATATTGATATCGAATGATATAAACAAGTATATCATGATAAGATTGTTTTGTCCATTTCGCCCAGCCCCAGTTACAACAGATTTTCAGGATGAATGAAACATAGCCCAATGATTAAAATGACTTATTTAAACCACATAATCATTAATATGTATATATATATAATAGTGATTGTATATATACATAGTGAAAGAAGACACAAACACTGGACTGTACACTTCAAGCTGTTAAATCTGAAACACTTCTAGATTATCTTCTTCCGGTCACTCATGAAAACTGACAAAATATTGTTATTGTTTTTGCCACGTTCATCAAGTAAGCTACAAACATTTAGTTGGAATAGGAACAAATACACACACACGTAAAGTGTTAATGTAGAATGAATGGTTCAAATTCCTGAGTGACAGGAGGAAGTGGGCAGTGGGAGGAAGCATGATGGAAACCTGCTTATGTTGTGTCCACATGTGTGTATTACCCATATAATGGAGACTTAAATCTGTTTGTGTAGTCTAATTATGGAGACCTGACGAAAACCAAGTGTGCATCACTTGTTAGGTGCGGTGTGTGTGCTTGTTGAGGCTTGGCTCAGTCAGGTCCTAATCAAGCCTTCAACACCACTGACCATCAATATTTAATCAGTATCCTTCTGCAGAGACTGCTGCTTAGCTCTTTATTCTCTCACACACACACACACACTGCGGCTCTCCTATATTTGTCCCCCTCTTCTTGAAATCTTTGAACCTCCTCTTTCAATCCACAGATCACGGATCAGACATCAGAGTCACCGACCTGACACGATGTAAACTGAGTGCATCGCTTTGAAGTGAGACACTCGCATACTCCCTCCACTTTTATAAGGTGCCGGCAGTGACCTGAAAAAAACCCCGGTCGAAACTTTACAAAAAAAAAAAAAACACAATTTGGCCTCCTGAATGCAAATGAGACTAATCACTCAATTGAGAGGGGAAGAGAGTCCCTCTGTGTCTCCACACTGCCTATAAGGTGTGGTGAAGGAACTGTAAAATTGGTCCAAACCTCCTCTTTTTGTATCTTTCCTTTTTCTTTCGTTCTTCCTTTCTCTTCCTCTCACACTTACGCAGTTCATCAGGCCTAACTGAATCCCAGCCATTCTCCCCAGCTCAGCACACCGTGACAGCAGGGAGGCATGTCATTAGTGTATATTTGTGTGTATGTGCGCGCAACGGCACATCTATCTGCACGTGTGCTCGCACACAGCAGTGTCTGTGCGAGAAGACGGACGGAAACTATAGTGCACGCGGTGTAATGAAGCAGAGAGAGGAGCTGCGTGGCAGAGCTGAGGTGAGAGAGCGATAGATTAAATGAGGGGGGGGGGGAACAGTGGAGGAGAGATACTGAGCAGCTAAAGGTCAGAGGCAGCCTCCAGTCTATGTGTGTACTCGGAGAAAGCTCAAGACAATTTAGACCACTTTCCTCTGGCCGTGTGCATTTGAATGGCATACAGAAATAGGGACTAATAGTATAATAATATGTCATTTAAGGACCTGAAAGACACACATGCACCCATGGAGAAGGCCATTCTTCTGCACTGACGCTGCACTGACCAAACCTTAACTTTAACCATTTAATGCTTAACCCAACCACAATTCAAATCTTGGTCCTAAACAGAACCAGTTCCTCAGAAGCGAGCTTCTGCCTCATCTGGACCAGAGTCTGGTCCCCATGCGGACTACAGGTCCTGACAAGGCCAGTGTTTATGCCAAAGGTCCTACTATTAGTGTGTATTTTATGTGTAGTAGTCAGGGTATATGGCTCATATTGTATTAGACTTTTTTTTTTTCCTTTTTCTGATATCTGATCCCATCATTTCTGCTTTTATTAGACTGATATTGGACCAGCTCATACATTTAAGGCACATAATTCCAGAACCGAGGTTGTAAAACCAAAGCTATGTGCATTCTGGACAACGTCAGCGCAAGGAATAATACAAATCATTTTGTTTGTAATTACATTTTTCTCTTTATGGAATTTGGGACGAACTGTTTCTGCATTTTGTAGATGTGTGCTTGACAGGACTACGACGGAGTGTAACTGAAGAAAACACATGTTCTGAATCCATGTTGTGTCCCAGTGGGAAAACACACATAAACACTACACACTGACACTTTTCGTCTTCTCCTCGCACCTCATGTCAATACCACTTATCACTTGTAATCAATGACTGGACTCATCAATTATGTATTAGGTATAGCTTCCTGTCTGCTGACATGGCAAAAAGGACGTATGTTCGCTCTATGCGTGTGTGTGTGTGCATGTGTGTGTGTGTGTGTGTTACATACAAAGCTCTTTTGACTCAAGCAGAGGTGAATCTTCCTCTTCGTATTGAACATGATACCTCAGTCTTTGTCCATCCATCTCTAAATGCTCTTAACCTCTTTCTCTACTCTTTGTCGGGGGGGAAATGGTTATAATCTGTGTGTGTGTGTGTTCTTGTATTTGTGGCTTTGTGAGGACCAAAAAAATCATATAAACCATACGGAGTAAGGACATTTTGGCTCAGTGAGGACATTTTGGCTGGTCCTCACATCTTTAAAGGACTTTTGGGAGGGTTATGTATGTCCATGAGGGTTCCTGAAGCGCAGACGTGTGGTGTGTGTTTCTGTGTGTGATCTAAGCCTGGACCAGGCCTGCTGTGGCGCCAAACAAAAACAAGCTCCTCACTCAGTCATGTCATTCAGTCACACACACACACACACACACACACAGCAGCATGAACACAATCTGCAGGTTGGTAAGCAGCGAAACCTGATATCTCATAATCACAACAGAGCACGTTCCAAATAAGTGACGACAATAGACATACATCTACAAACATGGCCTTCTCTCTGTCTCTCTCTCTGTCTCTCTCTCTGTCTCTCTCTCTGTCTCTCTCTCTATTAAAACACCACTCGCACACAAACTAATCCACACATGGACACACACAGATTCCAATAATTCCCATATATGCTTTCATTATAGGGCATGGAATACTGAGGCACATGAGTCCTGATGACTGTGAGAGTTGTCTGGTTACAGAGACATGCTGTCTTATTGATTCTCGGGCAGCACACTGTGAGGTTGACATGATGAGACGGAAAGCTGAGGAGTAAAAAAGGGGGCGGAGGCTGCGAATTAGCGAACACTTCCGTGCGGAGTGCGAGTGTGCGCGAGGAATTTCCACGCCTCGAGTCATGCGGAGAAAACATTTTTTGCACTTTGTCTCTCCATCTCCTTCTGTGTCTGTGTCTGTTTTTCTGCTCACTCTTGTTTCCTCCCTCTGGGTTGTCTGTCTCTCCATGTCTCCCCTCTCTTTTCCCCCCCCCCCTCTCCTTCTCACTCTGTTTATGTCTTTCTGCCACACAAACTCTCCCTCTCTCCCCCCCTCTCTCTCTCACTGCTTCAGCTGGGCTGCAAGAAGCTGTGATCCACCTGCCAAGAATCAAACAACACTGCCAACAGCCAAACTGGCACACAAAGAGATTGGGATGCTTTCACACACACACACACACACACACCTCACACTCTCTCTCGCTCACGCACACACACACACACACAACTGACTACCAGTGCCACAAAAACAAAAGGAAGACTGCACAATAGGACTACATATGTGACTACATAATGAGATCATAAGATCTCATTTAAATGGTTGAAAATAAGTCGTCCCTTTGTGGTGCCACATTCATCGTTTTCCTCATTGCTTTTTGTTTCTCACTCATATTTAAGCCACAGCCTTTTCTTAAAAGTCCAGATTAGATTGTATCAGTTTTTGCCCCCACACAGGATTATCTTTTTTCTTCCAGATCAGATTTGTTGTGTGTATTCCTGTTTTTTTTTTTCATTTTAAAAAGCGCTGACATCGACACTTTACAGTAATCCAGTGTACAAATCCTCTCGCAACAGAGCGTCGTCCAGGAATAGAAAAAGAGGCGGAAAAATGGTCAAATGCAAATGAGCTGCTGATTAGTCTTTTTCTTCTTGCAGATGTCATTTTGAAAATAATGGTTTGCAGGTTGTTTTTTTTCTCGATTCATTAGTTTTTACTCGGGTTTCTCGCACCACTGAATCACTTAGACCTCAGTGAGACAAAATAGTAAAAAACATATCAAAACATTGACTACAAAAATAAACCTAAAAATGAAACACAACCTCCTAAATGTCATATGTATAATATTCACTTTGAAGAAGATGAAATCAGAGAATGTGATTAAAAACAAAATGGGAATTACTGTTAATGGATGAATTGTTTCAATCGTATTCATGCGACCATATCTATAAGCAATACTATATGTGCACAACGTGTATTCTGTACAAAGACCCCACTGATAAATAAGTCAAATCTAGAGGTGCATCATTATTCTGGCTCATCTAAATTTAAGTCCACAGACGTGAGAGTGGTATCGATCTGCTCACCTAATTTCTTAAAATAATCACGAGTCACATCAGACAATAATGAGACCGAAATCCTTTTTTCTTTGCGATGTCAGAAAGGAAAGCTTGAGAGAACTTACTCTGCGACACACACACACACACAGAGCTTTTACTGCTCCCCATCCACTAAGGTTGCAGTTTCGACGAGTGAGTGAAATTGTGTTGTCAGGGCAACAAACAGGCCGATGGAGAGCAGGATGAAGGAGTGGGAAGAGTTGCGCTGTGAACTTTTGGGAACAAACCGATGTCGTGCAAAGACTGCTTGACTTTCTCTCTTGCTGTCTTTCCATCAGTCCTCTCTCCACTCATCCACAAACCACCAGAGGCTGTCAGTTCATCTCTGTTTCTTGAGTTTTTCTCCCTCCATCTGTGCTCCCATCCTCTGTTCATTCTGTTGAAGTTCAGTGTTGCTGTGTAGTTTTCCTACCCTGTTTATTTTTGTTTTATCTGATCCGTGTGAAATCCAGTTATGCATTTTGTGTTTCTGAACTGATGTTCAACACAGTATACGTGTACTCTACATGTATTTAGAGAGCATACTTCGTCATCTTATATTAGTATATTTTTTAAGGTTGCGATGAGTTGGAATCTACCGTGGTTTCAGATGCTGTTGGTTGAGCTTGATCAATGTTTTGAATAATTTAATAGATATGACTTTAATTCTATACTAAATTTTTCATTGATTCCGCTGCACTGCGTGTACTTTCTTACCTTCCATTTTCCTCAGAAGTCTTTTTCTGATGTTTATATGTATTTATTGATCCAATTCACCTCGCAAACACAAAGTTTGATTCCACTCTGGGAAGGCCAAAGAGCACAATTATCCTTCACATCAAAACACTACGACGATCTACACCACGGATCAAATCTTCTCCATTTGTGGAAGGTGTGAGGGTGAATTTTCATGAAGAGTGCTTCAGTGTAAAAATAACAACACAACAGCTGAATGTCCTCAACACTGCAGCCAAAATCTGCTTCAGTGGAGTGATTCTTTTTTGTGAGACGTATTCTCCACAGCCTTAAGGGGAAAGCAAAGTTCTGGCTCCCCATATGGCAGATGGTGTGCAAATAAAAAAAAGAAAAAAAAAACGTTTATGAAAATACTAATTTATGTGATGAACTTCCCCCTTCCACTGTGGCAGAAGGCACAAACCTACAATGCCATTTCATATACAGTGATGCTGCTGACGCTTTTCTGACAGACTATGATGGAACCACTGCCTTGGCGCGTGTGCATGCGTCTGTGTACGGTGCACGGTTGTTGAACACGAACAATGATGAACTGTGAACAGATAAATGCTTTTCAATAAGCTTCTTTCACTCATTTGCCAAAAACTCAACGAGGTCAAAGAGCAACACACACACACACAGACTCACAGCTGCAGTTCAAACCACATACTCTCTTTCATATATGCTCAAACAGCAGCACACCACGCAAAGAGTGACTGAGCAATGACAAGTAAGACGACGCAGGACGGCGTTCTCTCTCTGAATTCTAGCCCCTCTTGTCGCTTTCCTCCACTTTTCTGGGCTCAAAAATTCCTTCTGATGGGACAAGAGCACCCACATATATAATGTAGACAGTATAGAGTACACACACACACACACACACACACGGCTGTCACACAGTGGTTGGTCACAGGAGGGTAAATTGGCCTGGAATCTCTGGAGTGTGAGGCCGTGCATGGTAGTGGAGACGGAGAAGGAAATCACATGTCAGAGGAAAGTGTGCAAGTTGCTGCTCTAAACACACACACACACATGCACACACACACACACACGCACACAGTTCAGTGCTTGTCGATATCATACACATGCGATAATTGTCGGACAACTTGTCTGCTGCCTCAAATCAAACTTAAACCAATTTGCACTAAAGAGGACACACACACACACACACACACCAAGTTTAACCAGCAAAACACTGGCGCTCAAAAGCATAAAGCGTTGAGATAATAATGTATTATTATCAAAAAAGAAACAAAGGAATACCATTTTGTTTGAGTCAGAGTTGAATACAACCGGCCGTCTTTTGCTGCAGTGTGAAAGTGAAAGATGTCTATTATGAATCTTTTATGAAAAGTAAAATCATGTTTATGAATATTGTTTATATATATGTGTTTTTTATAGTGAAAAAAAAGAAGAAATCTGTTAAGTTTCGATCAGTAAACATAGCAACAGTAAAACTGCCTCATGCAGCCCAGTCTTTCACGATCGGTCAAAACTGCATCACAAATAACGAGAGAGAAAGAGAGAGAGAGAGGGAGAGAGAGATTCAATTAAATGAAACCAAATTACAGGTCAGGAGACCAGGAGGTGCAGCTGTGGTTGGTAAATGTGGGTGAGAAGGAGCAGTGAGTGGAAACAAGGAAAAGATTGTATGCGTGTGTTTAGGACGTGTGTGTGTGTGTGTGTGTGTGTGTGTGTGTGTGTGTGTGTGTGCGTGCGTGCGACGTGGTTAGGGCCCGGCAATCAGTTAAAGGCTTGTTCGGAGGGGAAGGGGTCGGCAGATATCGTAGTCCGAACTTCACCTCGGAGGTCACACGCACTGAGGGAGGGAAGACTTCCTCTGACATTAATGAGCTCTGCCTCTGACAGGAGTCATCCAGGCCTTAAACCTGCTCCGGTTCTGTTTGATATCGGTCCTGCATCTGGTTGAGACGCAGTCATTACTGGAGGCAACAGAGTGGTGGTGTTAGGTTGCCTGTCTTCTCATAGGAAAACACACACACACTGCAAAAAGCCCTGTACATTCATCCCAATAAAGGTATTATATGTGTGCATGAATAGATTTCATATTCCTTGTTAGTAAAATGAACTTCATTCTGTCCTCATTTTAAAAGGAATGTTTCAACATTTCAAGGAGCGTTACACGAGGATGTTAATACTTCAGTGCAACAGCAAGAACACGGTTAACTTAACTTGGCGTAAAGACTCGAAGCAGGCAGGTCTGGAACATGTAACTCTCATTTACACATTAGATGTCGTTCCTATCGTCTGTACAAATCCCACTATAAAAACAACCATTAATGGCTACGTGTTACGTTGTGTGCTTGGCGACGTCTTGGCCGGGTGCACTGACTTCCTCCGGACCCTCAAAATGACAACAAGAGCTGCAAATTCACCACCAGCGACTGCATATAAAACACAAAACAAATAGATGCTTGTTTCCACTCTGGCTTGACAGATGTGACATAAACATGTTTATATTGTAACTTTAAAGTTGCTGGTAAGTGTTTTTCGTTTACATCTTCAGACAAAGTCGGAGTTATTGCCCCGTTTCCAGGATTCATATCTGCGGGGGCTCCTGGCTGCATTAGATTTTCATCTCACTCTTGGAGAGCAGCAAACAAAAGCATATGTATATTGAAAAGGAAAAGTTAGTGAGTTTGCATATAAAGCCATATTTAGGAGCTGCCATCTCTGTGTGCGCGTCATTATTGATGTTCCGTCGGCAGAGCACAGAGAAATAGTCGGGTTATTCAGATCTCTTTCTTGTTTTTATGTTACCACGTTTTATGTTACTTTTCTCTCTCTTACGTGCATCTGTCTTTTTTTATAATCTCAGTCTACCATCACACACACACACACACTGAATCTATGAGGTGAAGCTCTCCCACAGCAGAATCAGTCTCTGTCACTGAGCTGTATTTATAACCCCATCTATCAGCCTGCCTCTGGAATATGTGACACTATTCTCCAGACCACGACCACCTAACTGCCCTCCAGCCATACATTAGGGCTGGGTGGGTGTGTGTGTGGATGTGGACATGCATGCGTATATGCACCCACTTGTGCCTGTGTTAAGCTCAAAGTTACAAAAAGAAAAGAAGAAGAAAATACAGTGGCTCACAGCTCCTGTCCAACTGTTGACAATCAGTAGAAGAGCCAGAGAGAGAGAGAAAAGAATAAGACAAGAGGGAAAACAAGCACGGAGAGAATGTGGAGGCAAGGAGGGAGGCAGATGTAGAAGAGGTAGAAAAGAAAAAACAGTATGGGTGCTTGTGCCTGCTGTCTCCCCCGCTGCTCTCTGATGAGAGCGGTGATCTATATCCTCATCTGTCCAAGGTCATGGTTGTTACATGGGAGCAAAGCAATATCTTGGAGTCGCACACACACACGCACACATTTTGAGATATGGCTTTGCCGATAACTACAAGCAACCATTATAGATTAAAGCAATTAAACCGGAGGCGACCTTTAACCGGACATTATGCCGCAGTCAGGATCTCGTGTGAATCATAAGACGCGTGTGTATGAGTGTACAATAAGTAAAGGGCATGCTTTACATATTATGCTCGGCTCACTGCTCGCCACTTTGCTAACCTTACAAAGCAATAAGGTGTTTTTCCCACCCGGCACCCAGAAAACGATCGATACCACTTTTCCATGATATCGATGTCACATCCTTAAATATCGACTCAGTATCGATATTAGCGTATACGTTATTACCGTAATCTTCAAATCTTTTCTTCGTCAGTTGCGTTCATATCATTGTACACGTACTTTATTTGAATGTAGATTTCATGCAGAATTGGGAACTCAAACAGTCGCTTGCCTCCGTCAGTACATTCTGGCAACATCCAAGTTGCAGGGGGGGAAGAAAGAATAAAGCTCCAGTCGTGCTGTGTGTTTTTCTAGGCTTGCTGAGGTATATTTAGAAACAGAAAAATAGAAAGGGGTGATAACTCCCCAGCATGATTCTGCACTGGAAGGGGAGCAGAGAAAGCACAGAGTGCGGTGTGTGCAAAGACACACACCGAAAAAGAAGGGGGGGGCAATTATTGTTCCACTGGGACGGAGAGGATCCAGAAAGAGAGTGAAAGAAAGGGTGAGGACAGCGGGACAAAAAGGAACCAAGCAGAGAGACCTGAGAGCATCCACCCAGCTGTTACATCAGTATGCCCTCGGGGTTCAGACACGTTGTGTGTTGGGCTCCCTCTACTGGCTCGCAAGCACACATGCACTCCTTTGTCTCCCATTTACTTCAGACAGGATGTTTCCTCATCTCAACAACTTGTGAAAGAACCCATTTCCACCTCAGATCATGTTCCCGAGTCCACAGTTAGCAGCAATGTCAAGCAATTCTATTAGCGCTGCGCCATCATAACTGCATTTCTTGTAAATGCCGACAATTTCGGAGCAGATCAATAGCTCCAGTAGTAAACTAAGCTTGTTGACAACTTAACACCATTTTCCCCGCGAACACTATCCGCTCTATCAAAGGGACTGTGTTCTTAATTGAGCCTTGAGAGCTGTGTACAGTGCATCTCCTTTTATGACAGCCTCGCTCCTGCTACTAGACAGACTCAGAGGGAGGATTTCCTGGAATAACATGACTGGCGAGATGCGTGGGTGGGAGAATATGTACACTCACAGGCTCGTACATAGGTACACACACAAACACCAACTGGCACAAAGGAAAGCAGTCCCTCGACGAGGCATGCAGTCACAACAGTGAAAGCTGACGGGCGCACAAAGCGGCTGGCAAAAAAATGGCTTCATTGGATCACTGTCCTGCCGTGACACACACAAACACACACACACCAACCCTCCACTACACACACGTACACAAACAGTGTAGGCAGTGACCTAAAAGGTTCCAATTAGACCTGAAACATCAGGACAGAGAGAGGACGAAGGACAGAGTGAACTCACACACACGGCCAGGCAACTGGCAAGTATTAGAAACATGTGTATTACATATGAAAGTTTTTTTGATTTGCCAATGGCCTAAAAACAACCTCTCAAGTTGAACACGATCCACAACATACACACAATTCCCATGCGTTTATCCATATCAACAGGGGTTTCCTTTGGCTTCCAGGTGGTTACATCATTCATGCTCATTTCAATGAATATTTCAACAGCATGTAAGTGTCTCCCCTCTCGCTGCATTGTCTACTGCTGTTAGTAAACTCCTCTGCCTTCGCCACTTCCACTGCCTGTTCTATAACCTCCAGAGCTTTTTGCTCTGCAAAAAAAATCCTTGGGGCTGTGACATACATTCAGCTTATATAGTGTTGAGTCAGCCAGATACAGGAGGTCCCACCAAACCTCAGTGCGTGGGGTGTGTGCGCGTTATACTGTGTGTGTCCACCATCCTTGTGAGGATATGTTGACATTATGAGGACATTTTAGCAATTTGTTTAGGGTTAAGATGTGGTTTTGGGGTTAGGTTAGGACAAGAGTAAGGTTTAGGGTAAGGGCCTATAGGGAATGTATTATGTCCTGACAACTATAGAGACAATTGTGTGTGTTTGATATGGGTTATGGACAGTTTTTAATATACTGCGTGAGTGAGAGCGCGCGAGACAGGGGAAACATATCAGCGGAAGACAAATCATGCGGCACATAACAGGGATTTGTTGAGCTGCAGAAGAAATACTGAGTGGAAAGCTCTCGACTCTATTGAACGAAATGATTCACAGAATGTCAATCAAGTCACAGCTGCATCATCTTCAGACAGACAGACAGACAGACGGGCAGACTGTCTCACAGCCAGCAAGCGAAAACAACACCTCAGACTCAAACATGCTTCACAAACCAGTTCATTTTTGTCTCCACTTATGGTGCAAATTCACCTCGAAAGCCACGGGCGCCCATGTTTCACCCCACTGAGCAGTCAGGAGTAGTTAGTCAGTGAATGCATTGGCTAATTTCAGGCTGAGCGTCAATGTTAATACAATAACCAAGAGAAGCTCAGCAGCAGTGTGTGACAAATGTAATGTAATTGCTGCTCCTTGTTTGATGACTGGGGCACGAGGCTCATTTTTCTGTGTTATAATAAAGATTTCTATAACGTAGAGGAATTTGACAGAAAAAAAGAAATGTTTCATAGCTAAATTATAATAAGTTAACAATAGTTAAACAGATGAATACACTGATGATGATGATGATGAAGAAGAAGAAGTGTCACAAAGTTACATGTCTACATCAGAGCCTCTCTTTATCCTCAGCATGTCGGGGCTGCGTTGTCATACAAAATTAATTCTCGGGGAAAGAAAAAACGTGACTAACAGTTCTGCCCTTTATCTCCGCGTTCCTTTATGCATCATTCATAACCGAGGCGAGCACTTCAGTCTCCGCCACTCCACTCCGCTCCCTGCGCGGCCGGTGGAGCCGCGGGACAGCGGCTCCTGGCTCCGCCAACGCACGCAGCGCAACAACCAACCAACATCATCCGTCTCACTCCACCGAGGTTCACGCGACCCGCCTACAGGACACCCACCTTCATTCTCCGGGTAATTCCGTAAGGCTCGCACCGGCGACAACGCGTGAAAAAGGAGCAGGGAGCACAGGAGGGAAAGGGATGGATAGATCCACAGGACGCGTGGTGGTGCCATTTTCAGGCTGCGCTGCGCCCTCGCTGCATCCCTGTTGGTGGTGTCGAGTCGTTGAGCGCAGCCCTGCGATTGAGGAAAGAGAGGAGAGAGGAAAGTGAGGAGAGAGAGAGAGAGAGAGGGAGAGAGGGAGGGAGAGAGAAGTGGGAAGGAGGGTCTACATTCAGCCAAATCCCGTCAATCTGCTCCCCAGCGCTGGAGACTCCTTGCACAATACTTTCACTGGAAAAAATAAAGGAAAAAGAAAAAAAAAGATTCTTTTGAGCCCTGAACAGGTAATTCAGCCTGATACGGAGTCTTTATGTTGGCATTTCTGTTGCAATATTATGATGCATGTCTTACAAATGCTGTGATCTTTGGCGCGGATGGAATGGTTTGAGTTAAAGTTTTATGTACATAAAAAAAAATCAGTGTTCACATATAAGATGCATGAGTGAGTATGAAAATTGCCTGAGGCCACCGTTAGAGTTGTGGTTTTAGCAATGCTTTAATGACCATACACTGTATAATAATTATGTCCAGAAAATGCAGGGAACTGTATGCAGTTTTAAAATAACAATGTTTTGTTTTTGTTTTTTTTTAAACTGCATATATATTTCCTGGTTATATTCTAATGTAGAGACTGAAAAATAATTATACACGGTATGGATGCACGATATTGGTATCAGCAGATATTAGCTTTAAAATGTATTATCCGATATCGGCAAACACACCAAGATATCTGCCGATATGACTGTTGACTAATATAGTCAGCGGAAAGAGCTGCTATCTCCTTAACTTCTATGCTAGCGCCCCCTACAGCTATTATTTTTTTAATTTTTGTTTTGCACAATGAAGATATTTTATATCAGGAAAGGAAGATGTTCCCATGTCTTTCCACACCATCTTAAAATGAAAGCCCAATAGAGCTTCGTATGAAATGGTAGGTTTTAAAGGGCCAGTGTGTAAGAATGATTGACGTCTAATGGTGAGACGGCAGATTGTAAGGAGCACGGGACTCCTCTGCTCACTCCTCCTTCTCAAACATTTCATTCCTCGCGCACTAGAACGTTGTTCTTCTTTGCATATTTCGTTTCCACTTCAAAAAGCAAAGCACACACATTCATATGGAGGCAAGACGGCAGCCTCCATAAAGCCTATAGCATGTAAAAGGCTTATTTTCAAGGATACAAAAAACAATTGATTTTTATTTTAAAGCAATCTATATAGACACACTTATGGGTAGGACACTCAATTCCGGCCTATAAACTAAGCTAAATGTTAGCAATAGAAGTGAAGCATCTTGAGGGATTAGATGATTCAAATTCTGTGCAGACATGCAAATGATTTAATTTGCCTAATTAACTTTGTTAATGTATAACAATGACTTTAAAATTGTTATGTAGGCCTTAACTGGCCACCTCCCAGAAGAGTGCCACTTTTAGAGATGAGTGCAAGTAATGAAAATGTTAATATTTACTATCTTGAGAACAATTTTGTGACCATATCGAGATCCTTCCACAGGTTTTACCCAAATTTACATTCTAGAACCACCACGAAACCAGCCATCTCGTTACCCATGACCCACAGCGGTGTGGATCCGCAGTCTGCAGTTGATAACACAAGGATAAACACTTCCATCTTACTGTAGAAGATACTGTCAATTATTTTGATAAGCGACATGGGCACAAGGCAATTACTGGATTAGTGTCAGCTCCAGCTTGCCTTTGTCCGTCTTTGCCCAGTTGTTGACATGGTTCCTGCAGATGCTACCAGCAGCAGGCAACACTGACATGCACAACAGATCCCAATCAAACCCTTTATGGAGATTTATTCCGCCTATATTACACGTATTTGACTGCACTTTGGAGCGTCGGGAATGTGAATGTGGCTGTTGGTATGTGTCTCAAGCAGACGTCTTTAAACATGAATAAATAATGTGTGCAGCCTGTCATAGGAAATGTGTGAGGAAAAGCTGAGAGTGTGCAAGGTCAACCTTTCAATCCTTGTCTTCTTTTGCACAGCCCACTGACAGTGCTCCTGCAGTGAAAACCCCTGCGGTACAGACATGCAGTATCATTCTTCTCATTTAGCCCTATCAAGAAGTTCAATTTGAATTGGGTATAGTCCCCACGTTGTCAAACTATTTGTCAAACGGTTCCTTTAGTAATATGCACAAGTGTACATTTCTGGTGTGTGTGTGTGTGTGTTTTTTTAATATAAATTTAGGCGAGTATTCAGTCAGTTTTATTGCATAAAGTGGCATTTTCCTCGCTGTGAATGGTCAGCTCACCTGACACGATGGGATAAGGAGCGCCCATAGGTCACCTGATGCACAAGGATCCTCTTTCCCTCCTGCAGCCAGCAGGCAAATGTGATGCATCCGCACTGTGATTTATGGAAAGATCGTGACCACAATTATATTTACCAAGGATAACGTTCTTCTATCGCGCTTTTGTCCCAAATGAAGCTCCTGAAAGAGCCATAAAACTGTCAAACATACACTGATTTATGCTGAAATTCTGCTTTGCGCCCTCCCGGCCATGTGTGCTGCCACAGTGGTTTGTGTGTGTGTGTGTGTGTGTGTGTGTGTGTGAAGAAGCCACCTCCACAAATTTGTTAAGGGTCCAATTATGGTGATGATTTGTTCCCTGCAATGGCTTTACTTGCATGACCTAATTTCCTCATTCAATGTGTGTGCGTGTGTGTGTGTGTGTGTGTATGGGGGGGATACTCGTCTTTTTTCCTCATCCTTTCCTCTCCTTCTTCTGCTGCCATGACGCTGCATTCATCCGTAAGGCGACAAACCATCGCTGTCATGCATTCCAGCAGTGACAGCATCACACAGCCCCCTAAGCCTTGTCACTCCCTCTGCCACACACACTCACACACACACACTTCCTGCATGCCTCATGGAAGAGTGATCTCGTCAGTGTAAAACACTGCCTTTGCTGAAAGACATTTCAAGGTTCCACTAACACACAAACATGTGCAGTGACAACCCACACACACACACACACAGACACACACTTAGCTATGTTACAGTAGCCAACACAAAGTGTGTGAAATGTGATATGTTTGTATAAGTGTGTTTTTAACCCCGCTCTGCCTCTTGGAAGTTGTCATCCTTTCCTTTCCTCGACCGACTTTGTGAAGACGGCCTTTTTTCCCTCCCTCCAGTTTCCCGCCTCTTTTTGACCTCCACATTCTCACCTCTCACCTCGCTTTGCCGAGCTGGGTCAGCTATTTGCTTGATTCTGTATTGCTCTGCTAATCAGCCACGCCACTTCTCTCTTTTCTGATTCTCCCACTCAGCACGTACTACGCTGAGATCGCCTTCTTCTAAGAAAAATGGAGGATGGTTACGTACTTGGATTTGTGCAACAGGCAGCACAGCAGGAGTGTGCGCGCAAGTGTTCTGTGATGCACACAAGTGCCACTGGCTTGTTTGACAAGGGGCAGAGGTGATGACAGGGTCGTCTGCCTTGCCAGGAACAACCCCCAAAAGCCACAGTCTATACACACACACACCCCATGCTCTATTCAAAGCCACTCACTCATGTGGTAATGTCTCTATTGTGACAGGCTGAATGCTTTATGGGCAACAGCTTGGTGCTGGCATTTGGGCAGAGGCATTAGTGTGTGTATAAGAGCATGTGTGTGTGTGAGTGAGTTAGTGCGTATGCCAGGGTCCGGCTCATCCGCTGCGGGATCTTGCTGGAAGCGTCAAAACCTCAATTCCTCGGAGCCAGACTGGTGACAGAAGAGCAGGGAATTGCAGGACAGATGATGGGAGGCTGAGCCGCGTTCAGGCACATACACGCTCACACACACACACAACACACATCATTCCACTCCACTCTTGCTTTCCTAATCTACGATTGTCTCAGTTAAAGCAGGGAGAGCGATTCGTCATGTCAGAGAGTCCCGGTGCTGCCATACAACAAAAGGTGAAAGGGAGTGTGGGAAAGGGCTGGTGCACAAAGCCCTCCCTGCCCCCGTCTGTCTCCCTGTCTTGGTTGCATACGCGAGCATCCCCCCCCCCCCCCCCTTCATGAAGTCTCTGAGGCCACCATCTGCAAAAACACAACCAATCTTTCTAAAAGATATATAGTTGTCCATAATGGAAACATCCAGGAGATGGTTCTGATTATTACCACGGTCACCAAATGCAGGGGTGTTTGCACAATACTCTATCTCAACCTCAGGTCTCTGGAGCTTTTGGCTCAATCCAGACAGCTATTCAGCTGATGAGATAGAGGGAGGAACAGAGGGATGGAGAAAGACATAAACACTACTGTTGACAGAGGGAACTTTCCAAGTTCTACCCACAAAAACAGCACATAAAGCGGATTCTTCTTGAGACTGCTGCTGCTGTCAATGCAAACAGAGGAGCAAACAAACAAACAGAAAGAAAAGCTGAGAGAGGAGGATGTTTACACTGAGCTCTTTTCACCTGTTTTTTTCTGGTTACAACACACACACACACAAATTGCTGACTCAAAGGCAAAGTGAGCGCTCTCCGCCACAGCGTCCAGAGGAAGGAAATTTACTGTAACTGTGCTGGAGAAGAGCAGTCAGAGTCTGACCATCGCAGTTGTGTGTCCTCTTCAAACGCAGGAATGATTTAACAATCAATGAAAACTGACCTTGCCTTCCTGTATCACATTCCTGCTGGAGTTGACCTATTAGCCGATGATAAGAGAGCGTGCAGATTCACCAGAGGACAGGTGACCATTGGTTCCAGTAACAACATCATTTTCAATAAAATAATAAAATACATCTATTTATTTATTTATTTATTTTTCTTTTTAAATCTCACAAATGCTCTTAATTCTACTTGAGCCAAATGGAAGCAAGTGGGAGCTTTTTTGTTGTCTGCCATTCAGCGGATGTCACATTATGTCTAAAAAAGAGAGGGATGGATGGAGGAAAGGAAGAATGGAGTCATCATGACTGATTGGAGTTTGCCCAAACAGTGACAGTCTGTTGGCAGAGCGAAGAGGGACAGATGCCCAACTCCAAGCTTAGTCATTTCCTGGTATTTTAGTGCCTCATTCTGATTGGCTGGGTGAGATCAAGGGTAATATGTATATGGGATTTAGTCTTAAATGTCATACTTATGGATCATACAGAAATGCTGTCATCGTTGCTTTCTTTACGTCTCTCTGATTAAATGAATGGATTTGCAGATTCAAATTTGCACAGAAACAAATATAACTTCATAAATCATAAAACATAACGTCAGAACAAAAATAACCTAAACTATAATAGGTAAAGTAGCATTACGTGCACTTCTTTGTACTTCTACTCACAGTAGTGGGCTAAACAAATTGATTGCATTTACAGGTAGCGGAGCCGCCGCTGAACTTCCTGCTGCTGACTTAATTCAATAGAGGAAAGTGCTGCTGTGGACAAAGTCTGCCTTTTGGCAAATGTCTGTATAACACCAGACAGGCCTCAGCATTGCATCCAAAGTGGCTGAAAGCTGCAAAAATCCCCTTTTTTTTACATAACATTTGATTGATAGTTCAAATAATAATAAAAAAAAAACTTTCTGAAGGGAAGTGTGTGTGTGGCCTCTTCTTTCTCCGTTCCTTCACACACAAACAGCATTATGCTCACAGAGTAGATACACATGTTGGTGTGATTTGTCACCATCTCTCTTGGCTTAGACAGGCCTGCGCTAATGGACGGACACTCTCTGTGTGCTAAACAAATTAGCTCCATTACTAAGAGACAGGCAACAGTGTGAGAGAGAGAGAGAGCACCACTGGCTGGAAAAAGGTGATGGAAGAGTAAACGGAATATAGTGGAAAGCAAACATATAAAGGAACAGGAGCGGGGGTGAGATGTATGCAGATGTATACAGTGAATAAGAGAAGTGCTGTTTTGAGCGAGTGTATGTGTCAGTGTGTAGTCTGAGAGCCAGGCCAGACATCTAAGCACTTTCAACCCCTGTGAGAGAGAATAAATGTGCATTATCGTTCCTCCATCACTCACTCATTACTCAATCACTTACTTACTCTCACACACACACACACACACACACACACAGCCCTGCACGCACGCACGCACGCACACACATGCACCACATACATGAATGCTGATAGGCCCTAATACGTGCACTTAACACCAGACTGGATGCGAGTGAGACACATTTATCTCCATGAGAGTGCAAAACGATGCTGAGTGCATCTGTGAACGTGTGTATGTGTGTGTAGGAGCGAACGTGATCCACCGAGTTTTAGGTCAAAGCAATTCTGTGTCAAATGATTGGTTCATAATCTGATTGACAGGCAGTCTCCCTCCTCCTTCTCCGTCTTCTCCGTTCGCGCTCGTCGTTTGTCATCTTCCTCGGTACCGCCGCTCTTGTTGTATACATTTCTCTGATCCTTTTATAGCCTCTTACCTTGTCTCGTCTGCCGCTCATCTCAGGGCTTCCGCCCCTTCCCAGCGTCATGTTTGTCCTCGCCCCCCTCTCATGACTTTCCGCTCTCCCTCCATCCTCTCTCACCTCCCTAGGATATAAACACATCATTCTGTCTGCGCTGTGATTGCATTATCTGCGGTAACAGCGCTCATAACCGCACACCTCCGCCTTCTAGAGGGAGGCATGTGTGCGTATGTGTGTACAAGCTCCTGTTAAAAGAAAACAGCAGCAGACTTTCAGTTCACTGGTGTAGTGGCCTTGAATGTTTTCTTTCCTTTATCACTTCTTTCACTTTCAGTCGAGAGTTGTATGAATCATTTGTGCCTCTGGCTTTTCAAATGGGATGTTGAATTGGAAGTTGTTGTGATACTTTCTCCCCGTCTTACTTCTTGTAAGGTCACAACTGTGGATAGGGCACCATAAGCCATGTTTCCATCACGGTGCAGTTCAGTTTGGTTATGTACCATACAGTATGGTAGGCGGGGTGTGGGCTGTGCTCGATGGCCGTGTCAGCGAGACGCGCAGCATGGCGTTGTACCGGTGCAACGACAACGAACACACAACAACACGACAGACAACAATGGAGCAGCCCTCAAAACAGAGAGAAATGTCCCCCAAACCAAATTCCAAAGTGAATTGTACTGCTCAGATTGTTCAGGAGTTTCAGATGAAGGCCACAGCATACAAATACATCTCCATGAAGACCAAACAGAGCAGAATAATAACATCGACAACAAAAATCACCAAAAGCAACACGGTGTTGAAGGGCTGGCTTGGCAGTGATGATAGAAGTGACTGGGTTAACATTTGTGATTCGTTTTTACCCAAAAAACAGACCAATTATGTATAAATATTATTAAGAACAATACATATAGAAGAAAATTCTAATACCAATTAGATAAGGAGATTATACGACTTCTATATGTTATGATGTAAATGACTTGGCAAAGCTCCTCCCCAGGTATAGAATACACGCTCAACATGTCCCGAGGTTGAGTACAATTCATTTATGAGGTTGGTTTGAGTAAAGTGTCCCACAGGAAAAGATGAGGGAAAAACACTGGAAGATGATATCGATTGTGTTTGAGTCTGAGTCTTCCTCATTATTACCTTTTGGCTAAATCTAGGTGCAAAACTGCCGCGGAGTTCAAAGTGAGCTGGGCCTTTGCACCTTTAAGTTTGAAGTCACTGTACTCTAATCAAATGGAGGGCGATCGATCTGGTCGTCCTCAGTTAGTTCAGGGTTTCCTTACCTGTGGCCCATTGACCTCTCACTTCAAATGGATGTATTTATAGTGAGAGAACAGGCAGCCAGGAGAGAAGGCAACCACCACTTCCTTACCAAAGTCTTTGACTCCATCACAAGCTTACAAGCTTTAATGATATGCTGTGGGCCTCATTTAAACTCTTAGCAGCTGCCTGGGATCTATAGTGCCATGTCACTCAAGAATCAATATCTTTTACACACACGTACACACAGCCTGGGAGGAATCTCTCTTATCAGGAAACATCAGATCAAGCAGATACACTTGAATGTCTATTGGGGCCAGATTGACTCACAGGGGGGGGAGTCACAATCAATTGTTTTCGCTTGCAAGCAAAACTCATTCTGTCCGTGTCTCCCCGAACTAGCCGTCTGCTTATTCACAGCGTAATAATATTAAGATGGTGGCAGCAAAGACCCCGAGGATGGACGTGCAAGCCCAGAGCCGGCTGAGTGCATTCATGGACTCCTCTGACAAGAGAGGCCCCTCGTCAAGCTCCCCCGCTGGGCTCCAGAGACAAAGACAAGTGCCTGTGTTTCCAAACATGGGCCCCTTTCACCACCCACAGGTTAGGGACCTAAAATAATCTAGCTCAACCAGGAGGGACCAAGCTTCTTCCTTGTACACACACACACACACACGCACAGAGAAAGAGAGAAACACACATTTAGGGATTAAGGCTTTGATTTGACCCCGCTTAACCCAGTGGAGGATCGAATGGTGGGGTGTCGCAGGGGGGAAGAGATGGCTGTAGGAAGTTTCAAAGGTTGAGGGCTCTACCATGGCATAATGACAAAAAAGTGGTGGCGCTGGGGATGATGAGTGCAATCATGGGACGTGTCTTTGACCGACGGAAAGTGCACGTCCATACAAACATGAAGCAACAGGGTGAGATATGGACTGAATGCACTCTATGATCAAAGCAGACAAATTAAAAAGGGGGGAAATGAAGAGCGAGGGAGACCTTGCTCCACTAAGTTTAAAAGGGACACATGCTCTTTGATCCTGTTCTGGAAAACCACCAATCTAACAGAAATGACCAGACACAATAATCCATCAGTGGATTCAACACCCACCAAAGGACAAATCCCTTTTTTTTTTTTTTTTTTTTAACAAGCACAATTTCAAAGAGCAAGCCATGTAGAAACAATGCGGTGTACCGAATGGGAATTTTACATTGTTCAAGGACAGCTGACATTTTTTTTTTGTCTCTTTAGCCTCACAACTTACTGTATTGCCATGAAGAGCAGAATAATGTCAGCTGTAGCCTAGGGGATGCCATAGTTGTATTTCTGCCTCTCTAGTCTACTGGGCTAAATTTAGATGACTCTCTCAGAACCTGTCAAATGCAGGCTTGCCCATGCACTCACCACAGTGGAAGTACGCCATCTAGTGCATGAGACATGTGAGGAAAATACAGACGGACAGATCCGTGTGTGCATCAAACAGCTGGTGATTGACTAATAATAATACTAATAATAATCATGGACTCAAACTAATGTCGATCCACTCATTTTCAGTAGAGAAGTTCTACAAAGTATTCACAGATACAGCTATGAGCCTTCCTTTTGTCATTTTTACTGTTGTAGCTTGTTAGCAGAAAAGTTTCTGTACTTATTGAAGCAATAAAGGTATAAATGAACCCACACAGCACGTTGAAAACCACACTGTAAACGGTTCAGAATTGAGGCACAAAGATGGTAAATCATGCCGTCAAATGTGCGCAAAGTGTATATTACTGTGTATAAATCTCAATCAATATAATCAAGCATGACAGAATAACCAAAATAACACGACATAGATTCATGAAAGCACCCACAAAACGCTGATTCATAGGTCAAGGCATTTACATGGTATAAGGTCAAGACCTTATAATTCTTACACAGAAACCCTACAGGAATACAATGAGCAAGCACTTGGCAACAGAGGAGAGAAAAAATAAATCTCTGACAGAACCAGAACTCAGAGTGTACGGCCATGTGCCTCGACCAGTTAGGGTAGGAGAGAGGAGAGAAGGGGGTTAGTGAAGGAGAGGTGTGTGAAAAGAAGAATGGAAAGGAGAGATATAGAAAAAATAACATTAATAGCGATTATCATCATCATCACTTCATCATCTCATCCAGGGTGTGACACGGATGGATGAGGATAATATTAACGTCAGCAGTAATGAGTAGCTATATAACATATATTCATAGTAATTGAGCTGTGGTGTTGAAGCTCTGGAATCGGGGATAACAAGGTTATCATTAGATTGTCTGTCACTTAACCCTTTTAAATAGACCATAGACCTAACTTTATTTCACAAATGCACTCTTACTACTTTTGAGCAAAAGATGTGGCGTTTGCCTCCCGACTAATCGGCCCATTTTTTACCAAATCTAAAGCGAGGGGTGGACAATTTGCTGTCTATAATCGCATTGGACAAAGGAGACAGGTTACTGAGGCAGGGAAACCAACTCCATCTGGAATGATCATGCTGGATCAGCTGTGGCACTGCACTTCTCCCGACCGTGAACAACTGCAGGCGGAGAGCCGCTATAATTAAAGCACTTATTGATTGGACTTTAAGCGCTTCTGCGGCCTTTTGGACTATGAGCCAGAGGCGTGGGGCAGGTCACTCACTCTCAGAGACATTCAAATCACCTCAGAGCCACGAGAGCAATGTCTATGCTAATGTCTATGGTAATATGGGCCCCGGTTTTGGGTCGATTATTGACGCTTTCCCTAAATGGATGGTTAGTCCACAATCGAGGCTTTGTGTGGCGGGGTCAATAGCAATGAGATTGATACCGGGGCAGGAGGTCAGTTTCATTTCAACTCTGCTGCTTTCAGGAAATGAATTGGAGATGACATAGTTAATTGAAGTATTAATTGGGAAGCAAATGACATTTCTCAACTCCAAGTGGGATATCTATTTTTTCTGGCTTTGAAGAGAAATATGCACGATCTATGTTAAGAGGCCCAGGGGAGGAGGTCTGAGCCCCTCGTTTATTGAGGATCAACCTGTCACTGGTTTCATTCAGGCATCCAGAGACCGTCTTTGGAGTGTGCATCAACTCTGCACTATACTGTATTACGTATGTTAAGACAACACGCAGACAGAGATAAAAGCATGACAGAGAGCTGACCGCATGTTATCTTCAGCGCCGTGTCGGTGGTTGATGGATCTCTGGTGGATGCTGGTGCCGGGAGCAAGGCAGACCATCATGCAATCATTCTGCTAAAGGTTGGCGTATTGATCGGTGTATATGGCTCCGGTGTTACATATCAAAAACATCTCTGCACCTTTAAAGAGCACTGACCTGGAGTGCAGTGCTCTTCATACAGAAGTCCATCCCCAGACAGCCGTTTGGGCCTGTCACACCCAGGCACCAGCGTCTGTCTGAGCAGCACATCTGGTCTTCAGAGAGGTTTTCTGGCTCTTTCTCTATGTGACTGTCTGATCACTGTAATTCCACAGAAGAGTCAGCAGAATCACACATCCTTTATCTCTCCGAAAATGAATCAAGGAAATTCTTCAGTGTTGGATAAAGGGTAAAATGAAAGCTTGATCTGTCTGGATCTGATTCTTTATTAAACAGAGACAGCAGACGCAGCCAAATATCCATCTGATGAGACATTCTTTTAATTACTGTTCTCATTTTAGGCACGCCAATCACACTGTGCCTTTGTGTGTGTGTGTGTGTGGAATGTAGCTTCATTTCAGTCTCTCCACCTTTTCAATATGATAAGGCGCACAGCTGCGACGTATGACTTGTGACTCATGAACATGTAGGTGTGTGTGAACATATGTGGTCAGAAAGTTGTGGTTTGAGGCAGAGGAGTTTGTCCCCCCCCCTCCCATATTGACAATGTGGGCTTCTGTGCTCTCTGAAGACTATATTTTCTTATGCATGGCCTTAAAAGTCCACATATACGGGCTCAACAGTGTGTTTCTCGTTCGCGCTTGCGGTCGGATGAGGATATGAGAGTCAGTATTGATTGTAATTTCCTGCGATGCCTCGTTCCACTCTCTTGCTTTATCAGGAGACTAATTCCAATCAGCCACGCTGTCACAGAACCAACAGTCTTGGCTGCTGCCCAAGACAACAACTAATGAATAAGAGAGGAATGAATAATCCAGTGAGGTATTTCTCCTTTGACAAGCCACGGGGATGATAATGATGAGACTGGGATGCTGGGTGTGGAGAAGTGTATGTGCCTTTGTGAATGAGTGCCGAGTGCGTTGGTCTGCATGTTGGTCTGTGTGTGTGTATCTAGTCACATGTGTCTGTACACAGTGCACCAGACATGGTTTAACTGAAATGAATGGCTGGGGACACTTGGGATGATGGGCATTTGGGATGTTTGGGATTTGCTGTTGTTGGCTGAAGAAGTCAAGGTCATGGAAATGACATTTCCCTATATCACCTTGGCAGCACTGTGCCGATGGTGTCATTACGTGTATTCTCCTCTGACTTTCTCTCTGATTGACACCTGCCATGTCGCGGTTTTTATTAAACCCTCTCTTTACTTGGTTTTAATTGATTCTCTTTGTATTTCTCTCTCTCTGGGGGTGTGTGCATGCCGTGCCGTTTATATAATCTTCTTCAGTCGCTCCTCTTTGGTTTCTCACTTATTCCCTCCTCTCCATCTTATTCCCTCCTCTTTCTTTATCATTTTAGTGCATTACACTTTCAGTTTGCCATGGCTTCTCTGTTGGTTAAATGCTTTGTTCAAATCTGAGCTGATCATGACTCCTTCTGAATACATTACATGTGACTCATCTTTCCTCAATAAAGGCCCTCAAGCTAATGCATTTTCTGTCTAATATTATCTGCATAATGACTTAGGTTCTTCCTTTGTGGAAACCCCAGTGTGTGCGTTCACCCGTTCTGGCTCTTGAGACCTCTGGTAATGACCACACAGTGGAAGGAAAGTCACACATGTGCTTCCACGTTGTGCCTTGATGGTTTGCATTGTCAACACAGAGGCTATTTTACCTAAATGACACTCTTTTGTTGTGTTTTGTATGGACTTTGTTACCAAGTGAAACAACACATAGCTCTGATAAAATTGGTGGAATGAAATGTTGTCAGCAGAGGTGAATTCCCAGCTCTGCTCCCAAATATGTGTTAACATTTCTCTGTTTCTTTTCAGAGAGTGATATTGTCTGTTTCTGATGGAGTTTTCTCTGGGGGGGGGGGGTCATCTGAGGGCTGACAGATGAAAGGACTTCATTTAGAATCATAGGCAGTCACAGTTTCCCAACCGATACCGGATTATTCAGACAGACAACCATATGATGGGACTGAGAAGATAATTCATGCTAAGATATAGTGAGTTAAAATCATGCTTATAGTGTACGCTCACTGTCACACTGACCTAAACTGCCTTGAAAACCAGTTTTTCATGTATTGTCTGCCATTTACGATGTATCATTTAACTAAGGCAAACATTAAACATTAAAACCTGGTTCTGATAAGGCAGAACCTCGTTTTTTGAGGTACATAAACAGAGTTTGTGACCCACAAAGAACATTTCAAGTTGTAATTATACTGGCTGCACCATTGTTTTCAATTGACCATGTTTCCTTAATCTTGGTATCTCGACATATAGTGGTCATTTTGACTCACTACAATATATATATATATATAGAGCATATTATCTCCCTTCTCAACAAATAAACCACAAGTACTTCCCCCCCAGAGCAGAGAAACTTTTATAAAATTCACTTATTGTCTCGTCGCCAAACTTTGCATTGCATCAGTGAAGTAAAGGCAGCTTGTGGCTTTTAGAGTGAGTGTAGTGGAAACAGACAAGTTTCTCTATTTGTGTACATGCATCTATGAGGTTTGAGTGATGCTACAGGGGTTTGTGTTGAACTGTGGGTAGAGCTGTGGTTAAATAATGTGTTGCTCATCTTTGACTGCTAAAAGTTCAGCTCACTGTTTCCTTTCCCTCCACCGTGTGGCCGAAGTGTCAATCCTCAATGGTGACGGTTAAGAAGTGAGGTGGGGGCGACCAGCGCAACAGCTGGTGTTATATAAGCAGGGTTCAAAACTTGTATGATTAAAAAGACGGAAGACTTTGCTGAATGGAAGACCTAAAGCCAGCGTGCACATAAAGCCTGAGTCTGACAACGACTCCACCAAGCAACAATTATTTTCTGTGAGCGATTCAAGGCATTTGTGCCGAGAGACACTTCAATCAGCCACTGAAGGTCAACGCCGCAGTGTCATTGTGAAGATGAGATTCGGTTCATTATTAGCAACTCTCGGCATCATCACTTGGATGAGCTCAGCCCATGCAAGTGAGTATTAAACAAGAACAAATTTGTTACTGAGCGTATACTTTGAAGGTTTGTCAAAGGGAAATAAAAGGTGTTTAATCTTTCTTGTCTTGTCAATGTGTCTTCTTTAGCCCAGGGACCCGTGTCAAGCTGCTGTCCTGGGTGGTCCAACACCAGAGTCCGTGTTCAAAACGTTGCCAATTACACCATTCAGTCAGAAGGCGCCTGTACCATCAAAGCTGTTGTGTAAGTGGGCCTGCATTTTCACATTGTGTAGAATTAAATCAACAGATTGTACACGTCGGTGGGGTCATCCAGATTTGAACACATGCAGGCACACATGCACATTTACATCATAGTTTCTAGTTTTGGAGGAAGTCTTGGTACTTGGATATAAACTGAATGAAAATACATGATGATGCCATTAATGATCACGCAACCCATTGCAGGTTTCAGACGAAAGTTGGAAAGACGATCTGCTCCAACCCTAACAGTGTTTGGGCAAAGAAAGCCATGCTGAAGGTGGACGACGAATCAAAGAGATTGCAAGGGATGGGAGTCACCGAGCAGGCGCCAACAGGTGGCATCATGCCAGCTGCAATGACTATGTCAAAACATGTGACGAAACGGAACAAAGGCAAGAAAGGAAGAAGAGGACGGAAGAACAAATCCAAGAGAGGGAGGAAGATGTGGAGGCAGAGAAAATATGCCTAAGGCATCATAAGTCCTGTTTGTACTGTCAGCACACATGTTTGTTTTATACTGGACTTGTCTGATGATTTCATATTAACAGTAAATACAACTGAAACAAAACACATTGTTATTAATATTATTATTATTGTTGTTATTATTATTTTTAGTGTCATTGTTATTATTGTTATTATTAATAAGAATAAGAAGAATAACTATTTTTTTTACTATGACAATTTACTCTACAGGCTACCTTGTATGTAAATATGCTATGTTGACCATTGTATATGTAAATATTCAGCTATATTCAATATATTCTTTCCCAGTCACATTACAGTAAAGCCTCTCTGATCAAGTGATGTGTTGTGTGTTGTGTGTCTGACATACTGCAATATAATATGACCTATTTTAATCGGCTCAGTGTATAGGAAGTGAAGTTAAAGACCTAGAGCTAAACACACATACCGTCAGTAATCTGGAGCGAGATGTACATGTAGTGCACAACAATGCAATGAATGCTTGTTTCATGCTTAATCCGATAAATGGTCCTAATTTTTGTAATTGGACACTGACAAAAAGGCTGCATGATTATTTAGTCTTATATTTCTTTTTTAATATCATGGCAACAACCGCTCCTCAGACTGTCTGTGTGCACCTTCACAGAAAAACGGCCATGGTGGTCGTGTGTTGCCAAGTTTCTTGACCAAAACAATAAAATATCTATTATATACGAGGTGTTTCATGTGATATAGTGAATGATTGACATGTGTCACATGTGACATGTTTTGTATGTTTGGTGTTTCACTTGAAACGAAGACGAAACCACTGCACATCCTGAGGGTTAGGTTGTGTGTCTCTGTGTGTGTGTGTCTGTGTATCTTTGTGAGGTCCAAAAAATATTTCATATTTCGTCTGGGCCCCACAAAATGAAGGTGCTTTTTCAGGTTTAAGACCTGGTTTAAGGGTTAGTGTTTGAATTGAGTTCAGGTTAGGGTGGAGTAACTGTAAGAGTTAAGGTCAGGCACTTAGTTGTGATGGTTAAGTTTAGGGTAAGGGGCTAGAGAATGCCTTGTGTCAATGATGTGTCCTCACTAAGATATAAAAGTAAGTTTGTGTGTGTGTGTGTGCAGATGTAGCTGCCTAATTTGAAAGACGAGTATTAGTAGAACTGTGTCCTCTTTTCTAAGAAACCTAAATACAATGTGATAGACTTTTATTTTACCTAAATGACACTCTTTTGTTGTGTTTTGTATGGACCTTGTTACCAAGTGAAACAACACATAGCTCTGATAAAATTGGTGGAATGAAATGTTGTCAGTCACTAGCACTGCATTTGAGTTTGATCTCACTATCAGCAGAGGTGAATTCCCAGCTCTGCTCCCAAATATGTGTTAACATTTCTCTGTTTCTTTTCAGAGAGTGATATTGTCTGTTTCTGATGGAGTTTTCTCTGGGGGGGGGGGGGGGGGGGGTCATCTGAGGGCTGACAGGTGAAAGGACTTCATTTAGAATCATAGGCAGTCACAGTTTCCCAACCGATACCGGATTATTCAGACAGACAACCATATGATGGGACTGAGAAGATAATTCATTCTAAAATATAGTGAGTTAAAATCATGCTTATAGTGTACGCTCACTGTCACACTGACCTAAACTGCCTTGAAAACCAGTTTTTCATGTATTTGCTGCCATTTACGATGTATCATTTAACTTAGTCAAACATTAAACATTAAAACCTGGTTCTGATAAGGCAGAACCTCGTTTTTTGAGGTACATAAACCCAGTTTGTGACCCACAAAGAACATTTCCAGTTGTAATTATACTGGCTGCACCATTGTTTTCAATTGACCATGATTCCTTAATCTTGGTATCTTGACATATAGTGGTCATTTTGACTCACTACAATATAATAATATGTATGTATGTATATATATATATATATATATATATACACACATATATATATATATATATATATATACACATATATATATATATACACACATATATATGTATACATATGTATATTTATGTATACATATGTATATTTATTTATACATATATGTACATATCCATTTTAAATTTCAAATAAACACAAATGTTGGGCTGCCGAATAGCATGCAAGCTAGCTGGTATTTTGGTATTTTGAGTTCAGTCAAAAGAGTTAAGTACACGTACTCTTTGAGAACGTATCATCTCCCTTCTCAACAAATGAACCACAAGTACTTCCCCCCAGAGCAGATAAACCTTTATAAAATTCTCTTCTCCTCTCAGCCAAACTTTGCATTGCATCAGTGAAGTAAAGGCAGCTTGTGGCGTCAATGGTGACGGTTTAGAAGTGAGGTGGGGGCGACCAGCGCAACAGCTGGTGATATATAAGCAGGGTTAAAAACTTGTATGATTAAAAAGACGGAAGACTTTGGTGAATGGAAGACCTAAAGCCAGCGTGCACATAAAGCCTGACTCTGACAACGACTCCACCAAGCAACAATTATTTTCTGTGAGCGATTCAAGGCATTTGTGCCGAGAGACACTTCAATCAGCCACTGAAGGTCAACGCCGCAGTGTCATTGTGAAGATGAGATTCGGTTCATTATTAGCAACTCTCGGCATCATCACTTGGATGAGCTCAGCCCATGCAAGTGAGTATTAAACAAGAACAAATTTGTTACTGAGCGTATACTTTGAAGGTTTGTCAAAGGGAAATAAAAGGTGTTTAATCTTTCTTGTCTTGTCAATGTGTCTTCTTTAGCCCAGGGAACTGTGTCAATCTGCTGTTTTCGGTTGTCCAACACCAGAGTCCGTGTTCAAAACGTTGCCAATTACACCATTGTGTCAGAAGGCGCCTGTCCCATCAAAGCTGTTGTGTAAGTGGGCCTGCATTTTCACATTGTGTAGAATGAAATCAACAGATTGTACACATGGGTGGGGTCATCCAGATTTGAACACATGCAGGCACACATGCACATTTACATCATAGTTTCTAGTTTTGGAGGAAGTCTTGGTACTTGGATGAAAACTGAATGAAAATACATGATGATGCCATTAATGATCACGCAACCCATTGCAGGTTTCAGACGAAAGTTGGAAAGACGATCTGCTCCAACCCTAACAGTGTTTGGGCAAAGAAAGCCATGCTGAAGGTGGACGACGAATCAAAGAGATTGCAAGGGATGCGAGTCACCGAGCAGGCGCCAACAGGTGGCATCATGCCAGCTGCAATGACTATGTCAACAAATGTAAAAAACGGAAGAAAGGCACAAAAGGAAGAAGAGGACGGAAGAACAAATCCAAGAGAGGGAGGAAGATGTGGAGGCAGAGAAAAATATATATATGCCTAAGGAATCATAAGTCCTGTTTGTACTGTCAGCACACATGTTTGTTTTATACTGGACTTGTCTGATGATTTCATATTAACAGTAAATACAACTGAAACAAAACATATTGTTATTAACTATTATTATTATTATTATTGTTGTTATTATTATTAATAGTGTCATTGTTATTATTGTTATTATTAATAAGAATAAGAATAATAACTTTTTTTACTATGACAATTTACTCTACAGGCTACCTTGTATGTAAATATGCTATGTTGACCATTGTATATGTAAATATTCAGCTATATTCAATATATTCTTTCCCAGTCACATTACAGTAAAGCCTCTCTGATCAAGTGATGTGTTGTGTGTTGTGTGTCTGACATACTGCAATATAATATGACCTATTTTAATCGGCTCAGTGTATAGGAAGTGAAGTTAAAGACCTAGAGCTAAACACACATACCGTCAGTAATCTGAGCGAGATGTACATGTAGTGCACAACAATGCAATGAATGCTTGTTTCATCCGATAAATGGTCCTAATTTTTGTAATTGGACACTGACAAAAAGGCTGCATGATTATTTAGTCTTACATTTCTTTTTTAATATCATGGCAACAACCCCTCCTCAGACTGTCTGTGTGCACCTTCACAGAAAAATGGCCATGGGGGTCGTGTGTTGCCAAGTTTCTTGACCAAAACAATAAAATATCTATTATATACGAGGTGTTTCATGTGATATAGTGAATGATTAACATGTGTCACATGTTATGTTACCTCAGGGTTTTGTATGTTTGGTGTTTCACTTGAAACGAAGACCAAACCACTGCACATCCTGAGGGTTAGGTTGTGTGTCTCTGTGTGTGTGTGTGTATATCTTTGTGAGGTCCAAAAAAAAAACCACATTTCGTCTGGGCCCCACAAAATGAAGGTGCCTTTTCAGGTTTAAGTCCTGGTTTAAGGGTTAGGGTTTGAATTGAGTTCAGGTTAGGGTGGAGTAACTGTAAGAGTTAAGGTCAGGCACTTAGTTGTGATGGTTAAGTTTAGGGTAAGGGGCTAGATGTGCAGTGGTAAGGGGCATTGTGTCAATGATGTGTCCTCACTAAGACATAAAAGTAAGTTTGTGTGTGTGTGTGTGTGCAGATGTAGCTGCCTAATTTGAAAGACGAGTGTTAGTAGAACTGTGTCCTCTTTTCTAAGAAACCTAAAAGCAATGTGAAACACTTTCAGTGGTAGCGATGTATGTTACAGAAAGTGTCGAATGCATTCACAATAAACGACATACACCAGTATTTTCATAATATCAAGAATTATATAAACAAAAACATGTGATTTGAACATCTCTTTTCACATTAGGTGGTCTGCACAGATACTCTCCATATGGACCATACACACTTACTGGGCTTGTTCTCTGGAGCACAGCACTCTCTTTTACTTTGTCAACAGAGACTGTGAAGAAGACAGTAATCATTGAAACTTGCTAATGCAAGCAGGTTGATGTATGACAGGTATGAAACATACAGGACCACAGCACGATCCACCTCACCGTCCAAGGTCAACAGGAACCTACTTTAATACGCACAACCTTCCTCCGCATGTATACTCGGACTCGGACAGTTGTCCAATTGCCTGTCTTAGCTCGATTAAACTGTACATGTAAACTTACTGACTGAAGCTTTTGTTTGCTAAATAACCACAAACTCCCTCGGGAGCCGAGAGATTCCGAGTGGCTATTATTTATATTCATCACACATGACTCCACATGAGCGCTAATTTCGCTTCACGTCCTGTGGAACAGTGTAAATGATCACTGGTTTAGGATCATTTGTAAAAATGAATGGCGACGATTGCTTTTTAAAACTAAAAATTGCCTTGCTTTTAAATGAGCAGGCCATTGCTGCATCATAATGTCATCTGATAAACAAATTCGAAAGACAATGGAAAAAACTGACAGTTAAAGAAAGATGGTGCAGCATTTCAGTTCATCACAGGAGTCAATGTGACCAAAACGAGAATATCTCAAGGGAAAAAAGGTTCAGACCAGAGAGACACATGTATGCAGAGAAACATAGAAACAGTAGAAAGTGTCAGAGACGATGGGTGTGTCGTGAAACACCAACGTATGCTGTGCATTTCACATTGTTCACAAGGGTGAGTAAGTTTGAGTAAGTAAGTGGTTAACCCCCTCAGGAAGAAAATCTCACACGCACACATTCACATGACTGCATGTAACATTTGACTGAACATTTACATTTACACATGCATTTAAGCCCCTTTTACTAGATACACTATGTGTATGACTACAGTCATACACATACGTAGCAATGGTTCGCCACTAGGAAAGGGGTGGGGAAAACCCATGACCCTGTGGTTTGGAGCAAACGTTGCGCCGACCTCAAACACTCTACACTCTAAGCCCCCCACACCTCCCCCAGTTATAGCACACTGAGCCTGAGCTGTACTTTCTCTTCCAACCCACACATTGTGAACAACTGCTCAACGGCTTTTTTTAGCACCGTAAACAATGCAAATTATTCCCCCCCGATCTTCCACCTGGGCAGCCGGAAGTCATTCATCCTAAGGCGTCCTTATGAGGGGGGGTGGAGGCGGTTCTTTGCAGATGCTCCTGTGCAAAACTGAGTTTAGGTTAATTTGAGAGTCTTAACTGTCTGTACATGTTAACTATGTCTCTGTATTTTTGCCCTGTGATAGGCTGAAGGTCAGTGTGTACAAATATTTTGTTACTGTACTTCACACATCTATACTTTACTTTGTTATTTATATTTCTAGCAACTTTTACTTTTACTCCACTACATTTCCTAACTAAAATCAGAAGACAAAGAGTTGGTCATGGTTGTGTTTATATAGCACTTTTCTAGTCTTGATGATCTGCTTGACACTGAAGTTTCACCCATTCACACATCTTTCATACCCATTCACACGCTGCAACATAGGGTTAAGTGTCTTGCTCGAGGACACATATACACTAGCAGAGCCAGGAACCGAACCTGCAACTTTCCAGTTGAAAGACAACTCGCACTGCCACTGAGCTTCCATGGCTCAATCCTAACGCCCCACTTTTTTTAATACTTTTACTTCTAAAACTCAAGTCCATTTTATGTCAGAAAATGACTTTTAATACTTAAGTACAGTAAATGTCATAAACTTTAAGACTTCTACTTAAGTAATGCTATAAAAATATGTGACTTCAACTTCTAGTATCCCTTTAAGGTATTTTATACAGGACTGGACAGTGTGTATACTGCCTCTCCTCCAGCTTCCCCAGCAACTTAAAGGATACTGATAATAGATGGATGGCATTTTTTTTATTTTCATCATTTGGTGTTGTGCATCACCTCTATATTTATAATGAACACAATCATGTTAATACCTTGCGATCAAATCCCACAAACCCTTTCAAACATTTAGTATACTCTTTATATTTTTAATGCAGTATTTCATTGGGAATGAAGATATTGTAGCAACCATGTTTATTCAAGTGAACAAAAAACAAAGTTACAGAATTGAGTTATTATGCACTGTCTACTTTAAAATGACCACCATCTTAGATTAGACATGAAACTTCATCAGAGAGTGGTGCAACGCTCAGTGATTCAAACTATATTCTGTTGATTCACATTGAGTAACATTGTAAGTGTGTCATTGCCACTTAGCCAAAGCGTCTTCACTTCCTCCTCTGCTGCCACTGCTTTTCTTAAAGCCATACTCACATTTTAAGAATCATCACTATTCCAGTACATCTACAACTATCATGATTATCTATCAATCTGTTAATAACCTATTCTGCAAATAATAATCACCAAAACATAGCCATTATGTGTATATGTATACATATATATATGTTTTATTCTTGCTCAGTATCATAGTACAAGGAACAGTGAAACCAGATTTACATATTTACATTTATACAAAACAAAAGTTCAGATTAAAATTAGGCAGAAAGGCAAATGGGGCTTCAGCCAATCCTAGCTGACATATAGGGCTAAAGGTGGGGTACAGGTGGCCAGTCCATCGCAGGGCCAACCCACAGAGACAAACAACCACTTTAGAATGTCTAAATAACATCTGTTTTTGGACTGTGAGGAGATCAGAGTACCCAGAGGAAAGCTCTGCACAAATGGGGAGAACGTGTAAAGTCCACACAGAATGGTCCTTCGTTCCGACCGGGATCCAAACCGATGACCTCCGCGCTGTGCGGCAACAGCGCTAGCCACTTACTGGCCATGTGGCCTGTTAATAAAGCTCTATGTTTTAGTTTATGTTTATGTTTATGTTTTTTTTAAAGGCCTCTTCTTTTTGTCTAGGAAGGCCATGCTCGTCTTCGTCCACAAACTGTGGGGGTCAGAGCAGATCCTGTAGCCATTTAGCGTGGTGAATCTGTTGTAAGTCACATCACAGAAAACACACAGTCAGTCACACGTTGCAACATTTCTTGTCTGTACAAAGAGCAGCTGTGAGTCATTTTAGGATGCACACAAGTCAAAGTCAGAGTATTCTCGTTTACTTACACCACTGCTTTCAGAGGACAGGGCGGCCGATGTTGAACGTAGTAAGACTGCAGACGGTTTTGATGGACTTCAGTGAGGGAAATTTTGCGGCAGCAACTTGCTATTCCACCTTTGAATAAACACACACAACACAGAAATCAGACTATCATCGTCACCACAATCCGTCACTAAATCAAACATTACACAGTATCTCAAACATTAGAAATCAAGAAATCTTCTTCTTGCCCTTACCTCGGGCTGAGACTGTAGACACCATGGCAGTTACAAGTAAAAGAGCGATAAAGCTGATATGTGTCATTGTGTGTGTGTGTGTGTTTGTGTGTCTAAAACAGAAATGGCAAACCCTTTTAAGCCCACCAACTCAGTCAACATTTTAATTTATGCCACTTGCAGCTTGAGAGTTGCTGCGCCCACAGAAATTCACATGGCTGGAAAGTAGAGAACACGTGTCCTCCCCCAGCAGCCCATGAGTGTGGTCCTCGCCGTTCTCATTTCTGGTGGTCGGAGGAAACATTTTCCACTGTTGTAGGACGTGGTTTGTGCATGCGATACACCTTCACTGCAAATGATCATGTGGAAAACACCACTGACACTGCATGCTGGGGGTCTTCTTTCGTCTTGTAGGAAAGCTGTTATACAAAGGACGGTTGAGGTGATTTCCTACACATGCACACATTCATATTCTTCATAGACACTGCATTGAATTCCCTTCATTTGAAGAACTACCTAATAGAAGCTCATCAAAGCATTAACCTTAACTTTAACCTAACCACAATTCAAACGTTAACCCTAAACGTGACTAGTTCCTCAGAAAACAAGGTTCTGCCTCATTAGCACCAGGTTTTGGTGGACTTTGACCCCCAACTACTTCAAAAGTACACAGCAAAAGTACTCCATACTACTTGTACATGACGTACATGAAGTACTTTGTCCAATATTCAACTTTTTGGCGTGAAAAGTGAGCTTTGCCCCTTGGTTACTTCACAGGTACACAGTAAAAGTACTTCATACTACTGGAGCATGAAGTACAAGAAGTACTTTGTCCAATAAAAATGAAACCATAAACTATTCATACATTTTTGAATTATTTTCCAAAAATGAAAGACTACAGCTCCATTACATACAATACGCTTTTACTCATGTTTCATTGTTAATTATTATTTGAATGTACGTTGTGATCGCGTTCGATAGGACTTTATTTTTGGTCTGGTCCGTGTCAGTACCATGGAAAAACAAGTGATGACTGGTTTGACCGCAGTGCTAAACACAAGTGAGCACACATGCATGCACACACGCACACACGCACACACACAGGTGTTTTTTTATTTTTAATTTTTTTGATACTTTGCAGATTTCTTTAATGGTAGATATAAAATACCATTCTGTTGGTCTTATGGCCTTTTTTAGACAAGTACATTTGAGGTCCATAAATAAAGACACTAATCCATCAACCAAATGTTGAGTTCCACTGAACCCCATATGGTTTGTGGTCACCTCAAGCCTTTCATTACAGGAAGAGACAACATTTGTGAGACCTATATTGTGTTACCATGTGGTAAAAGGCTTTGCTCAAAAACCATGTTGTCTACAATCCAAAATGGCTAAATCCCATTAGCAACCCATCTGGTTGTGTCAAGGAGAAGTATAATGGTATATTGAAGACTTTATGGGGAGATTTTATTTTACACATTTTACACATTTTAAACATCAAATTTGATACAGCAGTGAAAGGGAATTTTGTGGTAAATCCCTCAACTGTCATTGTAATAAAAAAAGGGGAAGCAAAAAATGCAGACGTTACATATGGCCTAGGAGAAAAGTTTTTGTTGTTGCCTGTTGTATCAAATACGCTTAAACATATATCATATCAAATTTTTTTTTTTTTTTTTTTTTTTTTTACATTTTGTTAAATTTGAATGTTCTCTCCATTATTTCTTGGGTCAGATATCATAGGGTTAAAGTATTTTCTGTGCACCAAACAGCAGAGGGACACAGTGAGCAGCTTTTGAACTTGACACAGCTTGAGTCAAGTTCACACTGCACAACTTTCAAAGTTGTGGGATCGCTGGTCAGGTTACACTACACGACTGACTTTCAACAGAGGGTCACACACACACACAGGTTTCACCACAATCCCCCGATTTGTTTGATCAAGAAAACAGACTATATTGCTCTTTTTCCTTTTCTGTCTGTCTGGTGGAACTGGGTTGTAGTACTGCAGGTGTGGCTGGAGATTTCACAGACTGAGATCTGATTTCCAGATTCTATTCTGCGATGATGTCAGCGAGGCATTGGCAAGCCTTTCTATCTGTCTTTGAGGATTTCATAGATAGACTGCTAATTAATTCATTTAATTTGGATGATATTGTGCATTTGATGAGCTGTTTAATAATGCTTTATATCATCCTTATCAAACCTCTGTTTCACCTTCATTGGCCTCCAATGCATGAATGTTAAAGTCATTCTTTTGTCACTAGTTGTGCAAGAAATGAGGTCAATTTATTTCATGTGATAGTACATCATAAAGTAGATTATCACATATGAAAATCTGCTTGTTGTATCACAGGTGAGCTAAATTGTAGCAAGTCTTAAAGGGTGAACCCATGAAAGATTATAACACGAGAGGCCATGACGCAGTGGAGAAATCTGTCTGCATTTGTTGAAATCCCCATAAAAACCCGTGATTTAGGCAAAATTGTCCTTGAAGTTCAGTTCTGCAACATTATCGTCAAGATTACAGTGAAACTGATACTTCATACTTCCTTCCTCATTTCAGGTAGTCACTTCTGCTTTCCAGTGACAACGAATGTCAGGCTTTCATTCAGAGAAAACCTAATCCAGTAAAGTTATGTCATCATATTTCAAGTTCAGCTGACAGTGGCTGGTGGCTTCACTGTCTTCGTCCCAAGGCTGCTTGCTTTGGGATACGTTATACGTTATTTTACACCTAATATTGTTTGAGGTAGACTTTTTTACACATATCACAGAAGCTTGATGGAGTGAAGGAGTTTTATAAAATCATGTGTAAATGATCCGCTGATAATTTGAAAAAAAGTAATACGTGGTAGTATGACTGTCCAAAATGAGTCAAAAAAGTCATAGTATAGTATGTCGTCCAAAATCACTCAAAAAAGTCATAGTATAGGATGTCGTCCAAATTTTGGACGGATTTTAGACGACATTCTATACTATGACTTTTTTGTCTAATTTTTGACGACATACTATACTATGAATTTTTTGAGTGATTTTGGACGACATACTATTTTATGACTTTTTTGTCTCATTTTGGACGACACACTAAACTATCACATTTTGGATTGATTTTGGACGACATACTATACTATGACTTTATTGTCTCATTTTGGACGAAATACTATACTATGACTTTTTTGAGTGATTTTGGACGACATACTATACTATGACTTTTTTGAGTGATTTTGGACGACATACTATACTATGACTTTTTTGAGTGATTTTGGACAACATACTATACTATAACTTTTTTGTCTCATTTTGGACGAAATATTATACTGTGACTTTTTTGAGTGATTTTGGACAACAGACTATACTATGTCTTTTTTAAATGATTTTGGACAACATACTATACTATGACGTTTTTGAGTGATTTTGGACAACATAATATACTATGACTTTTTGGAGGGATTTTGGACAACATACTATGCTATGACTTTTTGGAGTGATTTTGGACAACATACTATACTATGACTTTTTGTCTCATTTTGGACGACATACTATACTATGACTTTTTTTAGTGATTTTGGACGACATACTATACTATGACTTTTATCTAATTTTAGACGACATACTATACTATGACTGTTTTGAGTGATTTTGGACGACATACTATACTATGACTTTTAGTCTAATTTTTGACGACATACTATACTATGAATTTTTTGAGTGATTTTGGACGACATACTATTTTATGACTTTTTTGTCTCATTTTGGACGACACACTAAACTATCACATTTTGGATTGATTTTGGACGACATACTATACTATGACTTTATTGTCTCATTTTGGACGAAATACTATACTATGACTTTTTTGAGTGATTTTGGACGACATACTATACTATGACTTTTTTGAGTGATTTTGGACGACATACTATACTATGATTTTTTTGAGTGATTTTGGACAACATACTATACTATGACTTTTTTGAGTGATTTTGGACAACATACTTTATTATGACTTTTTTGAGTGATTTTGGACAACATACTATACTATAACTTTTTTGTCTCATTTTGGACGAAATATTATACTGTGACTTTTTTGAGTGATTTTGGACAACAGACTATACTATGTCTTTTTTAAATGATTTTGGACAACATACTATACTATGACGTTTTTGAGTGATTTTGGACAACATACTATGCTATGACTTTTTGGAGTGATTTTGGACAACATACTATACTATGACTTTTTGTCTCATTTTGGACGACATACTATACTATGACTTTTTTTAGTGATTTTGGACGACATACTATACTATGACTTTTATCTAATTTTAGACGACATACTATACTATGACTGTTTTGAGTGATTTTGGACGACATACTATACTGTGACTTTTTTGTCTCATTTTGGGCGACACACTAAACTTTTTGGAGTGATTTTTGACTACATTCTATACTATGACTTTTTGGAGTGATTTTGGGACGACATACTATACTATGACTTTTTTGAGTGATTTTGGACAACATACTATACTATGACTTTTTTGAGTGATTTTGGACGACATACTATACTATGACTTTTTTGAGTGATTTTGGACAACATACTATACTATGACTTTTTTGAGTGATTTTTGACGACATACTATACTATGACTTTATTGTCTCATTTTGGACGAAATACTATACTATGACGTTTTTGAGTGATTTTGGACAACATACTATACAATGACTTTTTTGAGTGATTTTGGACAACATACTATACTATAACTGTTTTGTCTCATTTTGGACGAAATATTATACCATGACTTTTTTGAGTGATTTTGGACAACATACTATACTATGACTTTTTTGTCTCATTTTGGACGACATACTATACTATGACTTTTTTTAGTGATTTTGGACGACATACTATACTATGACTTTTATCTAATTTTAGACGACATACTATACTATGACTGTTTTGAGTGATTTTGGACGACATACTATACTGTGACTTTTTTGTCTCATTTTGGGCGACACACTAAACTTTTTGGAGTGATTTTTGACTACATTCTATACTATGACTTTTTGGAGTGATTTTGGGACGACATACTATACTATGACTTTTTTGAGTGATTTTGGACAACATACTATACTATGACTTTTTTGAGTGATTTTGGACGACATACTATACTATGACTTTTTTGAGTGATTTTGGACAACATACTATACTATGACTTTTTTGAGTGATTTTTGACGACATACTATACTATGACTTTATTGTCTCATTTTGGACGAAATACTATACTATGACGTTTTTGAGTGATTTTGGACAACATACTATACAATGACTTTTTTGAGTGATTTTGGACAACATACTATACTATAACTGTTTTGTCTCATTTTGGACGAAATATTATACCATGACTTTTTTGAGTGATTTTGGACAACATACTATACTATGACTTTTTTGTCTCATTTTGGACGAAATATTAAACTATGACTTTTTTGAGTGATTTTGGACGACATACTATACTATGACATTTTTGAGTGATTTTGGACGACATACTTTACTATGACTTTTATGAGTGATTTTGGACAACATACTATACTATGACTTTTTTGTCTCATTTTGGACAACATACTATACTATGACTTTTTTGAGTGATTCTGGACGACATACTGTACTATGATATTTTTGACTCATTTTGGACCACATACTATACTATGACTTTTTTGACTCATTTTGGACCACATACTATACTATGACTTTTTTGAGTGATTTTGGACGACATACTTTATTATGACTTTTATGAGTGATTTTGGACGACATACTATACTATGACATTTTGGAGTGATGTTCGACGACATACTACACTATGACTTTTTTGAGTGATTTTGGACAACATACTATACTATGACTTGTATTGTATTGTCATTGTATAATATTTCGCCCAAAATGAGACAAAAAAGTCATAGTATAGTATGTCATCCAAAATGAGACAAAAAAGTCATAGTATAGTATGTTGTCCAAAATCACTCCAAAAAGTCATAGCATAGTATGTTGTCCAAAATCCCTCCAAAAAGTCATAGTATAGTATGTCGTCCAAAATGAGACAAACAAGTCATAGTATAGTATGTCGTCCAAAATGAGACAAAAAAGTCATAGTATAGTATGTCGTCCAAAATCACTCAAAACAGTCATAGTATAGTATGTTGTCCAAAATCACTCAAAAAAGTCATAGTATAGTATGTCGTCCAAAATGAGACAAAAAAGTCATAGTATAGTATCTCGTCCAAAATGAGACAAAAAAGTCATAGTATAGTATGTCGTCCAAAATGAGACAAAAAAGTCATAGTATAGTATGTCATCCAAAATTAGACAAAAAAGTCATAGTATAGTATGTCGTCCAAAATGAGACAAAAAAGTCATAGTATAGTATGTCGTCCAAAATGAGACTAAAAAGTCATAGTATAGTATGTCATCCAAAATGAGACAAAAAAGTCATAGTATAGTATGTCGTCCATAGTATATAGTATCTCGTCCAAAATACTCAAAGGAGTAGCAGTATATTGGGCTGTTGTTTAGCTCACTTGGTAGTGCTCCCGCGCCATGTGCAGGTGACAGTACTCACTGCAAGTGGCCGGGGTTCGAGTCCTGCCTCAGGCAGTGCATTTCTGCATGTCACTCTGCCTCTCCATTTCCAGTCTTTATCTCCCCACTGCACTATTGTTTAAAGGCGACAAAAAAAAGCCATAGTATGTCGTCCAAAATCACTCAAAAAAGTCATAGTATAGTATGTCGTCAAAAAGGTCATAGTGTAGTATGTCATCCAAAATGAGACAAAAAAGTCATAGTATAGTATGTCGTCCAAAATGAGACAAAAAAGTCATAGTATAGTATGTCGTCCAAAATCACTCAAAACAGTCATAGTATAGTATGTCGTCCAAAATGAGTCAAAAAAAGTCATAGTATAGTATGTCGTCCAAAATGAGACAAAACAGTCATAGTATAGTATGTTGTCCAAAATCACTCAAAAAAGTCATAGTATAGTATGTCGTCCAAAATCACTCAAAACAGTCATAGTATAGTATGTTGTCCAAAATCACTCAAAAAAGTCATAGTATAGTATGTAGTCCAAAATGAGTCAAAAAAAGTCATAGTATAGTATGTCGTCCAAAATGACTCCAAAAAGTCATAGTATAGTATGTCGTCCAAAATCTGTCAAAAAATTCATAGTATAGTATGTCGTCCAAAATCACTCAAAAAAGTCATAGTATATAGTATGTCGTCCAAAATACTCAAAAGAGTAACAGTATATTGGGCTGTTATTTAGCTCACTTGGTAGTGCTCCCGCACAATGTGCAGTTTATAGTGTTCACTGCAGGTGGCCCTGGTTCGAATCCTCCATCAGGCACCACTTTCCTGCAATTGTGAATTTCTCTGTGAGATGAATAAAGTATCTATCTATCTATCATGTCACTCCCCCCCTGCCTCCCCATTTCCAGTCTTTATCTCCCCACTGCACTATTGTTTAAAGGCGACAAAACTCCCTAAAAAAAAAGTCATTGTATAAAGAAGTCATAGTTTGTCGTCCAAAATCGCTCCAAAATGTCATAGTATAGTATGTCGTCCCCATTTCCAGTCTTTATCTCCCCACTGCAGTACTGTTTAAAAGCGACAAAACGCCCTAAAAAAAAAAGTCATGGTATAAAGAAGTCATAGTATGTCGTCCAAAATGAGACAAAAAAGTCATAGTATAGTATGTCGTCCAAAATTACTCCAAAAAGTCATAGTATAGTATGTCGTCCAAAATCAGTCAAAAAAGTCATAGTATAGTATGTCGTCCAAAATCACTCAAAACAGTCATAGTATAGTATGTCGTCCAAAATCCCTCAAAAAAATCATAGTACAGTATGTCGTCCAGAATCACTCAAAAAAGTCATAGTATAGTATGTTGTCCAAAATGAGACAAAAAAGTCATAGTATAGTATGTTGTCCAAAATCACTCATAAAAGTCATAGTAAAGTATGTCGTCCAAAATCAGTCAAAAAAGTCATAGTATAGTATGTCGTCCAAAATCACTCATAAAAGTCATAATAAAGTATGTCGTCTAAAATGAGACAAAAAAGTCATAGTATAGTATGTCGTCCAAAATCACTCATAAAAGTCATAATAAAGTATGTCGTCCAAAATCACTCAAAAAAGTCATAGTATAGTATGTGGTCCAAAATGAGTCAAAAAAGTCATAGTATAGTATGTGGTCCAAAATCAGTCAAAAAAGTCATAGTATAGTATGTCGTCCAAAATCACTCATAAAAGTCATAATAAAGTATGTCGTCCAAAATGAGACAAAAAAGTCATAGTATAGTATGACGTCCAAAATCACTCCAAAATGTCATAGTATAGTATGTCGTCCAAAATCACTCAAAAAAGTCATAGTATAGTATGTGGTCCAAAATGAGTCAAAAAAGTCATAGTATAGTATGTGGTCCAAAATGAGTCAAAAATATCATAGTACAGTATGTCGTCCAGAATCACTCAAAAAAGTCATAGTATAGTATGTTGTCCAAAATGAGACAAAAAAGTCATAGTATAGTATGTTGTCCAAAATCACTCATAAAAGTCATAGTAAAGTATGTCGTCCAAAATCACTCAAAAATGTCATAGTATAGTATGTCGTCCAAAATCAGTCAAAAAAGTCATAGTATAGTATGTCGTCCAAAATCACTCATAAAAGTCATAATAAAGTATGTCGTCCAAAATGAGACAAAAAAGTCATAGTATAGTATGTCGTCCAAAATGAGACAAAAAAGTCATAGTATAGTATGTCGTCCAAAATGAGACAAAAAAGTCATAGTATAGTATGTGGTCCAAAATGAGTCAAAAAAGTCATAGTATAGTATGTGGTCCAAAATGAGTCAAAAAAGTCATAGTATAGTATGTTGTCCAAAATCACTCCAAAAAGTCATAGTACAGTATGTCGTCCCAAATCACTCAAATAAGTCATACTATAGTATGTCGTCCAAGATGAGACAAAAAAATCATAGTATAGTATGTCGTCTAAAATGAGACAAAAAAGTCATAGTATAGTATGTCGTCCAAAATGAGACAAAAAAGTCATAGTATAGTATGTCGTCCAAAATGAGACAAAAAAGTCATAGTATAGTATGTCGTCCAAAATGAGACAAAAAAGTCATAGTATAGTATGTCGTCCAAAATGAGACAAAAAAGTCATAGTATAGTATGTGGTCCAAAATGAGTCAAAAAAGTCATAGTATAGTATGTGGTCCAAAATGAGTCAAAAAAGTCATAGTATAGTATGTTGTCCAAAATCACTCCAAAAAGTCATAGTACAGTATGTCGTCCCAAATCACTCAAATAAGTCATACTATAGTATGTTGTCCAAGATGAGACAAAAAATCATAGTATAGTATGTCGTCTAAAATGAGACAAAAAAGTCATAGTATAGTATGTCGTCCAAAATTAGACAAAAAAGTCATAGTATAGTATGTCGTCCAAAATGAGACAAAAAAGTCATAGTATAGTATGTCGTCCAAAATGAGACAAAAAAGTCATAGTATAGTATGTCGTCCAAAATGAGACAAAAAAGTCATAGTATAGTATGTCGTCCAAAATGAGTCAAAAAAAGTCATAGTATAGTATGTCGTCCAAGATGAGACAAAAAAATCATAGTATAGTATGTCGTCTAAAATGAGACAAAAAAGTCATAGTATAGTATGTCGTCCAAAATTAGACAAAAAAGTCATAGTATAGTATGTCGTCCAAAATGAGACAAAAAAGTCATAGTATAGTATGTCGTCCAAAATGAGACAAAAAAGTCATAGTATAGTATGTCGTCCAAAATGAGACAAAAAAGTCATAGTATAGTATGTGGTCCAAAATGAGTCAAAAAAGTCATAGTATAGTATGTGGTCCAAAATGAGTCAAAAAAGTCATAGTATAGTATGTTGTCCAAAATCACTCCAAAAAGTCATAGTACAGTATGTCGTCCCAAATCACTCAAATAAGTCATACTATAGTATGTTGTCCAAGATGAGACAAAAAATCATAGTATAGTATGTCGTCTAAAATGAGACAAAAAAGTCATAGTATAGTATGTCGTCCAAAATTAGACAAAAAAGTCATAGTATAGTATGTCGTCCAAAATGAGACAAAAAAGTCATAGTATAGTATGTCGTCCAAAATGAGACAAGAAAGTCATAGTATAGTATGTCGTCCAAAATGAGACAAAAAAGTCATAGTATAGTATGTCGTCCAAAATGAGTCAAAAAAAGTCATAGTATAGTATGTCGTCCAAAATGAGACAAAAAAGTCATAGTATAGTATGTCATACAAAATGAGTCAAAAAAGTCAAAGTATAGTATGTCGTCCAAAACGAGTAAAAAAAAAGTCATACTATAGTATGTCGTCGAAAATGAGTCAAAAAAGTCAAAGTATATATACTTTGACTTTTTTGACTTTTTTAGTTTTTTTTTAGTCAAAAAGTCATAGTATATCGGGGCGGCGTTTAGCTCACTTGGTAGTGCTGCTAAGTTATACCCAGGTATGTCGTCCAAAATGTGACAAAAAGTCATACATTAGTATGTCGTCCAAAATACGACAAAAAACTCATAGGTTAGTATTTCGTCCAAAATGTAACAGAAATGTCATATTTTTGTATGTTGTCCAAAATGTGTCAGAAAAGGCATATTTCGGTATGTCGTTTTGGTAGGTACTTAGCATCAGTTATTAATGGAATTTAAAGTAATATTTTACTGATTTGCATTTACCTTTGCATTACAAGGATAGAATAGATGTACTATTTTTGAAAAATTGGGCTTCCCAACCACAGTTTCCCCTGAGTCGAGAAATATCTTTATCCTTCTTTTTGTTACGTGCCCACCAGTGACTCAACTCAGGGGAGACAATTTTTCAAAAATACTACCTCTATTCTAGTAATACATAGCTACAGTAAATGCAAATTGATGAAGTATTCCTTTAAGTTACTGTTGGAACTTGCAGGGCCCTGTGATGGACTGGCAACCTTTCCAGGCTTGTCCAGTCTGCTGGGATTGAGGAGGATAAAGCATTAGAAGATGGATGGAACTTGCATTTGACTAAAAGAAAAATATGATGAGACCCAATGTTCATATCTAAAGTAACTCACTGAAAGTACCTTTTTTCCTTGGTACCTTGGTTTCAAACCAATGCAGCTCTGCAATCAACTAAATCTCACTGTTGAATTGTAAGTGGAAAAAAAATCATCTTCTTTGTTTAAAATATAAAACAACATTTGGAGTTGCAGTATCGGTTTAGTGTTTCCACCTTTTCTTTTCTTTTGCAGTTGTGAACAAGTCAGGGCTTGTATCTTCAGTGTGTCAGAGCTTTCACCCACACATGGGTGGAGAATGCGCGGAAATCTGTGGTAAAAAAGTCTTGGGATCTCCTTCCTTCCCCTTTTCTCACCCGTGCACTGATCATGATGTCAACACCAGAAAGATGACACGTTGGTCAGCATGATGAGGACATGATACAGCTTTAAGTTTTAGGGTCAAGATAGACTGGGCGTTAATGCATATAATCATATAGATATCAAATATCTGACCTTAAAGAGAAACATTATCATCCAGACGAAAACTCCCACAGTGCACAGGTTGATTTCAATCATGTGTGCACTGGGATGCCTCAATCATGTGGTTATTCCTGTAATTTCACTCGTTCTGTTGCAGCCGGCAAATCAGCATCTCTGTCACCAGAGAGGAGAGAAAATGCCTGTAAAATGCCTGTAAATGTTACTTTAAACATGTTTTATACTGTTCAAATGTCCAATTTAACACAACTAATACAACTACAGTGGGCTTTTTTTGTTTGTTTATTTTAAATAAATCGTTTTGTTTTTCTTCATTTTCAATTGTTAATACACTATTTTAACATGTAGTACATTTCAAATAACTGCCAGATATTGAAAGTTATTCTGGAAAAATGTGCAAAAGCGCTTACTCACAGGATAATTTTATGGTTCATGGTTAAAATAAGCAAAAACAAAGTCCAGGCGGACATTTTGAGGCTTAGTTGTTAAAGGGTTAACAACTAATACCTCAGTTGATAACAATATGATAATCGATTTATTATCTGTACACTGCATTAATCTTAAATCTAAATAATAACGAAAGTAAAACGAAATCACTTTTGTGTACTTTCACCAGTCAGCTCTTTGATGATGATCTGATGTTGCAATTGCAATTCCAAAAAATGGAAATGATGAGCTACCGTTTCCATCTTTATCCCACCCTGACACACGCATACGCACACTGTAGAAAACCCGAAGAGACATCCTGTTGTCTTGGTCATTGGTTCCTCTTTTTATGGTATAAAACATGGGGGTCAAGTCTGAGGAGATCAGTCGTCTCCATCTGCCTCTTCTGTATTAAACCTCTGGATCATCTCACACACTGACCATGCAGCTGTGCATCAGAAGTCTCGCATGCCTGGCCGTCCTTGTTGGGATTCTGGCAACACAAACAACGTTGTCTTGTAAGTTGACAATTAAGAGTTTGTGGACTGCATCACATTGTCAGTGTTTAAGAACCTGTACGTTAACGTATACCTTTGAAATGCACTCTCATAACAGAATGTTCTTTTTTGTTTCCTTACAAAAGTTCCAGTGAAGGTAACCAATTGCTGCACTAAGGTCAGCACTATGAAAATCACGGCTCAAATCATCGGCTACAAGATCCAGAAGAAGAATCTGCCCTGTGTCCGTGCAGTCATGTAAGAACCACCTCTGCTGTTCTGACCTATGATCACAGTCTGCATGAATGCAGCGTGATTTTGTCAAAACTGGACTGGAGGTTGTGACTAAACGTTTCTTTTTCTTCATCTCCCGCAGATTTGAGACGACAGAAGGAGAAGTCTGCAGCCACTGGAGAGAGGAATGGGTTTTCGAGAAGATCAAGCAGCTAGAGTGAGTCAAATTAATTCCACTCGTGTTTTACTGTCATGTTAACATGTTGATATATTTCCTGTGAACATCTCAGACTGTTCTTTTAACTGTTATCTGTTGTTTGTGTGTTTTACAGGCAGATCCGCAGAGCCAACAAGACTGCTCCTGCCACTACAACCTCCAGCTCCTAGAAAGCACTTGTCGCCATCAGAAACCCTTATATTGAATTAATTTAACATATCTTAATGCCCCCTCCAATGCTATTTTGTCATATTTAATATTTATTATTATTAGCGCTATTTATTTGTTATGCCATCTCCTTTATAATCTGTAACCAGTTGTTGAGTTAACATGAGACAAGATTACAGATGCAAAACATGTCCATAATGTGCACTTCCTCTGCTCTTTAGATGAAATAAAATGTCGTTTTCATCAACCGTCCCTGTTGTTTATTGATCGTTCATAAATGTCACATGACCATAAACATCTCTTAATGTAGAAGACAGAGGCACAGGTCAACTCTGCCATCTGGTGGAGACTTGAAGTCACTGCAGAGTGGTTTCTTTATAAGAATTCTGTCACCATCTGGAGCACCACCTACTTCCTTTCTCCAAGCAGGGTCGGAGTAGACTCAGTGTGAAAGGGTTTTCCCCTTCTGAAGTCAGTGTACCTCTTGAATTGTTAAATAAGCGACATGACACATTTCAGTGACACGGTGTTGTAGTTTAAACAAATCTGGACAACAGCAACGCAGTTCCATTAAGTACATTTATTTGCATATGAGAATTCTTGTATACTGTATTCTACAGATATTATATAGAGGCAAGTGAAAGGCACTTTTTTTTTTTTTTTTACGTTTTCAGAGATTTCACCAACAGTTAACATCAATTTCAGGCAGTGGTACTGGCACTTTTACCATTTCAGTGCTACATGTCTTTTCCCTAATATTGACTCTCTGTGCTGTCAAAGAGTCTTTCTGCAGCACTTCCATCATTAAATGAAGGATTTTCTCTTTTCTTCATCGGAGTTCCGACTGTAGCTGTAGCTGAGTCGGCCTTGGACATCTTCTTCAGTTTGGAGCTGTAGAATAAAAATATATATATACTTATAAATCCTCTTCACGCACAATGATTCTCCCCTTGATTTGGAAAGCTCTAAGTAAGCTAAAGTAGTTCATACTTGAAAGTGGAAAGGCATCTCTTACCTGAGTAATTCCAGCGTTTTCCTCACCCACTCATCCCTCCGAGTCGCGCATATCTCATTGTTCTTCACCGTGTAGAAACTACAACAAAGACAATAAAGATTTATTTCATTCTCCCCTGACATGCTTTATTCTCTAATTTCAATACGGACACTATTTTTGTTAACCTATTGTGAAGATGATTTGAGACATTTCCTCCTGCAAATCTAAGGTTATGTAACAAACTTTAAATGAAAGATGATGATTTGGCATGTGGAATATTTGATGATGGTACTTGGCAAAAATACACACTTTCTTTTTTAAAGTTTTTGACAGTTTTGCAGCTTAAATATTTCATTAGTCTTTAAAAAAATATATTTCTTTATTGAGTTATGTGGCACCAAGTCGTCCTGACAGAATGCCATATTATGTCACATTATGCAAACGCAACATTGGTACAACTTCCCACAAGTTTTTAATTAAATAATAATGAAATGAAATGTCAAGTGAATATAATCTGGAATAAATGCAGACGGTGCAGTGTCTTCGTCACAAGTCTTACATGATCGCCTCCATGTGACAGTTTTCCTTCATGGTTTGTTCTCTGAAGCCCTTGATGCGCTGGAAAGGCACCGGCTTTCTGTTGTATCTCGTACAACATGCTCTGCTCATTTGGGAACCTGCGACACACAAACACACACAAACACAAACACACACACGACACATTGTTATTGATCAGTTCAACTCATTACGGCGCAAAGTTGAACCGAGAGCGGTTCAATGTCACAAAGTGAACTCACAGGTCGCTGGAGCTGGACTGAGTGGGCCCAGCATGAAGAAGAGGACAAAGGTTGTCACGGCGATCATGCCTCCTGGAGCCATGTTGACGGAGCGTGGTTTACAGAAAACTTAGCGAATACATAACGGCATATACAGTATATATACACTATCCAGGACACGTGTTTTAAAACCTGTGGCTTCTAAATTGAGGACAGGAAACCCACGATGACATCAAAGTTGCTGACTTTGCCCTTTGATTACAGATCAAGGATACAACTTTCCAAAGTACAACATTGAGATTGTTTGTGGGGACGCAAAAGTGTCTCTGTGGAACTGTGGCACTAACGGAGAAAGTTCACGTATTCTCCCGGGGCTTTTATCTATATTTATGCTTTTCAGGTTAATAACCGAACAGTGACGTTCTCCATGTACAGCACATTCTAAGTGTGACTCCATCTTAATTTAGATTCCTCCGCAGCTGCTTTTGTATTATTGCTGCGGATTTAGCTCTCACATATTCCAGCATAACTGGCTTCGGTGAAATCTGTCTTGTGTGGGGGTCCTCAAAATCCAACGTGATGTCCACTGCCCGTGATTTGAAATTGTAGCTTGAAGCTGTATTCAGGGGTGTTTTACATAATCAGCAAGTCTTGAGATTGTTTTGTGGTGAGGACTGATGGAGTATGAGAGAGGCTTGTCAAAAACCCCTTGCTTGTTAGCATGACCTACTTAAGCTGCAGAAAGCTGACACCTCCAAATGTTACACAGCTGACCTAGATAGGTAGAACATCTTTAAGTAGTAAATGCTCCATAAAGGCAGTGTATGTCTTCAAACAGCACCAGCAGTGAATGGTCCGTTTTTTAAAGACTAAATACTGTGGACGCTTCCGACACATTCATGAATGAATGCACGGCGTACAATTACTCCGGGGCCTCACCTACACCGTGTACACGACTTAGCTGCGTCTTTCTATTTTGCACTCACTGTGGAGTGACACTCGACTAATCCATCCCTGAAGGACAAATATGATTTTCCCTTCCCGGGGAAACTGGGCAGCGGCAGATGCCGATTCAGAGTCTTGCTCAAGGACATTCTGAGATACAGATGCTTGTCATCATAGTGTGGACTCAGCTGGTGTCAGGGCCGAAAGAGTAATTATGGTTTATTTAGTACGCCACGGCGCTTCACAAAAAGGTCGATGTATTGAATAACACCAAAAACATGGACGTGCACACGCAGACCTCAGGTGACGCTCGAGCGTGTGTGGCCCCAAGTGAAAGTGCTTTCATCGCCTACATGCTGCTTGAAATGTCACCTCAACTCCCATAATCGTCATAATATTAAAAGAGCCCTCTTTCTAATACTCCTACTAGATTTTTTAATCATTATTTGCAAAAGTGACCAGGGTGACAACATGTTACATACATTTAACAAAGCAAATGAGGGCATTATGATAACAGCAGTAAAATATCATTTGTTAAGTCGAGTTTTCAAAAGTTTATTTAGAGAACCAAGTCAGAAAAAGTGGTCTGTTTGACAGAATTGTATCTGGTTGTTGGACTACATCTAATGGTATGTATTATTAGGATATTGGGCTGGTTTTTAAATGCTACTGTATTCAAATATTTGGATTTTTTTAGAGTGACTAGAAGTGGTTGGTGGTGTTTCCGTGGCAGTTCAAGTGATGAGAGGTTTCCGAGCAGACACACACACACACACATAGACGAGGAGGTGGGAATGTTGTGGTCTGTGATTGATGATAAGACACTTGTGATGGCCTTGGACCGGGGAGGGGAAGACCCCCATGGCATGAAAGTGACTGTCTGTTGTATTTAATGTGCAGTGAGTGATCTAAGAGTTTCATTCTATAAAGGTTGTGCTGTGTACAGTAGGTTCTATGGATGAATTTGTACTGACTATGTTGAAGTTTGACTATTTATTGACCTTGTGAATGTGTTATCACAGATACTTGATATTCCCATTCAAAGACTGGATGTGGAAGGTTATTGTGTCTTTAATCTATGTCTATATATAAAAAATTGTGGGATGATAAGAGTGCAGCTTTCCCTTGCTGTTACTGTATGAATATTATATTTCTATTTGACTATTTATTTCATTTATAGTTTATTTGGAAGGGAGCATGCATGTTAATGGCATTTTCAAGATGTAAGATATGTAAACACACACACCCATGCAGTACATCCATGCACATACAGTATTTCATATGGTAAGAATGAGTTATGGTCAAATAAATGTCCTAGATGTGTGATTTTTCTATGAGGTGAATGATAAGGGTTTATTTTCAAGGTTGTTCCATATCGGTCGGTGTGTTTATTTGGAGATATCCTGTGATTTGACTGGATTTCCACCAAACTGTCAGAGTCATTGCTCTGAATGGATTTTTAAAGCAATTCTAATAGACTCGTGAGCAACAGGAGGTCCGATCTTGGCAGGCGTACTTTTCTATGTCCAACATATGGTCTCTGTAGGTTTAAAAAGTGTCCGTGTAGATATTAAGCTACATGTCAGTGATGTTTTTGGTCTGTGGAAACACAATCCAAAATTAGTTTTGACTCTTCTGAGTTTTGACATCTCGTGAGAGCTTGAGATCCTCACTCATTATGTTCTTGGTATGACTCAACCAACTTATGCCGTCCTTGAGAAATCCTGTCCTCCCACATTTCAGTCAGGCCCACACATCTTCAGTTCAACACATCACATCACACGAGCTCACGCCACATTTCACATGATGTCTGCCGTGTAGATACTGGCCCCCGATGGATGCCAAGCAAGATGAACGGATGTCAGCAACATGGATATTTATCACACATGGATTGCGATCCATATTTAAATTTGCACATCAGATTGTTCTTTTATATATAACACGTTTTACAGTAAGTGCATGTCTTTAATCATTTTCACACAATATTGTCACGCAACAGAGGATATACAGTAGGAGGCGTGACGTACATAAACACAGCAAACAAAAGTGAGATAGTGAGGAATGTTTTCAAAACATCAGATGCAGGCTTCTATCATTTATTGCATGTTATGATAAAGATAAAGTGGACAGTGACCTCACATTCTTTAACCATTGTCCTGTACACTCTTACTTTAAACTTTTCAAACTACTTTAATCAGTTATTCTTTTTGTAGCTCAAACAATTTGTCAATTAACCATTTAGCGCATCAACAAATAAATCTGATATTATTTTGAGAATCGATTTATTGTTAAAATCAAACCATGGCAACAATTCTGTGTCAGTATCTCGAACAAAAATATTGTTTTCTGTATTAAATCGAATGGATTAATTAGGAAAATAAATAGCACATTAATAGCAGCCATTAATTGTTCCAAAGAATGACAATCGACCAATATGTGAAGTAAAGAGAACACACTTTGTTTGTTTATTTAGCAAACCGCTAACACAACACTGAAAAAACACGGTCTATCAACTTGCTTGGCTGATCTATCCCCATTTAAGTCCAGTGCTCACATCCATTTTAGCCGCTATATGCTAAAATGGATATTTTATTGCTGTAAACCAGCTTCAAATACCAAAAGACGCTGTAAAATCGAAACAATGAGCTGAAAGGTAGGTGCTATTATTAAAAGTAGCATAAACCTAAGTTAAATACCTCATTAGAATAATTATACGATTCCTCTACAAAAAAATCCTCACAACTGCCACTCAAATTTGATCAGAACTTCACAGATGATCTCGATGATCAGAAGACAAACACGTAGTCAAATAACATTTTAGTATTTAGCTGCTCTACTGGCAGCTGCAACATTTCAGTCAGTGTGTTTGAGTGGGTGTTTTTCTCTTCCTGCCTTTTCTCTCCACCCCCCCCCCCCCCTTTCAGGACTCAAACTGATGGAGAGAGAGGGCAAGAAAGGAGGAGAGAGAAGGGGAGATGAGGGAGGGTGAGGGTAAAGAGAGAGGGTCGCCATTGAGTTGTCCACCCACACAAGGACCCCTCTGGTCACCTGCGTGGGTTTGGTCAGAAAAGAAAGGCAAAAACACACACACACACACACACACATTTACAAAGAAAACGAAAACACGACAGCCTTCTCACCCTGAATGTCAAATGCAGCAAAGGAGCTTGGAATAAAAGTTTTATTTTTTTTTATTCAATTAGCATGAAACTTCCTCAAACTACAAAAAAGGGTATTGTCAGTCTGTTAAAAGTACTTCACAGCCGTCAGTGAAGAGTCTCGGCAGCGAGGGAGTCAGCACGGAGATGAGAAAGCTCTTTGAGCATTTGGCTTTAGCGTGTTCTTTGGAATAAAGCGTAGTTTGTCATAATTAGCATTATTCCAGACTGTCAGACCCGTGAGGTGCAGAAAACAATGCGCTCTTCAATATTTTATTAAGGAGCTATGGTAAATTACTTGATGTGCAATTATGTGAGGCTGGCAGATTCTGTCTTCACCATCTCCTCCTACATCCCATCTGCCCCATGTGTCCTGAGTGTGGGTGACTGAAGCTGCAGGGGGGGGGGGGGGGCGGGGGGATGAGGAATTTATTGTGGAAGAATTATAAGAAAACTTGTGATGTAACAGTCAAAGTTGCACTTGTGCTATAACACCCTTGTCTCTGCCAACAGACCAAATAGCAAAAGATAAAAGAGGGGAAAGTATAGAATGTGACACCGGGAAGAGCCCAGAGGTATTTTATTCTAGCAGAGCCGGTCGACCTCCTGGTCAAGAAGACCCTGGAGAATACAGTGAGGAGGTGAGGAGAACACAGGGGGGTAGAGCAGCGGTAGAAAGAGTAGTATTTTTAGGGTGGTCTGTTATCTGCGGAGATGGGGCTTGTGGTATCACAGCCAGGTCACATCGCTGAGAGGGAAACAGTCTGGGCTGTCTGCCGCGATGGAAGATAAGGAGGAACAGAACAATGAGTTCTCCCTGTCTTTCTCTCTGTCTCTCTCTCTGTCTCTCTCTCTCTCCTCGTCTCTGTGGAACACACAAACTCAGAAACTTCGTAACCACATCCACAGGAAGACGCACAGCAACTTCACACTCACACATCCTCCCACAGACACTCTGACATGTTAAAGGTACGTAGTGCAAGAAATGCATTGAATGAAGTCATTAAATGATGAGGAAAGTAAGCGTTAGACTGAAATGCTGGCTACGCTAACAATGGTGCAGGCGGTATATATTCACAATTTAAATTTCCAATTTACAGCCTCGCGAAATCTGTTTATGTTTTGGTCTGTTGCGCCACCCACCCAGTAACGCACCTCGTAGCACTTCGCGTTGCCAGCAGAATTACTCAAACACAGCGAGCTGCAGCTACGAGAGGGAAATGCCTAATGTTAGCAACCCTAAAAGAGTTCACTGCCCCTTTAAAAAAAAAACCCTCTAGACCAGAGGAGATGAAGAACAAGGGTTGGCATTGGAGATGTTTGAAAAATGCAACTGAGGTTCAGCCAACGTTAACTAAACCCTTCTCTCTCTGTCTCTCCCTCTATTACAATATTGTCCATCATGTTATAATCCTCCTCTGCTGTGACTCACTGCCATGTGAAAATGAACCAAACAGATGATGGTATTGTCATGTATGGGTAACACAGTTTGTGTCTTTCAGAAACTACCTGGCAATTCAAGAGCCTTGATTCTGGTGAGGAAGGGTGTCAACTATCTGGACTGTACTACCCCCTCGAGGTCATTATATTGCACATACAGCACCTTTAAAATCCAGTTGAGAATGGAATCTCAGAGCTCCATGGGCGACCTGAGAGAGTTTGTTGGCTCCGGTGACTCACAGACAAAACCAAACAATATCATAAAATCTACACTCAGCTGTTTGTTTTTTCCCTCTCTCCATTGTGGCCCTCTGGAGGTGTAAATGCCAGCAGAACAGATGGATGGAGAGAACATCTCATCACTCCAACACTATGTTTATGCAGTTACTCGCCCCACAAACACACATACACACTCCGGACTAAGACGTTGATGGAAATCTCTTCAGTCATCAAAGTGACATGAATGGTACACACACACACACACACACACACACACACACTTGCAGAGTTTTTGATGAAACCCCCTCTGTTCGCTTCTTCCTTTGTTTATACTGAGCACATGCATGCGTAAATACGGACTCACATCCACACGCGAACGCACACACGAATTGAGTAATTTGCCAGACTAGCAGCTGTTACGGAGAGAACTGGGTCCAAGCGAAAGTGCTTCTGACATGCTAATGACGCTTTGTCGACCCGAGGAGTTCAGCCACACACACACACACACACACTCGCACTGTGCACATTTAGCAAATATGGCTGTTATCTGTCACACAACCTGGAGAATATCAGTCAAGTTGTATGAATATTAAGTGGTCTGAGCTCTCAGCACGTTGTAAGCACTTCATGCAGGACTGCAAGCCAAATGAAACCCTAACTCTCTCCAGGAATATTTTAGCAACGCTTTGAGGGAAGATCCTTTTTCAACACCCAACACCCCACTCCACACACTCACACAACCATCACCCACACAAGCCGATCCTCACTGGCAATGTGCTGCTCCTCATCTCTCTTCTCTGCTTCTTTTGTTCCTCTCTCTCAGCCACCCACACACCTACCGTCCCTCGGGCTTTTCTCTTTACACTCTCGCACACATGCACACATTTGCATTTGGCTACTTTGTATTTACTTTGCTTTATTTCTCCCCGTGCTTCCCATGTTGCTGCTCACTGTTTGAATGTTAGATCGAGAAGCCGCGCCTGAAAGAGTGCAGGTTAACGCAATTTATGCAATTATTAACAGAAAATACACGCAGGGCCTATATTTAGTCCTTTACAACACAGATGTGTGGGCAGTAGCCACCTGGTACCCAAACATTATCAAAAAAAAATAAGTGTGTGTGTCTGTGTGTAGGTGTGTAGGGCTGAGGGCCAAACTTAAAGCTGGGGTTTGAAGCTGGGGGCCCGTGGTGGAAACCTCCTCAAGAGAGCTGGGAATCCCAGGGGAGAGTGGGAAAAACATCTCGACCATCATCAATCAAAACTTCTCTGACACAAATGGCCAGAAACAACGGACCGCTCTCTATCCATGTCACTTTGTAACCCCTGCCCCACAGCCATGTCCCACCCACCTGTGCCACTGCCTCATAGGCCCTTGCTCTACGAAACAGGACGCGATTGGCCCATCGGTCCCTGGGCGAAATCGTGTTCCCCTCCCAGCTAATTGGGTCTTTGTGATTGCGCAGTCTGTCGTGGCGCCGGGGGAGAATGAAATGTGAAAACCGTATTATGGTGGAGGCGGGGGGAAGAGTGGCAGGTCGATGCAGGGAGATCGTTTTTTGGCGTTTCAAAGCGCCAGATGCTCTTCCTGGGTCCATTATGATGCCTTACAGGGGATCGAGATGGTTTCGGCATAGCAACTGTGAAGACACAAAGCGAGATGGAGACGGGCCCGAGACGGAGAATCACACAAACGTACACGTGCAAATGCAAGGCACGCACATACACACACATGCTTACCCATTCAGGCCCCTGCTTCAAAAAAAACACCCTTGCAATGTTGGCCTCTTTGGACAAAGGTCATCAGAAGCTAAACATAAACCAAAGAAAGTGGAGCACATCTCTGTTTCCTCTTGTGTGGTTAAAATGTACATGAGATAGGGAGAACCCCACTGGATCAGTGGAAATGAAAGTATTCTTCAAGCTGCGCCTCCATCGAGAGTGATTGTTCAGCTGAGTCTTTGAGAGAGGGAGCGTGTAGGAGGACGGGTCATGAGCCTGCTCTTTGTTCACTCCAACACGCTTCTGCACAGTTCTGCACCTTCTCGTGCCTTTACACGGTTCGTAGATAAAAAAAAAAAAAAAAAATATTGAAAACTGTTTCTTGACAGATGGTGGGGGGAATACTGAATCCTCTTATCCCCAAGCTTAAGATATACACCAGACTGTGATGAAATATGACTGACTTTCCCCTGCCTCCCCCAACAAGCACCAACAGATGGCGCTGTAGTCACGCGCCTCAGTGTAAACGCTCCCCTGTATAAAGAGCACCCAAAACAACCGCCTCAGGTGCGATGAAGACATCCACATTCGAGCAGTGCGGCCTGTTATGAGGCGAATATGACATGTGCAGGTTTTGGAATTCATGTAATTGTGACTGTGATCCTGTTCGTGACCCCATGCCTGGTGGGCATCATAGCAACGTGTCATTTTTGGGACATTTTTAGTGTATCCTCTGTTTTTTTTTTTTTTGACTTTGGTTTTAAATATAAGTCTAGAGAATGAAAGTGAGTTTGTTGAGATAATGGAGTCTCCCTGTGAAATCAAGAAAAAATCACATTATTTTATCAACTTAAACTTACTACAATCGACTTGTATGGTTCTATTTCTCAGTGGTTTGATACAAAGAGCCTACAAAAGGTCAAAGTCCATCAAATTAGCAGTAAAAAAACCCTGCATTTTCGTGATGATATAATTCTAGAGATGCAGACATGGATCACATCACTGTGTGTCACTTGACTCATGCCATTTTAATTACCATTAGGGGAAGCATCTGAGTGGAAGAGACCGCCCCACGATCCGCTGCTGCTGCTGCATCCAACACGCTCTCACACTTACTTTCATTCACACACACTTTTCCCACCGGGATGGAGCCACTTCATCCACCGCGCAGAGCCAAAGCGGAACACACGCGTTTCCACGGCGCTACACACATGGCTGCAACTGTATGGCGATTATTTTACACATTCACCTGGATAATAACGCTCGGCTCCAGCTCGAGGACGAGGATCTATCCAACAAACGAAGGTGGGTGAGGACGGAATGGGTCTTATGAGCGGAGCGACGCGCTCGGATCGTTCCGCCCGTGGAAGCTGAGGGAGACGCCGCGGCGTGCGCTCCGTGCGCGTCCTGGGATGAGAGAGAGCGAGAAGGGCTAAAATTCATGACTACACTCAAACATGACAAAAAAGTTGGCTTTTATTGTGCGAGTTAGGGGAGTAGTAGTTATGTCTCTGTGATTGCGATGTTGTTGCTTTTGTTAATGGGATTTTGTAGAGTGACCAATCATGACAAATCATTTTTAGACAAACCTGATATTCTAATTTTTGGCAGGATCATTATTCTATTGGTAGATAACGGTGAGGCGTGGTTAAAGCCTTCAGGTGGAAAATAAACAAATAAACAAAAACAACAAAAACCTTGTTCATCACTGCTAAACATGTTTGTTGGAATATTGTATGTTTTTTCCCCTGAAACCAACTGTGTGTGTGTGTGCATGCATTTTAGTGACCCTGTTGGATACCAGGACAGCACCAGGAGAGCTGAAATGGGCAGCCAGTCCTTCAGAGGGAGGGGTGAGTGATATCCATATATTTTTCTTTATAGATAAGCTATTTAAAGACTGTTTTCTCTTTGGAAAACTCTATCTATCGCTATCACTCTCTATCTCTCTCTCTCTCGCACACAAACTTTAAATAATCATCCCACAGATTTTGAAATGTGCTGTTGTTCACCAAGCCTAAGTGCTAATATGAAAGTGCTGGCGTTGTGTTTGGCACATGAAAAGGCAGAAACCAGCTTGGTGGTGGGTGTCAGTTTTAAGGGATTTTTACTACTATACCTTTGCCAGAATGAATCCTGGAAATATCCATTTAATGTAATCTCCTCTCGCCCGGCCTATCTATAAGTCCTCTCATCGTGTCCTTCTCTCTTTCTTTTTTTCTCCCCCATTTGCTTAGTGTCTCTCTCACCTCTTTGTTGGTTTAAGAGTTATTGGTGAACTTGACTTGTGTTTCTGCACTCACCATGGTCTCATTCTCTCACAAGCTGCTTGATTGACAGGGTCCTGGTCTGCACGCACTGAGCTTTTGATTACACCGCCCCCCCCTCCCCCTCACCCTCCTTCCACATCCTTTAGCGACAAACACATACACACAAAACACATTTTCTCTATGGTTTGGGGCGAGGGCAAAGCTTTTTTCCCCCCTCTGACAGCTGGGATTTCTGTCAACTGACAAAACACTCGCTATAGGACAAGACAAGGAGACATCATACCACACGACAGTGTTCATACCAGCTCTCCTCTCCAGTGCAATAAACATGTAAAGAAAAACGCCCACTACATAAGGAAAACACAATTTTCTCACATAGACATAAAGAATACAGATGCAGCGACGAGCTGGACCGATACTGGAATTTAGTTTTGGCCCATGCTAACGTTGATATTTACTGTATATCAGCCAAAAGTGTTACACATATTAAACATGCCGCACGACTAGAAGTAGTGAAAATGAAATATAGGCAGTACTGTGCAAACGGCATAATAGTCCTTTTGTTTACAGCAGCCATTTTAGGAAATAGTAAGACAAACACAGGTGTTACCAATTAAATTAATTAGGGTTCCACTCTAGGTTTAAGAGGTCCTACTATTGGTCCTGCCTGCACTCGACACTTGAGCCTGCAGAAGCAGGCTTTTTTTCTTAAAGTTAATAGTGCACAAATAGTTATTGCATTGTCTGGTTGCATTCTAATAAAGAGTTTGAGAAATAACTATCTATGGTAACAATAGCAACGCTAAAGCAATAAAAGATAATGACTTGTGTCAGTTTGTGGTATTCAGAGGGCACACTTTAGTGCACTTTCAACAATCAACCTCATTGTAGATGCATCATAAATAATATAAGGGAAAAAAATAAAAAATAAAATTGGATTATGTAACGAAATTAATTGGCAAATTTGCATGAAAAAGTCCATAAAAAATGTAGTGCCAGCATACACATCAATATCATTATATCAATATATCTGTGATTAAAAGAAACTCCAGCCAGTAACAGTGTGACGTATTGACAGGGCCTCATTGGACACACACACACACACACACACACCCTTCTCTTTTTCTATCTTTCGACATGGTGCATTCTGTATGTATGAGGCTCACACTTGTGGTGAAAAGAGCGAGCGTGTTGTTATTCAGTGGCCATAAAAAGCTTGTTTGCAGTTGGGTGGATCAGCGGTCATTTGAAGGGTCGCAGTACAAGGCAAATAGTTGACTCTATTGAGATTGATGGTTCCGTGAAGGTTGAGCCTGTTTCACTTTTATGAAAACGTGTCTGTGAAACCTTGGGAGCTGCAACAAATCTGAGCCACTGTTTATGGCAGAGTATTGGTGCAGATATGGATGTTTGTCTGAGGTTTGAAATGACAGCAGTGAGTTAAAGGATGCATGTGAAATGTACCATCGCTTGTTTTAATGTATCTATGATATCAAACATTGAATTAAAGAACACTTCAGATTACCGATCCACTGATCATTTGCATTTGAATGGTGGTGATTAGGTTGGGTCAAACTGAGGTCACTAATTTCACGTTGTGCAAGAGTGGTATTCTTTTTTATTTAGACTTTAACCATGTTATAATCACCACTGTTAACTGTTAGATGAATTGACCTCTCTGCTGGTGCGTTCAGAAAGTCTGAACGCGTCAGCAGGTTTTAAAGTGACAAGATGCTCCCATCGTCACACTCATATTGCTTTCACAATATTTGTGTGTGGTTTCATTTCCGTGGCTACTTGGCAGCTGGTTACAAGGAGCAGTTGTGAAAAACCAGTTTTACCAAATGACAGTTTATTCAAAGTTGAGTGAAGTCTCTGATGCAGCAACCGTTCCAGGGATGTTTTCCTACGATTAATATATGCACTAAAACCAGTGGATTCCAGGAACACGTGAATGAAATAATTATTGGAGCGTGATGTAGTCATTACATGCCCTCACAACTGTAGGTATTAATAGAATTATGTGTGTGTGTGTGTGTGTGTGTGTGTTCATTTTCAGTGGGAAGAAGTGAGTATTATGGACGAGAAGAACATCCCCATCAGAACATACCAGGTGTGTAACGTCCTGGAACCCAATCAAAACAACTGGCTCAGGACAGACTGGATCCCTCGGTCCGGTGCACAGCGGGTTTATGTCGAAGTCAAGTTCACACTCAGAGACTGTAACAGCCTACCAGGTGTCACCGGCACGTGCAAGGTACAGGAAAAGATGCTCACAATGTGTTTTTACCAGGGACTAACTGTTTTTGAATGTCCTGAACGCAGTAGAGAGTTTGAATAATACTTGACAATCACAGGGATTTATTTTTAAAGACTTGACTCATCCCCATGTTCAGAGAAAAGATGAGCACTGATGATGATTAATGTACTGACACTTCAGTCTTTGTTTGTTTGTCCTTCTTGTCCCTCTATCTCCTTTGTCTCGCAGGAGACATTCAATCTGTACTACCACGAGTCAAACGAAGACAGGGACAGCTACATCAAAGAGAGCAACTTCATTAAGGTGGACACTGTGGCGGCAGATGAGAGCTTCACCCAGGTAACGCTAATCAACTGCGTCAGGTAGTAAGTTATTTATCCTCCCCTCTCCAGTCACTTTAATTTGCCCTTATCTTGAAAGTAAAAATTCATGGCACTGAGCTATAATTTCTTAATTTTTTATGCAAGCATTTTTTGATCTCGCACATCAATTTTGCCTTCTCAGGAGTTTTGTCAGGACGCTTTTGTCCTTTATTATATTTACGTCTGATTTAAGCATCGCAGGCATCCAAGCTTTCTCCACCTTTGCAATCAATAGAAGTTAATCTGGCTGAGGGCCAAATGCTGAAAAAGTGAAGATAGGCCACTCTAGGTTAAACAAGCACATTGATGTAATAGGAGCTGACACAGTTTATTGCACATTTCATTAATCTCACCCCCTCCTCTTTCTTTTCAGGTGGATGTTGGAGACCGCATCATGAAACTGAACACAGAGGTGCGAGATGTAAAGGTCATGACCCGGAAGGGCTTCTACTTGGCCTTTCAGGATGTTGGTGCCTGCATCGCTTTAGTTTCTGTCCGGGTTTTCTACAAAACTTGCCCTCTCACCATTCGTAACCTGGCTACTTTTCCCGACACTGTTACCGGGGCGGATACATCCTCTTTAGTGGAAGTCAGAGGGTCGTGTGTCAACCAGTCAGAAGAAAGAGAGGAGCCTAAGATGTACTGCGGTGCTGATGGAGAGTGGTTAGTTCCTATCGGTGGATGCCTCTGCAACCCAGGATATGAAGAGAAGGGGGGCGCGTGTAAAGGTAAGCAACGCGACAGAATTAGTGCGCCATGATTTCCCGTGACTTGTTGTTTGTTTTTGTGACGGTGAAAATTGGATTCCTCTGTTCAGCTCTCTGCTACCTTGTGTCGCCACTCATTAGTGCCACGTCTTGATAAGAAACAGCCATTAGTGCTTATCCAAACAAACAATCCGCTAATGATGGAAAACAGACATTTGGTTTGTGTACTAATGAACACATGCCTGGTTATTCAATTCTGGTGGTTATTTTCTGTCAGGAAATGATGTCTTTAAGGGGACATTCCAAAAGTTACCAGTTGGTATTGACAGATTTTGAAATTGTATCAGGATTTTGTCGAGTGCATGACAATTTCTTGGTAACACAAGACGTCATTGCCAATATAATCCGTTATAGTTCACTCAAGGGAGTTGGAATAGTTAGAATACAATGTACTCTTGCCAAGATATAGTCTACAACATCCTTCTGCCAAATAGTGGTCAGAGGTGCAAATACAACACCTGTCCACTGTCAAGAATATTTCTGTATTGATACAGTGACTACAGTATTATGCCATGGACTATTGTGGTATTTTAGGGATTAGACATTTTACACCCTGAAGCTAAAGAGTCTTTTGATGAGAGCCTCATTATAAGGGAAATTTGTGAGGATGACACGGGTGATTTCTTCAGCTAATTCTTGCAGAAACCCAAAGAAACATATTTCCAAAAGGGTTGAGCTATTACTTTGAATTATTCATTCATCACAACGGCTGTTAAATTTGTTGTAGACAAAGACAATGTCTCTTGCCTGTAGTCTGTCATGTAAGATTCTTTATAGATATAAGTGATATATATGTATATATGATATATTATCTTCTAAGTCCAGAGCCAGGGTTTGAAGTCCTGCACTAATAGTCTTGTGGTAGAAACTCTCCGGTCTCAGTGTGAGGTGTTCTGACATGACAGCAGCCATCTGGACAGAAATCTCTTTCTGTAACGTACAAATGTGGCCTTCGCTTTACAGTCACAAATGTACAATCTGTTCACAACTTTCACCAACATACATGTGGTGTGGATGACGTGTAATGTTTGGACGTGGCTGTTTGTGAGTGAGTGTGTCTGTGGGGCGCACGGTGGACAACAGACTCGGTGGAGACACTTTTACAACTTCGCTCCCCCCATTCAGTCACACACACACACACACACACACACACACAGAAAACATGTTCACTCACACAGACACATACGCAGATGGACAGAGACCAATAGAGGGAAGGGGGAGAGCGACTTGCTGATCTGCACCCTCAGTTTTATTTATGAGGCCTATCCCAGAGGGCTAATTGTATAACAAACAGACCCATAACTCAAGGAGAGAAGAAGAGGAATGGAGATTAAAAGAGAGCGATGCAGTTGTTGCCAGTTGGCGATAATGGGAGAAAAAAATAAAGTTTTCTCTTTACAACAGAAAAAGCAGCCGCCAAAATTCTAGACGTGACAAATGTTCTCTAAAACCCTCACCCTGCTCGCCCCGTTTTGCTCCTACTGAAAAGGGGAAGAGGTTTGCGGGGAGGTCCCTGAGGCCTGAAAGATGTTCCTCTTCAACTAGATTTAGGAGAGACCCTTGACTCTGTTGAACCTCCAGCAGCTGCGAAGTGCCATCTATCTATATGCTGCTCTCTTCTTCGTCTCCCCACTCTCACTGCCTGTCAGGTTGTTGGCCGGGCTCAGCTGTCTCAGTGGAAATCCATCAAAGTCTGGATGAATACTGAATGCTGCTCAGCGAAAACTCTGACCCTGCAGTATCGGTGGGCGCCGTAATGCCTCTGCCACTTTGAGTGGTGCTGAAATTCGGCGAGAGAACGAGAGAACGAGAGAGAGTGGAAAGTCAAAGCAGGATGGAGGGAAGAAAGCAGATAGATTTGTGAGGGGATTTAGATGTTCTGTCTCGGCTCTTGTCGCTGAGGTCAAAGGGTTTCATGCAGCCTCAGGACTCGTGTCTGCACTCAGTCAGTAAAACAGACTTATCAGAGGCATATCCAGACAGACAGATACACCTGTTATTGCCAGCTGTGCTGATTCTGAACAATGAATGTTGTCAAAAAAATAGGATCACACTTTTTCACTTTGTTGGACAAAATTGCTTAAAGGAATAGTGCAGCATTTTAGGAAAGACTCTGTATTTTTTTTTCTGCTAAGCTTACCATGTCCTGGTTCTACCTTCACATGTAATGCAGCACAATTATAATGGTACAGTGATCTAACTAATGAAGTTAGTCATTTTTTAGTTTAATTCTTTCAGTGGCTCATATCTGTAGGAGGCATACCAGGACTTTCATAGAAGGCAGAATTGTAGATTGTAGATGGTTCATTCCTCGCTCTGTGTTGCGTAACAGTTTTCCATTTTTTAAGAACTCAGGTACAACAGCCACAAACTTTTGCATCATTATTTTGTAAAAAATAAAAAAAGTACTGCTGCATCAGATTGAAACACGAATGGACTTAGCTAAAGCAGTGAAATGTGAAAAGTTCATTTTCAGTGTTGACACAGAGTACTGCGGACGGAGAGGAAGAGGGGAGAACCTTTAGAGAGGAAGAAGGGATTAGCTGTTGAATGGAGCGAGAGAGGTATTGAAAGAAGGCCGCTGACAGCAGAAGGCATCAATGCAGAGCCGCCCCTCCCCTGCTAGGGGTCCGTCATCGGGTGCAAAGGAGACGAGCAGGGAAACACAAGAGACAGGGAACTCCCCCTCTCTTTCAAGCCTTGGTTAAGACCGAGGTCATGACTGACCCTGATGAAGACGTCAAAAACTCTGACTGACAGCCACACACACGTATAGAGTGTGAGTTTTGGTGCAAAGTACAGGGTCATGACCGAGATAGATGAAGATGTCAAACGTTTGACAGCTGCGATCCGTCTGGGAGGATCGGAAACGAGGGTGGAGAGACAAGAGGCGAGTGAAGAAAGAACAGAGAGAATTCGAAATGTGGACGGCTGGAGAAGAATGACAGAGGAGCCTCCTACTTTTTGTTTAACGGTCTCTACATGGGCCTATTTTCTCTCTCTCTCTCTCTCCCCTCTGTGTGCATGGCCTAGAAGGGTTGGAATGTTTCTATGTACGTATCTCCATCCAGAGAGATTTCATGGTTTTGCCTCTTTCCAACGCACCTGCAGAGTCTCCTCAGCAACATAAAGCGTTTGAACTGAAGGGATGAAAAGAGGGAGAGGATGGAGGCAGAAGGAAGAGGGGAGCCACAGTGAAAGAGAGATGAGAGAAAGAGTCCGTAATCGCTCTATTCAGTCCCTCTAATTATTGCATCGCATTTCTGGACTCTGTACATGTTGGATTGCAAATTCATTGTGTGTGTGTGTGTGTGTGTGTGTGCTTGTGTGTGTGTGCACTGTATCTCTAGTTTATGCCGAACAAAGCCTTCCCACCCATATATTCACAGTTTGGAGGATTGCCCGGGAATGCCTAGAGAGTGGTGGGGCAAACAGAGACTCACACTGTGTGTGTGTGTGTGTGTGTGTGTGTGTGTGTGTGTGTGTGTGTGTGTGCGTGTGTGTGTGTGTGTGTGGGGCAGGTAATAGCACAGGCAAAGATAGTGGAATGGCACGACTGATTGTTTGGTGCATGCCAAACCCAGGTGGTGGGAATGGTTTGCATTCCACCATTACAATCAGAGCATGCGTGTGTGTGTGTGTGTGTGTGTGTGTGTGCGTGCGTGCATGTGTGTGTGTGTGTGTGTGTGTGTGCCATTGTCTTTCTGTCTCAGGTTGTTCTTAACATAGAGGAGTTTTGCCAGCTCCACCAGGCCGTCTGTAGCTCCCTGGCACGGACACAAGCTCTGCTTTCTCTCTCCGTCTCTCTGTCTTGCTCTCATTATCCCTCCTTTCTCTTCTCCAAGTCTTCCCCCTGATCCCTGGTCAGAGGTGGGGGTGCTGCTGCTGGTGGTGGGGGTGATCTGAGTGTGATAGGGAGGGGGGTTATTGTTGTAGAGCCCCTTTCACATGCTAATGATTGGACTGTTGGCTTTGGGCAGGAGTACAGGCACCCACCCACCCACACACACACACACACACACTTACACAAACCACCAGTTTTTAGTGAGTATTTAAATTTAGAGAACCTTAGAGCCGTTGCTTCCATTGAGCACATTCCACGGGTTTGAAATCAAAACTGTGAAGAGATATAAGATATGAGAAGAATGTGGCACCAAACTAATCAGGAGTGCGACTTTGATTTTGCCTTTGGAGGCAAGAATTTCTGTCAAAGGAGGCATACAGTCGGAAAAGATAAGAATCGTGTCTTCCCTCCGGCGATTCTGAGGGTTTTAATTAACAGGGCATGACCCCTGTGATTAATAGTGCCCCGCCTCCTCGTGTGACAGTCTATCAAGCCATCCATCCATCCGTCAATCTGTCCCTCCCTCCATCCATCCATCACAGGGACAGGTGTCAGGCTGGAGCGGTCAGGGGTACTTCCTTCCTTCTACACCCCTCTGCTGAGAAGGAACAAGGGATGATGACAGACAACACGGGGTCAAGGAGAATACACCCTCCCAAACGTGCACACACACAGGCACATGTACATACAGTGTGTCAGGCAAGGCTCTCGTAGTTGGATTTACAATGAGCCGCATTTGCATCATTGGTCGTGGAAGAATGCATATGCAAATGTGGACAATGCTGATATTAATCAAAGGGCACATTTCTGTCTGGCTCTCTACCTCGTCGTCTCTGTCTTTCTCTGTTCTCCTTTTTATCTCACTTCCCTTGTCACTCTTTTTCTCACTCCCAATCAACCTTTCCTATCTTTTACACTTTCTCTCTTTTGTCACATCTGCTTACGTCTATCTATCTATCTATCTATCTATCTATCTATCTATCTATCTATCTATCTATCTATCTATGTTTGGATAATGGATTGTTTAAATGAAGCATGTGTACCTCCACCACACTGGGTGGCGATGTGCTCCCTTTTAGTGTGCCAGTATTAGACATTTTCTGGTTTACCTGTCACATCTTACCAGATCAAGCACCAATCTGTGTCTTTCTGCCATCCATTAACTTTAAAATTCTTACGGCTGACTGGAGCATAAACTCCAGTGTTTGTCGGTCTGGGTTTTGCCATGTTTTTGTGGTCTTTTTTCTTCTGTGTAGCAGCTTCTTTTATATTTTTCTGGGTCTAAGCCCATGGCGGGAACTGTGGAGCATGGACAGAGAACCCCGGCCAGGTTGGATCCGATTGAATATATAAATGCAGTAGTGATTTGACTCTCAACTGGATTATCTGGGTGTGTCTGTCGCACTGTGTGGAATTTGATTCAGTACAATATCAGTCCAGTTTTAGACAGACTGTCACAGTATTTTTTTTTTTTCCTAACGTGAGTGTGAGTGTGTGTGTGTGTGTATATTGTGTCCATATCACTCCTGGTTTACTGGTCCAGCTCATGCTCTTGCGTGGCCCTCTGTAGCGTAGGGTTAATGTTGGGTTAATGACATCCTTATGAGCTCTTATTCCAGGTCAGCAGCACTAACCCCCCCCCCCTTGAAAACAGTGCTGAAGGAGACACAAAAGGCTCTGAGAACAGAGACATGAGAGGGCACTGAAGGATGTTTATGGCTTAAAATACTTGCTTCATTCTTTCCTCCATTCCTGCATCAATTTGTCCCCCCCCCTGTTAAAGACAAGGATAGAGAATTGAGTGGGACAGAGACAAAAGCAGTGTGCTCCCCCCAGGCAGAGTCTTGTTGAACCTTATAATCAACTTTCAAATCCTCAGCAGGTCAGAGACTTTTCTCTGTGTCTTTAATTCCCCCTCTTTCCTCATCCATGGCTGACCAAACTATTGACGATTAAACACAAAGGCATGCACAAAACAACATGACAATGCTAATATTGTGTCATGATCTGGCATCGGGCACGTGACGATGAGATGAAAGCCACTCTCATCAACTGTAAAAAAGTATTTATGGATTTACAGGTTTCAGGTTCAGATTTCAGTGGTGTGGTCTCATTTGTATTGGTGTCAGTATTGAGCTGTAAACACTGTGAGTCAGCGCCACAGCTTTGTCGGTGCTTCAACACTGGGAGGGATATATGGGGATGCACAAAGAGTGAGCAGAGACACAGAGTCATATAAGTGGAGCTCGAGCTCGAGGAGGAGGAGGAGGAGGAAGAGCCCAGGGAGCGAATGAGGGATGTTGCGAAAAATGTGAAAGGGAGGGCAAGTGACTGTGTGAAAGAGCAAATCTATGGAAGCTCTCACAAACGGGGCAGGACGGTCGGTGAGAGTAGATTACAGAGGAGACTTCCTCTCTCATCTGCTGATGAGAGTGTCATAAAGCATACTGACACACTTGAACACACACACACACACACACACATCATTCCCACATTCCTATCCACTCCCACTGGGATGTCTTTATCTCCCATGGAAATGTGAAAGGGACGGGGGGGAAAAAAATGGAGAACGCCAGGAAAGATGGTGGGATGGAGAAAGGAGAATGAATAGGTTGTGATGATGAAAAAAGGTGTTGAAAAAGATTGATTGCCGTTGAAACAAATGAAGGATTTCCTTCTGAAATTAGAGAGAGGGGAACTGGCACTAAACGGGCACACTCTGCCATCTCCTTTGCTTCACCAGTGGATGTCAAGCGGTATAATTATGCACTCATTTATTGTATTGTTGCTCTGTCAGTACGTGAACTCCTTGGTATATAGAGAGACGATTTCTCTCCCTCCTCTCCCGCGTCTCTCCTTCGCCCTCTCTCCCTCTCTGTTTCTCGCTATTTGTATATATTTAAATGTCAATTATATTTGTGTGGGCTGCTGGCTCTGTGAAGTTTTGATGCGTTCACATCGAGTGTTCCTGGGGAGTGGGAGATGATCATTAAGTCCCCTTTTATGTGTGTTTATTTTTTGCTCCTCGAAATAATGAAACAAGAACAGATAAAAGAAGTAAAACTGCTTCTGGCGCTCATGTTCCATCTATTTCTTTTTCAAGATTGATCTTTATACATTTTGGTCTGATGATTCAGTTTCCATCCAAAGGAAGAAGAAATGTGTTGATTAACTTTTTGGCCTTTCTAAGCAATCAAACGGGTCAGGGGTCATTTGAATGGTGAACGCACTTCGAGTGACCTGCATCCCTCATTAAACTGGACTTTAATTGCAGTAAACTTACTGATAGTTTGGACCGTGTTAAATATTTCCCAACAAAATGCCTTGCAGTTGTTGGCGATGTTACAAATGTACTTCATTATTTTCCCTTCCCATGATATATCCAGTCAGAAATCTTCATTATGTCACCACACGTGCTCCTCGTTATTTTGATTGTATGCTTACTCTGGTCAGTCACTTAGTGAAGTGGTGCAGTTTTATCTTTATAAACCGTAGCCTGCTGATTTCCAGGCATTTTGCCTGGTAAATGACTTTAACTATCAAAGATGTTCAATCAATCAGTCATAATCGACTGCTTAACTGATACTTTCGGTTGGAATGAACCCACTGTCGAAGCATTTCTTCACATACTTTCACATGGCTCATGCATCATCATTCTTAAGTTTATTTATTGTTGTTGTTTGTTACCACAAACTATACCAATTCTCAGACAACGACATTTACTTGTAGTGATTTAGTCAGTGTAGTACCCCACCACCCACTGCCACGGAGTTTCAGATACTCAGCTTTGAATGTTACTGATTCTTATTTGTGGTGTGCATGGATAAAATGTGTCTCCCTGTTTGTCCTTGTCTCTCTGCAGCGTGCTCAGCTGGCTTCTACAAGGCCAAATCGTCAGACCCAGGATGTTTTAAGTGTCCTCCACACAGCCACTCGCTCAGAGACGGGGCAACTGTCTGTGACTGCCACTCTGGATTTTACCGCTCTGACAGCGACCTTCCCTCCATGGCCTGTACCCGTAAGGACATGCACACATTTGCACGCTATTAAGACAGAAGGCAGAAGAGCGACTACCGACATTATGTGTGTGCATTGCTTGCAAATAACAGCAAATTGCACTTTATTGTTTGTCAACCTCTCAATCCGGACCAAACAAAGGGAGACACAAACTTGTCTGAATGCCAGTCCTGTTTCATGATCCCATTACTTATGACTAAGCCACCATCTCCATCCTGTCTGGGAGTGATAACTAAAGAAACTCCCTCTCTCTCCCTCTCTCTTAGAGACCTCGGTCTGTGTGTCGTAAACTTAATTATGCCTATATACAGCACATGGTTTCCTTCGCCTGGGAAAAATGAAAAGACACACACACATATGCACGCGTGCACGCTCACACACACGGAAATGCCACAGTGGAAACCATACCACCCATCAAAAACTCTACGGTTTTGAGTCTGATGCCAGATGTCTACATTTCAACCCGTGCCAGCATCTATCACCCCCCCACCCCCACACCCCCACACCTCCATGTTGGCTTCTTCTCCCCTTATGTGTAGTGCAGAATGTGCAGCAAACCCATGTGTGTGGTTGGAATTGTTCACACTGAGGTTTCTCCCTGTCTCCTCCTCAGAGCCGCCCTCAGCCCCACAACATCTCATCTCAGTTGTGAATGAAACCTCGGTGGTCTTGGAGTGGGCCCCCCCTCGGCGGCTGGGAGGACGTAGTGACACCAGCTACAGCCTGGAGTGTCTCATCTGTCAAACAGGGAGCCACAGTCAGACTGCTGCTAAAGCTCTCCCCAGGAACCGCAGCGTCGCTCAGCCCGAAGTTCAGCACAATGCCTTGGGGATGCAGTCGGACCAAGGGATTGTGGGATCGGAGCTTCAGCCAGGGAGAGGAGTCTTCCAGAGCAGACCGGCACCTGCAGATTACCCGAGACCCAGCTCTCAGCTCTGCCTTCCCTGTGGCCCTGACGTGCTCTTCTCTCCCGGCCAGACCGGCCTGAAGAACACCAGGGTGGTGGTGAGCGAGCTGAGGGCCCACACGCACTACACCTTTATCGTCCATGCACGTAACGGGGTCTCCCAAGCCAGCGGTGCAGGGGCAGCCCAAAGTGTGTCTGTCACTGTAACCACCAACCAAGCGGGTGAGAAAGAGCAGTGTATGTGTGTGTGTGTGATAAATGTATTTGCCACACTGGTGACTGTTGCACTAACACAAAATCTGCTTATATACAGTATGTTGCCTGTAAGTGGGTCAGCACAATACAATCTGCTGTTCAGTGCTTTCGGGTCCACAGGGGAACAAGGCCCCCAGGAGTAATATTCAAACCTGAGGAAGCATGCTGTACAGTACAAACTCTATAGTGTATGGGGTTTATATAAGTGCTGGAGAAAGGTAGTGTCCGCTCCAAAATATAGTCCAAACGGCTTGTAAAACCCATTTGAAATATATTTGGTGTTGAGATGCACTCTTGCCTTTGCATGTTGTCGAGTTTGCACGTTGTCCCCGTGCGTGCATGGGTTTTCTCCGGGTTCTCCGGTTTCCTCCCACAGTCCAAAAACATGCAGATTTCTCTATGTGGCCCTGCGATGGACGGGCCAACTGTCCAGGGTGAGCCCCGCGTGTCGCCCCTATGTCAGCTGAGATTGGCACAGCACTCCTCATGTGGAGGATACAGCGGTGATCGAGATGAATGGACTCTCAAAAATACTTCACAGTTACAGTCACACACGATATAAGATTACATTTTGTTCCAGGTTACTTTCAAAATGTTCATTGATCAAATCAGACGTCACCAGAGACACCAGTACCTCCATTAACAAGACAAGAGCATGTAATGCGACGACAAGACACTTTTCTTGCTCTCTCAACTAGAAAAGTGTGCTCTTACTATCACTGTCACCGTTGCCATAGTTATTACTCTGTCCTCCTACACCTAACAACTGCACAATTAATTGTAGGGATGTTCTCAAGAGGATGTCAGACAGCGCTCTTGGAAATGTAAATCACCGACTTAAATACAAATAGAGCCGGTTGAAGGGGAAGTGGACGCAGTGAAACAGTCGCTTACAACACCACGTAGCGGAATGCTCGACACATATTACAGCCTGAGTGTGTTGACCCGGGGAAACGTTTTTATGGCGTGTTTCATTTTAGCTGTGAACGTGTCAGCTGGTGTGAGGCGTTTCATCACACATGCTCTCCATTATTTTCCGGAGTGTGCTTTTCCTCTTGCGCGCTCCTACATCTCAACTGTCACCGCAAGACTTTTCTTTTTACTGTGGCGTTTAGAAATGAGCACACCTGCTTAGTGCCAGGTTTCCCCCGGGGAAATAACTTCGCTGTGTGTGCACAGCGTGAGAGCATGTCAGGGACGTGTCACGTCCAAACCTGTGCCACCATATGGCCCCGTATCATATGAACAGCCACAAGGGGGGACAAGCACCATAAAGGAATGAACAAAGGAGGCGTGTAAGAGGAGAGAAAGTGGAGAATAGGCCTTGTCACTGTGGAATTGACAAAAATGAGATTTAGGTCAGTTCTCAGGTGCAGGGTCAATGGGCTTGTTGCAAAACAGGCAGCATACACACGATTATTGACATCATCAGCGGGATCACAGAGCCTCAAAGTTACGCCGCTGTGTCTGAATGATCGCTCTCTCTCTCTCTCTCTCCCTCGCAGCTCCCTCTCCAGTGTCGTCCATCCAAGCCACTGATGTCACCAGACACAGTTTGTCGTTGTCGTGGCAACAGCCAAATCAACCTAATGGGGTCATCCTGGAATACGAGGTCAAGTTCTATGAAAAGGTGAGCCGCCCGCAGGTAACGCAGTGCAGGCACCCACCTGGAATGTCAATATGCGGGCACGCTGTTTGTACATCACTGATGGTGGCGATGGATTTGCAGTCAGGGACTGAAAAGAGAGACCCCTCTTCTGCTTTTTTCTCTCGTCTAATCAGGATCAGAGGGAGAGGTCGTACCGCATAATGAGGACCTTCTCTCGCAAAGTCGATGTCACGGGTCTCAACCCACTCACTGTGTACGTGTTTCATGTGCGCGCTCGCACAGCTGCCGGATACGGAGAGTTCAGTGCCCCGTTTGAATTCTCCACCAATTCAGGTATGCTGACAGAGATGTTCAGTGGTTTTATATCGAGCATTAACGTTCGCCGGATACAGTGATAACTCTCCTTTTGTGTGTGTGTGTGTGTGTGTGTGTGTGTGTGTGTCCTCCCCATTTAGATCCCTTCCCTCTGATTGGAGAAGGCATGAACTCTGCCTTCCTGCTGCTGTCTGTCAGTGGGGTTGGAGTTTTGCTGCTGATATCTGCAGCTGTCTTCATCATTAGCCGCAGGTATTTTCACACACACACACACACACACACACACACACACTTAGAGAAACATATACAGTATGCATAAGTCTCCATACAGGCGTGTGTGTGTGTGTGTGTGTGTGTGCTCCCTTATAAGCTCAAACATTCCCATCAGTGCATCACTAACACTAACCTGTCTGCCGGCTCCTCCTTAACCACTGCTTTTGAAAACCGCCACAATCAATACACACAGCTCTCCAGTTCTGTGTGGCTAAATGTGTGTGTGTGTTACCTGGAGCTTTTAACAGGGATTATAGCGGAGACAGTGATAATCCCTTTGTCCCTGACTTGTCATTACCGTCTCTTCACCAGCACAGCTTGTGTGTGTCAGCAGCTTCCCCTGATGTGCGCGCGCGCGTGCACACACACACAGACTCACATGTCTTTGACAGTTTCTTTGTTTAATGGAAAACACCTTTTATCTTGCACTACCTGAGGCATCGCCCCTCCTCCCTCTCGCCCCTTAAATGCTTTCATCTGCTCGCGCTGTCTCTCCTGCAGCCCGTCGCTCCCCGTTTCTCACTCCTTTTTGCTTTCACTGAGGTAAATCCTGAAAAGCCCAATCAGTGTGCAGCCCCTGCTGGAAAAGAAAACGAGGAAATTCAAAACAACGGCAGGCGTTGAGTGTGAGCTGGTTTGTCTCGTCGCTTACAGCTGCAGCGTATAACGCTTGGCAATTTTTTTGGGCCAAGTGAAAAGGGAGCTTGGTTTGGGTTTCCAAAACCCCTTGTTTTAAAACTTGTCTTCTTTATATCTGTATATTTAATGTCATATCATTTCTTGTGTTTCATAAGGAGGAGCAAATACAGTAAAACAAAGCACGACTCTGAGGAGGAGAAACATCTTAACCCAGGTCGGTTGCACATACACATATTCTGTATATAACGCAAAAGCACACTCATATCCACCTGAAGGTTTTCTATTTCCATAACATATGCAGCAGTTACACAACTCCCATTTGTCACCCTCCTCCACATAACTCCTTCTTCTTCCTCTCAATCTTGACAGGGGTCAAAATCTACGTGGATCCGTTCACCTATGAAGATCCCGATCAGGCGATCCACGAGTTTGCCAAGGAAATTGACGTTAGCAGTATTCACATCGAGAGAGTTATTGGCATGGGTGAGTCTGACGTTATTGATCGATCACACGCCCGCAAACCCCACACACACACACATGCTTACTTGGCACTGACTCTGTCGTTTGTGTGCAGGGGAGTTCGGCGAGGTGTGCAGTGGACGGCTGCGCACGCAGGGAAAGAGGGAGGTCTACGTGGCCATCAAGAGTCTGAAGACGGGATACTCTGACAAGCAGAGGAGGGAATTCCTGTCCGAGGCCTCCATCATGGGACAGTTTGACCATCCCAACATCATCAGGCTGGAGGGCGTGGTCACGAGATGTGAGTGGCGGCAGTATTTGGATTTTGTCTTAATGTGCAGGCGGTTATTCAGTCTGATATTTCTATGTCTTCATCTGTTCAGGCAAACCGCTGATGATTATCACAGAATACATGGAAAATGGATCATTGGATGCTTTTCTTCGCGTATGTATAATTTTCTATTCAAAAAAACCTAGTGAGATGTTTTCCACCGTCCTCAAAATGTTCACCAATCGTAGACACAGTGTGCTTCGTGTGGCGCTCATCTGTCCGTGTACGTTTCAGAAACATGACGGCCAGTTCACGGTGATCCAGCTGGTCGGCATGCTGCGTGGCATCGCCTCGGGCATGAAGTACCTGTCAGACATGAGCTACGTTCACAGAGACCTGGCCGCACGGAACATTCTGGTCAACAGCAACCTGGTGTGTAAGGTGTCCGACTTTGGCCTGAGTCGGGTTCTGGAGGACGACCCAGAGGCCGCCTACACGACGAGGGTGAGACACGCTCAGAATGAGTATAGAAACATGAGGCTGGGTTCGAGCGTGTGCTGTTCACGCGCTTTAATGCCTTTAGTTCACACATTTCTTCCATTATTAAAAATCCATTATTCACTGGCCCAATGTCTGTTGTAGGAGGGCACGGGCACTTACCTTTCCCCTGGAGGGAAGATCCCCATCAGATGGACGGCCCCCGAGGCTATAGCCTACAGAAAGTTCACCACAGCCAGTGATGTGTGGAGTTATGGTATCGTGATGTGGGAGGTCGTTTCATATGGAGAGAGACCCTACTGGGACATGAACAACCAGGATGTAAGTTGTTTTTTTAATTGTTGAATTGATTTATTTTGTGTGTATGTAAAGGTTTTAATAGATGTTATATATTGTATATTTAAATTGTAATGCTGTTAGTAATTTAGTTCAAGTTTGAAGCAGAAGGTATATATTCAAGGTCTCTTTAAAGTTACATGTCAAACTACCAGTGCAGAATTTGACGAGAATCTGAAAGGGAAGATGGTCAAAAACAAGAATATGTTAAAGGTTTTTGTCTAAATAACAGTTAACAGCGTACTCTGGACAAATTGATAGCAGCAGCTTTATCTGCAGACCCAGTTTTGCTTGTGACTTTTTAGAGAAACTGTTTCCTCTGTACAGTCCTCACATTGGACTTAAATAAACCAATTTAATAGATAAATAAATGAATAAGATGAATAATTGAAAATATGGCTGCTCATCTTTAGGATATTTAAAGAGTAGAGAAAATAACCCGCCCTCTATATTGCAGTCTAACCCAGTGTATTGACCCCTGCATCATTTCGTAAATTATACATTTGACTTGGCCAGAAATCCATGTTTCTTTTTTTTACATTTTACATTTTACTGAGGATAAATAATTGTATGTCTCAAAAAGAAAACATTGAATTTCTGTTGAGTGTTATCCTCCAGTTTCGGCGAGTTTCTTGTTATCAAAACTCATTATGAATTCATTTTCCAAAACCTTCTTGATGAGATGTTTTATGACATTTTATCCGTTGTTTTTTTCACAAATTATAACACACACCTCTCCTCTCTCTCTGTTTTAATCTTGTTTGATGTAGTCAAACTCTGCAGTGTCGACTTACCGCACGACTAAAGCGTCATTAATTCTCATCTTAACACAGAACTCAGCAGATATTTGATATTTTTAAGATTGTGTGTCATTGATGAACATTGATAGCAATACAAAGCATACAGCTGCTTAATTTAGTTTAAGTGGTCGCGTTTTAAGTGGTGGCGTGATGGATGTGGCAGATTATTTTCATTTTACAAAACCGCAGTGTGGTTTTAATTTCTTTGTCGAGTTATTTACAGTGAACCGTTTCAAATCCCGCTGTGTTCACACATGGACTCACTCAAACATTATTTCTCGGATTTCTGGAGATTATCTGGAGTCATGTGCTCTGTCGCAGATTGACCGGACAATCTCCAGAACATGTCATGACTTCAGTGCATGTCTGGAAGCAGCTGTGGTCTGCCTTCTGGTTTTGTAATACTCGTTAAACTACAGTATATGAAGCCTCCACGTCTGTCTGTGTTCTGAAGGTGATTAAAGCGATAGAGGAGGGCTACCGCCTGCCTGCGCCCATGGACTGTCCTGTGGTTTTGCACCAGCTCATGTTGGACTGTTGGGAGAGAGAGCGAGCAGAAAGACCCACCTTCAGCCAGATACTCAACATGCTGGATAAGCTCATCCGTAACCCAGGGACTCTGCGCCGGACAGGAGGAGACAGGTCTGTACACCAGGCACAAGACACATGTGTATTCACATTAACGCAGTAAATGTACAAGTAAAAGTACAAGTATCTTACCAGAAAAGGACTTTGGTAGAAGTTGAAGTCAAGTTTTTATAATATTACTTGAGTAAAAGTCTTTAAGTATATGACATTTACTGTACTTAAGTATCATATTAAAAAAGTTTGGAAGGCGAGTTGTCATTTAACTGGAAGGTTGTGGGTTCAATTCCTGGCTCTGTTAGACTATATGTGTCCTTGAGCAAGACACTTAATGCCAAACTGTAGTGTAAAGCAGCTCATCAAGAAAATGCTATATGAATACAGACTATTACCAACTCTTCTTCTTCTGATTTTATCTGATAGTAACGAGTAACAAAGATCAGTCAAAGTCAAAGTCAGAGGAGATGTAGTGGAGTAAAAGTAAATGCTGCTCGAAATAGAAATAATAATAAGTACTTTTACTTTGCCACATTACAACACTTGCATATCCATCTCGTCCAGTCATGCTTTCACATATCTATATTTACGAACTTCTTCTGTTTTCAGGCCTACGCCCACAATATTGGAGCCGGGGCTGGGTTCAGAGGTGTGCGTGTCAGTCGTACCGGAGGTGTGTGTGCCCGAGTGGTCGGTGTGTGAGTGGCTGCAGTCCGTCGGTTTGGAGAAGTACACAGACACGCTGGCAGCAGCAGGATACACCAGCCTCGACAGCCTTCTGACTCTCACACACCAGTAAGTGTAACCACGTGAAAGTGGATTTAAGTGAGAGTCACTTTGGCACACTTACACCCATCACATATCTCACTCTGCAAAAACCAGCAGCAGCATTAAAAAAAAAAAAAAAAAAACACCACTCTCAAAACTGGCAACCGAAATGATCGCCATGACAACGCCGGACCAAACGGATGAAACGTAAATATGTTTTCCGAATAGGTGACGTTGAACTGATCATGAGCTGTTAAAGAGGAAATGTGTAAGACATGTGCTTACGTTAATGTGCTCACAGTGAACAGATTTTGTGTTTTAGAAGTGTCACCTGAAGGCAACAGCGTGCATGTTCTGAATGGGAACACATCAAAGCTTGAAATGCAGGAAATGGCCCAAATGGCAACGAAAGTGTAAATGATTTTGGACAAACTCACCTTGAAGGGAAGTCAATGCATTGCACTCAGTTGTAGAGTGAAGGAAGTCATCGTGTGAAGCTTGAAGAGAAGTACACTGGACAGCAGCTGATGAGTTTGTTGGATCATCAGCGCCTGTGAAAAACAAAATTGAACAGGAAGGTGTGGGAAAACGAGATGACACATCTCAACAAGTTTATTCTGGTGAAGGGAACTTACAACAGCGACTGTGTGACGATCCAGCAAGCACACAGATTCCTCTTCACGTGCGTTAAATACAGTCGTAACATTCATTTTTTTATCAAAGACATTTAAAGAGTTACTGGTTATTGTTAACCCTTAGTGGTCATGCGGTGCATCCATGGTTAATTTGCCATGGGAATAATACACAACTCCCTGTATGGACATCCTGGGGTGGGGGGGTTTATAAAAGTAGTAAAAATAGTACTTTTTGCTCTGGTGTGTTTATATAGTGGGTGAAAATGTTTGTTTTTTTCATCAGATTGCAGAGGTTGTGCTGAAAACAGGGATATAAGACACTCTATTATTGCATTATTCTTATACGCTCTGTATATACTGTATGTTAAAACACAGTTATGGAAAAGAAACAGCCAAAATGCTCTGTGTTCTAAGGGTGAAATCTTTTTATTCTAATCAACAATTAAGCCAAACTACATTTATCCAGCTCATTTTTGTCTGGTGTAGTTCATTCATCGATGCCATCGATGTCTGCTGTGTTTATGAAATAAAAGATAGAATAAAAGATGGATAACATATTCCTCTAATGCAAAGAATATGGACCTGAAAGTTTGATGCAAAAGCATTTTCAGATTTTATACCTAAGGATGTGGTTTCTTGTCAATAGTGAATCCCTTTGTGATTAAACTCTTTTATGTGTGTTACAATAGCTCTGTAAGACAACAGCAGTCAGTTTACAGCACAAAGGCATAAACTATATCAGGCTGTGGCCACAGAGGCAACTAGATATTATGTTTATAGCTTAATTAGTAGACAGGGTTGTCTATTGATAGAGAGGTTAGTGGTTAAACATGGGTGCAGAGGAGGCACAGAGATTGTTTAAGTTACTTTGGATGGTATAATATTGAGTCTGGCTGTTGTTGTACATGAATTTGATCATGTGACAATTTCCCATTGTTCCAAAGCTGTGGTGTTTAAGATAAGGTCGATTACTGCCATAAAGGTGTTTCTGCACAGCAATGTCACCGGTGACCTTTGTCCTTTATTGGATAAAATAACAAATGGTGTGAAATGAAGTGATAATGAGCACATTAAGTTCTGTGAAATCATGTTCCTAAGGTCAAAAACCGTTTTTTGTTTTTTTTAAATCAAAATCTTAATTTTGTGCACAAACAAATGTTTCCGCCGCATACGGAAGGAATTTCCTCGCGATGTCCCCGAGAGAATTAGAAGAAAGGAGAACTATGACAGCCAGCCAAACATAAAGCATGATGTTATATCGGGACCCACTTTTCTAAACTGTCACCGACTCGTTTCACAAAACAAATTGTGACAAGAGCAAATTTAACATCAAACTATAGCATTTTTACTGTCATTACTGTCACACCTATGCTGTATTTATACAGGGAATTACTGCTAAACCACAGTAATCATGTATATAGCATGATTACTGTGGAAAGTTACAGTAAATCGCTTTGGATTGACAGTCATTTATGATTAAATAATTACAGTATCTTGTACCATTTTCAAGATATCTGTCTGACAAATGATTCCCAACTTAGTGTAATGGTACGTTTGTGTTGTTGCAAACACATGAAAGCAATATATTTGGATAATGCATGTTTGAACATATACGTCTTTTGTCTTTGCACCCACAGGGAGATGGACAGACTGGGAATCATCACACCGTCACACCAGGACATACTCATTGCCAGTGTGCAACAAGAAATGCTGTCTCAAATTCAGCACATGCAACACACAATGGTTCCGGTCTGAACCGTGGAGCGGATACAAACCGGTTTTTCGAGAAGAATTTCATTTACCTCATTCATGCACTTTAGAGGGACTTTTTTCATCTGAGGAAACACAGGGAAAGGATTCATGTAAAAATACAAACGAAGGCGAAGATGGAGAGAGAGAGAGAGAGAGAAAGAGAAAGAGAAAAAAGCAGCACTTTTGTGAACTTCCGTCCTGTGGAGTTTTCTTAGACTGATAATAAAAACATGATCTGGACGTGGCCACAGAGAGTATTGAGCTACTGAGAGCTCAGACTGAAGCCTCGTCGTCTTATCCGACTCTGTTTTTCATTATTTGATCATCTGTTTTGTGAAGGCAGATTTGTAATGGTGTGCAAAAGCAGAATGGCTTCTTTTTAATTTTGCTGCTTTGGGCTTGACTTGAATAAAATATGTGTCATGTTTGCTTGTATGTGTGTGTGCGTGCGTGCGTGTGTGTGTGTGTGTGTGTGTGTACTGTGATCTCACACAACATGGAATCTCCCTTGTCAAGGTGCCAGCTGTCTTTAAATAATCAGAATATGCAAAGTTCACACAGAGAGTGGGTGGAGCCAGATAGAATGTACCATTACAAGCGCTTTATAGTTTTGTACTGGAAGATCATACTAACAAACTATGAGTTTTGCCTGTTTTTTTTAATTCAGCCTTTGTTTTGTATTGTTTCTTGTACAAATGATCGTTTCTGTTGAAGTAGACATGTAGATTAGTACGATGTCCATCCGTGTCCACATTAATGTCTCATGTTCAATGCTAAGAACATAAAGCATTTTCTTTATTTATTGTATGTTTTTTTTTTAAATATAGTTTGTAAATTGTACAATAGAAACACTGAGACAATATTGTAATGATTGCCATATTGCATTCCAATAAATGCCAAAACCCATACGTTTATGTCGGGTCTGATCTTCGTTTTTTCTTTTTGTCTTTCAATGAAGCATTGCGTTGTATTAAATGGACATTAAACTGAATATTGTACACGGATAGAAAATCAAGTGGAGCCTCAGGCTCTTTTTGTTTATCATGTCTGTCTTCTGGCAGAAGAAAATGTTCTCTGTGAAAGCAGAGAGTTAGTCAGAGGTTCCTCCAACGAGGAGAACAACTCCAGAAGAACACCCCGTCGAAATGCTGCTTGTGTAATCATCTCATGGTGTTTTGGCTGGTGCTGGTGTGTGTGTGTGTGTGTGTGTGTGTGTGAGAGAGAGAAATAGAAAGAAGACTGACACACACACACACACACACAGAGAGAGAGAAGAAAGAATATGACAGAAAAACTGAGGGGGAGAAAGAGCTCAAATTAAAAGGAGAGAATATTAAGAGTGGGCTGTCACTGTGACCGTCTGTATGGAAACATGTTTCTTGTTGGCCAAATTGGGCTGAGTTTGCAGTGCAAACTTGTCAAATCAGCAAACATCTGTGTGTCGTCGTCCCCCCATACACACACACACACACACACACACACACTGGGATATACACACTTCCACACAAACACCAGGGAGTTGATTGGTGGAAGCCTTTGATATATAAAGGAAGAGAAGATACGATCTGTATTCTGGCGAAAAAGAGAGAGAAAAAAAACCTGTCAATGTTTTTCCAGCCTAATGAGAGCTGCCTGTACACACACACACACACATACACACACGCACACACACACACGCACACACCACCCCCTTCCTCACTTGCAGTACGTCCAAATCACACAGAGCAAACAAAATGCTGATGGTGTTTAATGAGGCAGATTCCTCTGAGAAAGAGACAGAAAGCAGACAAGAGACAGCGAGGGAAGAGTGCGCTTGACTGGGGGCAATGAAACAGGCAGGTTCCGTCAAATAATGAGACACTGACAATACATTTAGCGGGAAGCCTCTTGTGTTGATGCATCGCACACTGATGTCAACCTGAAAAGTGATAGAAAGATATGTGTTGGCCGAAAATAGCAAGCTGTGGATATAGTAAGTATTGACTTGTTGTCAGACCAGGTGGTTTTAGCCCAGCTAGAAGCAAAGTGCTGTGGATGTCAGTCCACTGCTGTGAAACATCTCAATAGCATCTTAATAGTGACCTGACACTGGTCACCTATGGACTTTGGTTATCCCTCAACAAACAAAGATACAAAAAGTCTCCCTGTAGGGGATTTTTCCAAAGCTATGTCATGCCAAGCCTTAAAAGACCAAAATTGAACGTACTACCCATGTGTATGCCTGTGTAAGTGCAATAATCCAGTTTAGGCAAAGGTCTTGATGTTTAGGGTCAGGTCATAACATACTTGCTTGAGGTTAAGAGTCTGCTGGTACCCAAACATGTACAACTCTGTGCTGTGGAAAAAGAGAAAGGGGAGATGGAGTACGCTGATGTGGACCCTCATTAAGAATAAAAGCCACTAAAACATGAACGCATGGAAATGCAAATTTAAATGACATGGGCGCAGAAGTATGACCCTTACAGAGGCTGCTATCATGCACCATTTTTCCATAGCAACCTTAAAGATAAATGGCTTATTATCCCGAACAAAAATGAACAAGATCCTTGTGTGTTATAATCTGCGGTTGTGACTAATTCCTACACACCCAACCTTTAATAAATGTCTAATTCTGTAAGGAGCCCCTCCCTCAGCAGACAACAGCACATTTTCTGCATTCATAGACCATCGATTGAGTCGAAAACTCCTCCATTTATATTCACTTCCACAGAGCGATCGCTGTAAGTGCTCCAGATTGTGACAAAAGGGATCGATCATTGGGTTAAAAAGGACACAGTTTGAGGCTGAATCCACATTGGCCGATGGTAGACTGAGCACTACTAATTTACCCCTAAAAGACACTCTTGTTATATTGAGAAGGGCAGATCAAATCAAATCTTTCAGTCTCTGCATCTCAGCGGGAGGCGATTGTGGGTTTTGTCACGGATAAGGGCGGGTATGGAGCTGGCTAATCCTGCCTGCTCTTCCATGTGGGAGTGGCAGTGGGGTGTCTTTGCTGCACAGCCAGCCGTAATCTAATGGGTATGAGATTGAGCTTTGTACACAGGCAGGCTCACACACACACACACAAAGTCTAGATTTGTTTCAGGATTAAATACATCACCTCAGTGACTGACACAATGGCACAGGCATTCCCACAGTCTCCCCGATGAGCTTGTCTACATGTGTGCGTTTGTGTGTAAATGAGGCCGTTTGGTGTGAAAAGTGCTACCTGATGCTTCTTGATGAGAAATACACAGAAACAAACAGAGGCAAATTAGGGGAGAGAATTCTACACACAGCACTCTATCCCAGCGGAGAAGCAGCTGCCCAAGTTGGCAGGCCATGTCCCTCTCATTATGCGGGTTGCTCACTCGTATCCTGGCACTCTCTTCCCTGCTGCTGCTGCTGGACAGGTAACATCTGACACACATTAGCCTGCTATTAATGACTTCTGCTGCAGCCATTATCGCACATTTAGGGAGGAAACTTCCCCTGGGGACCAATTCTGCAGTGGCAGAAAAAAAATCAGATTTTCTCAAAAGTTCTGCAAGCAAAGCAATGATTTGTTTTGGGGGGTTTTTGTTTGGGAAACATGACTTCATTGAATGTTCTGTCAGGATTTGGTGAATCTCCTCGCTCTTCTTCTTCGTCACTGGCGACTTACGGCCAGATTTTCTGTGATTTGCTCCGAGCGGTTCCTCTGAAGGAATGTCAGTGGGTGTGGCCCGTGGACCTCCCACATCCAATTGATTGTTTACCCATGATCCCCGAGGCAATACAGCCATGATTAACACTAATCCTACAAGTCTGTGCACAAACAGCAGAAATACCATCTCAAGATCTCCTACATAAACAGCAGGTGTTTAAAAAAAAAAGACTTCATTTATTAAGATATGAGTAGTATCATATACTGCATAGATATTTGTCATATCAAGAGTCTTCATTAGATTAAAACCACATTGTGAAGATTATTACTAAAGGGTACAAGTAAATTATCTAAAAGACTTGGATCTTTGTTCCAGAAAGCATCCTTCGTCAAAGTCTTTGACTCCCACACTGCTGAATAAATTAAAAAATGTGACATTTTCAAAGATTATGTCCAATTTAGTTTAGCCATACATTTCTTAAAAGCTACAAACTAGAGGCTGTTGAGACGCTGTCACAGAAATGATCCGAAGTATGACTTCAAGTCATGTCCATTAATTTTCATCCTACACAAGGCAGCGAACTGTGAAGTTCTTTTAACCAACATAGTCGTCTATTTAGAGTGGCATTAAGTTGTGCTTCAACACACACACACACACACACACACACACAAAAGCTGTAAACAGTGAGCTTAAGAATGCCACTTCTCAAGCTGAGGGCAACTGCGGAGTTGAGGAGTAAATCTCTGTGGGCTTTGTCACCACAGCGAGCTCCAGGTGGTATTTCCCCTCCTTTCTCAGTAGAAAAAATAAACTGTGACCGTGCAGCTTTTGAAAACAGATGAATCCTACGTCTGTGTTTCTGCAGTATCTGCATTTATGCACAAAGTGCACCATTTTCCCCCGTATAATTCAACATATTTCACCCTAAGACAATTTGGGAAATGACTACTGCCACGGCTGTTGATGGTTCAACCTCTGCTGAGTCTCTGATGAAGTCATACAAGATAAAGATGAGACAAGCCACAGACATTTAGCATCTGTTAAATCTGTAAACCATCCATCTACCGGAAAGCAGCAGTTAGACCACTGAATTGGTTGCAAAAACAATGATTTGAATAGAGGTCTATGGGAAAATGGATCTATTTTCTCCCTGGATTTATTTATTTATATAAATTTATGTTCCTAAAAAAAACAATTAGACACCAGTGTGACTGACATCTTCAGTAGTATTATTCAAGTATAAGTAGTATTATTGGCTGCAAGTGAAGTCTGTGAATTTACAGTGGCTCATACAAACTACATCTCTTTTTATTAAGGGATGGGACGATGCCACTGTTTTTGTGTCCGATACCGATGCCGATATCACAAACTCGAGTATCTCCCGATACCGATATGAGTCCGATACAGTCATTTTAGACCATTTATGAACGTGTGAAGCTGTTAACAACACGTTTTGTGCTGAGTCACTTCAAAGACATAATAACAGCCCAAACATGACTCAGCTAAAATGCTTTTGCTGATTTTTTTTATTTACATTTTTACGGCTTCCTCCCACAGTCCAAAAACATGCAATGTGGGGATTAGGTATATTGGACACTCTAAATTGACCATAGGAGTGAGTGTGAGAGTGAATGGTTGTTTGTCTCTATCTGTGTGTGTGGCCCTGCGATGGACTGGCGAACTGTCCAGGGTGTACCCCGCCTATCGCCCGATGTAGCTGATATTGGCACAGCACCCCCCGCGACCCTCTGGTTGAGGATAAAGCGGTAGATGATGACTGACTGACTGACAGTCTGCGCATACTGAAGCATGTGGTATATAGGATTTTACATTTGTAAATGTCCAATATGCGATTCTGTGATTTTGACCAGTATCCGACCGATGCTGACCGATATCGATTCCCATCCCTAATTTTTATGTGCAGTCCATGTCTATACCACTCACACTGTGAGGGTTACTGTAAACATACATGAGTGACAATAATAATAAACAAAGCAAAATACAAACCTAAATATCCTGAATTAGACAGAAAAACAGACGTGGTGACTCACAAACATGTGAAAGTGCCATCAAGAGGAAAACATTTCCTCCACAGTTTCATTAACATCTGTTTTAAGATCAAGCATATGACGGAATGACTGTGTAGAAGCAGAGCAGGGAAAAAAGGAGGGGAAAAAAGATCCATTATCAGAGAACATCGTCAACTCCGAGACACGGTACCACACAGAGAAAAAATACCATTACTGATGTTTGGAGTCAAACTCAATATGCTCTCACTGTGTATGCGATGGGAGTGCTCCTGTGTGTTTAGTGCATTCATCCTTGTCATTCAATTTCAATATTTAGCTGAACCTGCTCTGCTCTGCTCTGCCAGCCTGCAGGTTTGATGAACTTCTGCAGAAAAAGCACCAGGCCGCGCTTATTTTCCATTCCGCCAGAACGACAAGTGAGTGAAAGCCCCATGAGCGAGGGAGACGGATTGGAATGAGAGACGGGGTGGAGGCAAAGGTGGAAATGTTGTCCTTCATCAGCCCTCCATTCCTCTATCCCTCCATTTCATTAAGGATGGATCGATGATCAATAGGAGAGAAGCGGTAGAAGGGGATTAGGATTAGAAATCGATGGCTTTGTTTTCTTCAGCCCGCCAAAGATAAACACTGCCTTAAGACACTGACAACGCAGCACATAGACTTTCACAGCTTTTCATCCGTGTGAGAGGGCACGACATTCCCTGTGTGTGGACAGACACACATCTGTTTGCAGCTTCTCATGCTGAGTTGAAAAGAGACACTTCAATCCCTCCATGACAACAGTAGAATGGGAGATTGGCTTTGATCCAACCCAGTGGACATCTTACAGTGAGATGCACCGTCTTTGCAGAATTTCTGCTTAGCACACTTAAGTGCACATGTTGAACTGTGTGTGGGAGGTGCAGGTTATCCACGACAGATCAGAGACTGACTGCTGGTTCACACGAGTCCCCGTTTCAAGGCTGTCTGACAATAGCTGGAGATGACTGATTAAGTGGTCGTACTGCAACAGGCGCACTGCATGATTGGCGGGACGCTCCTAAAAGCCCGTAGTGGGCTGTGAGGAGCGAGGCAAGGCATTCTGGGTAGGTGAGGTTTCACCTCCCACACAGTTTCAAAAACATGCCCCGTGCTTTGATCTTTCTCTCTGCTCTTTACACACACACACACATTCGTTTTTATAACTTAATGAAGACACCTCATAGACAGTGCTTCCCCTAGCCCCTTACCCTAATCCTTACCCTAACCCTAACCAGTGAATGCGTAACGCTAACCTTATTACCTAAATTGCCTAAAATTTAACCAGTTCCTCAGAAATTAGGTTCTGCATTTTTAGGACCAGGTTTTGGAGCCATGAGGACTCACTGGTCCTGACAAGGTCAGTGTTTATGACATAGCGCTCACACGTACACATGCACCTTGTTTGTTGTGGCTTTCGCCCTCTGTCTCACTCCTTTGACAGAACAAAGGCATTTGTTTGTGTTTCCTGCAGATGAAAGCAAAGCTTTGTGATGCACCATTTCACCTCAGGTTGCAGCCTTATACAATTTCACTTAAAATTCATCAATCTTTTTTTTATTTATTTATTTATTTTAACAATGTAAACTCTACAACTGTGTTCATCCATTATTTTACTATATATTTAATTATGATAATGATGACCCCAACCAGACAGCTGGAGGGGACGAGCAGACACAGACAAACAAAGACTTTTATATCAATCCATCCGATCTGCATGAGTTTGAACTGTGGACGACAACCAAAGCAGCATCAAGTGGACACTAACGGATAAAGCAGATGCCACCATGATTTCGTCTTATTTCCTTTTCCTCTTCCACTACTTTCTGTTTCCCATTGAATGGCTAAACCATCTTGGCCAACTGCTGGGCATTGTGATATTTATAAACACTCTCCTCGTGGATAACAGTGCCTTTGTTGGGGAATATTTTTATCTGTGGATTAATGCACATGCGGCGAGGCAGCTTATTTGTGCATGGGATCAGTTCCAAATGAAGTAGCCAGCATAATTGTGGGACTAATTAATATGTCTGGACAAAATTGGAAGGCTACATCATCAATTATTCTTCACCTTTGTCAATCAGGTGCGGCGTTTAAAAAAAGGTAACTCAACTCAAGCAGAAGGAACCAAAGAGGCAGAAATGGGAATAAGTTTTTCTATCTGTCTGTTTCTGTTCTATTGTGTGGTGTCTGTCTGTGGTTGTGAGGACTCAATAATGTCATTGAGAAGACATGTTTGTCCTGTGGGGACACTTTGGTGATCCCTCATAACATCCAAGAGCAGGATTTTGGCCAGGATGACCAAATGAATGACAGTCAATGAAGAGGCCTAACAAGAATAGCTGTTCTGATCTAAGTGTGTGTGTGTGTGTGTGTGTGTGTGTGTGTGTGTGTACATGCACATGTGTGTGTGTGCTGGAGACCCACTACAAGGACCAAGAGTAAAGGGAAAAAAACAAAGAGAGAGACAAATTCATTTCAGGACAATTGTGCAGGTGGCCACTGATCCATCCCAGCCTCACACACACACACACACACACACACACACACACATTTGTGCTTCATGAGGACCCTCATAGACATAATGCATTCCCTTACCCTTACCCTAACCTTAACCATCACAACTAAATGCCTGACCCTAACCTAACTCTCACCGCATCCTAACGTACAACATGTTTTCACCTTAAAATATAATAATTGACATTATTGAGACTTGCTGTCTGTCCCCATAAGGAAGACAATTCCCCACCATGTGTCAGTGTCAACAGGTCTGCTTTAGTTGAAGCCATATTGATCGCTTTTTTTTAAAAAAATTCAATTTATTTTTAGCCGCAAAGCCTCTGCAGATAAAAGAAAAAGGGGGAGGAAAAAAAAAGAAGAAGCAGCAGCAGTAGCCCTGCTGAGGCAATCACGATTTCATCTCATTATGTGTGTGTTAAAATGTCAGTGGGATGTGGAGGGGGGGTTGGACATGAGGCTTCAAATATGAGCCTCTCTTTTTATGATCCATCAAGACCACCATAAAAAGCTCATATACTGTCATATGTCTCTGTGCTGTTGAGTTTTACAATGCAACTCACAGTTTGGAGTGTTCATGTAGTCCAAAATACTAAATTAGATCCTAGTCAAGATGAGGCAGCACTAAGAGCCGTGACATCTGCGATACTGTGGTGCCATCTGGTGGCCGGATTTTACACTTACATTTGCGACTGCTTTGTCGTTAGGAAAAAAAACAACAGTAAAATGTTTTTTTGTTTTTTTTTTACACAATATAATGTTTAATTCCTTTTACACAGTGATCCTCGTCGAATACTGTAGTCTGCAAACAGGCAGCTTCAGCAAACTGAAATGATGCCATAACAAGTTCCAGCAGTGCTTAGCCATGTTGTTTTCAGTTGGTCTCATTTGGTAAGATATCATCATGATAAACTCAGTGTCGTCAAAGACCAGCAGGAGTACAGCATGTTTGACATTTCTCACACAGCCAACATGCTCATAGCTGCTTCAGACACGGTGGAAGTTTGACAAAAACAAAAACCTCACTTGAACTTGCACTCTCGTAGTATGCATGCAAACACATGCACACAGAGACACAAGGGCACAGACGAGACGCGCATGCATGTGCTTGAACACACACAGTTCTACATTTTTTTACAAAAAACAATAATCATAATTTCATATATTTTTCCTTCCTTTTGCCCTATTTTCGATGTCTTTGTTCAAGACCTGAAAAGGGTGTAAATGCATGGCTGTTGTGTATTTTGTTTTGGTATTTATGCACAATATAATTCTCTGCATATTTTTTTTGACTTATTTTGTTCGTATTTGTGTTGTTTTGTTGTGACTGAAATATCAAAAAAATGAGTTTGTCAATAAGGCATTTTGAACACAAGCATTCACAGTCAGACCAAAGTATTTTGGGTGGATCACCAAACACCACTGGAACAAAACACAGCAACACAGAACATTAACTGTTTTTGAGTGGGTGGGGTTTTTTTTTTCTTCACACTGACGACAAAAATAAAACACGTATACGATTTCAAAAGACTTCAGCCACATATATAGATCGGTAAGGTGCTAAAAATATCATCATATACAGCCTTGACATTTCCTTAATGAAAATAAACGTTTGCGTTGATCTGGAAGAGGAGGAATTCACATCACGCACCGTATGTCTCTATGTATGTTTGTATTGCATAGCCAGAGCTGGCCCCGTGCACAGTGACTCATGGACAGTACAAACGCTCACAGTTTATTCCTCCACTCGATATGAGTCAGATTGTCCATGAACTTCACGGTTTACGATTTACTATTTGTTTGCATAATGATTTTTGATGATGATGGTTTGTCATTACACACAGTAGGTTTGCCCTCCATTTAGTGTGTCACAGTCTTCAAGGTGAGCTTCCACACACATGGAGCTTGAGCAGAAATTGATTATTAAAACTTCACAGCTTTGTGTATGTGGAGACAACCTCTGGCTTCCTCCATCACTGCCACCTCCACTGCGAGTTACTGAGGGAGAATTAAAGACACACAAGATTACCACGGGGGACGCACACAAACACATCAACGCATCGCCGTTCTGTGCCTTCACTGAACTTACTGTCTCGCTCTCCCCATCGGAGCCCCGTCTGGACTCTGAGCTGTAGTGCAGAGGAGAGTACACCCAGCTCCGGTCCTCCTGAGTCTTCCATGGTCATCCAGCAGAGGGCAGCAACAACAAGAAAGAAGGGGGAGAGGAGGGAGGTGACTTTTGGGGGGATTTCAGCATGAAGACACAGAGTTAATTATAGCTGAACTGTACTGTTTTATGTCTGAGCTGCATACAGTGAGTTTATACAGTGTACGAATTTAAAGAGAAAACTCAACGGGTGAAACTAGACATTAAGGTTTGTCTCATTATCATTCAAGACACACAGTCCTGATCCGTTTTTGACAATAAAAAAAAGGAAATATTGAACTTTTCACATCCAGGTCTACAGATGCTTCAAATCAGTGCCAAGTGCAGCTTTAATAAACGGACAATTTCATTCATGAGCTCTGAATGAACTGTGCTCAACTGTGCTCAACTGTGCTACCTGGCTGCTAGTGAACTCGAGAAGAGGGAACATAAGGCATGGCAGGTAACTGTTCAGCAGAAATGTATTACAGATGCATGCTACCTTTAAATGCACACAGCTCCTTACAGAATACACTCAGAAGATCCTGAAGGGGTGGAACAGTTACCCACAATGCCACTGAATATGAGAACAACTACTCTGGTGGCGACTTACATTGTAACTTGAGCTAGAGTTTAGCTTACGGCGACCAAGAACTGGAGAGTACACCCAATATCTGCCATCTGCATACTGATAGATGGACACACACACACACATACACACACATACGCACGCACGCACAGAGAGAGAGATGTACAGAATGTGTTGACAGGAAAATAAAGGGACGTGAGTTACAACAAAGGAGAAATTTACAGAATGGTGGGAAGCAGTCATTAGCTGGAGTGAGACGACAATGAAAATGGAACATGAATGCGATAATGTAGAGCCATTAGCCTAAAGTCATACACAAGACAATAAATACATCATGCTGCAAAAGAAAGACAACCTCAGTGTTTCACTGGTGCATGAACTATGAATGGGGAGGGGGGGGGGGCAGCCAGGTGCTGGAGATAAAAAGCATTATTGACAGCAACCCCGTAGTGCGTGCACACCTCGAAACACACCCCTGTCCCCTCACCATCATAACTCTACCACGCTGTCCTGACTGGCCCGCTGTAAGAAACCCAGCGGATCAAAGAAAGACAGAGGAAGAAGAATATCTTTTACTTTCCTGGTATGATATTTGAAAATGCAGTGAGTAACTTTAGATGATTATTTGTGTTGTTTATGTTATAATTAAACAATTAAACATAAAACACCTAAACACACAGCTGTGATGGCTCAGACTCACATGTGCCATCGTTCGTTCGTTATTGTCTATTTTCCACTAAACGAGAACATAACTTTGTGAAAAAGACATCGTGTTTTGCTCATTTTCCATAAACCTCCATTCAAACCGAGTTGTTTTTGCTACGGTCTTGACATGAAACTAATCACCGCACGACGCAACATCTAAACACCGCTGTACTGAGAAACACAGAGACAGAGTTGTGTGGAGCTTCATCAGCATTGTGTGAACTCATTTGAAAATGTTTCCAACGTAGTTTACATTTGCATATATTTAAACGTCCCGTCCCGCAGTTTGTTTCGCGTCTTTGAAAGTTGTTCATTAAGTCAAAAAAAACCAAAAAAAACAAGCACTTACAAAGTAGATGTCAGACACTTGCACCTCTCCTTCCAATGAGTTGTGGCTGCTGGACAAAGACAGCTGATTGCACGACGGGCGTGGGGCCTGCTGAGGAGCCTGGGAGCTCGGAGAAGCAGAGGAGGGAGGTGTGAGCGGGACGTGGCGAGAGGAGCTGTGGGAGGAGGCACGAGGAGAGTCAGGGCAGATGGGAGTAAACGCTGAGGCGGGAGGGAGCGTGGAAGCGTTCGCCGAGGTGGGAAGTGTGATTTCGGCAGTTGTCTGAGACTGCGCGGGAGGCCGAGCAGCTGTGGGAGAGGTGAGCGGTTTGGTGGACGGACAGATGGACGGCGAACGTGTGGACGATGACCTCGCGGCTGATGCGGCAGCGGAGGAGGAAGGAACAAAGGAAGGAGGGAGGGTGGAGGAGGAGTAGGCTGAGGACGGACTAAGGGGCTGATGATCAGGAGAGGTCATCTCTGTTATCTGTGTGAGCTCCGTGCTCTTGGGGATTTCGCTGTGAGAAACGGGACAAGCAGTCAAACACCAAACCAGCATTAAAATACTGTTCCATAGGCAGCTCTCCTAACATTTTCATTTTGCATACGTGTGCACCTTAGTTCCACCTCCACTGTTATGGTGTCCTGCTTTTCCTCATGCACCTCAACTATCTCTTTTTGTGACCTACATGAGAAAACACAGGGCACGGGGAATCACGCTGGCGTGTTTCTTTGGACAGAATACAGAACCCATGAGGAAAGACACTGGGGCTTCATAAACGTGTTCTCACCTGACCACATTTGGGGAATTCATCTGTCTCCTGAAGCGCGGGTGCTCTGGTGTATCGAAGGGGGTGGTGGGTAAGGAGTTGTTCGAAGAAAGCGTGGTGGCAATAGACGCCGTGGTGGCATCTTCAAATGAAGGAGGAGTGCAGGGTGGGTCTCTCCCTGAGTGGTGTCATTGAATTAGAACGCACGAGTCACAAGCACAGAAACAGATAAATAATAGAACCCACAGAAAGACACAGAAAGAAGCACAAGAATACCTCAAATATGAATACAAACCACATTAGTCCACACTGTACTGTACCTCAGTTACTGCAGATGTACTACTTTCAGTACAGGTAGCAGTACACACATTGTTTATCTTAATTTAAGTAAGCTACACGCTTTATTTAAATGACCCTACATCAGACAGGTTTTCTCTTTTTATTAATATTATTAAACTGTACCTTCTGTACATAATAATATAACGATGGCATTATTTGTTCTCATTTTGCTGCATGTATAAAACAAATCATAATGTACAGCCTCTCTTTCTCTATCTAGTCTCAATTTGTTTCAAATGTGCCTACAGTTCCCTAATTGAACGTGTTGCATGGATGTTTCCTCACTAATTTACAAGAGTTAGAACCACAGAGTTCAAATAATCCCAGACTAACAAATTCAGGTGTTAAAGCATCGCACTTTAACCCTTGACGTTACTGAGCTACTAGAAGATGAAAAGAAGTCCTACCATTTTCCTCCAGTGTGGGGAAGCCGCGAGCTCCTCGTAGGTTCTCCAAGTTTTCCTGCATCTCTTCACTCAGTGAGGGTCGTTGTCCAGATGAACTGGGTCCAGCGCCGGACTTGGACATGGACAGAGCCCCTCTGCCCCTCTTAGACGGAGAGGATCGCAGTGCTATGAAAGCAGGGGACACAGAAGTCAGAGTAAGTACGAAACGATGGCTTGTTGCCACCGATGTCGTCAAGGGAACAGAGTATTGTGTTTAATGCACACTTGCACACTCACAGCTGCTCTTCTTGAACACAATGGCGCTACAGAATTTGTAGAACCTCTCAGCGTAGAAACCAGGCCTGTGAACGGACACTGTGTCCTGTGAGCATGGAGAGGCAGCAGTCACCAAAAAAGCAGTTTCACTGTGCACGGTGCACTTCCTACCAAAAGCTGAAGTCACGGTAACGATGACATAAAAAGGTATAGTGACAAGAAATCTAATGACTGAGCTTACTGAGATTTGCTTTGCAGATCACTGCACAACGATTGCGTGAGAGCAACTCACCCCATCATGGATAAGAGATTTCCAAGAGTGCTCCAGTTTCTTACTCAGTCTGTCAGACAAGACAATTCAATTATTTAGTTGATTCACAGACTTATAGAGGTCACATGGTAACTGCAGGCTGGATCAGAGACGAGGGACACTCTCAAAAGGACAACGTTGCAGTTCATATCCTTCATTTCTCTTTTTCTTTCAAACTGTTCCACATCTTTAAACACTAGTTTCCACTTTTCTTACCTGTAGGACTGCAGAATATCAATAATCCCGATGAACAGCAGGAGGCGCTCTCCCTTACTGCTCACAGCTGGAATACCACCCATGCTGCGGGATGGAAAAGAAAACATTTTTAAGGTCCTGTGTGACATTTAGGAGGGTGTTTGGCTGTAACTGCATATACTACTGTGTACTACTACTGACTCACGAGTCATCGTGGTCAAGCGTGTCTCTGCAGGTGGAGCTTCCCTGTATAGACTCCATAGCGGTGGAATACAGAGCTCTCTGGGCTGCAGGCCTCTTTTCATCCCCGCCGCCTGCAGGTGAACCCTGGGACTGATATTCTCTTTCTGCTTGGGTTTTGTTGTGGACTCCAAGCAGCAAACTGTAGTCCATGATCTTAAAACTCTCCAGAACCTGAAATGACACACACACACACACACACAGGGACATTTCAGAACATCCCTGAAGCTTCCAAGATTTAGAATTTATGATAATTATGAATTTTTTTTTTTTAAGTGATTTGAAAGCGACCACCTGCTTTTAATGTTGAAAAGCAGACACATATATTCAACTACTAAAAATAGTTAAAATAGTAACGCCAGGGTGGATATTTGTGCTCTAAAATAGACTAAAATCATTTCTTCTGTTCATCGTTCGGCTTTTTTCTCACCAAACAGTCTCTCTGCAGTGTTTTCACCAGAGCACTGTACGTGTCCTGGTCCAAAATCAGGCCTTCAGGGACGTCGCTCATAAAGTCCAAGTCTTTAAAGGTGGGTTTGGACTTCTCTCTTTCCTTCTTGGACGCTCTCCTCTTGTACGTGGAGCCCTTCAGGTCGAACTTGAGGTGCATGCGCACCGAGCGTGGCAAGATATTGTTCATCACAACGACCCTGATGTTCTTTCCTCCACTCTGGACGCAGTAGAGGCCAAAGAATTTTGGCAGCAAGGTTCGGGGGTTCTGGTTCAAGTTCTGGAAAAGGGTTGGTGCAGCGGACAAAGAGCAAAAAGAAATAAGGATTATCTGGGAATAACACATGCACCTGCCTGACAGCGTGACCCCACCCACAGTGGCTGCAGTGTGCACGCTTAACCTATTATGGAGAACTTAGCCCCTGTCTTTATCGGGTGCAACCTCTCGGCTCTTATGTATAAGAAGGCGGCCTGGTGGCGTCACCAAACACCAAGAGGTAGGATAAAGAGGATCAAGACGAGTTCAAGTTTCAGCTGCTGCGCTGCTCTTAAGAATGCGTGCTCAAGAGCATGTGGAAAATGTTTCAATTTCCCTTAATCCTCCAAGTGCATACTGATATTTTAGTAGACATACACGGTGCAGTCGGCTGTAATCACACATTTCCAACAGGCAGACAAAGGACAACATTTAAAACAGACTAGGCAACGGATAAAAAGCGGAGAATAAAAATGATAATATCACACTCATGGAAGTTGCTCTCTTACCATATAGTATCCAGGGAGTAATTTCTGTAGAAACTCAGCTTCCTTGTGCTGCACAGTTTTGACGATGAACTCGTCGTCACGGGTAACGTAGAATATGGAGCCACTTGCTCCTGGATTGGTCAACTCGATAAGTGCCTCGTTACACAGAGAATACTAGACAGAGCGGGAACACGGAGAAACGAACGCAGGTTAGAATTAGTCAGATCTTTGTTTGAGTCTGAATATAAAAGCTGTCAAGCTCGCCTTTCTTGTTTTGAAGAAATGCTCCGTTTGTAATTTCATATTCATTTCAATTTCAACACTTGGATGAGCCTGCAGACATGCAATGCTCTTATTGGACGCAGCATAACGTTCAAATAGTCAACATAATTGTGATAAGACTTTCAAGTGCAATGTTTGAAGAGGCTTTGTGCAACCAAGCTATTATGCAACTTTATATCCCCTATAACATGTACAATAAACATTAGCACTTTACTACCATCCAATGTCCCTGGCACTATATTAAAAGCTGTCTTTTTGTATTTAAGTGTATCTGTATGTATGTACTGTACATGTATAGTAAGTTAGTGTGTGTAACTTTTGTATTTTTGTGAGCTCTCATGTTCCTATGTGTTTGTTTACCTGAAGGTATTTTCATCCCAATCGACCTGCCAAGGGCCTACAGGCGGACATTAGCCTCAGGCTATAACCTGGCATATTTACATTTTAATGTTTATTAACCCTTTAACACCGATCGTATCGCAGACTTTATCGCCAGAGAGGGGAGAGTTAGAAAAACGCCTATACAGTTTCTATTTTTTGACCTGTTTTTGGACATTGCGACAGAAACTGAAACAAATGTTATTCTAAACATGTTTCATGCTGTTCAAAAAAAAACAACAAACGTGGTGTTCGTGTTTTTCTAAATAAAAACTTTTGTTTTTCTTCATAATTGATAATTCTAATAGTTAATGCACCATTTTATCGTGCAGTGAATTGTAAATAACTGCCAGATATTGAACGTTATTCTGGAAAAATGGGCAAAAGCACTTACTCACTGGACATTTTCTGGCCCTTTTATGGTTAAAATAAGCAAAAAAGTCCAGACTTATATGTTTAACTAAAGTGAACAACACAGCAGCCCAACAGTCCAACATCAGTGGTGTTTCTAGAATTACACCGGACATTTAAGAGATTTGTGGACGTGAATGTGACCACCGTCTACTGCTCATTTGTCCAATCAAGTCATTCTATTGGTTTAGTTGAGGCAATGCCATTAGAGCATTGGCACTCCACCCCTTTAAAAAAGACAGCTTTAGTCTGCTAATCTTCTGGCACAGGTAGTGTGAGCTTAAACATGCAGCTGAGTGAGTACATGTGAGTACGTTCATGTGATGCAGTATATGTGAGGGTTTGTTTTTATGCATGTGGGAGCATGCTGTTTTTGTAAATGTAACACACAATTTCTGCTCATGTCAGACAAATTAAGGGAATGATAACGTAATGTAACGCGACTTCACCACAAATAATATGCTGCATATAACAGGAAACAGCACAGACATTCATCATCATCATCATCATCACGTCATCAGAGAAAAACAAAGATCCCACCAGGTAGTCGTCAGGTCGAATTCCAAACAGCTCCCTGAAATAGCGGAAGGCCACAGGAGCGTAGGTTTTAAACCTGAAGTCTGGGAAGTGGTGGGCCGGTGTGAGGTTGCTGCCTTCACTGTGTGGAGCATCACGAAGAGTCAAAAAAAGCTGAGATATTGTATAAGATACTACCCACACGCATGTGCTCATAATAACAAAACACACGCATGCAAACGCACTTGGGGAAGAAGATGCTTTCAACCACATAGAAGTCTTGCATCAGCACATCTCTCTCAGGCTTGGAGCTGAGGTTGCCAACCGTGTAGCCAATACCCAGCTGGATGGCTCCTTTCAAGGCAGAGGAGGTTGTCTGGAGGTGGAGAACAGAGAACAACAGAGGTGTGGGAGGAAGGTACTGTACATGAAGAAATCGTGACACCAAATACACCGAGGGAAAAAAAGCGAGGAAGAAGAGTGTTACCTTCTTGTATGTTGTCTCTCCAGAGGCATCAATCCTCCTGTGGCCAATCTTCTTCTCATGAGCGGCGCCCAGTCCAAATGGGGACGGCATCTGTCACAAGGAAAGCACCGCATGTGTCGTGTGTGTGATCGGAGGTCATATTCAGTGATTAAAGAAACAGATACGAAAGAGCGACAAGGAAAATAAGACAAACACGTGAGACGTGGTGCATGGCTGCTGTAAAGCCCCCTCCCCTCACCTCTGTTGTCTGAGACTTCTTGGTTGAATCTGTGGACAGAAACAAAGAGATTTAAGAGTGGAAAAAGATTTCTTATGATTTAGCACAATTAATGATATAGAAAAACTACAGAGCGGCTACTAATACAGCTCAGATAAATTGTGCAACTAATTCAGCAATAGAAATCGACTACATCAACCTTGGTCCTTGTTATTTATTTTTATTTTTACTTTACAAAATTAGATTGAAAACACGCATAGAAACACTAGACAAAAGTAAACATGTTAAGACATTTACAAAGCAGCTAAAATTCCGATGCCTCCGATGCCTACCGGCGTGCTAATCCAAAAAGGAAAACCAGATCCCGGCTACAACAAAGTCTGACATTCCATTTTCAGACAACAGAAGAGTATAATTTCCCAGTACCAGTCAGATTTGTACTGAGAGGTTAAAAACACTATTGGATTGACTTCCTCCATAATCTGATTGTTGCCATTGGCTGACGTTTCCAGATCACATCCCTAACCAATCAGACGGAAGGATTAGGAAGAATCCTTCCGTCTGACATGAAGGACACAACTCGACTGTGTTTGCATGTGCGTGTGCGCCCTGCAGAGGACGAGTGTGACAGAACAGAGGAAGTGAACGGGAGATGAAACAAAACCACGCAGTATACTAAAAACTTGGTTTGCATCATGATGCTGAATTTCAGCATCGAGGTGAAGATTAAGGGTTAGTTTAGGGTTAAGTGCTGCTGGCAGAGAAGGGATAATGAATCCTTAAGCCATGTTAAAGCGCACAACACACACAACGAAGCATATGGGGCTGTCACAGAGACATGACATAATAAGAATTGTGTATGAAAACATCCAGCGACAACCAAATCCATCACCAACTATTTTGGGGAGTTATTTTTTTTTAATTAAAACAATTTCTCTGATGATTTCAGTGAGATTTTCTTTCTTTCTGCACCTCTGTGACACTGAACTGAATAAGTGAATATTTAAAAGATTTAAAGATGCCATTCCAGGTTTGGAAAACACTGATCACTATTTTCAGTGATTAATCAAGAAAATAATCACGATATTGATATATGATTGCTATTTGTAGGCCTAATTAGTCTCTATCTAGGCTATGTGTCTCTGTGTGGTTCCAATCCAAAGCAAATTTATTTCTATAGCACATTTAAAAACAACTGAGGCGACCAAAGTGCTGTACATCGCATAAGTACATAAAACAGACAGCATATGAAACAATACAAACTAAAAGCAATACAAAAAAACAATAAAAACATAGAAACAAGGTCAATAAAAATAAATAAATAATATATATACAGTATTGGGGTCAAAGAGGCTGAAGGGCATGTCATGAGTTTTGCAGCTACTGGGGTCATGAACCAAATGACTCGACAAATTCAAACGTTAACCTGATGCTAGATGCAAAGAAACAGCATCGCCAATCAATGCAGTAGTGGTTGACATATGTGGTTCAGTGTTCATCCGGCTGATCGATACATAAACTTAACACAGGCATACAGTAGATCCATGCTACAGTGCTACAGTGGCTAAAATATTAACAAAGACAATGAAGAGGAATCTTTCAGGTTTCTTTGTACCACACACATCTACTCACACCTGTTACCTGAGTAATGCTGCATCAAAGTCTGCACGACTGAACATTGGGAAGGTGTATCCTGAGCTGCACACGCACACACACACACACACACACACACACACAAACACAGAGTCTTTGTGGGATTAGGGTCACGTCTGTATAAAGTGCCACTGGGGCTGCAGGGAACTAACAGGACAAACGTACGGTGGCATTTTTATTTTGATCAATAACGTACTGTATGTGTGTCAGTGTGTTTTTACTGTATGCAACACAAAAAGTGGGTGTACTTATAATAAAATGTCATGTGTAACGTCCACACATAAACAAATATCTGTTACATTCAAACCCTTTCAAATAAGTTGATTAAGTCCGTGAGCTCCACGCGACTCTCTCCATGTCTCTCACTATGGCAGTGTTCAGCTCTCGTGTCTCATTCCTGCACTGCACAAAAATCCCCAAAAGCTTTAATACTGACAGATATTTGTCGGAAGGCCTGCGTGTTTAGAAGGATTAGATCTTTCTTTCTCTCTCTCTCTCTCTCTCTCGCTGTGACTTTAATGCAACACTAAACTCAGGTGTATGTTTCCATGCCCTGAGGTGGATTAAATAATAACCATCTGTATAAAAAACGTGTGAGTGAACAAGCACATGTAAAGACAACTTGTTGTTGTAGCATGATAGGTTTGCCAGCATTGATAGAGCTCTTTTGTATTCTCTTAAATGCACGTTGACACGAGCATATGATGCTCACAAGCTATTTTCTTGTTCATTTTAAAGAGAAACTAGTGACAGCTACTACTGTGCACCTTTGAGGACAGACTGACCAAACTATTTTTATTTCAAAGTGAAAAACATTATTGCTAGTTCCCCAGATTCCGCTCAGGTACAGTACTTTTATAATTTCTATGCACTGGATATGCCTGGATATGTCTGTCTTGAATAGGCCCGGCCTAGTGTGTTGCTAGTGTCGATAGAGGTTTTATTTAAAAGAAACAATATCTTTTTCACTAATGTTTGCTTAGTGAAAAAAACAGACTGTGCGCTTCAAGTTTAAATCAATGCTGGAAATGTTTAGGATAATCTAAATATACAAGTTAAACTGATGTCGTGAACATCACTGACATCTTCAAAATGTCACAATCTAATGATTTAGTGATACCCACAGACATGCACGCCTCATCTGGATAGGAGGAGAACTGGCACTTTGTTTTTCTTCCCCACTTCCCACACTGTCTCTGCACATTATATCATAAACCTCATACTGCATATTGTGTAGTATTTACAGCCACGGCATAAACATCCATGCTTGGAATTGATCTACATGAGGGGATTAGAGTGCGGTTTATGCTATAATTCCACATCAGATTATGTAAAGGCACTCTCCAGATTTAGCGAGGACGAGGAAGAGTGAGAGACGAAAGAAGAATTATGGACACAAAGGAGAAGAATAAAAATGTCATCATCTCGACATGCAAACAGCTCAGTCAGGTCAAATGCATTCATCGGTTCACTCACGTGAGAGTGAGCGTGATCACATTATGTTTTGGCACAACCTGTGTTTGTGCCAGCCTGCAGCAAACCACTGACACCATTAGCAGCAGAGCAGCAAGCAGTGACTTGACACTGTTATCTAACCTAGCAATCGATTATTCATTTCCACAGCTTAGGTTCCTGTTACTAAGTGACATAATGTAGTTATTATCTGTGCGCTGGGCTAAATTCACACATTATGCTGTATGTTAGAATGATGTCCAAAATCCTCTCACTGGCAGGGCTGCAACTATTGTATGTGAATGATTAATATGTGTCTTATTTTCTGGATTAATCGATTGTTTGGTCAATTAAATGCCAAAAAGAGAAAAGAAACCATAACCCTACTCCTTTCATTTTTCAGCTCCTTAAATGACCTGTTATTATTTTTTTTCCTTCTCCACACCAAAGACACTAGAAAAGATTATATTTATATATTATATTTGCTGAAACCATAAAAAAAATCTCAAACTGACTAATCATATATTATTATTATTTTTTTACATAACATTGTCGATTAATCGGTTAATTGTTGCAATCCTGTCACTTGTTTTGAATGATGGGTTGCCATTTAGGGACGAGTCCCTCTGTCACTGGAAAGACATATACTCACCGGAGTCTCCCTGGTCGAGCTGGATGGTGAGGCCGGCAGCCAGAGCCGCGCTCGCTGTCCCCTCATCCCCGGTTTCCGCAGTCCTCTCCTCCATCTCCCGGACGCTTCTTCCTCGCGACGACGCGCGGGCAACCGGCGGTCTTTCCTCAAAGAGAAGCAGATGCAGCGGCGGCGCGCGCTTCCACAGTGTCCGTCATAAATCCTGCCATCGATAAACCGAGTGCACTAATCAATGACTACATGCTGTGACTGCACGACGCTGCGCGGCTGTTCGTTTCGCCTCGGTGAGCAGCAGCCGCCGGCGCTGATGATCGTCTCTGCCGCTGCTCTGCGTCACCTGTGATGCGCGTGCCTCTACTCTCCAGCGTCGTCCTGTGACGTGTCAGCGCTTATCGTACACACAGTTAATGTAGGGAAGGTCTTTTCCAAATGTTGTTACATTAAATTCGAACATCCAGACTCAGCATTGCAGATATCAACATGTTAATTAAAAATAATGGTAAATACATTTTGACTCTTTTTAAATCTAAATAACTAAATTTCGACTGTAGGCCACAACCTCTACAATCAGGGTCTATTTGTTCCATAAAATGATTTTATGAAATGTATATAGATAAACTACACGTATAAATTAATTATATTTTGTTGCATTTATGAAATTTAATAACTATACAAAAAGAAAACAAGCTGTTAATAAAAACACCAAAAAACAACAACAACAAAATACTGGCATGGATTGGCCTACCTTGAAATAAACCACAGAACTCTGGAGATCTATTTTGGCACTTTTCCACGATTCAGTCCCAGCAAGCCTTGCCTCGGCACAACTCTACAGTTTGGTATGGTTTTCCATTACTATAGTACCTCCTCAACGGGCTGAGTCATCATAGCACGGCTGCATGCAACTGCTTTGACTTCGTTTTATATGCTACAATATACAAGTTTGGCAGTGGCAACACCGCTCTCGTAAAGCAAGACAGCTGCAAACTGGTTGGATGGCTAAACATGTGTCCTGTATACACACAAATGCTCCCACAGTTAGGCCTGATAGTATCGTTTGACAGAGCCCAGGCAGAATAATAACTTCTGCCTGGGATTACTAGTTTTTGAGCAAATATTGAAACATATACCACATAGTTGAAACTAACCCTAAATCTCAATGTAGTTCAAACCGCAACATACAACCTTGAATTATTATTTATTTATTTATATATATATAGATATATATATTCCAGAACATGTATATTCAAATAAGTAACAAGCCATCAGTTAAACATTTAACAGCATTTATTTTGATAAATTATGCATGTTACATGATCCTTTCATAAATTAAGTGCAAACAATATTATCAGCAGTCTTTCAGAAATGTGTGAAATGTATGGCATCCTAAGTGTGCTTACACCGACACATGCATGAACTTAAAACTACACATCACATTCAGAAAGGAAATTGTATTGGAATGACTAGTTTCAGGCTGAAGTCAAATTTGAAGCACCTCTACTTTGAATAACTGGTGAAATGTCCTCTCATATGGACTTGTAGGATTTGATGTGGGTGGGGCTCTGGGGTTTAGTTGCACGCAGGAAATCATCAGGCCTGCCCCGCCCAGAGGTGGGTTTACGGACAGGCCGTCACTGGTCCAGAGACTCACAAACACCAACACCCTGACATCCATAGGAGAGGTCAGGAGACCAAAAATATCATAGCTGTGTTACATATACGTGGGCAGGTCCTTCTCCACCACCTGCAAAGACAAACAAATAAAGATTTCACTAAGAGATGATACATAATGAATGGCATCTACTAAAGAAACGTGGACAGATAGAGACACTTTTTTCAATGCCTTATTTTGTCGATGGGTCATACAACGAGGAAAAAAATGCAACAAAATGGCCCAAACTGTAATGTGTTTGTCTGAAAATGTACACCTGCACACTACATTAACATGTATTGTTGATACAGATATCTGCAAGAGTATTATGACTACACTCCCAATTTCATGATGAGGTCACAATGAACGTGTGACCAATTTAAAAGATATTATCATTATCTTTTTTACATATCTGTGTGTCAGAGAGCTGCAGTGTGTGTGTGTACGATGCCCACAGATGCTATCAGAGCTTAAGAGCTTCAATTTGGGCTTGAAATCATATAAATCGATGTGATACAATAATGAAAACACCTCAAAAGGTCTCTCAATTTTTCTCTCAGTGGAGGTGGAGACATTTCAGCATAACACATTACCAGCAAAAATGCTTTCCTTGCGTGATATACAATAATGATTTTCTTATTTTATTTCTCTCATGCGTCAACTGAACTCACTATGATAGCATGATGTGTTGTGAGGACTTTCCTCCTGCATTTGTTGTGTAACAGAGGTTGGCACACGGCATTACTGCCCCCTGGTCTCAATTGTGGGTACTGGTATACCCACTCAGTCACAGTCCAATGCATTCACTGTATGGCGTCATGCACCAAAGTCGTGACGGTACAGGATGAATACACATACCCACAAACCCCTAACAAGTAAAACACCCAATTCAACAAAGAGCAGGGAATACTACTTACAGTGGGATCATCTGTTGGACCATATCGCTTCACCACTTGTCCTTCTTTATTTATGAGAAACTATCGAGAAACAAGACATTCCAATATTAGCACACATATTTATTTACATAAGAAATATACTGAGAAATTTAAACAAAAATTAACTTTCAACTATGCGGTAGTTTACCTTTGTGAAGTTCCATTTGATGGCACTGTGATGGCGAAGGAGGAAAGGAAATAAATGATTGAAAATTCAACTGTTACACAAACGATAAGCAGCAAGATTGAAAATGATTCATCATCTGAAGAGTAACTGCTGCATCAAGTCCTCCAGCAGAATATACTTGTTCTAGTGAAACTTTTTAGGAAGTCAGTTCAAATGCTGGATTCCCAGAAAAAGGCATACATAGGCACAATAATACCTCAACATTCTAAAAAAGTGGCAGGACTGTAAGTACTGATTTGTTTTTAAGCATATAATATCTTTTTTTTTTTTTTACTGATGTTACAAATAAACATCACATTTTGACATTTCAGTCCACTAGATGCCAGTGTGCTCTTTCTGATTAGAGCTGTTGTGATTCAGTATTTTGCAATAATATTGTGATAATATCATATTGTGGCGTCTCTGGCGATTCGCAGCCCCACCCAACTACCACAGGCCTATGCAAATAATATACAAATAAGACCATTTAGTCGCACAATTTTTCTCACCATCAAAATCAAATGTGCCTAATGAAATGAGTTGTGACTGTACTTATAGATGCAGAATTTCTGGGTATGTTGCAATCTATTTTGCAATACCCAAACCAGTTTCAGGTAGGACTAGCTCAGACATGATTTTGCTGACCCCCAACATGAGATTGAAAACTGATAATGAATACAAATGTGTTGACTTCATGGTAAAAGGACAATAACTCACTTTCCAAACATCCCCTTGCCTTTCGGCTGTGCTTTCATCCACTGCCACAGAGGGTGAGCGCCGTCTCCGTTCACCTCAATCTTACTGAAGAGATCAAACTCGGCATTGTAACCTTTAGCAAACTCTTTGATCTCTGCCTCAGTACCAGGCTCCTGCAAGACAGACAGACAGACAGACAGACAGACTGAACTCAATGATGTTAAGAGGATTCATTGATAAATGACATTCATCTATCATAGCATTTACCTGTCCTCCAAACTGGTTGCATGGGAAGCCCAGGATACGTAAACCCTCATCAGCATAGGAGGCGTGCATTCTCGCTAGCTGAGTGTAGTTCACTTTGGTCTTTCCTCATTTAGAGGCTACATTTACAATGATGCATACGTTTCCTCTGACGGGGGGGAAAAAACGGAATAAACAGGAAGTTAGACAGAGAAAGTATTACATTACATTACATCACATGTCATTTAGCAGACGCTTTTATCCAAAGCGACTTACAATAAGTACATTTCAACATTTGGGTACAAACAAGAGCTAGAAGTAGAACCTGGGCATATGACAACTGTGTGTTTAACAAATGTAAAAAAACAAAAAGATATTAAATCGCTGCATCCTTAGAGTTTGTGAAATCATTAGGGTAATTGAGGTCACACATTACCTGTATTTCTCAAGGGACACTTCATTTCCATCAATATCTTTGGCGGAGAACTCGTAGATGGACTTGGCACTCTGCCAGTCTACCGCCTGAGCACACTGCATAAAAATGAACATTGCATAAAAGGTGAGTGTGTGTGATTGAATAAGACCATTGGAGATAACCTGTTGAGGTTAAAGTACACAAAAACAAACCAAAGGTTAAACCTAATCTCAATCTTAGGTGTGGGAGACACAAGCTACTGGAAAGGAAAGCAACTTTATTGTCATCATACTGGTATTGTACAACGAGATGTCGAGGTCAGATGGAGGGTTGATCAAAGAGCCGCTGCGACTGAGCGCGCCGCCACAAGGGACCAACCGGACCGAATGTAACTAACATTCTAACATGTTTTGATGGTGGGAGGAAACTGGAGAGCCCAGGGGAAACCCACGCAGACATGGGGAGAACATGCAAACTACACACAGAAAGGTCCCAGACCAGGAATTGAACCCAGCACCTTCTTACTGTGAGGCAACAGTGCTAACCACCACTACTAACCACTGCGCCACCATACTACCAGTTTCTATAAGAGTTAATTTTGATCTACTGGCATTTTCACAGTCAAACATCCCTCGGGGTTTACAGGTAACGGTCTAAAAAAGGGGAAAATATTGACAAAATACCATGTTGATGTCAGAGGAGAATGACCATACTGACTAAAAATTATAGAAAGACAACAGCGACCCAAATAATCCCTTGTCAGAACCAATGTATACAGAAACATAGAAGCAAATATGCAGCAACAGTAGACCATTGGTTACTTCATCAGGTATTATTGTGTACCTAAAGAACAAGCTGGTGAGTATAATACATGTCATTTAGCAGACTTACAATAAGTGCATTTCAACATTTGGGTACAAACAAGAGCTAGAAGTAAGCAAGTCAAACTATAAAGTGCTACACATAAGTGCGATGAGTAGCATATATTATAGAGTAGTATATATATCTAACTTTCGTTGTGGCTATGATTATATTTAAATTGGACAGTGCAAAAGTAGGCTGTAAGCACTGACATTCCAATTGAGTCATGAATTAAATACATTTGACTCATGACAAATGGAAGGAAGTGAAACTCTGATACACTTTGGCCCATTTTGGTTCTTTTACACACATTGGATTAAAAAGTTATTCAATTTGGCTTGTATGTGTCTATACAAAAGCTAGACATAACAACACACTTAAATCCAATGCCTTAACAGCAAGGGATTAACATGAGGCAGTTTGACATCATTAGTGTGCCTTCCCTGCAGGTCTGACATTCGGTTACACCCTTTCACTTATACATAATCTGCAGTTTAGCAGATATCGGAGGCGGTACCCGATAGCAAAGTTAGCTCAACGTACAACAAGCGAATAATATCAGTCAAGCTGCTGAAACAGGAAAATGCGATATGAGTTCAGTTAGTGAGCATCGGATATTCAATCTAGCAAGAGGAGTGAACCGTTAATTAAACCCAGTCATTGTACAATTAAAAGATGTTGACATTGCGCATTAGTTTTTTTCACCCTACAAATAGGGGACACATTTAGCCGCTGCACTGCATTTATAAATAAACATCTTGAATGGAGTCCAAATGTCCGCTTTGTAACAGCACGTAGACAGCAGCACATGCAATAACATTAAGGCCACAGCTAATGTAAACGTGAAGACGTATATTTTGACAGCGTGTACTCACCATGGTTCTCAATATTCCTCTGCTCGTCACCAGTCCTACTAACGCTGCTCTGACTATCAACAGCCGCATGGCGGACACAAATGATGACGCCGGCTGTCACGTGTCCTAAATGAAGTTACGTTTAGGTTGGACTATGGGGATTAGATTTTCACTTAGGGACCATCAAAACATTCCAGTTGGAAACAGGGGCGAATTATAATTATTTCAATAGCTTGCAGCATGTCACCCACTGACTCCAAACTGCATACGTGCAATATCCAACGTTTTTCTTCAAAACCTATCTTAACTATGTGAATATATAGTAGAGTACTCTGTTTTGGTAGCCAGTGCAAAAGAGACATATTCACATCCTGTTTACTGTTAAATTTTTTGAAGGTTTAGAGGTTAGGATGTCCTTTACATGAGGCGTATGTCTTGATTTTGAGTTCCACTCAAATGTAGCACTATTTATACAATTGGAAGTGGCATAAAGTAGGTCAAAGAGGTCAACTAACGGCGGCTTTCTGGATTTACGTCCAAAGACCACTTGCTCTTAGGATAAAAATGCTTCAGATGAGGAGAGAGATTAGACCAGGGTTAATATTTGTCTGTTTTTTGTGTGACAGAGAGCTTTATAAGGGCTCCAAAATGGTTTAGCACAAACACTTTTCTTCCTGGTCTCCTTGTAATAATAATTGATGCAGAAATTATGTTACATGTCTGTTTTAATTGGTGATTAGATAGGATAGATGTAATAGCTTTTACTGGCATTCGTTGTTGTGATTGTTTTTGTTTTGCTCTGACATACATGTTCAACCGCAATGACAAGTGGTACATTATTTCATATTGGAACTTTAAATGAATATCCTTATTTAAAAAAAAAAAAAAATTAAAGAAAAAATAAAATAATTGTTTATTGGATCCACACCTATGTTTTTAATAAAAATGGTTATTTGTATAGAGTAGTAATTTGGTTTTCATTTGAAGTCAGTAAGTCATGTTTTATTGAAGGTATGGAAATATGCATTTATAATAAGTAAATAACAATATTTACATGAAATATTAAAAGCCCTCTTGGCCTAGGATAGTCATACAATTTAGCTTCAATTTGAAGCCAATGGGGGACAAGAGTTTATTGATGGTCCCTATGAGATCCCAATATACGAACCAAAAGCTAACTTCACCACTGTAGGCACCGCCCACTGAAGGACTTCGCAGTTTAACTAACCTTTATTTTCAGTTTTCATAAATATGTGACGTCTTTCCATGTTTTTCAAAACATTTTTTTAATGTTTAATAAAACCTTATAATCTCCTTTCAAGTTAATAAGACAGTTAACAGTTAACTGGCCTTTTCCCACCATTCTTATTGTGGCTGTAGCAACTGTCAAAAAAAAAAAAACCTACTAAAACTCTTAATCTAGAGGTTTGATCACTGGTGTGAAACAGCCGAGTCACTTCTTTCATTGTTGGTGCTCCCTCAGTCACAGCAGACTTATCATGAAGTTTAACTACTTGATGACGTCTGATTTCCTGTCTAAACATGTTGTTATACTCAACCCAAACACACTAAAAATTGCAAGGCAAATAAAGCACATTTGAATGTACTGGCTGTGTACGTAATATATCATTTTCACAGAAAATGTTTGCACAATGTTGTCAGTGATACCTTAATGTTGCAACTCAATCATCCCTAAAACAAAACAGCATGAACAGACAAGGGGAATCCTTTATTTGTCCAAATTAATTAATGACTTCTAACATAGCAGAAGAGTTAGTGAAGATTTTGTCTCATATTGTTCATGAACATGTTGAAATAAAAAATGTATTTCCTATCTTGTGGAACTCAAAAGCCTGGACCAATGAATATTCATTGGCCAGCTATATGCATGCACAATACCGATGCTTTCCCACTACACTCTAAAATTGGAAATAGAACAGAATTGGTATGTAAATTAGGCGATCAAAATACAGACAAGAAACTAAAACTGTACTCAATCTGAGAGAATGTGATAAGTATTATCGAAGCTGTAGTTTTGCCATTTTTCCAGCAGTGGGCACTATCTATTTATAAGAAAGATTAACTGTGCAGAGTCCAAGTCCTTATATAATGTCTCTGGTACAATTCATTATATCTTAGGATAAAGCATGAAAGTTATGTCGAGAAAGAAACTGGAACAAAACTTATATATGATTCTGTGAAATGTGATATTTATTTTACTGAAGAACAACATTAAAGTTGTGCTTTAATGTGTGAATGGAAAAGAGAAATTAACTGATCCTCAAAATTTTATTTACTCATTTCTATTTTATGTTTGAGTCTTTGTGTAGAGCTGAATGTTGACCATGCTTTCCACTCAGAAGCTGATTAGATGACACAGCACATCTCTCTGTTTACTGCACTGAAGCTAAGTGAAGAAATGATCCATTTTCACGCCCTGGTTCTGTGATATTGTTCTGAAAAAGAATTTACTTCATCGAGTATATTATCAAACGGATCGAAGCGATTTCACCCGAGAGCTATTAAATATGTATTCAGTCTAGTTAACACTGTGGGTTTGGACTGAATCAATGTTCAACAATCTGCATCACAAGGGGTTCAAGAGGTTCTTCTCTGAATGTCAGCTGTCCCTCAGGGATTGCAACGATACCTCAACTCTGGATGTGACAATTCCCATTAGTTTGTTCTCTACGTGAGACCCTGGCTGAGAGTTACACAAAAGCATTTTGACCAAACTGACACGCCGTATTAGAGTTCGCCGCCTGGATCACGAGGAGCAACAACTGACAGGGATAATTAAAAGGATGCTGCATGCTAACTCGCTGCTAGTGGTGGCAGCAGGTTGTCTGCCCTCTTTCCCACACACACACACACACACACACGGATGCTGACATGCACAGTATGTGTATCTGGGTAATGTGGAGGTCATGTCTTCTGAGGAAGAGGTTTTTAATTAGGGAATGGCAAAACACAGAATCCGCCACAGGTTTCCAGCCGAAACGACCCGTGTAAAGCCTCTAATTAAACACCTCACATGTACAGTAGCCAATTAAAACCTGAATCAAAGACATGAGGAAGAGTAGGAGGTAGACGCTGTCATTAGTTGCTCCTCTTGCCTGTACTGGCAGGGTGTGTGCATATGGAAATAATACAGAAGGTTTGCTGTGCATGTGCTTTTTTTTTCTTCCTCTAACTGAGACGCACAAAAAAGAATTCCCTCACATACACAGAACGCATGTGCAATGTTTGTGAAGGAGGACAAATGTCCAAACATATCCGCGCGCACACAAAGGACAATTCATTCAGACGAGCAAACGCAACTTTAATTAGAACGATGAGGATAATAAGGTCACAAGATGACATTTGAAATCACAGCGTGACACACACATATGTCCCCCTAACAGCAGATGTGATATTGCTTTAAAGCTTGCTGGAAAGACAATTCTCATTTAAGGTTCTTTATATTTACCTGACCATGACATGGTGTATGAATTGTGTAGCACACCATCAGCTGTTATACAGGAGGTCAAAGGCTGAACTATCACTCCATCTTCATGCAAGCTGCAGGATGTAAATGGAAAAGCAGAATTTGAATGAACACCCCAGAAAGGGAGGAGCGGCGTAAACGTGTGCATATTTTCATTTCACCAATGTCTGCGTGAGACATGGCCGCATCTGATCTATATTACTGACAAACAGCGGCCAATATCCCACGCTCCAACGAATGTTTTAGGTCATTTGGAGAAAAAAATGCACCGAGCTTTATTGATGTATTTTGTTTCTCATCATGGAGTTATGTTGGGTCATACATCTGAGAGTCGGGCAACTCTGCCTAACCGACATCACATGTTGGGAAAAGCGGAGCATAATGAATAAGAAGACAGTAAACACAGAAAAACAAACAAGTTTCATATTAAACAGGGAGAAAAAAAAAAAACAGTTGCCTAGGAACAACCTCTTCTAAACCTGACTCTCCGAACCACCACCCCCCACAATGCTCGCACATGCACACACACACACACACACACAAAGCCTTGCACACCATAGGAGATTAGATCAGATGCTACAAGAAAAGTTAGGGTTATTTCTCACTGTTCCTAAGCAACAAGTTTGCTATTTTTTCCCCTTGGTCATATCTGTGTCAGCTCCACTGGAAATTAACAGTCAGAAACAGAAATTAAGTTGACCACAGACCTTTAGTTTTTTAAAAGTTCCCTTTTGTATTTGGACGTTCAATTGGCATGAGAGCTGTACAAGTGGGAATTAAAAACAAAATAATGGTTTTATTTATTTGAAATATGTCCAGATATATATCACATTCACTGGTATCTGGTGCCAACTCATTTTCAACAACTTCAAAACATTTAACAGTTTTGCCAGCGCACATTTTAAATGTTATTCTGCTCAGGCGGGAGCCTTCACATGCTTACTATGATGCTCTCATAGTTACTCCACATATTGCGCTCACATCAGAAATCCAATTAGGCAACTGATCAGAACACACACACCTACAAGATGGCTCTCACCTGTGCATATTTTAAAATATGTAACACAGGGAGTGTAATGAAAACAGATGGCAGCCTATATCTGCATTGGCAGAGAATCTTTTACATTTAACCCTCACACTCTGAGGGGCTTGGTTGGCAAGGCAACAGATTCTGCAGTCTGTTTCCCATGACTGCATCTCAATAGTCCAGATCAACCTCCTTATCACCCCCTTCTTCCTTGGGAGAACGCAAGTACGGCCAGGCAGGCAAAGCACGTGCTGAAACCTATTGTGTGATACTGACAGGCAAATGACACCTTCCTTACGACAATCTCCACCCATGAATCCCTTCCCAGGATTCATCAGGCTATTCCATGTGTTAAATAGATCAGAAAACATCCGCCTTCCTTTACAATGTTCTTAAACTGGTTACACATTATATTACCAAACACCTATATGGAATAACCATGTTCTGAAAAAGACACAAATACACTTACATAACTATGAAAAAGAAATGTTTAATTGGGGAATTATAATACTGTATTTCATCCTTATATTAAAATAAACAGTACCCTACTAATTGTTGGACTATTCAATGTGCGATTGGTTTTCACTGTTCAACAGTTATGAAATCAAATTTAAAAGTAAACACTATAAAACCATGCATCTATCATACTGTTAATGTTCTGGAATTAGAATTTAGGGTTAATATTGTATGAGATAGTCACAACCTTACCCACTGAAGCATTGTTCTGTTGTCAGAAACAAAAAACTTTTTTGGTGAAAGTTCAAAAGTCTGCACAGAACTCTGTAAAGCTCACCGGGTGGAAATAATGAAAGACACTCACTACTGCCTGGAGTTGGCACAAAAACAGGAAAAAAAAAAGAAAAAAGAAAAAAAAGAATCCTAAGTGTCAGAAGAAAGATTTTGTGGTCTGATGAGACAAGACCTGAACTCTCAGCTGTAATTGAAAGTGCTGTGGCTGGAAGAAAAGCAAGCACAGCTCATTAACCATTTTACATGATTCCCCGCTGTGAAGCAATGAGGTGGTGACAGTGTGCTGGCAAGGCGCCGGTGTTGAGCAGCGGAGACTGGGACACTTGAATGAGACAAAAACAAATGGGAATTTAAAAATATCTCCCATAGAATCAAATTGAGAGGACATAAAAAAATGACTGGGTTTGGCATTTTTGTTATCTGACAGAACGTGACTCCATGAACAGTAAACAGCGCTTCACGGTTCTGAGTGTAAATGCTACATCACAGGCATAATCGTTAAAAGATTTAACTAATGTCCCCCCAAAATAACGTTTTTTATAATCTTTCTTTTCCTTAAATATGGCTGAGAGCAGGGGAATTCAAATATCCGACTGTAAACAGTTTAAAATGAGTCATTCTTGCATACACACCAATTAGCGATAGTGAATTTGACCTCTGCATTTGTCCCGACCTTTGTACGTGCTGTTTGGAAAAACACATGCTCTCATTTGTTAATCATTAACTTAATTCCACATCATTTGAAATGCTTTTTTCCCCACATCAAGTGGTGTACTCTGTGTGAAGATGACAAGAATTTGGACTCTTTTTAATGTCACACATGACAAGTATGAAAGTCAAATAACCCAGTGATAAAGGAGAGACTGTTGCATTGAGCAACAGAGAAAAAGATAGCGTTCCATGATGACCACATGCCACTTTATCAACATGAAAGGTTTGTTCTCACCAAGGACATCGTACTGAGACACGGCAACCAAACTAAGGGGTTATAGAGGCACATCTTTATTATGTATACATATATCTATATATATATATATAGACATATACATGTGCATTTCAAAATGATTGCTTGGGACAAAACTTGTGTCACTATCTTCACGCAGTTTTGTGGTTAGTTACAGCCTCTCAGCATTGTGTTGCACAATGTGCTTCCATCTCGAATATTTGCTTTGTCTTCAACAAACAGCAAATAAAAGTAAACAAAAATGTAGTCTGTATTCATATGTTTACATGTGCTAGGATAGCGTAAATGTGGCAATGCTCGCTACTGTGTGCCAAGCGAATTTCATCGTACTCACCTAAAATGACAAATAAATAAATCTGAATCTGAATATAGCACCTTTCTAGTGTTACTGACCACTTATTCACACCCATTCACTCACACATCGCATCTATGGTCACCAATGTTTTCCTCACATATTCAGTATACCCATTCACATGCTGCCAGCACATGCAGACAATAGAGCAGGGAATCAAACCCCTAACCACTCTATCACTGATCCACAGCTGCCCAGATCCAGTTTCTGCTGTTGATCCTATAGATTCCACTGTGATTGTTAACGCTAATTCTGTCCTAAAATAAAAATAAATATCCCTTTATTGTCATTTAGCGACGCCCTGAGATGCAGTGTGGAATCATCTGTCAGAGATCCTTCAGTCAACCGACATTAAGACTGTGACAGATACGATCGGCTGCAGCCCCGCGGGGGTAAGTGGCATCTCAACGTTGTTTTCTGCTGTGGTACATCTGGTTTGAGGTTTGGTACGTTGGGCATCAGAGATGGTCATCTGCACTGGCTGCAACAAGTGGTTATTTGAGATACTTATCTGTCTGGTCCTTCTCCTGTGATCTCTGCCACCCACAAGACATTTCCACTCAGAGAACCGCTGCCCTAACCCTCACTGAATATGTATTTATTCTAAACAAAGGCGATCCCGGTGGATCAACGGGTTCTGAAATACACGGACAGATCATCAGGCGGAAAACAACCACACCATTTTCAAGGTCACTTAAATGATGTGTGGTTTGAACTTCAGCAGGTCACATGATTGGCTGATCAAATATGTGTGTTAACAGGTGTAGCTATAGGTGTGCACTGCAGCCAGATAATGAATCCTCAGCTCACCCAGCCTTTTGTAAATGTCACATTCACTTTTACAAAATGACGGCAACAAGCTGCAGCGGAGGAAAACAGCTCTGCCGCAGCTTGTTATTGAAAATTGACCTGAAGGAACATCTATTTCCTAAAAGGCAATGAATAGATAAATATGGCTATTCAAGCCAAGCCATGGTGTTAGTGGTTCAAAGAGAAAAGGAACATATGAGTCAGGTCAGATAAACAATACAGAAGTGCCTCAGCTGGAAATGTACTTGTTAGGATTCGTGTTATTTGGAACTATTAAGACACGTGATGCGCTGCTGGCAACCACAGCGCCACATCCCTGCTCGAGATGTGCACTCCAATAAAGCTACGAGTGTGTCAGTAATATCAGGAGGAAGAGAGCAATAGACGTGTGTTCACCTGCTGCCACCATCCTGTGGAGGATAAAGCGGTAGAAAATGGATGGATGGATGGTTCCTCCTCATGTCTTTCAACTCAACCCATCACTGACTCCAGAGGTTCCGTCATTGGTCGTCCCACCTGATAATCCAAAAATCTCTGTAACATAGAGTTGTATTTATATTAATTGAAAATAAATTCAACATTTTGGTTCTTGAGTCAATGGATCATGACTGGAAGCTATTGAAGAAAAGATAGTTGATGTTAATAAACATTAAAAGCACGGATAAAAAAAACAACCAAATGCTCATATCAAATGTAATCCATTATTAATGAAAAACAATATTCTTTATATTATACGTTTGTGCCACTTGGTGTTTATGCCCTAATAATGTGCTTGGCATTATGAAACAGTCGTATGCAAATTACATGTAAATGGTCTGTATTTATAAAGTCCTTTTGTAGTCGTGAGCTGCTTCACCCCCATTCACTCACACATTCATTCATCCATTCATACAGCGCATCTACAGCCGTCATACACATTCACACGCTGCTGTCACAGCCATCAGGAGCAACATGAGGATAAGTGTTTTGCCCAGTGTTGTAATGTAGGTACAAAGTACAAATACTTTGTTACTGTTTCACTTATTTTTTTCCACTTGGTCAAGTGAAGAATTAACTCAATGCTGCTGTGTTTGTTTATTTCATATTCTCTTATTCATTTTCTTCTTAAAGAACCGTTACTCATACAGAAACTCAGGGAAGAGCAGTGTAGGGCTTTTATTAGGGTTCGAGCACAAGGTGCAGGCTGAAAGTAGCAGTGTCTGTATTTCAGTGTGGTGATGCCTAGTAAAAATAATAAAATAAATAACAATTGTATATATATATATATATATATATATATATACATATATATGGATATATACATACAGATATACATACTACACAACACAAAAAAACAACAACCTATATGCATACATATACATACACACACACACACACACACACACACACACACACACATCCTATATCATCCCAATCAACATTGTGGTTTTAAGAAACTGAAGTAGCAGACACACATTATTAGTATTGGTGTATTTACTGCATAATGGAGGTTGCGGTAACTGAATTGTCAGTTTGCTGTTTATATGCTGTATATTTAAAAAGAAAGATTTTCATTCACCCATTTATACATGAGGGCCACACGGTGATGTAGTGGTTAGCACTCTTGCCTTGCAGCGAGAAGACCCGGGTTTCGAGCCCCGGTTGGAACAAGGGCCTTTCTGCATGGAGTTTGCATGTTCTCCCCGTGTGTGCGTGGGTTCTCTCCGGGTTCTCCGGCTTCCTCCCACAGGCCAAAAACATGCAATGTGGGGATTAGGTATATTGGACACTCTAAATTGACCATAAGAGTGAGTGTGAGAGTGAATGGTTGTTTGTCTCTATCTGTGTGTGGCCCTGCGATGGACTGGCGAACTGTTCAGGGTGTACCCCGCCTATCGCCCGATGTAGCTGAGATTGGCACAGCACCCCCCTCGACCCTCTGGCAGAGGATAAAGCGGTAGATGATGACTGACTGACTGACATTTATACATGAGCTCACTGACGGAGCCCAATCCATTCACACCAATGACATTTACCAAAAACTGAAAGAACTGAGACTCTGATTAAAGTACGATCTGCCTCTGAGCTCCAAACATCCTGTGTACCGTATGTGTAGATGAATAAATTAGGACAAAATTATCACAGTTATTCATTAACTTCAAGTTTTTCTTGTGATTACTGCACTACAAGTAACTGTGGTCAAGTCAAGTGTGAATGTTTCGGTTGTGTCTTTGTCGGTGCAGAATTGCTGCCAGAAAAAGAAAGAAAAAAAAAACAATAAACACCATCATTCAAATTCATCACAGAAAATCTATTTCAGTGATCATAGTGTGACGTCTTTACGTATCAAATGAAAAACATTGACAATGTTCCTTGGACTTAATGATAGCTGATGTTAGGAGTGCGGTAGAAGCTGTGAGCTGACCATGAGGAATGAGTAATCACACACCCCTGTAGGTATGGCTCGTAAGAAAGCTACAGAGAGACATATCTCTGTCTATAAATAATTTTGATTCAAGGCATAATTGTCTGGCACAGAGGGAAGAAACAGGAACACAAGCAGGTGCATGAAAACCAATATGACTAGTTCTATAACTGTCCACGGCTCACATTTCATAAAGGACTTGTTTTTGCAGATAGTTGTTAGTGACAGATGGATAGGCTGGATTGGAAAACAGTAGCCATGGATGAGGGAAATATCAGCACAGTGATGAGCTGAATACAGACATGACATTCTGTTGCTGCTCTAGCAACAGAGAAAGAAATGCACTCCCACATGCTCTTCTCTGGGTTTCTTATCCATAAATGTAACTTTTGGGTTACCCGCTATGTAGGAGGCGTATGAGAAACAGCTTGTACTATGTATGATATATTCAGTGTATAGCAAATACAGTATATACTCCATCGAATAAACGAGGGCAACGTGCACGTCATCCCAATCTCGTGAAAATGTGCAATGGCAAAAAAAGTTCTTCGGCACAACCACTTCAGCAACAGTTGCTTCTCACCAGCCAGGAGTGTATGAAGCGATCACAATTATGCAGTGGTGCAGGTGTGAACACAGCAGCATCGGCGTGAAGACCTTCGGGGCGCCACATGCACTCCGTTTTCCGGCGGACTTCTCAGTTTGTGCCATGTATCGATCTATTTTATGGCAACAGTATCAACGAAGACGGCCACACGTTACACATTTTTTTGGTGACATCTCACAATAAACACATGGCACATGACACACGTCAAAATCAAAGAATGGGCACGGTTTGTTTATGTCAATGATTTTTAGCTGAAAATTACTCATATATACATATATATATATATATATATATATATATATATGTATAAATTGTTAATAATCACAACAACGGCTTTGTAATCACATACAACTTTGCTGGCACCTGATAACTGGAGGCTGATTAGTCTCCAACTGTAGTTTGTGGGAGTGTTAACAATATAAATAAATGCAGGCTCTGTAGTGCAAAGTGTTGTTGTCTCACCACCTCAGGTCCTCCCCCATTTCAAACACCCCCCCCACTAGATTGCCGCTGTGAGCGACTCTTGGTATAGGCCAAGAAATATAATTTGCCAAGACAAACGCTGAACCGTCATGCGAAATACAATTAACGGGTTAATAGAAGCCACACTCGTCATATTACCAGAGTGTGTAGGCTTGTTATTTGCCACAAATACCGGCTCTGCAGTGGGGATTCATGCACAACTGAGGACAAACCTAATGTCAATGAGTCAGTGCATTAAACAAAGAGCCAGGAAGACAGTCCAACAATCAGAGATAAAGAGCAGGTTAAGATTTGACTTCTACTTTGTGTGCACATTCTTCTCGTAGAGTGTTTAATACAAGAAACGGACAATAGCCTATAGATTTGAAATGTGAAGCCGAGGAAGTTCGGGTGTGACTCTGCTGTTTGGATTAAATGGTAGTTTTTAAGGGAAACTTTATTTATAACATCAGTAAACAGAAGTTAATGGTCTGCTCTCAATCGTTTCAGCTCTTCTTCAATAGAACATGATGCCAATTTTGTAAATGATGTTCCCATTTAGAGGCAAACAGATGATAAAACGTGGCACATATGAATCGACAGACGCTTTATCCAATGCGACTTACAATAAGTGCATTTTACATTACATGTCATTCAGCATTTCAACATTTGGGTACAAACAAGAGCTAGAACTAAGTAAGTGCTTCGATTAAGCCAAAGTATAAAGTGCTACTCATAAGTGCGATGTACAAGTACGTTTTTTTTGTGTCGTCGTCGTCATCGCCGCCTTAGTTGAAAGACATGTGTTTTGGAACACATGGAGCCATTCTGCTGTCTGGATGTCGATGGGGAGCTTGTCCCACTATTTTGGAGCCAGGACAGCAAACAGTCGTGAGTTCAGCGAAGGGGGTGTAGGGTTTGATCAAGTCCTGGATGTAGGCTGGACCGGATCCGTTTGTATCGCAGATGCGAGCAGCTACGGGAAGCCAGTGAAGGGAGCGGAGGAACGGTGTAGTGTGAGAGAACTTAGGTCAATTGAAGACCAGTCAAGCTGCTGCATTCTGGATGAGCTGCAGAGGTCGTATGGCACATGCAGAGAGACCAGCCACGAGGGAGTTGCAGTAGTCTGGACCAGAACCTGTGCCGCCTTCTGGGTTAGAAGAGGTTGTGTCCTTCTGATGTTGTGCAACATGCATCTGCGAGATGGTGAGAGATGGTCGTGTGACCAGTGTGATTAATAGTTGGTCAAATCAGAAATCTCCCCACCATGGGGGGTTTGTTTTGTAACCAGATAGACTCGGTCCACTTTTTATATATATACTATGTAGGTTTTTCAACCCAAGGGGCATTTGATGGCTACAGTGTATGTTATTCTACGACCTATGAGTAAAGTCACAGTACTGAAATATCCTGTTATCAAACTACATTCAGCATCTGTGTGTGCGATGATGAACATTTCCCACTCATTCTTTTTTGCAATTCGTGTGGTTATGAGCACATAAATTTCCATGTTGATCTCCTTATAAGCTCTCATTACATTTGGGATGTTTTCTGCCCCCTGCTCTGGCACAACGACGATGTTGCTATGAAACCCGTCTGCTCTTGTTTTACAGCCTCAATCACTGAATATACAGTAAGTCCTCGTATTCAGGAAGGTTAGGAGAGCAAGCTCCTGGACAGCAGCAGCAGAGGTTACATGCCTCCGCCGGGAAATAAACATAATGAAGGAAGCTATAGACAAATTCTGTTTTTAAGTTGCAGTGACAAGGATTGTAATGTTATCGTTCTATAAGACAAAAGAATGCCGTCTTTCACAGCACAATGTGTGGTACAGCACTTTCTCCAGCCTACGAGAGAGACATGCACTCAGCCTCAAAAGTAATTAACTCTCTTCTGGTGTTGAACTTTACCACAATCTGAATTCTGCACTCTGCTGAAAGGTTGCTTTAAAATTGCAAAGGACCTCTCTTCAGGTAGAGGACTACAGCATCTTACTTTTAACAACAGGATCTACTCGGAGACTAGATCGACTCTTTAAAGTGGCTCTTTCAGGATAGGGGCTGTGTTTTAATTGTTCTTTGCTGAAACGTCCCTTTTTACAATTCGTCTACGGCCATTCATTAATAACCGCTTTTGCATGTACTTTTAATGAGTATGTTTCACTTCTTTTATATACATATATATATATATATATATCCACCATCAGATGTGGTTCCATCAGAATGTTATATGTTTCACTTCTATGTGGCAAGAAATAAATGACTGGAATAAGGTCCAGTGTGAAAGACACATCCAGTAGATGACACAGCAGAGGTGATAACTCTATGACTGCAATGGAAACTCTGCTTCCGCTAAAATGTCATCAAATATGTACGGTTGTATTTACATTTCATGACTAAAAGTGTGCTGCAACGTGAAAGAATCAGCTGTTTATCACAACAACATCTGACCCCAATTGTATTCCCATGCAGTGGAAGCTCAGCTTCACTTGAGCTTTACAAGGCTCGACGGTGACTGATTGAATACATGTGGCAAAAGTGTGTCGTCCAGGGCAGCGCAGCGTCTCTGGGAGTCAGTGGAGCAGTGGGCAGCTGTGGACGTACAAATAAGTGGGTGTGAAATGAGCTTCCCCGTCCACACACTGGACCTTTAATAAGGCTGCTGGAGAGCTAATTGTGATGTGTTTTACAGTTAACACTTGATTAATGACGCTTTTATAACCAGACAAAGACCACAGCTGATGGTGAAGCAGAAAAACACACACACACACACACACAAGGAAAATACATTCTGTATAATTTTACATAATAAACAATGGGCATACTTGCGCTATATGGTTGCTTAGCTACATATAACCACTGATCAGGAAAATGGGTTAAATGAATGTTTGACTGGAAAATGACGCAGCTCGTGGTACAAACTGTGCTGCACACGTAGTTTTACAATATTTCAACATACAGTCATAAATTGAACAAATATAAACCTGGTATTTAGAGGCATTATTCTTAAATGTATCAAGACAAGCTGAATGTGAGAATGTAAAAATCCTGGAATTAAAGGAATACACTTGGTCCGAGCCTTGAAACTGCAACACTAATTCTGCACTTTTAAGAAGTCATTCCCAGGACCAAGTGTCACTGGTGGGCACGTAACTAAGAAAAGAATGAAGATATTTCTCAACTCAGGGGAAACTGAGGTTGAGAAGCACCATTTTTTTCTTTTGCTTTGAGTACTGTAGCAGAACTGTGACGTTAAATAAATACCAGCAATCATTCACATTTAGATGGTGAATCAGGCCAATGAGTCATCCGCGTGTTATCCTTTGCATTGTTCACAAGGAAGTGAGTCCAGCGAGGCTTAAGGCTAAAGGATCCTCGTTTCATTTAATGTCTCCTATTAGTGAAGTATTTATCTCTTCCTCCATTTCCCGCTCCTTCACCCCTTGGGCTTTGTGTTGACACTAGGCAACCAATTGTGAGACTTAAAGAAAGAATTAAAAACATCGTATCATATATGCATTTAAAAATGTTTTTTTTTTTTTTTTAAATGCAAATCCCCACACAAACAAACAACAAAACAGAACAATACAGTGGTCGTTTTATTTGTCTTTGATGTCCTGCCTTAACTCATGTGACTCAGTAGAGAGACAAACGGCGGTTTGTGAACTGTATAAAAGATCACGACTCGAAAAAAAAGGGAAAATAGAGCCGGCAAGTATTGACGTCTCCTGATTGTGGAACTAATCAAGCTTCGCTTATCTCCACACCAATCAACGACTCTCATGATTCACTTATCGATTGACTTGTATTGGCGACGAGCCTCGGCCGCAATGTTTACCGCCTTGTCAAAAATATTCAGTGCAGCATTTGGTCGTCCCTTCTTGTCTCCCTGTTTGAGAGACACTGTTCATTGCCAGCATATTGTGTAAGGATTCATCATGCTGCCGTTGTTGACAGACTTGACTGTCACTTGTCAAAATGCCAAGCAGTCACAAGGGATGGAGCGGAGACAACACACACACACACACACACACACTCTCTCATGCACGCATATGAACGTAGGGGGAGGAGATTGAAAGTATCCAAGTAACAGAAGGATGCCATCTTGTCTGTCAAATACAAGTTCTTGATGGAAAAACAGCAAAACTCAAATTTTTTTTTTTTGACAAAAAATCACTGAGTCACAACAGAGAAAAAGGGGGTAGAAAGATTTCCGTAATTCTTTTACGGTAAAAAGATACAACATAAACTTTAAGTTAAAAAATAAATGACATATACACCGTGATGAGGTGTTTCCAACATGTTTATACGTGCTATTTTATTTTCACAAACACGTGGATCGTAAAAGTAACGAATCTGTTTGACTATAACTTAATTCATAAGATTTATAGAAGACAACTTTAAACTTAATCATTTTTTCCCCCCATCCATTCATCTATTACCTGCTGCGGAGAGAGTGGAGCCACACACAGCTGTCACTGGGCAGGGTTCATCCTGAAGAAACTGCCATGCTATTATTATCACGTATCAAGAGAGGGAAGGATTGTTTTAAAATGAATAAAATACGCATATAAACATTACAATATTCTGCATTGCATTCTGTGGTGTAAAACTATGGAACAGTATGGGCGATTTAAAAAAACATTCATACATCATATACAGAGATGAGATGGGTGTTCATTAATTTTTTTATTTTATTTAGAAATGTATATATTAATATAATATATGATTGCTGTTACTAAGTTTCCATTAATGTATTCGTTTATGTTCAGTTTAAATGGGTTATTTGCGTGTATTACAATTTGTTTATTAAAGTGATTATAATTATTATTATTAGCACTAATTATTAAGGAAGCGGGATAAACATATAATATAAATAAGGGTGAAGGGGTGCGGATTTGTCTCGACTTCTTCCCACTCCTTTTGAACATGTGTTTAATTTAAAAAGTTGAATTCATGTGTTTTCCCTTTGTTGTTGTTTTGCTATTTCGTGTTGACTCCAAGTTCAAGTAGAAAATCAAAATTAAGTGGTTGGTTGTTTTTTTACCTGCTGGATTTAAATGAATTTCCTTCCTTAAATTCATGGATATCTCTGCTTTATTGTGCTTGTGTTTTCCATTTGAAATAGCTAATTCATTCAAGGTTTAAGAATACTAAAACAGTTAAATAACAGTTAAATACCATGTCACACCTGACATGACCAGAATACTGCAATTGCACTTAAAGCTGATTAATGAATAGTGTATTCTTTTGATTAAAAACTTGGGTCAGTATTTTGGAAAGACCTCCACATCAACAGCATTTCACACAAGATCACCATCGATAAGACTTATTGAATTTATTAGCTTTATGACATAAAAACTGTCAACAATGTCAATGTGTAAAGAGTCGATAAAATATCTTTAGGAAATCAACATTTCCTGAGCAGAGTAGGTTCTATACGTGACGTTGTCAGACTGCCGGCCACTGATTGGTCAAAGTGCCGTCACAGGAAGAGACGTCCGACACAAGAATCAAGCGGAACAGAGTCTGTGCTCCGGTCATGGAGGAAGTACTGAACAAATAGTTTTAATTAACCGATTCTAATGATTCAGTTACACCAAAAACAACTGCTTTACAAGCCAGTAGTCACTGGTTTGTGTGTGTCGCGTGTAAAACGAAGTCACTACAGTTTGGAGTGATGACTCCGCCCACGTTGAGTATAGGTACTATTTTTTGTAGTGGAAAATCAACCGAAACTGTGCCGTGCCGTGCCGTGCCATGCTGTGCGGTGCCGAGGTGAGGTGAGTCGAGGCAAGCTGGGGCCATAGTGGAAAAGGGCCAATAGAGATGAGAGAGGAGAGCATCTGCTTTACATATATACTATGCTCAAATGACACATAATGTGAAATTACTTGCTCCTTTTTTTATTTTTATTCCTGTTTCTTTCTACTTCAGGCTGTTGCTCCCAACTGTTTTACAGATGGTGCAGGTCCACCCTTCACTTTGTACATACTTTATCTTGCACTGCATTCACCCCCTCGCCATCTGTCTCCTCTTTCTTTTTTTGATTTTCTTTTTTTGCCTTGTTCACTTGTTCAATATGGACTCATGGTTTTGGACGTGTTTGGTTTGTATATGTGATAATCCTGACGCATGCCATTACACCGCTACAGATCAAGGACCGAGCACCAGAGAAACCTTTCTCTCTTTAACTGTATGTGCTCGCTGTTTGTTTACCTTGGTGCCCAGTGGCCCCTTACCAGATGGGCTGGTTGTCTCAGAGCCACGGAGAGGATATCAGTGCAGCAGCAGAGTGCGCCTCATGCCAACCAACTCATAGTGATCAGAGACTATATCCTCTGCTCATTTAGACACATAGATCCACATGCAGAACAGAGGGGGAAAAAAATACAGAAAACACAACACACAGATGAATGGTTATAATCAACATTTAAAATCATAATCCAGTACCTCTGTGAAATGCAGCGTGGACGTATTTTGCAATAAAAATCTAATCAAATCATGATTTCTTCATTTCTACAACATGCAGCAATGAGACGATTGTGTCCACGCTCGCACTGTTCGTCCTGTATCCGTGTGACTCAACTCTCAGAGCTGTCGTAGTGGGGGCCATGACTCACACTGAAAGCTTTTGACTTCATTGTGGGCTTATTTGCTCGAATTATATAAATATAGCATATTATACAGGCCACGATTTCCATAATCACTTTGGCTGGTGTTTGATTTTTCTACTTTCGTTCCAATCAAAGAGGAAATTGCAGGCATGTTTGAGCCGACACAACAGCCCGAAACAAAATCTGCAAATGTACCAGCGACAGCTAAAAAAACAACAAGTCACTGGAGTCCCACAAGTGTACTTCAAATTGTTTATACGGTTAAATTGTTGTGTCGGAGGCAGAGCTAAGGAGGGGTGTTTTTTTTTTTTGTATGTGTGTGCGCTGCTACACACTCCCCCTTTTTCAATCCTTAGGATCAACCAGTGACAACTCCAGTGGCATCGCTAGGGCATATTGATCGCGTAGCTCCTGGAACCACCGTGTAAAACTGTGTTGTGAGGAATGCAGAACAAAAACAAGAAAATCTCAACCAATAAATTCTGCAGACACATTTAGTGAACCCTTTGTGATTTTATTTTTCTTTTCTGGGAGATGCATTGCATTAAATTAAAGATTATTCATTCAAATCAAATCCAGAAATGTTGACATTTCATACATTTCAATCAGTTTTCAGAGAAGAACTCAACACTGCATATGTAAGCAATCAGGTGGAAATCAATAGATCCCTTTATACGCTGTTGTGGGATACATTTTTGCCTGTAAAGTCCATATAACGACAGCCAAAATACATCCAGTAGTGAATATACGCTAATGAGTGCAAGGCTGCCAAAACGTGTGGGTGGGTGGACCTAAACATTTCTGTCTATGCTGCTTTGTATTCTAGTTTTAGGCAACAATTGCTCTAATGTAACATAACTGAAAAGCATGGGAAGGTCCTTCTAAGTAGTAAAAATCCACTTCAGGATAAAACAGCCACTTAGAAATCAGTGTAAAGCAGATGTAATACAACAAAAACAAGGAGTTGCACTAAATTGTTGTTGCAATAAATGTCTATCCCTAACCCTAACCAATTCCTTCAAGCAGGAACACACTCACTTTCACATTGCCTTGACGTATCTCGGTCAATTTAATCAATTACAAGACTTTCAAGTCAAAAGGCTGAGGGGGATGCAAGAGTAACAGCTACAGCAGAGGAATCCAATATAATATCTGAATTAAATATGTGTTTCCAAAGGACATATCTCCCTTTGTACAAAAATCATGCCCAAAAAAAATAAAAATCCATGTACCAAATTTCACGGAAGTCTGTCCAGTAGTTGAAATATAATTTGGAGCAAAGACGGGGGCAGCAAAGAATAATTTGACAACTTCATGAGCCAAATCAGCCAAAACCTTGTATGACAAAAGCAGAGAAGGGTGACGCGTTCCCCAGCGCACGTTTCCCACTGTTAAATGCAACTGGTGATTATTGGGATTAGCTGACGGTCCGGCGACGTGACAGGCACGGTTTACTGGAAAAGGACAACCTGCAGCTGAGAGCTAATTGGAGCGAGAAATAGCATCATCAATAGTGTACGTTGAGAGTGAATGGTGACCCCTATGTCCCTATGTCAGCTGGGATTTGCTCCAGTGGCCCCACAACCCTCATGTGGAGGATAAAGTGTGATGAAAAAGAGCACACAGCCATGGTCCAATTAAAGCTGGTACGTGCACATGTTCATACAGTAAATGTGCCCTTTTTTTATTTTTTTTTATTCCTTTTTTTTAGTTCTGTTTCACTGACAAAAACATTATGTGTCAATCAAACAAATAATGCAACGCTTAGAGAATGAGGAGGAACTCCACTCCTCTGAGTGTGTGCAGACATGCACACTGGCTGTTAATCCTTCTTTGTTCCTTCATATCTGCACAATCTTCTTCAAAGAACTAAACAGTGGCAGCCCGTCCATAGAGGGCGCCAGGGCGCCGCCCCGCCAGTCTCACGTGGAGAAGAAGAAGATAGGGTCATCATTTGAAATAAATGATAAAAAACGTGGAAAATTGAACTAAATGAGCTACACCTTATACAATCCGCGACTCCCATGTGTAATCTGCATTCAAATGTAGTTTAAAAAAAAACGTTCTCTCGCTCGTTTACAGTGCTGGTCAAGTGACGTATTTCCTGTTCCTTTGTTTATTGTTTACAACAACTTTATAAATGAATGTTTACTGCATATTGTGAGGATGTGTATTTTTGAGCTTTTTTTCCCTCTCTGTTTTTGATTGACACCACCAAAAAACTTACATCTCAGACTGAACAAAGCCTCATGTTGGGGGACACACCCCTTCAGTTTAGAAATGCTTGTATTCATGGATGTTTAGTGTTGTTCAATGTTGTGCACCTCTCTCGCACTTGGCTTCAATGCGTAAACATTTCTCTGTAGCAGCCGTCGTCGACCATCACTCCCTTGATGTGCTTACCTAATGGGTTGTCATTAATCTGTAATTGCCTGTGATCCTGCTGCAGAAAACTATCATGAATGGATGACCATTTGCATATGTTTTTTTATAGACAACCTTTAGAGCGGAGAGCGTGTTCATTTCCAGGCTCACACGCCTTCATTTGAGCCACTCCAGCTCAATTAGTTTGGCTCTAATGCATCAGTAAATTGTTATTTTCAGACATTTCTAATATAATGTGAATACATTTGGTCAATATTGTGCAGCGGATAGAAAGACACTTCATAAGAACGTGGACTGTTGTTGTTGCTGTTGTTTGCGGTGACAAAAACTTTGGTTATAATACATATTTATGAGTTGCTCTGGATAATATTGATTTTTCAGGACTGACAACCTAATGACCGCTAATCTGCGAGCCAATATGATTATCAATCTTCCCTCTCCTATCAGCTGAAGATGCTCTTTGACAGGCAGATTACCGGAATACACTGAGGTTAGATGCTCAGTGTACCCTGGCTACTGTGCTGAGGGTTACAAATGAACTAATATAAATGTAAATAAGGAGCAATGATACAAAATGATACATCGTATATTATTATTTTCAACACTAGTATTAGAACAGTAAGAACAGTATGAACAGTATGGAACAATGTGACGTAATGTAATGTGAAAGTTGGTCTGGTATATGAACAAGCTCATACAGCATTTGGACATACAATAGTAGGAGGAACACGTGTGTTATCAATGACATTGCTCAGTTGCACTCCACAGTCCTGCTGTTGTTCAAGTATGAGGGGAAATCATGTGATATACGTGAAATACTTGTCAGTTTAGCGTGTAGAAGCAATACAGAGTGTCCCGTGGACAAAGCCTGATGGCTGCACATTTGTATAGGCCATTTAAAAAAAACCTGCAGAACACTGACTGGTCCAAATGACTCCTACGAGATGGCTGCTCATACCATGACAGATCCACCTCCACGTTAACACTTGGCAAAAGACACTTTGGGTTGAATGTATTTTTATTTATTTATTTATTTACTAATATACGATGTATAATTTGGTATCATTGCTCCTTATTCCAGCAACTATATAAATGAAATGAATTTAAAAAAGATTAGTCCATTACTTTATCTTTACTCGGTTTGTTAGTTGCTTATTATTATTATTTTCTATATTCTGGATCTTTTGAGCACATCTTGTGCAGAGGTTGTCATATGAATAAAAATCATCATGTTTTTGTTTTTTGTTTTTTTAGATGTCCACCATTGTCACTTTGTGCCAAATTCAGCTGTCCATTGATGGCACATTTACGTTATGCCTCTAATCTAATGAATGGTGACTGTCATTGTAAGTCTTTCATAAGCGGTAAAGAAACATGTAATGACTATTTATGCACAGGTCTCCAAAATAGTACAAGATAAGTTATAAGTGTGTAATAAATTACAGCAGTTAATGCAGGCAATGTGTTGTTTAAAATGTAAATGACATAAACCTAAAGAGACTTGACTTGATCTTCATTATAGATTCATCTGCTCATTATCATTAAATATTGACATATTCGGCACAATGTTCTGAAGCTGAAATTATTAATAACAATAATAATAATAATAATAATAATAATACATTTTATTTTCAAGCGCTTTTCTAAATACTCAAAGACACCTTACAGAACATAAAAGCAGCAAAAACAACATCAAAAAGTAAAAAATTGCTGCCTGTAACAATAAACCAAGCAACACCCACGGAAATTAAGTTGTCCTATAAAACAAAACAAAAAATAATAAATAAATAAAAGTGCAGTGTGTAAGAATTAGTGACATCTGCTCCTTCTCCTTCCCTTTCTCAAACATCTCAAGGAACTTCAGCACTCATTCAGCTGCTATAGAGATGTATCAGAGAAGGCTCCATAAAAAAAGCCTCTTACCTAAAGCAATAATATACATTTACAAACTCATTTCTGACAATAAACACTCACACTAAAGGTTACAAGCCAGATCTTTAATGCAAATATCTAATCAGCCTATAATACACGGCAGCAACCAATTTGTTTTCAGCTCTAAATATAACATTAGGGCTTCTGTCAAAGGGAAGTGAGTTTTCATTCTGAAGTTTCCGTCCTAAGATCAGCAAAGAGATTTAGTCCAAAACTGTCACAGACTGCTGCTTCACTGCACGTCTCTGTCTGTGAGCAGCAGAGTGTGTGTGTGTGTGTGTGTGTGAGAGAGAGAGAATCTGGAAGCTTAGTCTTATGTCTACAGGAAGATTTATGGACTATCAGTGGGATTTTGAGAAGCAGTCCAAACTCAAGCCAAGCAAATGTAGAGACTTCAGAACAGGGATGTTTGAGCTCTTGTTTTTTTTTTGTACAGATACACAGATTCTCTTTGTGGGCACTGACATTGAAGTGCTACAGTGAACACATGCAAAATGCAGTTTGATTCTGTTACATATGACACAGATATGCATCTGAAATTGTGATGAAAGTAATTTATTTGTCACTTTATTTGTCCACTTTCTGGTGACAAAAGCTTTCCCTTTCATTATTATTGCTGTGAGTGAATTCAGATGGTGGATGTGAACACAACATTGTCACTTCAGATCATCGTCGCCTTCTCACCGGGAAGTCCAATTATGGCACCTTTATTACAGATAGATGCACTGTCAACACAAATGCATCTATGCAACAATGCACCAGAGAGTAGGATCTCACGTGAACACCAAATGAAATCACAGATACGATGGCTTTGAAAATCAATGAGGCGTGAGATATGAATCTCACATAATTTGAGACGTTCCGTGGGCGAAAAAAAACAACAACAACAGCCTTTAGATGAGATTCTTCCCCTCTTCGTGCCTACGCAGGGAATAGTTTGGTGATAAATATCATTGGGAGGTTTCACAACCTTCTCATTGGCTCTTAAGTCACAAACCCTCATCATATAAAGCGGGAGGACCCGCTCCAGCCGCCTTTTACCGCTGGCAAGCGCTCAGGATCAAGTCTTGACACCCTTTACGCACTCGTGTGCTTGGACGGGCTGTGGATAAGCGCACGCACGCACGCGATCAGTTCATCGAAGGAAAGGAGTTTTATATTCAGCGGGTAGATATATTTGACATTAACTGTGCATCGCATCAGTGTTGAGTGTGGTTTGTTAGCGGGAAAAAAAGTTATCTGGACTCGCCTGGCACCATTATTTTACGCGTAAGTAAAAAAAAAAAAAAAATCCGGAAAATGTGATTGTTTTATTTGTTTAAAACAATTTAAAAGTCGTTCGTTTCAATTGTGTAAGGAAGACTTATGTTGCATAATGTCACCATTGCACAATAATTGTGCAAAAGCATGTGCGTTTTGGACACTAAAACCTGAAAGAAATGTCTTTTGAAAGAAATGTCTTCGCTTCTTGGCTGCAACGTATTTTAACTCTTCCTTCAATTACTTGATTAAAATTGTTTAAGGGGATGTTTTTGCAAAAACAAAACAAAACACATGCATATAGATTTAAGGCTTATGTCTTGAGGGGAATACATTTAAACATTAGTTATCGAGTAAAGTCTGTTGGTTTTGTCAGTTGTCATTTTTGGATGCAATGTCTCTTCATGCATCACTGCTCTGTTCACAGAGAAACTGAGTAGAGGCATCTGAGTGGGCATGTGGCTATTGGAGAAGCTCCGTGGCTCTGTGGAGAGTAGTGGGAAACAATCTCAACAAACGCAGACAGCAGAGGCCATTCCTGTCTCTGTTTATGCCAATGTCCTCACTCCAGAGAAGATCCCAGATTTCTTCATCCCCCCTAAACTCATCTGTTGCCCACCTGAGGAGTCTCTGACCTCAGAACCTCAGCTCTGCTCCACCCTGAGACCTTCCTCCTCTGATCATGCCATCTGCAGCCAGAGCCCCAGAGCTCGCAGAAGCAAGAACCCCTGCAGCCCTCGCCTCTTCTCCCGCATGGCGGATGCACGCAATCTCCAGAAGTCTGCCAATCGTCACATCATCCAGATAGAGAGTGCAGATGAACCAGGTGCCGGATCTGCAGACAGAGTCAAAGTTGAAGTCAACACTAATGCAGACCCCCAGTCACAGACTGCAATGTCTCTTCCCTATGTACCTAAGGCTCAGACCTCCTATGGCTTTTCCACCCTGGTGGAATCTCCTCACACCCGACGCAAGGAGAGCCTGTTCCACAGTGACCCGGGCAGCCCGCTCACCTCCCCAAACTCACAGAGGCGCTCCCAAGGGGGGACTTTACTGACCCCTGCTGACTCCAACCCCTATCGCTATTTCAGTGGTGGAGAGAGTGACACCTGCTCCTCAGCAGAGTCATCCCCCTTTAACTCCCCTCTCCTGTCCCGCTCTGCCTCTCTCTTACGATCCATAACTCAGGAGACACAAGCAAAGGTGAGGATTTCAGTTTATGTGTGTGTCTGAGAATAAACAAACAGATACAGAGCTGTAGAGGACCGTGTTGTAAAAGTGTTTTCCTTGTTTAATCAATGTGAGTCTTTCTGTATGTTTACTTGCTCACTTTGTCTCTCTCTCTGTCTCACTAGGTTTCTCGTGCCAAGCGTTCCCTGGCGCGGCACAGTTCTCTCTCCACTGACGACTGCAGCTCAGCAGACAACAGCCCCAACATGCAGCGCCGCCGCATGCGCTGTCCCCCCTCTCCTGCCTTCCGTGGATGTAAAAACAGTGGACTTCGGGGGGCTGCTTCCAACCTCCTGCAGCGCGAGCACACCGTCAACCTCCACAAGGGGGGGACACTGAGGCTGAGCACTCACTATGACTCGGAGGCTGCTCGGCTGCGGGTGCGCGTGCTCACGGCTGAGGCCCTTTATGACAGGCAGACAGATCTTAAAAGCATTAACTGCTGTGTAGCACTTTACCTAAACCCTGGCAAGCAGCAGAAACAGAGGAGCACCATTATCAAGAATAGCAGGAATCCCGTGTTTAACGAGGACTTTTTTTTCGATGCACTGCCTCAGGCACAAGTAAAGAGTCTGGCCATGAAGATAAAAGTAGTGAACAAAGGAACCAGTTTGAAGAGAGACGTGCTTCTAGGAGAAAGAGAGGTGTTGCTCAGTGAGCTGCTTGATGGCCTTTAGGGAGCTCCTGTCAAGACTGGAATGAAAACAAGCAGCTACGCACTGTGAGGGCCCTCTTTTTTTGCTCTGGCTATATTTTTTTTTTTTTTTATCCCTCTCCACAAAATTGGTACACACTGGACAGGAGAGAGCATGCTGATGACAGGGATCCAAGCACACTGTGTTATGTACATCAAAGGACACAAAGCAGATGCCTCTGTTGAATTAATTCCCACTTTTTCCCGTCTTCAGGTTCTCTATCTGTTTTCAGAGATCAGTGTCAGACCAGGTCCAACAAACCACCAACATTTACATGTTTAATAATCGTTTAGCAATGTGAACTGTGCATCTGTGGTCCATGTTTGTGTATTTATTGAGCTTACAAAAGGTGTTGCCTCCTCTGAAGAGCATTGTGACGTGGGACAATAACATATCGACTGTAATGCAATGATGATCCTGTGTGAGCTGACGGTGTATTTTTGTAATAATGCAGTAACATTACATGTGTGTTTTTGCACGCTCCTGTGTAAATTTATAATGCCATTATGTCGTTGAAAGAATTTATATTTGGGAATTAGATTTTAATGGCTTGTGGTTGTACTGTTGATATGAATGTTGTTATGTAACGTGCCTTTGAACTCACAAATAAAAATATTAAACTCACACTGATGATTTTTTGTTGTCTGTTGTTTGTTTTTGACCCTACAGTATTGACTTGGTAATTTTGTCCTCTGATAATTCCTCTGGCTCAAGCACAAGCCCTGGGAAATAATTCTAAACCCCTCTTCTGCGCGCCTTAATTTCGGCAAAGGGTGAGGTAGGGTCCGCTGAGACATGCACAGGCTGTGTCATTTGTGAGGCTTTTAATCCTAGTTCTCTGCACACATTATTGTCTTTGTGAGCATTCAAATTCCCTGTTTAATCAAAAAAAAACATGCTTCCTGTTTAGGCTGCTCTCCAGTGATTTTCAAATTGTTATTAAGGAAGGCAGGAGGTAAAATCATGGCTGAGTTGCTGGTTGGAACACTCTCTCCTGCTCCATGTACAAGAGAGGTTATATACTGAATTACGTATTATATATCTGGTCAATAAAGGCATATTTTTAATGTGGAAATAAGTATATGTTCAAGAGTTATAAAACATATCTTACTACATTTGACTGGCACTGATGAGCCCAGAGTAATATCCAAGTTTGGATCATATACCTCCCCTACTGGTGAAACACGAGAATGACTAAAATTGGTATAGTAGAAATCTCTCTTTTGTCTATGTCCAATGGAACAAAACAATGATTGGATGGAATTTCTTGCAAGAATATGGAAAAAAACACATTTAAAGTGTAAAGCAAAACTGTCCAAGTAGTCAATTAAACTAGCAAAATTAAAGCGAAGCAATAGATGCAATCCAGTGATAATTGTGCTGCATATCAAAAAGAAAAAAAAAGGACAAGACAAGTGATCTGTGTCACCCATTGTATTCCTTATTGGAACTGCTCTATATAATCCATCCAAGCCTTTCTTTTTAAATAGTTGTTGACCTATCCTGTTAACACATGTGAGAGTCTATTGAAATATCTCTCAACAAGCAGCCACAGAGGCACTGTGAGCTAAAACATGATTCATTTCCTTTTTTGTAAACATAGTGAGGCAAATTAATCAAAAGTAACCATCCAACTTTACTTTGATTATAGGCATAATCAAAGGACTCAAAGGCAGATACATTTGGAAGCGATGTTTCTTTGTTGAGCTCCTAGATACATCTTACTTTTGGTGCATGCTCTACATTAAAAAATTAGAATTTGAGGTATCTTATTGGGAAAAGCAAATATTAGGTATTAACTGCAATTAAAACAGGGTTATTGAGGACAGACCAATGATTGTTGCATGAGTAGTGCTGAATGATACAATATTTATCATTGATCTTGAGGTCAGATGATAAATCAGTTTTACCAAGTTCAGTCAGCATAATATATAATATCAGACTAATTGTAAGGTGAGACAACTGAATTCCCTTTGTATATGACCACTTTTTAATCCATACTGTGTATAATATAATTAATGTGTATTACACATGAACTAACCTTATACAGAATTTACACATATTCAACATTTATTGATGAATTGATGAATTTATAAACTAATGATATTGTTCACCGCTCCACTCTCGTGAAAAGCTTCAGGACACGTCACACCATTGAATTTATGAATTCAAAATAAGGTAGATGACTTTTCACTCTGTGGAGGATTACAGTCACGGTGAAGTTGCTATCTATTATTTCCAGTGAATTCAAGAAGGTCCATGATATCTACAGTATGAACAGTGTCTTTGTGTGATGATGTCATGAGATCTTTCCAGGTTGATTGGCGGCATTAACATCAGTCATGTGTGTTTCAAGATGTTTAAGCAGACTCAACATGACAGAAATGACAACTTGAATGCATTTCTGGGCAATATTAGACACTTTTAATTGAGAATTTATGCTATGTCCCACATACATACAAATAATCAGAGGGCAAATGGGGCAGGTGCTTGAGCACCACCTGGAGTCTATCTGTGCACATGAATGTTATTACCCTCCCAATATTTAACATTAAAGTCAAAGTCAGCTTTATTGTCAGTTCGTCACATGTACCAGATATACAAAGAATCACAAACAAAACACTGCATTGTCGGGAGAGCGAGGGCCGCTGTGTCCACACGCGCCGCCATAAAGAAACTGTTGCCAAACATTATTAACGTCATCGCTGTTAAATAAAATACAATATTTAAAAATAAGCCTTAGTATATAACTATGACATAGTTTTAATGAAATATTTAATGTAATTCATTTGCTCGCTCTCTCTCAGTGGCTCCACTGTCTGTGCCGGTGACCCTAGTTGGTTGGTCTGAACAACCATAACAAACGAAGCCGTCAGCTGGTACGGCATTCAGCTCATGTGCACCATGGGAAATGTAGTTCTTTTTAAACTGCCAAGCGTAGCTCACTCGGTATCAGGAAACCTCTTTAAAACCACGTTACCCACAATCCTTTGCTGGAATGACATACGTAGAACTGTCAAACAACACACGCCATCTTGACATCACCCTCAAAATGGCAGAAAGATGTAAGCTAGAAAACGAGTCCCGGCTGACGCTCGTGCCCTGTGTTATTTAAAAACACACTCGTCAGTTTTCCTAGAACATGTGGTAATGGGGATGGTGTCCGGTGCGACAGTACTGAGCCTGTAAAATGGACATAACGACGGCGGTTTTCAACGCGGCCAGAGATGGTAAGCTAAAACTTATCCAGAAGTTGCTGTGCAACAAAACTCCTGAGGAGCTGGAGGCTTTAGCCGAGGAGAAAACACAGGGAGGCACTCCTCTGTTGGTAGCCTCCCGATACGGACATTTAGAGGTTGTAGATTACCTTCTTGAACACTGCAAAGCAAATGTTGAACTCGGTGGTTCGGTTAACTTTGACGGTGAGACCATCGAGGGGGCTCCGCCGCTGTGGGCGGCTTCCGCAGCTGGTCACCTTCCTGTGGTGAAGACGCTACTGAAACACGGTGCCTCGGTGAACAACGCAACATTGACTAACTCTACGCCTCTACGAGCCGCCTGCTTCGACGGTCACTTGGAGATCGTGCGCTACCTGGTGGAGCACAGAGCCGACATGGAGGTCGCCAACCGCCACGGACATACCTGCCTCATGATCTCCTGCTACAAGGGCCATAAGGAAATAGCAAAGTTCCTCTTAGACCGCGGAGCAGATGTCAACCGTAAGAGTGTGAAAGGAAACACCGCCCTTCACGACTGTGCTGAGTCGGGCAGCCTGGACATCATGAAGATGCTGCTCAAGTGCAATGCCCGCATGGAGAGAGATGGGTACGGAATGACCCCGCTCCTCGCTGCAAGTGTCACAGGTCACACCAACATTGTGGAATATCTCATCCACCAGCCTCGCTCCTCCAGAGAGGAACGCATTGATGCACTTGAACTCCTTGGGGCTACTTTTGTTGACAAAAAGCGGGATCTCTTGGGGGCGATGAGGTACTGGAGAAGGGCTATGGAACTGAGGCAGCCGGGCGACAAAGCTGGATCCCTGGCAAAGCCTCCCCCTGGTCCCCCAATCCCTGCCTATGGTTGTGCACAGGAGGTGAGCACAGCGGAGGAACTGGAAGCTTTGATTACAGATCCAGACGAAATGAGGATGCAAGCATTGTTGGTACGAGAGCGCATCCTGGGACCGTCGCACCCAGACACCTCTTACTACATCCGTTACAGGGGAGCTGTGTATGCAGACTCGGGCAATTTTGAACGCTGCATCAGCTTATGGAAGTATGCTTTAGACATGCAGCAAAGCAATTTAGACCCTCTTAGTCCCATGACAGCCTCCAGTTTCCTTTCCTTTGCAGAGCTCTTCTCATTTGTTCTTCAGGACAGGGCCAAAGGCACCTTGTCAACACGTGTCACCTTCCATGATCTGATGACTGTGTTGGGGAAAAGTGTGAGGGAGGTAGAGAGAGCTGTGGCACAGAGAGACAACCCTCCAGAACCTTCACAGTTCACCAAGGCCCTATCCATCATCCTCCACCTTATCTTTCTGCTGGAGAAGCTGGAGTGCAGCCCAGAGCAGGAGCACCAGAAGAAGCATACAGTATATCGTCTACTTAAATTAAACCCCCGAGGTCGGAGCAACTTCACTCCTCTCCACATGGCTGTTGACAAGGAGACAACGTCGGTGGGACGCTATCCAGTTGGTCGCTTCCCCTCCCAGGCGGTGGCAGCACTGCTCCTAGAATGCGGTGCAGACATCGATTCACGTGATTGTGAGAACAACACACCACTGCACATTGCTGCTAATAATGGTTGTCCAGAGATTATGGCACTACTTCTGAAGGCCGGGGCTCACTTTGATGCCACAAATTCTCAGAGAAAGACAGCCTATGAGCTATTGGATGAGCAGAGCAGTGGGCTCCCGGCCCTTTACCCACTAAACTACATCACCCTTCAGTGCCTGGCAGCTCGCGCGGTTGAAAAGCACAAACTCCCTTACAGGGGACTCATCTCTGAGGAGATGGAGGCTTTCATTGAGCTGCACTGACTTTCACTACGCTCCCATGACAAGGAATCCCTGCACTACCACCGCTGTTGTCCTCCATACTTTATTATGACATGCACCAAAAGTCCTCCTGCACACTATTCTCTTCATCTCTGCCCTTTTGGACTCCTGCTTTACTCCTGCTTTACATCCTCATGTCTGACAAACCATAGCAATAAACATCCAGCCTGTAGGCATAAATCACTAGCTGAGATCTGATCAGTTATCTTCATGTAGATGTTTACAGTGATGGTTTCTACTTGCTATTTAAAGCTGTGGATAACATCAACTTGATATGGGCTTGAATACATTTTCCTCTCAAAAAAAGAGCATTGCAGTATGATGGTGCTAGTGTTGGTGATGTGGCTGAACCGAATACAAGTTGGGTTTTAGTGTTACTGATAGAAAGCATCTGATCAAAGTAGCCAGATAACATGCATGGAAATTAAAGAGTGGATGCAAACATCTTTTTGTTCTGTGAATCTTTGCAGAAAGGATGTATTTGAACAAACCTAATTTTTTTTCATGGTTCTACATGTTCACATATACCATGTGTTATGGTTTGAGTAGTGTTGAACTGACTGTGCCAAAAGTCAGCTATGGAGTTAGGCTCTGTTACAGATTGTGTTGCAAAATAAATAGCAACTAACATATATTCCACATTGTTTGCAGGCAATGTAATCTTGGGACATTCATAAAACATCTAGTTCCAGACAGTAAGCAACTCAAGTTGTTTGATATTTCAGACTGTGACATGATTTGACATCCTGCAGTCATATGACCGGTAAATGGAGCTGGTAGAAGAGTTTGACTCACACTTCCCAGTCTCCTGAAAGGCATTTATAACCTATTCAGTTTGTGATATTTCAATCAAGAGGCAACTTTGTTTTCAAGCAAAAAAAAATCACTTACGTGTTTTTCATGGGATGAAACTATTATTTAATTGTACATGTTTGTCTTGTGTTGAATCTGGGGATGCTTCACTGACAGTGAATTGATATCTTCTGAGTTTATGAACTTGGAATGTTTTCTTCTGCCTATTTCTGAACAATTTGAAACTGGAGCCTGAAATGTGCCTACATCCCTGTATTTCTGTGAAACGTCATTGTGAAGATATTTAATTCAATATCAGAAGCAGCTTCAGAAACAGGGCTTTGCATCATAACTGACTTTACACCCTCCTGTTGTATCTTAAGTAAAGGTCATAAGTTAACTGTCCAACTCGTGTTTTAAATCTCTTTGATTGAATTTTCCCTTTAATCTCAGATGCAGTTCACAGAAATTGAAAAGGTGGCCCTCAGGGCACTCCTGCATCTTAGTCTTATTTTTAATTGTCTCTTTTGTCTATCTTCTGTTATCATGAATGTTTTATTTGTTTGTTTATATGCTAAGCATCACCAAGTTGAATGCACATTGAGTCTCCAACTTACATTCAGGCTATGAACTGTTGCTGCCTTCATCTTTCTCAGCTGATACGTTTAACTGATGATAACTCAAGAACAAAAGTGTGTTGAAGATACTTGAATAAAATTCAGTATCACAACGGGTTCTGTGTGCTTATCTGTGGAATTTGTAGTGTTGTTGTTGTTGTGCCATTTATTTTTCTGAATTCTAAATGTGGAAAAATGAGCTTTAATCATCCATAACTGGATCTGTCTGTACTCTACACTGTACACTGATTTGTCACGACTACTTGGGCTTGAGTGCTGTGGCTTACAATAGCAGCATTTGCATTAATAGCCACTTTACACATATCTAGATGGGTTAATGGTTGCGATAGTAGGACATAAACCACTACAACCACATCAGAGCAGCTATGTCTATAAAACGATTGCATTTAAAGAGTGTAAGACTAAATTAATTTGTTGTGCATGTGTTACATTAGTGCAATATTATAAATAAACAGTGCTCACTTAATTCCGCTCTTTTTACTAAACAAGGGCTGCTCTGCTCTAAAACAGGACACTGACATAAAGCATGACAGAAACTTGATCTTTCAGCGTCCAGCTCTCTTAAAATATAAATAGAGTGCAATTAACGTCACGGCTGCAGGGTAGAGGTAGAGACAGCGCACTTACCCTGCTAATTTTAGGGCTTTTGCCCTAGCTTCAACTCTGAAAGTGGGAGTAGTGTAATGCAATACAGTAAGGCAGTTCATGGGGTGACTGGCAGTGACAGTACATGAACAAAGAAGACTACATTATTCAGATGGGACATAGAAACAAATTATTATGATGGCATTACCTAATATAATTATCTGCTTTTGTAACTGTCCATTGTTGTTTCAAATGTCGCACATGTTGGCATAGTCGCTTTATAAACCCCAGTTGGTAAATTAGGGTACACATGTGTCCAAGTGTCATGAAACAAAACTGTGACAAGTTATAAAAGATCTTAAAAGGTCTCTGGGGGTGGGTGAAACCTCGTGGTTGTAAATATTTATATTATTAACTTAGGAAGCAGGCTCCAAGATATAAAATGGAAATAAAACTGGCTTTAAAAATGTGCTTTGCATTTTCAGAGTCATAAAGTTAAAAATAGTTTATGGAGTGCTTCTTCTGCCAACAAGAGACTTCAATACATTGTGGTATAACTAATCCAAGATGCATAAACCTATTGCATTACCACTTCCCACCCACAACAGCACGTAGTAATAATCTCCCACTAGATGTCACTAGCTGCAAATAAAGTCAGTCATACTGGCATCCTTTGTCCCTTGAGGACCATGTGATAGACTCAAAAGCCTATATCAGCAGATGTCATCGGCAGTGATCGCGGTTGCTTAATTTTCCACTCTTTATCACAACCTCTCAAGCGATATTTGTGTGAGGGAGTGGTAAGAGAAAGAGACAATGAGCTTCAAATAAAGGCATTAGGCAGAGCTGAATATTCATTTATAATGTATCTGGATGGGAAAAATGATGTGGATGGCAGAGTGTGTTTGCAGGGGTGTCTCTCGCACAGCACCATGCCAACCTACAACACCAAACCCCAACACCTCGGTTTGTGCCCTATTAGCAGACGTTTTTGTCATGTAATGTGACCTAAATACAACCAAAACGATAAGAAAAAACAAAGAAAGTCTTAGTGCATGAAGCATGTTTTACACCCAAAAGGAGATTTTTTTTTCTTCTCTCTTTTGTTTTTCCTTGAGATTTTTTAAGCTCAATTAATGGGTGCATGGACATCAGAGTCACCGCCCTGGAACAAAGCCCATGTTTCCCCCCCCCAGAAGGCTTATTTAACACGTTTTGCAAATTAAGGTCAGGATCACTTCCGTGTAATTTATTCCTTGTTGGATGATTTTCCTGCAGCCATTTCCATTTGATGCTTTCTTGCGAAATCAAAAAACATTTCAAATATACCATACAGTATATATCAATTAGTTTGTGAATAAAAGGAAAACCAGTTTTTTTTTTTTACTTTCCTCCAATGTACACAAATGTGACACATTCAGTGCATTATGGCATTGATAAGAATGACTGATTTATTACAATGAGTTACATCCATTGTTATGAGCAGGTTCAAAAGCAGCCGATACCAATGCAGCCACAAATGACTATTAATGTTTTTAATTAACCTGTTTTTTTGCAAACTGGTTTTACAATTGAGATAGTTATAACAAATATTATTGAGGGGCTGTAATATCTGCATTATCAGAACTTATAACATCATATCCTGAACAATAAGTATGTTGTTATGTATGTTGTTGCCAAGGTGGTTTTTAGGCACCATTTGGCTTTGTGTTCATCTGTTTGACTGTGCGCGGTGTGTATGTGTGTGTGTGTGTGTGTGTATGTGTTTGTGCTGCATTAGTTATGTCCTTAGAACCTTTTCAGGCATAAACACTGACCTTGACAGGACTGCTAGTCCTCATGGAGACCAGGACCTGATCCTAATGAGGCAGAACCTGATTTTATAATTTATAATTTTTGTTGATGTATTTACCACCTATACCCATAACCCGCAGGTTCAAAAACTATAGCTCCTTTTTATTAACATTTTCTTCACAAACAAAAATAAGACGTGACTGTATTGTTTTTCTTTCTTTTACATCTCTCGTTACAGTCCGTGCTTAATAATGTTTTACGTGATATTTACGGTTTACTGGATTGTATCGGATTTTAAGTTTTGTGATTTTGGACCGGAATTGGACCAATAATGAGTATCATATTGGCCTATCCCTAATATACAGTGCTTAACACAATAATTAGCCCTCCAACATAGATATTTTAGAAATCATTCAAAAACTAAACATGTTATTGATATTTATTTGGCAAATAACAAACTGAATTCACCTTTTTATACCCAAATTTGAGCCGGCTCACTGGGTTTCTACTCTGAGAAGTCAGAAATGAATCAAGCATAACATTCAACTGAAAAATTCTTTTCCAGGCATGCAAGTAAATAACTATAATTTGACATCAAGAAATAATATTGTGCTTTACTATTTTGTCAGGGTTTCTTTTTGTAAAACAGTACATTTGAAAATGAATGGATAGCAATAATAATTATATCTTAGCATTAAAGGGCCTCTACACACTGGTGTATTAACCATTACAGAAACATTAAAAAAAAACTAAAAAAAAACCTTACATGGTGCTCTATTAAATATGTTGAGCCCTGAATATAGAATACATTCTATATTAGTTTATGATATGTCTCCTATGGTGTTGTTATTATTATAATAGTGTGTGTCCTAATAATGTCCTACAGTGAGTTTAGCTCACCTTGCAATATTTTAGAGTAGCTATATTTTAATGGTGCTGTACTCTGGGAGCTGATATGATGCTCCGACACTGTAGTCCTGCCAACAGCTGTGATTAGACACTATATTATCGGGATCTACGGGGTTTTTAAAGGTGCTTATTTCTTCGTTGTAGCCACTGGGGATCAGAGTGTGGGGGAAATTCAGTCGCCAATTCACATAAGCAACTTTAACTCACCCAGCTGCAGCCACCTCTTTGGCACCACAGCTGGAGGAGGAGGAGGAGGAGGTGGTGGTGTGTGTGGAAATGGGGGTAACACGGGTGATGGGGGATACGGTTGCTATTGGAGACCTTGCCCGCATCACGTCATGTGTGTGTACACGGGGGGGAGTGGAGGGGGCGGGGGGTGTTTGAGAGCGAAAGAGATAGCGCAGGGAGGGGGAGGGAAGTAGGAGGGCATTGAGGAAGAAAGGCAGGGAGTATCAATGACATCAACCAGCAGCATCTGAGGCCGCCCGACCGACAATGCTCCCCCGTCAAAGGGCTGAGGAGCAGCCCTGACCCGCTGCTGCGCTCGGTCCACGACAGGCAGCCACGACACACGGCGATGTGTGCACGCATCATCTCCCCCACAAAGACAGCGCTTTCTCTGAGCGGAGCTGTGCTGCCACTGGATTTACATTCATCCTTTCTGTTACCGGGGAAGCTTCCAGCTGCAAATCCACCCACATGCATCTAGCAGACAGAGGAGAAGAAGACGGAGCACTTCCCACCAAGGTAACACCGCATCCTGCATATCATGTTCGCAGCCGTGCACTGTACGTATGGGTGCACCCCACCCACAGTCAAACGGCTGGTTTTGTCTTGTCGAATAACCTTTAGGAAACTAACGAGGAAACAGTGTATATCAGTGAATAATTGCACCGTGTATCTATTGTCATGGGTTAGGAGAGTTTTCTTTGTGGGGGGTTTTGATCCCTCTTTCATCACAGCATCACTTGGGAGTTTGTTTAAAACGTTAAAGGTAAAGAAGAGACCGCGGTGTTTGTGCACATCAGGCCGACTGTCAATGAGTGCGCGTCCCCCTTTCACCCTCCTGCTTATTCCTGGCTGGGCAGCGTGAGGGACTCTGGCTGGCAAAAGCCTTTGTTCCTCTCTCGTTTAAAAGTGTCTTTCTGCAGAGCACCAGGGGGAAAATATCAATCCCATTTTAGCAGATAAAGGAAAGGGAACACAATATGGACAATAACATTGAATTGTATGTCAACTGAGCATGGAGAAATAAATAAGTGCACATACATCCTAGATGTAGCACGGATATATATGATTATTTAAAAAAGAAAAAAAGAAAAGATTCAATGTCACTTAGACATACAAAATATAAGTGAGATATTTAAATGCCAAAGTAAAGTGTAATTCCCATTATGTGCATGTGATTATGAACAATATGATAGGAAACTGTCATTTGCAGATTATAAATTCATTAGAATTGTGTGTGTGTGTGTGTGTTTTTGTGTGACACCAGGTGGTGAGATGGACAATAGAGTGGCAGCTGCTTCTGCTCTGAAACATTATTTAACAAAAAAAAGAAGAAGCCCATCTGCACATATAGGCAGTGTTTTGAAGTCTGTACCTCTCATATGTCTATAATTACACACAGTAGGATTCGCTGTCAACGCATCCACTTGTGTGTCGAGTGCAGAGTGTAATTTAATGATACATCGATTCACCCTGACACATTTAACCGTGGGCTATGGCTTGTTTTGGATTCACACATGTAAACTACAAACGACTGTTGGTTTCTTTTCTGTGTTTCCACTTGTGTGGTCTGTGCGAAGTGGAAAATCACACCGTCTTGGTGAAAACTGAGGGAGGTCTTCCTCACGCACACAGATGGGAAATTTTCCCTGGGGCACTCTGCATTTGCTGGTTATTGTTCCAGACCATTTCCACGTCCCTAATTATTCTAATCAGTCATTTTTACACATGGATTCTTCTCTTTAGCTGCCCCCAGTCTTTTCAGGAAGACTGCCTGTCTAATAGAGAAACGCGCAACTCACCTTCATGAAAGCGACACGGATCTAGGTATTTGCATTATTTTGACAGCGAAAACCATTATGTGGAAGCAGAATAATTCAACTAGCAATTTTTCATCTGCCTGTCTCTTGGAAACAGATCAAATAGTCTCCTCCACGAGCCGAGCGATGCTCAGCCCCACAGGTATTCATCTAAGCACTGTTGAGAGGAGCATATTATAAAATCAGTGATGACATGTTCTCCTTTAAATAGCATTTCACTGGGTTCAACCACAGGCCTCAATGGTTCCCCACTCCTTCCAAGCAGATACCACTGTAAGATCCAGCCAGTTTTGAATATGCCAGATGACGTGTGCTCCCAGTGGTGCAGCTTTGGTTTCACGTCAAAGGCCTCATTGAAGTCTTATTCCCAGTTTCTCAAAGCAGCATTACCCTAACTGCCCCGCGCTCTGCTCTCCCTCTTTGTTTAACACTTTGTGCCCATCCGTGGGTTTTTGTCTGAATCTCCGTGTGCGTTAGATTTGCTGCACCCGTCAGCCGGCAGGAGGGAGAACATCAGTGTTTCAACTTTGATGCCGGGAGTGTTGCCGCCTGTATTACACGCAGGCAAAAACTTTGTTGTTGTCTCGGCATTGATATTAATTGACCTTTTCAAAGCCTTCCAAACAGTGCGCTTTTGTCTTCTCGGCTACTTGTTTATTCAGAGACGGCTGGAAACAGTGCACGCAGCATGCAGAATGAAGCCATCAGACGTGGGCAAGGTTGGAATTATTCGCGTTGGTGGGTGAGGAAAAGGAAGACACAGTTTAATGACAAAAGGGATGAGACGTCAGGATGTGCAACATGGAGGCGTATCCTCCTCCTGGACCGTTGGGATTTGCAATATAATTATACATTATTTTTATTTAGTTCAGATTTGTGTCGACGTTTCAGCCGCTTTATACATTATTATAAAATGTCAGCTGCACGAACTATACATAGGCAAATTGTAAACAGTCAATCAGTAAGTGCATAAACAAGTAATGGCATCTGTTGTACCTGATGGAAAATGCTGGTGCAAAGACCAACCTCAGTCTGTTACTCAGGATCTCTTTAGTGAGCCAGACTCATAATTACCCCCCCCCCCCCCGTTTTTTTTTATCTCGGAGGTCATTTGCAATTGTGTGTGTGCTCATCACATGTCTATATCTATATGTGTGTGTGCAAATGAAGCCTGAGAGATAGGTTGTGACTTGACTGATGCCCTTCTCCAGATGAATCAGATATTCTGGTGTGTCAGCAGGGATGAATAATGCACACTCCTCCACTACCTCTCCTCCCTTCCTCTCTTCTCCACCTCTTGTCTTGACTCATTTGCCTCTCTTTTCATCACAACTGCCACATCTGAAGACATCTTCTCCATCCAGCCTCCCTCCCCTCCCCCTCTCTTTCCTCATGCAAAGCAGGGTATTGTTTCGCCGTTTGCTGTCCTCTGGTCAACCCTCTGCAGCTAACTCATTCCTCTCCACCGTCATCGTCGGCAAACAAAGTTCTCTCGCCTCTGCAGTGGTTTCTCCTGCCGAGAAACATGTCGAGGTTTTCCTTCTGTTGACATTTGCAAACGAAGGGAGAAAAAAAGAAATGCTAAATATGTTGATGTACACAGTTCATTATCCAATCATGGGAGGAGGAAGTGTCACTATTGATTGGGTTTGACAGTTACATCCCTGACTGACAGGAGTCATTAGGAGGGTTAGACTGACTGACAAGATGGCTGACAAAGCAGGAGACAACCTACCTAATCAGAACTTGTAGGAAGAGTGGGGACCATTCATTTTGAAGTGTAGGCGCTGGTTTGCTGCCCGTGTGTTCATACACCAGAGTATTCTTTTCACCTTGCTTCTAGCTCTATTTTATATCTAGTATTTTTGCTGTAACCACCCCTTCTGCAAAGTTGGATGAATTGATTCCAGCTAGATGCATGCCAAAATAGAATTGAGACATTCCACGACATGAAATAATACGATTTTCACTCAACGTCGCTTTATTTGTGTAATGAAGTCATATGCATGCTCACGGAGACTGCAAAATTCAGCGACTAACTGATCATGCTCGTGCTAATCATCAGTTATGACCTTCAGTGACCTTCATACACTGGGATGAAAATGACAGCATATAATTAGCTTTGCCCTAAACTTCATATCCCTCAGTTGTTTTACATTTTAGCCGCAGTAGAGATGGTTGTTGGAGAAATGACTGTACCTATGTTTGCATGCTAACATATTAATGTATGGGCGTAATTTATAAAAATCACTCAACGTTTTCCTGAGGAGGTAATGGTTGGAATCGCTAGTTTCTGGGCTTCTTCAATAGAACATGATGTTGTTGTTTTTTGTCGGTAAATCATGTTCCCGTTTAGAGGAAAATAGATGACAGAGCAGAGAAGAACTGAGTGGACACCAATGTGACAGCTGCTACCATCCAGTTGGTGCCCGGTAATGTCTGTAGAGTTCTGTTTGTAATGTTGCCTGCGTCACAATTCAATATGTTGCCGGCAAAAATCACAAATATCAAGGATTCAGGAACACGGGTTTAGATTCTTATGGGTGATGTCACAACCAGATACATTTTACAAAGAGTAAAATGATGGGGCTCCAAATGCTATTTAGTGAAAGCGCGTCTTTGTTTTCTTTGTTTCTACTCTCCCAAAAGACTTTTATACAAGAGGATAGAAAAAGGACAACATCATAAAAAAACTCTTCTCCATAGCAACAGAGAGAGAGAGAAGTTAAAAGTTTGGAGATAAGTGTCCCTCAGAGGTCAGTGGGAACATTTTGTAGTCTGTGTAGAGCGGGGGAGTGGTTGACACGGCTATGGAATACAACTTCACATTTGTTTGTGGCATTTCATGATTCCTCTGTCTCCAAAGTGCACAGGGTGCCAGCTAAGATGAAGTATTTGTTTGGCCGAGGTGAGAGTAATGGCTATTCATTGGTGAAAAGCATCCATGCGCAAGTCTGTTACCCACGACAAGCATTTCATCTTTTCACTTACAGAGACGCACTTTCTCCATCTGATTTCAGCAATGAGAGACGCAGGACAAATGCAGTTTTTCTACCCCATTACTCCCGTTTTCAATTCTATTCACAACTTTATCGTCCCTCAAGGAGAAATTCATTTGGCGTCCCAAATCTCATCTCCATCAGGAAGTCATGCAAGGGCTGGTTAGTGACAGAGCTGCTAAGACTGGCCACCTGTGTAGCACATACATATTTGCTCACCAGCACACAGAGTCACTTTTCTTCTGAGTAGTGAACTCTTTAAGTCGCCAACCATGTAGTGCGGCGTTGTCAGTATAAATTGACATCTTTGGCCCCGCTTTTGTGACTCAAATCAACTTCATACACAGCAGCAGGAATGTGAACGAGTGGGACATTTTCTGATCTTGCTGTTGTTGTGGTGGAACATTGTTGCAGTGAGGAGATAATGAGCTCTCAATGGACAACATGTCATGTGATCATAGTAGACAGGTGACCATGGCAGCACAAATACACGAGGGAGAATTCAATCTCTGGCAAACACAACAGCACGCTCAGGGAAATTCGCAAGCAGCTCCCAAAAGGACGGGAGATATTTTACATCATCACTAGATAAATAAAGGATTCCTGTATGATTTCATGCGTACAGTTTGTGACAGTGAATGAGCAGCAGAATCAGGGTTTTGGAGAGCTCACTATGTTGTGAGCTCTCCAATGTTGCTAGTCATTCTATAAATCAATGATAAAAAAACACGAATCAATATCTAGGCTTTCTCTGTAGCTTACATTAAAAACATCCTCGGCTGGATAATGGTATATGACTGATCAATTGATATAAGGCTGTTAAAACACGGCTCCGTGTTTCTCCAGGCTACCGTTATCATTCTCCAGGATGAGCTCGTCAACAAGCCCTCAATCCCGCCATGGTTGGTCTATGATGACTGATGTGCAGGTTTTTGCTAAACCGCTCAGACAAGGAGGGGGGGGGGGCTGTCTGGCATGTCCCCTTCACAAAAGCACACAATAGAAATATGATGATGACAGTGTCGTCCAGGAAAATGAAGGTTTTCTCTGTTGTCAGGGAGCTTTAGTCCTGCTCCAGGAGAAGCTCATTAATTGGCTGCGGTGTGTTTTGGCTGGCAATGTCTTTCTCGCATATGTGTGCGTGTGTAAGCTGTTAAATGAACACCGAACCAACCATCAGTGACGTATAGATAGATATATGTATAGATAGATAATACCACCATTTATTAACGTTCAAAGAAGCAAATGTGTGGCTTAGGCTGTCATTAGGTATCGACTGTGTAATTGGGCGATTTACACAGTGCCTCTTCCCTTTCATGCCAAAGCTGTTTAACAATTAGGGATGTACATGCAAGTGCATAACTATGTGGACATCAGTATGTGTGTACAGTACTCGCTGCCGCTGGAATAAGAGTCTGTGCCAGCCTTAGATATGCTAATTGGACAGTGAGTTGACAAGGACTCAACCATCAGCCTGCATAATGAGCCGCTGCACAGAAGATCGGCTGCCTGTGAGGAGCGAGCAACAGTGAGACAGAGGTCGCTGGAAGGAATTGCGAAAGATGTTTGGGTGGTTTGTTTGCAAGCTTTACGCCTGCCATTTCCTTTGAGTGAAGGCTGTGTAGGTGTCGGTGTGTGGACACGCACACACCGTGTTCCTCTGTGGTTGTTTGGTGTCGTTAGGTGAAAGCCTTCATCTGTTAGGTGAAGCTCTATCTGGAAAATGTCAATTTTATTTTGCAACGAGGGAAAAAAAAAAAAAAAACACCAAACGACAATGCTGTTTTGACTTTGAGAGAGGTATATGAGCCCAGGGGTTGAAGGGTCTGAAAAATTGACTCGGCTCATGGAGGAGGAAGTAATCCTTCAACTGATTTGAAAGCATGCAAATTGTTTAAATTTAAACTGCAAGGTTTTCAGCCACCAGAGATACGCATACATCACTTTGAAACCAAATGGGACACGTTAAAGCACATATACATGTCAGGCACATTCACAGTGGCTCTAATGGTTTCTTTTTGTTTGTTTTTTAAAAGAAATATATTCTAGCTGCTGACAAAAACGTCTACTTGGCCTTTTGTTTCTAAAGAAATATTTTATTTCTTTGTACTTCTCTATTCTATCATGTCTCTTTTTACATGAGCATAGTCCAACACAGAAAACAGATGGTTTTGCATTAGTGAGTTAAGGGCCAATAGGTTGAAAGGAAAATGTTGTTTTATTATCAACAGTGAGACCTAACAGATGCACCGTATGCTCCTTATAAAGGAAACGTTAGATTTACTGAGGCGGACTCATTCCAGCAGTCCTAATTCCTAACTTCCTGTGAGCAGCATTTCTAACACTATTTTTTGCTCTGACCCTGTCTGATAATCTGCTCTATATGCACTTCCATGTCAATTGGAAAATACATTTCCTTCTTAGCAGGAGCCAGTCCAGCTGTTGCCGCTTGCTGACGCTGATACGTCCATTACTGCTCGTTTTAGTTTGTCTGACCTTGGGGCTCCTTTAAGATGTGTGGGTGCACATTTCCTGCACCATTGTTGGGCTGCTACAAATCTGCTGTGCCCTAGACATGCGGCGACTGAGGTCGAAAGAAAACTTTTCTCTTTTTTTTTTTTAGCACATTAGGATTTAGGCAGGCAGAGTCACGCATCTCCTTTGCCATCCTTCCCTTTGTTCTTCATCACGAATACACAAGTTGTCTTGCGCATGGGGTTTGCACTGAACAAAACCCTGCAGCACGTTGCAGAATTTAAAAGTGGAGAACAGTAATCGAACTGTAGTTATAAATAATAGTCACGCTGGTGTGAGATTCTATTGATGTCCTGATGTTGCGGATTCACATCCTCGTAGTATTCCACAGAGGAGTGAAGTTTGTGTAATTTCTCCAATCTTTGTCTTTCTGCAATCTTTAACTCTTATTTATCACACTTCTTCTACATCATTAGCTGCAGGTGATTAGTAAATTAAAGTGGGACCTCAAGCTAAATGTGTGCTCCCTGCCAGAGAACTCCAGAGAGAGGTTGTGGGTGGGTGTAATTTTAAATTTTATTTTCTTTCCACAATCCCAAGGTAACTATTATTATAATTTTGGATTCCATTATTCCATGTTAAGTTCATTATCATCAGTAAACCAGCACAGTTTATTTTGGTCTTGAAGGAAACTTGCCATTGAAATACATGTAAGAGAGCACTGTAGTACACATAGTTTACAAAAAAGAGACACTGGGTGAAAGAAAGCATATACATTTAATATAATATACAAAATAGAATACAATATACATTTATTATTAATATACAAACGGAGATTCTGGGTGAAATTGAACTAGGTTTTGGTACTTGAATCATCATCATATTCAAAATTAATATTTTTTATGGACTCATAAAAGAAGCCTTAATCTCGTCAGTATTTAACCGTGTAAGTCGTACTGAGGCTGGAAGCCTTTTGCACCAGAGATCTGGCCGAGATGGCAGCACAGAAAAACACACATTGCAAAACAACAAACGCAAGCAAGCTGTGAATGATTTATGTTTTCTTTGAGAAAGCAGTTTGTTAAAATAATTTCATTACCAATTTAACAATTGTTTGATTTATAATTTAGACCAGGGGCATCAAACCCAGTTTTAGTTAAAGGCCACATATGGCGCATTTGACCTCATGTGGGCCAGACCATTCAAATATTAGCATAATACCCTGTAAACAACAAGGACTCCAATTGCATTTTCCTTAGTTTTACATTTAATCACGTATCTTTTTTTTACAAAACATATTATGAACATGACATTTCTTGAGAAAAATAAGTGCAATTGCAATAATAATATACAGAAATATCATGCCTAAGTTTACCGTTTATACATCGTGCACCAGAACGTACAGATCACAGTGGATCTACAAAGGCACAAAACATTTAGTCACAGGTGTCTGGAACTGAAAAATGTAGTAGTTCTCATTTTGATTGGATTCTAATCATAATATGACATTTTCACAAATTCATCCCGTGGGCCAGTTTGGACCTTTCTGGTGAGCCAGCTCCGGCCCCGGGGGTCATATGTTGGACACCCCTGATTCAGACTATAACCACTAAATGTGCTCAGAATTCAGTTTATTACATTTTTAAAGTGACATTAACAGAAGTCTGAGGCTAAAGTTAATATCAGCAGCACACTGCTTTGAAAAATACTATTTATTTATTTAGTTATTTAGTCATTTCTATGTCTCCATGACACATATTTGCTCTGAAAAATCAGATTTAATATTCTAGTGAAAACCTTGTTTACAACTTCAAACCAGTGATGGAAATTTCTGCTTCTGGTTGGGAATGTTATTGCAATGTGGTTTTTTTTCCACTGTTGGGGAAAGGTATTGAGCTGTCCTAAATTCAGCATCCTCCAGCATTAAGTTTACTTGATACACCCAAGTCTCCAGATTCATTTATATTCACTGCAATGAATCATGGCATTTGAGTGACAGGTGTGTCTTCTTGTTAGAGAGGAGCCTCAGATATTTTATTTCCACTGCTAAAAGTGTAACCAGGGCGGTGCAGCTAATTCCTGCAGCATGTTGTGCTTCTGATCCTCGGCGAACGTGCGTTCGTACATGTGGGTCGGTGTATTTGTGTGTCTGTGGGCTGCGTGTTTAAGAGTGAGAGAAGGGAAGTGCGAGGGAGCGAGTGCCAATCTCCCCCATGATGCTCTGCCATCTGTCATTTTTATTTTGTGTGTGTGTGTGCATGCGTTTGTGACTATTGTCTACAGGTCATAGGAAACCTTACAAACTTTGCCACGCGAAGCCTTTCACAATTCAAAAAAAGATAGATTTTATGCTGGAAATTCGGAGAATAATAGTAATCATTAATACTGAAGTTTTGTGTAGTTTTTTTTTCCCCCTTCCAAATTTTCAACACACACAATGCTTGCTCGCACCTTTAAACCCAAATTAAAACTAAAAAGGAATGAAGAGAACACGTCGGCTTCCTATCAGGTGCGCTGTCTCCGAGCTACCATGGTGCCGCAGGAAACAGATCTGATCTTTCCCTGAGCACTCCCAGCTCGTTGTCATGGAGACAGGCCTTGTGAGACCATCTCAATCCACTTGTGGCAAAAGGCATCATGGGTAAAAAAAAAGTGTGGGGGGGGGGGGGGGGGGGGGTGTTGGGGTGGTGAGAAAAACAAAACATGTCATCTTCACAGGCCCCAGCACAGCAGGGGCAGGTTGGATGGCACCTAAACAATGTTATTTCATCAGCCTGATGGAGCACAATAACCGGTGTACATTTCACCACCTGAGCTATGGTGTCATTATCTGCTTCCCCGCAATAAATAGCACATATATCCCCATCAATCCATCTGTCTGGCTGACCATCTGTGTTGTCACGCTGAAAAAGGTAATGAGACCAACACCTCCCATCGTCCCTCTGGATGATTAGGACGAGTAGATTGTTTATCTCTGAGGGGGCTGAACAGGCCTGAGTCATGAGGATATCCATGCGCACAATGAATGCCATCAATTTGAGGTCACCTTTTAATTAGTGCATGGCTGGTTTTAGTGTTCATGTGGAGAGAGGAAAAACATTTGCCGTGTTCAGGAATAGGAATAGCATCCGCCCTGATTGATCACAGGGCTACATACGGGTGTGAACGTAGTGAATCCGTCACAGATCCGATCACAAAAACGCATTCAGAGATGGTTTGGGGAAACATGTGGCCTCAATCAATGAGCTGCATGAATGCAGTCGAGCCCGCCTCCTTAAATGACCTCTTCAAATGAACCACGGCAGTTTCACTGTGGTGTCCATGCATTAATTCACTTGCAGTAATATTATCGGTCCAGACCTTTCTCCTTTCTGTCTGGAGTTTGCATGTTCTTCCTGTGTGTGTGGGCGTTTTCTCTGGGTACTCCTGTTAATTGAACACTCTACGTTGCCCATAGGTGTGACTCACTCATTCACTCACTCACTCACTCACGCTGGTGCCAATCCCAGCTGACATAGGCCTTTGGCCCCATTTTTGCCCCATTAGGTTGCATCTCCACTACATGAAAAGTACCTACTCAACGTGGGCGGAGTCATCACTGCGCGGCTGCGTGAAACTGCGGTGACTTCGTTTTACACGCGACACACACACACACAAACAAGTGACTCATGACTTGTAAAGCAGTTGTTTTCAGTGTAACTGAATCAAATCACTAGAAACAGTTAATATTTGTTCAGTAACCGGAGCACGGACTCCGTCTGACACAGTCACTGGACTGAAACACAGCGGCAGTGTGATGCCGGTCGCGGACCAGACTCCTCTGTTAAATATTGAGATTTTAGACATTTCCCCGGTAATTGGGATTGGGATTAACCCACGTTTTTAGGATTGTTAAATCGTTTTAACTGATCTACAGTTCGGCACTGTTCGGCTTTATTACTGTGTCGGACGTCTCTTCCTGTGACCAATCATCGCGTAGTACCTACTCAGCACGCTTTTGGAACCTCGCCGGAGCAGGTACTAAAGTTGGTACCTGGTAACGGAAAGACCCTTGTTGCGACCGGGTCAAGAACTCGGGTCTTCTTGCTGTGATGGACTGGTGACCTGTCCAGGGTTCACCCTGCCTTTTGCCCTATGTCAGCTAGGATTGGCACCGCAGCCCTCAGGTGGAGGATAAAGCAATAGACAATGAATGAATTTTCGTGCGGGTTAAATTGATGTTACAGCCGCTGAAGTTAGTGCTTTGAATCTTTTCTTTTTTTTAAATACTTAAATCAGCAGCTGAATTCGCAGATTTGTACGTTACCAGAAATATTCCCACACACCTTTTTTTTCATATGCCTTGCTCTTGTGAGGACTGACTAACTTGCTTGTAACCTCGCGTATTAACTGTCATATCTGCGTCGTCCACATGGATGGGAATACTGGGATCAGTGAGTGCCGTCATAGGACAAGCACAGACATGCCTAGACTAGTCTGGTGTACTGCTGTCTTCGTGGATTTGTTCCGCTTGCTCGCTCAACATTCACAGCTGTAAGATGCTCTAAAGCCCTTTTGTTTGAAAAGTGTCAATGGGCCAGCAACAGCTGGATCAGCTGGTGCAGGGCAGCTGGGAGGAGGAAGGGGATTTGGATGGAGGCAGGGTTTAGTGTGTATAGAGACAGTGAAATGAATGGTAGGAAGCCGTGGAGGAGATGGCATCAAAAGAGGGGAGATTAACATGGACGGCAAGGAGGAAAGTGGAGAGGAGAGGAGAGGGGAGGAAGGAAATGAGGAGATTTCAGGAATACAGACACTAATATAGGAGTGAGATGAGGGTAAGATTAAGGATTAGGTGGAGGATGAGGGACTGTTGTGGAGGTAGAGAGGAGAGGGCTTTGTCAGCAGGTGGAAAACAACAGGGAGGGCTGGACGCACTGAGAATGGTAGGTAGGGTTAGACTGAGGTCACACGAAAATATAAAAGGCGTCTAAATCCAGCTCACAGGACAGTGGAGGCAGACACATGCAACATACGAGGAGTACCTAATGTTTCGGTGGCTGTGTGGCTCCACGCAGAGCAGTAGGCCTAGTTAGATTAGCAGTGGCAAATTGAGTTTCCTTAAGAGGAGAAATTACTTAACATGCTGCCAATGGTGCATGAATGAGCTCTGATCAGATTTTTCTTATCACATTGTTGAGCTGAAAAGGGGACGCTGAAAGCTTTTCTATTCAACATCTATTACACGGAGATAGATAAGACAGGGGCAGAGTGGCGAGAAAAGGAGCCGAGATCAGATAGACAGCCATGTTTTCAGATGAGCTATTTTTAGTGTAGGAACTGGCAGACAGTAATGTGTTTGAGCAGGTCATTAGCTCAATAAGTGGTTGGAGGAGTCTTTGAATATGTAGCTCACCAGAAATGCCTCTTTTTATTCAACAAAGGCGAGTAAGGGCGGGCTAATCTCTGCCACTCCATGTCTGCCAGTTCATCAGGGATGTCAGGCTGAGTGTGTGCTTATGGGCATTTGCGTGTATTTATGTGCCGATTACAATGTGCCCTGTCACCTGTGAATACACACTGTGTCTCGTATGTTATCCCGTACTCGCACTTGACTGGAGATGTGTACGTGTGTGTGATATATGTACAGGTTAACAAAGGCTCCTCTCTCATTTTGCCTCCCCACCTGCATTCTGACACGCTGGGCTGAGGGGTGGGGGTCGGGAGAGCTCGACAGGACTGAGGAGTTATTGACTCCCAGACAGGGAGCTTCTGCACAGCACAGTCTAAATCTCTGCAAGCAGACAGAGCTGAATTATGTTCAGACTTCCAGATGTGTCCAGTTCCCTGCATTCACGTCGGGAAAGAGCGCACAACACTGATGGCGATCCCCTCAAGGCAGGGGATTAACGAGAGAGTGAATGTCTGTTAAAGGAGACGTTTCTGATGCATTTGCTCTTATTGAATTTTTCTGCATTCCCATTGACCCCTTAATCCTCTTTTGTTTTAGTGTTTTTCATTACTTTGGAACACTCTGGATGTATTATTGCATTAACACTTTTATTTGCCACCAGAGCAGTGCAATTGTCAACGCTAAGTAAGAATTAGGTCACAGCTGAAATGAAATTATTGGGATGTCGGAGGATGAAAAAAGCCCTCTTAAAAATGTATCATTGCGGCTCATTTCATGGCTCACTAGAAAAGGAGACTCATTAATACAGAAGCAGTGCGCCGAAAACTATTTCTGTCTATGTCTTGTCTTAGTTGTTGAGCACTGGCTCTATTGTTCTGGTATTAGATCAGTCAGAGCCAGCCTGCTTGAGCTGTTAATCCCAAACTAGAAGTGCTCTGGCGAAATCATAAAACTTAATCCTGCATTAGGATGAGTGTGTCTTTAATTTCCTTTATTGGGATGTTTTTTTTTTCTGCTCATCTGTATGAATTGTATGAATTTTGTTTCCCCCCCTCGTGGTGCGTTGACATTTCAGCAGCCACTCTAAATGCAGAGCGATGAACTGGTGGTGAAATAAATGGTGGTGCTCTTTCTTTTGCATCAGCTAACCTTCATGTTTTTGTTGTTCTTGTCCCCCCCCCCCCCATGTCTGCAGAGTGCCTATCCCTGTTGAGCGAATCCCGGCCTGTATCTAATCCATCTCCAAGCAGCCCACAGTGCTTGCCATGCCTCTGCCAAGGACAGGTGGATTTTTGGCCCAGTCCAAGAGGCCTACCCTGGGGCTCAGCATTAGCCCCTCCCCCCTGCATTTGCTGCTGTTCTCATTTATCCTGCTGACCAACCCTTTGAGCGGTGTGTGTGGACCACTAGGTATGACTATCCGTCCATCCATACACCCATCAATTACTCTGTATAACAATGCATATAAAATGATAATAGAAGATATATGTATTAAGATATATATATATATATATATATATATATATATATGTATATATGTATATATATATATATATATATATATATGTATATATATATATATATGTGTGTATGGGCTACATATATAGATACAGTATATATAGACATGTTGAGAAAAACACATCTGTACGACATACAGCTCAAGATCCTTCGTGGATTTCAGATTTGAAAAAAGAGAAAGCAAGGATAACTTAAAAGGAACTGAGATCTTTCAAAAACAAAAAAAAAACAAGATACAGGACTAAACTGATGGAGCGTTGCATTTCTGTGAAATGGAATCAGTCTTTGGAACAACCTGAACAAAAACATTACTTTTATAAATTCTGTTTAAACCACTATGTTAAGGAAATACAATGACATGTGTTCCATTTGAATAACTTACTTGTTTTCTTTTTTGTGTATATTATTGTAATTTTGTTTTATCTGTGTGATAAAGATGCAGAGTAAATCAGATTATTATTCTTTCTGCTCCTTTTCATTCAAGACTTGGACAGGATGTGCTTATATGAAATTGTTTGTTCGCCTTTTTATTTGTGAATAAAATGAGATAAACTAAGACTAAACTTAACTTCCCCCCGCGTATAAATTTGCTTCTAATTCCACCTCTTTTTCGGCTGTTTGGCGGCTGGTTTATTGTCAGCAGTAAATGTGATGTACGAAGGTGTGAATGTATGCGACTGTGTGCTCATGCATGTCCTTTGTGTGTGTCTGTGTGTGTGTGTGTGTGTGTGTGTGTGTGTGAGGAATGAAAGCGGGCTTATCAGTACATCAGCTCCGGACTGTGGCGTTGTTAATGTGTTTTGATAAGCTGGCAGGTCCCATCAGCATGTTCCTCATCATCTCCTTGATTGCAACATTTCCTGTGTCAGCAGTCGTCCACACACAGACTAACACAGACACCACACCCACACACACACACACACACACACACACACACACACATACACACACACACACCCACACACACACACTCAGGCTAAAGATGCAGTTATGCTTGTCATTGTTAGAATTAGGTATTGTTCAATGTGATTTTTCATTTTCCATCTACGTAACCATGGTCTTTCGAGAGGACCGACGTCATATTTGAAGTGTTTTTTATGGTGAGAGAAGAGGTAGAATTACACAACAACGTTCAGATTAAATGTTGTGGGATTGAAGTTCTCATCCGCTCGACCACCTACAGTGTGTCTACTGATCTCTCGTCTCTTTCCTCTGTAAAGTCAGACACATAGATAAACTAAGAAAACTGAGTTGTTGCCCTTTCTTCCATTCACAGTATGTGTTTGCCATCAAGGAAGATCCACTGAAATCCAATGGAATTTCCCCTCACCAAAGATAAAAACACAGCCATTTCTAGTTTCTGCTGCAAATGTCTTCCTAGTTTGTCACAGTTTCTACTGCAGAGATGGGGAAAAAAAACAATTCCATTATATACAGCAGTGAGGGACATCTAGGAAGTGAGGATCCATTGATAGAAAATCAAAGTTAATTTTTTATAATAAATGCAGTCATGTCAGAACCTTTCTGCAAAGCTGTTGTCAAATCACTTTATTAGTGAGGCAATAAAAATAAATGAGTTGTGAGTGGCCATTCTAATAATAATAATCATTTATTCATTTTTTTATTCATTTGCCATGCAAATAAAGTTATGAATATTTGATTTAAATTTTGTTGCTTCTCTGTCTAGTTTTCCAATTATAGTTTTGAGCTTTTTTCCTTCTTCTACACAGCACACTGACTCCATTATCTTTGTGTAACAGTTGAATTTTGTTGCAAACATTTGGCTGTGGGATGTAAACACATTTGACAGCAAAGGCACCTAACAGGAAGAGATGGTTGCACTTAATATCTTTCCCATATTAAAGCCTTTGAAAAGAGAATGAACCACAGTTACATTGATTTTCCCCGAAGGAACTTTTACAAAATGACAAATTAATGACAAATTAATGACAAATTAAACTTGCATTTCTTTAGCCTGAACTCAGGGTTCATAATATTATTCTTTCTCTTGATGTGCTAATTACACTATTACACCGGAGCTGTCAGTCAGAGCCTCTGAGCACAGCACGTCGTCAACCCAGTCAGCGATTAACATGAATACAGGTTATAAAATCAGTTTCATTGGAGTCAGACTGGTTATATCTGCCTGGTCCTGTGCAACAGAGTCAATCCCTCTATTAAACACCCTGCAAACGGTCTGCATTAGTTAAAACCCCAGACAGCTTTCAAGAACCGCCCAGAGATAAAAGTTAGTGTTTAGTGCCGATTCATCCAGAGCCTGTGCTTTTTCCCAGGCTTTGAGAAGAGGCTTAAATTGTAAAATTGCCAATGGGGTCAGTTTTGCATGAGGATTGGCGGTGAAGCACTTTTAAGGGAACACAGAAGACATTTTGGACTTAACATAAAGCTACTGAAAACCATGTTCAGGAAGAAACAAATTGAGTTTATTCATAATCCCATTATTTTCATCTATACTCTTACTCTCAATGCTGACTTTGCTCACTACCCTCAGTGAGAGTCTCATAGACATAAAGTATGGTGCTCTTGAGCCCTGAAATGGTGGATATAAATTTGTCTTGATTGACTATAGTGTTGCTTCTTTCTGTCAAGAATTATGACGAGCATAAAATGAATCCACTTTATTTATGACACGTTGAGTGGGCCTTTAAGAGGTACACCACAGTGCAGCAAGCACGGGGACATTCTTTTGTCATTGTGTTATTCCTGTTCCTGTCAAGGCGTAGTAGTGAGACTGGAAAGTGTTTTGGGTTTTTTTTTGTGTGTGTGCAAGCAGGCTTTAGAATTAGCTGGTGATTATTTCATCTGTCTGTTTGGGAGTTTTTTTTGTTACCGTTCTGTCTTCAGAGCATAAGTGAATCAACACAGCAGGACCTCACCCAGCCAGACATAGGGGAAGTGGGAGGAGGGACTCAGGTTGCTATGGTAAGGGTCATACTGACTTCACCCAGATGGATAGCAGCGATTCTGTAGCTGAGGAGGAGTTCAGCATGGAACCATGGCAACAGGCCACAGATAGATAGCAAGTGGTGGGTGCATGAAGTTATTTGATTGATCTGACTCAGTCACTGTGAAAAATATAGGTTCAGTTCTGTTGGCTCAATATCGGACTTGGAAATTGCTGTTTTCTCATGGAGGGCCAAGCTGCTGCACACACACGTCTAACATCAGTTGGAATTTCTCCCCTCAGATTCAGAAATGTAAGAGCTAATAGTATATTTAGTGCATTAATCATCTGAATCAGTGGAAGATCACTAGAATCTGCAAGTACAAAATCCCTCGTAGGTGTTAGAGTGCGCAGGCAGAGAATACACTTTTTTTTGTGTTAATGTGTTTTAAGCCTGTTACATGCTGTGGATCTGCAGCCAACACCTTCCCCACCATTGAATCACTGACTGTGTCCTGACTGTCTGTGCTGTAAGCAGGACAAGGGTGGTCTGCTCAGGGGGGGGGGGGAGACAGAAATAAAGAGGGTGAGACGGACAGAGAAGGGGAGACAGAAAGAGAGAGAGAGAGAGAGAGAGACAGAGAGAGATGTTCTTCTGAAGCCCAACCCCATCTTTTATTTATGACCCACAGGAAGCCCTTCACTGTGTCCTCTAGATGATACCCAGGAAGTAAGCACAACACACAGCCATCAGAGCACAAATCAGCCTGACCAGTGTCACTGACAGAGGACGGGGCGTGGTCAGCAGGGGTTGTTGTCGGCTGGAGTCGATGTCCTCTCTGTCTGACGGTGTCAGTTTTCATGTTTTAAATTATTTTCGTGTTCCTCTTGTTTCCATCCCCAACTCCCCTCCCTGCCTCAGCTCCCCCAAAGTTCACCAAGATTCCCACAGACCAGATTGGAGTGTCGGGGGGTGTGGCATCGTTCGTGTGTCAGGCCAGCGGTAATCCCAAACCTGTCGTCTACTGGAACAAGAAGGGCAAGAAAGTCAACTCTCAGCGTATCGAGGTGGTTGTTACAGTGCACAATGTCAATAGTGTCACAAATGTGTATAGAGATGTTGTTTTTTAATGGAATAATACTATATACTATCTTGAATTTGTTCGATAAATTATTGAAATGTGCATTTTGTTTTTCTTAATGGAGTAATTTAACAGTTATGCATGAAAATGAACTACAGACAGACAGACAGAAAGAAAGAAAGAAAGAAAATTATATTATAAAACATAATATACCATACATGTAAACCAGCAATTAGGGCCATCAATCTTTTCAGCTCATGGCAAGAAAGCAACTGACTATTCCATTACGATATTTTAACATTTCAAATGTTGCTGCAATGTGTTGTATAACAGCCAACACCACACGAGATTTGACTTTCTATCTTATTCATGTCGCTGTGCAAATGCTAAAAACAAAACCTGCAAATATGAATTCATTATGAGCCTGAGTGTGTATTGATAGTGTGTATGTGTATGTATGGTAACACGTGCATTTCAGTGAGAGGATCCGCCTCCAGGGTTGGTAAGTTTCTTCTCTGCAGAAAAAGGTCTTTGTGACAGACACTGTCTCCCTGCCACTTCCAAGGTCATGTTTTCAGGTACACGCTCTTTGTCTGTGCCTGACCTCCAACGTTTCTGTAGAGGAGAGCGAAGTGAAGCAGTTCGTTTTTTTTTTTCTTTTTTTATTGTAGAGGTCAATAGAATATTTTAAGGATGGCAAACTATTGCAACCTGTTTCACAGTATAAATCATAACAGCAGCAAACTTGTGCATCGCGTTTCTCTCGCTATTTTTAACTGCCATTTCTGCAACACCTCGTTTGTTTCTTTAATAGACTGACTAGACATTGCCAAGATATCTATGTTTGATAAAGGAATCACAACTTCATTTAATGTAAGTTGTTGAATACATCTAAAGATAATGATAGATAGATAGATAGATAGATAGATAGATAGATAGATAGATAGATAGATAGATAGATAGATAGATAGATAGATAGATAGATAGATAGATAGATAGATAGCACAACAACCCTGCAGTAGAAAATAAACATGAAAAACTGTTCAGGAACCGTTTGGCGCGTGTTTTTAGATGCATATGTATCTTTTGCCAGAGGGCAACAGTTCAAAAAGGTGATGGGCAGGTTGGAAAGAGTCTTTGAGGATGTGATAAGACTTCTGCATGCAGTGGGAGGGGAATATGTTGTTCAGGCCTGTTAGTGGGGAGCTGGTGATGTTCTGTGACTCGAAATCACAACTTAATTCGATGCAAGATATTTAAATCTTTAATAAGAGGCTGGAAAAAAAAATATTTGGGACTCTTGCGAGAGCCACCTGCAGATCCTGAGCCCATCTTTTGGAATAATTACATTAAGCGATGTTGAGCGTCTACTAACTTCGACACCTCAAGACTCACACAATGATAGCATGCACTAATCTCTATATATTCATTTGATGTCATCCCCCCCCCCCCCCCCCCACAGTGAATGCCCAGGTCCTATTCTAAGCAATGTCATACTGTGACTTATATGCCTACGCGCCAAAGCTCAGTCGCCTTCTTTGTGTAAACAAAGGTTTACTCACTGGATGGCACTGATTTATATGGCTGTTCTCGGCTTGGTTCTGTCTTATTTATGCCCTTTACTACAAAGAACTTTACTACTCGTGGCATTTATCACTTGATTATTCCCAGAGTTTAGACTGAATCGGAGAAACGAGCGTTCAGTTTCATCCACCCACCCAATACTCTACAAACTGAACTAAAAAAATATCGTAACTCCTAACGCTCAAACTTTTCGTTCCCATCTTAAATGTTATACAACGAGAATCCATTGAACAGTTCCTGTGCTTTTAGATTGTTGCTGTGATCTCAGTGACTGCACTTTGTATTTGCCAATTCCTAAATCATTGTCCATTTTAATTCTTGTAGTCTTTTAGAGACCGTAAACACAGCACGTAGAGTTCAAGTTTACTGTTTCACTTGTGATTCTTGTGTCTCCTCTGCTGTGGCTGATGTGTGTTTTCTTGTATGACTGTTCAGACCATAGAGTTTGATGACGGTGCAGGTGCTGTGCTGCGAATCCAACCACTCCGAGCTCCCCGGGATGAGAACACCTACGAGTGTGTGGCACGCAACAGTGAAGGAGAGGTGTCCGTCACTGCAAAGCTTTCCATTATCAGAGGTGAGGCACAGAAACACACGCACACACTCCTCATCTTCATCCCTTTCCGCTCGAGTGGTGCTTTCGTTACACGTGACCACTCACCTGGCTTCACATGTCGCCCCCGGTTCCCTGAGCCGTCAGTTGTATAACGCGGGCGCAGAGCTGCGCCACACACTGCTGACACAGCAAACTGCAGCAAACTGTTCTTTTTATAGTTCCTGTGCGTGCAACAGAGCGCTTTCCGGCCACAGAGAGGTCTAGCTACTGTGCTAGCTGTATTTTAGCATCCCAGCTTGCTGTAACCACTATGCCTCCTTGCCAGATTAAGGGTGTTAATCTAAATTATGATGCCTCCTTGCAGGGAAACATATCTAATGTGGTGCTTGAACATGCTGCACGTTAAAGTTGTGGCCACAAGCATCTTGGGGGGTGTTATCACTGACTATTTCGGCCAGCACAGCTGGAAAGGATGAAGGCATAGAGGGAAGGCTGCTCGGGCTGTTACTACATGAAAATCACTGGATTAGCCTTGAGCTTGTCTACCGAGGAAATTGAGGAAGAGATGGAAAAGGTGGAAGAGGATGTTGAGACGAAGCTAGTGAAGGAGGACGAGGAGGTTGGGGCGCAGGTTGAGTAAACACAACAAGATGACATGAAACAATAGAGATAAAAATGGGATGTCGGGGGTGCAGGAGGGCAGGAGATGGATGAGGATTGTGCACTTGGCAGGACTGTCGGCTAAGCAGAAGGCTCGTTTCCCAGGGAATAGAGTTCTGTCCATCTGTTACCCAGTCCATCATCTCTGCATGCACAGCCACAATCTAAAGCACATTAACACATAAACTATACCTTGAGGGCAAGCCTCGCCGTGTGTGTGTGTGTGTGTGTGTGTGTGTGAGTGTGAATCTCTGCTGAGATCTGTGCACCATGACATCTCCTGTCCTCTTGGGCACTGTACACTCAGCTGTCTTTGTTTCTTCTTAATCAGATGATGTGTTCTGTGCAGATTATTGGACAACATTGAATGACATCGCTATTCAGAGCCTTACTAGACTTAACAGTTTCGATTATTCAAAACAGTGAGTAAGGAATCTCAGCAGGGTCATAGAGAGACAACAACCAAGGAACGGTATGTTTCAGACAGTGGATAATTTTTATTTTTTTTTTACAAAATGTATTCATTTGGAAATGTATTAAATAATACAATGGAATACATTTGCAAATGTAATTCAACGATCATTTTCTGGTTGTTTCATGCATGAAAATCCCCTCAGACGGTTTTATGCCATGATAAAGCATTGGCCATTTAATGATAACGTAGTATCGGAGAGTCTTACATTTGAATTGTGTTTGAGTTGTACCTAATTCAGAAAAACTGTGTTGTCACCAGATTTTTCAGAAATAGATCTTGAATTGATCTTGGATCATACAATTGAATCAACAAATTTAAATGACTTAACGTCTTGTCAAATTTAGATTAGATTAGATTAGATTAGATTAGATTAGATTGGATTAGATTCGACTTTATTATCTCACATCGTGGAAATTCACTAATTTCTACATGTCTTTGCCTTGGTCTGCTTTAGCAGCTTACAAGAAAACAAGAATAATGGCACATTTACTTCGAAGTGTTTATAGTCCTATTACTGAACACAATGAATGTAGAATAAATGCCTCTATTTGACTGTATTCTGCCAAAGTCATTCAGCCTGAAATGCGCAGTATTCTTAAGTGTTATACGGCCTGATAGCTCATGCCATTCACGGTTGCTGTTCAGTGCACAAAAGTCCGTGAAACTTGTGTTTGGGTGAATTGCTTTAAAACATTTGATTTGATGGGAGAAAAGGTCCAGCAGCTGAGGCAGAAAGGAGACTTTCCATTACTGACCAAATCTTTCTACTCTTTCTGCTCTTTTCATGCCCTGATGCATTTCATCTCATCATTTTGTATAATGGTTGACCGACACTAATAGCAGTGTTGCACAGTGCGAGGGGTTTGTGGTCAGCCACAGGATATGGAATCCTGCTCTATAGGTGGCCTAATGGACCTACAGCAGTCGTGGTAGGTTATGGTCAGGTCAGGGAGCTCTTTGGATTTTTGTGCCTTTTCCATCATAATGTCCCACATCCCCCGTCCATCCCATTACATACTGCTCTTTTCCTCACTTTATCTTTCTGTCTTTATATCAAGGAGCCTTTTCTTTGGCCCACAGCAATGTCTGTTTCTAATTTCTTCCCTCTTGTTTTATTCATTCTTTCATTTTCTCAGCCATCCATTCTGCCTGACCGTCACCATCAGTCTGTCTCCGTGTGCCATCCCTTTTGCATTTTTACAGGCTCTTTGCTGCTACACCCCACCTCCAAACTCACCTCACCCCCTTTCCACCCAAACTACTCTTTTCTATGGACGCTGCAGTTGTGTTGTTCCGCCTTTGGGAGATGGGAATATCTGCAGCTCTGCATGTTTGTAAACCTCTGGTGGGCAAGAGATTCTCATCACTGCAGAAGCGTGCGTGTGTGTGTGTGTGTGTGTGTGTGTGTGTGTGTGTGTGTGTGTGTGCGTGCGTGCGTGCTGCTCAAACCCTAATGGTTGTGTATGACTGTGAATGTATGCATGTGGATGTCTTCATTGAGGATGTATATTTGTATGTCTTTGTGTGTGTGTGTGTGCATGTGCAGTGTAATCCTGATTATACTCGCCTCCCGGTGTCCCATTTTAGGAGAAAGGGAGGTGAGGTAGAGGGTGAGAGATAGAGAGAGGAAGAGAGATGTTCTGCCATCATGGCAAACACTCCTCATATGAACAACAGAGTCAGATCAGTGATTCCCCCCAGGCGTCTGCTGCACTGGCAGGCTGGCGGCTCAAGCAGAATTTTGTTCTGGAAACAACTGAGAGTATCAACTCAGCCTGCAAGAGGATTACACTCCTTGAGTGGAGAACTGGCTCTTTTATCACATATACACCCTCATCTTGACTGCTTTATATTCCCTCCTTCCCTCTTTCTTTGCCTCACGGTCTATTCTTCATGTATGTTTATATGTAATGCATTATGTAGGGGATTATCATGCTTTGTGCGTTGAGCTGCTGGATCTGGGAGGAGCGGCAACGTAGGGCTCAGGATGGGGGGACTTTTGGGTGGGATTGATCTGCGATGCAAACTCTGATTCTGCAATGTATTGTGATCTATTATCATAAAGTCCCATTAGCATTTAAAGTGTTCCCCTTCAGCCCTCTTGGAGTCTATAGGAGTCAAAGCATTGCAGCCTGTGAGGATTGCTGAGTGCTGGCAGATTAATCCTGAATCCGACTCCTTGAGTTTGCCTTTTATTCAGGCGTCTTTCTTGCACATGGCCATTCCACACTGAAATGAACTGAGAGATGAATGTGCAACCTGTTTCTTGCAGGACAAATTATGAAGGGAGTAACTGAGTGTGTGAGAGGACATGTCAAAGACGGACCGACAAAGTAAACAGTCCATGGCTGCTTGTTTGTGTGTCTGTCCTTTTTGTGGCAGCGCGTCTGTGTGTGTTTGTGTGTGCACATGAATTGCATATTTACCCAGATCTGGTTGGCTCCATTGCCTAGTTTTGGGCACCGAGCCTGATTGCCCTTCTGCAAGCATAGCCAGGCCAAAATGTTTGCTCTCAACCTCTTAATAAATACAAACACAAAGCTTGAGGGGACAATGCTGCTCGGTCCTTGCCAATGTTTCCCCAAACGCTGTTGACGCGCACATTGTTTATATCAACATGGTGCATTTTTCCAAAGGCTGTCTTATCAATTTAACCAGGAGATGAAAAATAAGCAGCGCTTGTGCACAGCCGTGTTAGTTTTTGATAAATGATTCATTTGGTGAAAAGTGTGATCAAGGCAAGGCCTGCAGTATCTATTTCAAGCAGCGGCTGACTCATCCTTGATCCTTGCTGAATACCTGTATACCCCATATTCTCCTCTCCAGTGAACTATACTTCACTGTCCAGTACTGCTTTTTACCGCTATCTGCAGTATCCAGTCAGTGAGTCTATCTATCTATCTATCTATCTATCTATATCTATCTATCTCTATCTACCTATCTATCTATCTATCTATCTATCTATCTATCTATCTATCTATCTATCTACCTATCTATCTGTCATATGCACACATACACACACACACACACACACACAGGCGCACGTGTGTGCACATATGAGCCCCATGCCCACTGCAGTGGCGTGCTGTAATTAACAGCGAGGGAGTTTGTGTAGTGTTAGCCTGCGGGGTGATAAAAAAGACCATCTGAACCCTCTCAGGAGAGAGAGATGGGGTTGGGGGAGGGCAGAGGGGAGCAGATGTAGGCAGGACATATACCACACCCTGGGGGAGCTCACCTTCTGACCCGCCTATCATACCCACCCACCTTTCCAACAGTGGGCGTTCCACTACTCCATCCAAGTGGATCATTAGCATTGATCAGTCCGGGATGATGTGAGGCGAAGGCAAGTGGGTTGTGGTGCTCTCCACACTCAGCCAATGGTGAAAGGATGTTATGAGGGCCTGAATGCCACCTGAGCTATCACCAAAGAGCTGCGACCGAATTAGCCCCGGACTCTCCTCTGACTTTTGAATGCTCTCCTTTTCGCTCAGTGGCATTTTCCTCCTCTGCTCCCCCCCCCCACTTATGCTCGCCATTAGGAGCAGCTCGACATCCCTATCTGACGGGGTCTCTGGAACACTGATGACAGTGTGAAGAGAGGAGCGGAGTTAAAAAAGGAGAGATAGAATCTATCTCCACTCAGCCTCTCATCCCCTTCACAGAGTGTGTGAGACAGATGGTACATATCTGTCATGTGGTTTCGTAGCAGGGGGCCCGGAGGAGGAAGAGGAGGAGGAGGAGGAGCAAAGGAAAAACACACACACACATACGTCTGCATCTCGGATTGTGTTTCGCTCTAGATTTGTCAGTGATTGAGCTGCAAAAGTTGTGGCTGTTGTTGATGTTGTGCTTCACAATTTAGAGACTCAAATTGGGTTATGATTTTTTTGGAACCAAACAAATTGCCATCTTGGTAATTGCTTCACTGCTGAAGGAAAATGAAATGTATAATTGTGGTTCCAGGTATGGAGGAGGTGTCTGTGTGTATGCACAGAGAGAGAGAGCGAAAGAGTGGTTAAAAGGTTAAGGAGAGCAGGAAGCAGGAAGGCTGATGGATGCTTGATTACGTGTCTGGCCATCTGGACCGTTGTCATCGAGATGCTTAATCCCATTCACCGGAGAAAGTGTGCATGACTGTGTGTGTGGGTGTGTGCCTCTCCAGCATGCACACACCCGCACTTTCTTTTCTGAATATGTGTGGACATGTCTCTTTACATTATTTCACACCTTGCACAAAACCTGTGAAGATGCTAATAAGAGTGCAGCTTCAGAGACAAGTACTGTATGTGTACACACACACAGGCAACACACACATACTCACACAAACATCCGCTGCCCCCCCCCCCCCCACACACACACACACACATAATCAGACGTATCCTGACACATGCAGACACATCCCAGATCGGCCGCTCTAATTGTTGGTACATTTTAACAATTACTGCTAACAAGTCCTTATTACCCCCAGTGCCCTGTCCCTCCTCTTGATCCCAGCGTCTAATTGCTGCTGCTGTTTCTGAGTAGCTCTCTGCATAGTTATTAGATAAGAATCATTACCAGTACATAACACACATACTGGAGGAAAACTTACAGTTCACTGCCACTGTCACCAAGCACCTGCGTTTCTAGGTTATGAACTCTGTATGTGTGTGTGTGTGTGTGGCAGTGTTTATAGAGTATACGTGAGTGCACATCTAGGCACTTTGGTGAACTCCTGCTGATTGGGCGGTATGTTTATACTGCTGGAGAAACAGCCTGTCAAACACACACTAAAACTGACTCCATTCCTGCCCGCCTACTGCATCACCTAATGACTAGCTAAAGGGCTGCTAAGGATAAAGGGGCTCGTGTGTTCTTGAAATGCATCTCCGCTTTCCAGGGGCCTGAGGAGATGGAGAACGGTGTTTATGTGAATCTATGTTTTTATTTGTTTACCAAATCATTAGGAAATCAACGACTCACATTATATGTACATATATATGTACTGTATATATGTATATATAGATATATATGTACGTTTCATTTATATATATACGCATAATGTATACACTGTGCAAACACACTTGAAACACGACACATTTGCAAATTGTTTCAGCGTTTAACCCTTAGTGCTCGCGCAGCACAGATCCGTGCCGCAGGTGCACCCTTGGTAAATTACTGTGGGAATAATACACAGCTCCTTATATGGACATCCTGGTGTGTTTGTGTTTATAGGTCCCATCTTCAGGCTTTTTCACCTTCTTTTGGGCTGTTGAGTTAATGTTATGATTAATTTTATATATCGCTTAATTTTTATTTTTTATTTATTTTTAAATCCTTAGATCCTTTTATATTGTGATAATGTTTCATTATCTCTATCTTACAGATGACCTCCTGCCGTTCGGCTTCCCCAGTATAGACATGGGTCCCCAACTTAAGGTAGTGGAACGCACGAGGACGGCCACCATGCTGTGCGCCGCTAGTGGAATCCCTGACCCAGAGATTTCCTGGTTCAAAGACTTCCTGCCTGTCGACCCCAGCACCAGCCAGGGGCGCATCAAACAGCTCCGATCAGGTGAGAAAGCGGTGAACTGTCAGCGACATCATTTAACTTGCATATAAGTAAACAAATGATGCAGCAAAAGAGTAGCATCTCTGTCAGTTACACCCTCTGGTGCCCTAAATACAGTAATTACCTCTGTAGCTCTGTATGACAGAGGTTTTGCTTGCTTACGCTGAGTGAAAGTAAAAATGCTCTTTTTATCATCATTTGGGAGAGAAGATTATAAAAAAAAAAGATGCATGAAAAGAGAACAAATCTCTTTCCATTGGTGAACATAAACAACAAAGCAGCTGCATGCAATTGAAACAAAAGTGTCAAAGTCACACAGACTGATCTGAAAAGAAAGTTTTCACAATTATAAAGGTAATACACTGTGGAATAGATATTTAATATACTAATCAATCTACCTCAAAGCAGCTGCAATTTTCTTTGCTCTGTTCTCAAAAATCAATAGAAACAGTGATAAGAGTTTCTTCACATTAGGCATATCTTATGTTGTGGCCCGCCCAGTCTGAAATTGTGTGAAATGAGTTCAGTTTCTTAATGTGAATGTGAGATGACTGCTCGAAATGTTTGGTTTTTTTGCTCCTGTAGAGAGGAGGGACAGATGAAGGAATTGATACAGAAAAGAATCACATCTCGAGCTTACCCACTTTATTCAGTTTTGTTTATGCTCTTCCGTGTAGATGCTACTGTGTCTCGTGGAGTAGGCAGACGTGTATTTCTTAGACATTCTCTCTCAGCTTCTCCTCTGGGGAATTGAAAGTGATGGTGAGGCGAAACCATTATGCTGTTGCTTCATCCACATTCTCTGTGCTCCCTCCAATCGTGCCAGCTCTGATATCTCTCTGCTGTGAGCCAATATCCCTCACTGATCACCAGTGCCCTCTGTCAGCCGCGTGTCGGTGACTCCCCAGTCAGAGTTTGCCGCGATGCAGTTGGAACACATTTAATGATTTGCACACTTTCAAGTTTGAGGATTTTCAAGAAGTGACAGTTCACTGTGTTCTGACCCTTAGTTACAGTTGTTAAGCCTGTCAAGCTTCCCCCAGTCTCGCCTTGCACAGTTCACCATTGAAACAAAGGCAGATTTATCACACTGTGTGGTTATTTATATGACTCTGATTTTACATAGAGGGAGAAAAAACCTCACTCTAGTTTCCAGGCGTGACTTTTACCAGCTGTAATTAGTAGAACAACAAATCAATGTAAACACTGTCCTCAGCTGACTTAAAGCCAGAAACTACTGACTGGGTCTTCAAAATGCAAATGTAGGCTGTACCACCATATATTATGGAAAAGTGCATGGCCCAGATTAAAAGGGAAAAAAAAGGGAAAAAAAGGTAGAATTGGAAATGAAGGTGTTGTGTTTACAAGGGAGGCCTGAATAAAACCGCTCGTCATTTATAGTTCAATTAAAATAACACACAAACACGTATAAAAGCCAGTGTATAAAAACCAGTCAGCCACAATTATTGTTTATGTTGTTAATTTCACATTTATGGATGGGCTTGCTACGGTGTTAACTTTCCCAAATCATGTTTTCAGAGATAATTTAACATAAGGTCAAGAACGTCAGATGATGAGGTGCTTTGTGTTTTTAGAAGTCGACAAACACACCGTTTAATCAATCCCTTACCTGTTTTTTTCAGTTTAGGAAGAAGGATAAAACTCCTATCCAACATCCAACATTCAGTGCTTGACAGAGCTTCCATTTGCTCTTAGCTGTAGGCCGTGTTCTCTGCAGAGATTAGATTCCTCACCCATTCCTAGTATAATTTCCAATAACCTACTGGTGTGTAAAAAATGGAAACGTGGATCTGTGATATATACAAGCCCGGTGTGTAATTGCCTCTGTAAAATATCTGCAGTGGTCGTGTGGAAAGTGTGTTATAGGACCAGCTTTGCTGCTGCATGGATGCAGCAAAAGCAATACTGTGTAAGATAAACATAGAATCTTGTTTTTTTTCCATATGTTTCCATATGAATCATATGAAAAATGCTTTGTTTCCTTAGCAACAAAGTCGCAGATGCTGTCAAACGTCCCCATGCATTGTGTTTACTCTTTTCTCTCTTGATAAGTATACGTACATCTTAAAAGATCTTTGTTTAAATTGTAAATTATACTGTAACTTTAACCTATCATAGTACGTTTTACTTGTCTGCTCTTTAGGGCGTCACTCACACACAGACACGCACACACGCACATGTCATTGATACACGAGTGCTTTATTTATTTTTGTCCACATCACATATCAGTGAAACAGTAGCAAGACAAATAGGTTGGTGCGATTCAGGCCAGGGTTTAATAGGTTTTCAAATCACCAAAAGCATCGCAAAAGCTCAACAACAACATGCACTGTATAATGAGCCAAACGCTGCAGTGAAATGACTTGAAGAAAATCAATTACAAGTGAGTTAGGCATAAAATAGCACAGAGATGTGCAATGGATGAAACAGTCCTTTAAGATCGCTTTAATGGGGTACCTCCCAAGCAATGCCTCTGATTTAGTAGACATCATCCAGTTCTGTTTGGATCGCGGCCATGAATCTCTTTTGAGCTGCAAACACTGTTTTCTCCCTGTCGCTTCGGCCTCCGTTGAGTGGTAAGAAATATCTTTTGGCTCGCACGCGGGTCAGGATGACAAATGATGTCGAGAATGACTGTACTCTAATCCTACAAAAGATGACTCTTAGCCATTTCACAGCCCATAATAATCCATCACCCGCAGTGTCCTCCCACCGCAGGTGACCGTCCAAACGATGCCCACCGGCTCCGTGTGTATATAGATAAAAGCTGCGCGCACATGCCCTCAGTTTCTTGGGGTAGTCGAAGCATATGGTGCAGCGTGGAGCTGAACTTTTACTGACATCTTTATGTCTCCGCCAAGGCAGCCATCTATTTTTCCATGCCATCTGCTTTATGTACGTGAGGAGAAACAGGACAAGTGATCTGTCTGTGGCTGACATTTGGGACTGAGATCTGGAGAGTTTACCTAAGCACTTAATAGCCTTCATAGGACTGCACTCTAACAGATGGCATGCAATATGGAACCCCAAGGTTGACTACTGGGTAATGGATGGACCCGTCTCGGCCACAAACTGTGATGTGATCAAAGGTTGTGGTAAATGCTCACAGATTAGGCCCCTTCTATTTGAAAGAAAACAGGGAAATGATTGAGGACATTGTTTAGCTTCTTCAAAACAGCTGTAAAGACACATGGGATAGTATATTACATAGTGATACTTGTGTTGTGTCTACATTTATTGCAACCAACAGGTATTTTTTTTACACTTCACTGACATGCGTTAACATTAGATGTACGATGATGTGTGAAGGTAGACTCAGTCTTCAGAAAATCATCAAACATGTCTGCTGCTATTTACGTCTTGGGTTGTTTGTCTGTACGGCAGCAGGAAAGATAAAAAAAATCCAGGTTTTGTTTTTCAAAATAGGACTTCTTTAACTGTTGAGACAGACAAATCCTTCTGCAGATTGATGGTTTGGTTTAAGAAAAAAATATATTCATATATATATATATATATATATATATATATATATATATATACACATCTGTGTTTCACAGTGTGACATTGTTTTCAAGGTGCTAACTTAGAAGGCACAGAAAAAAAGATTTTTACCGATAACTACTTATTTCAAGTCACTACGTCACACTAAAATAACATCATGTTATTGTGTTCTGAAATTTAAAAAAATAAATAATAAGGTGCAAATGAAAAGAGTTGGTATAATCCCGCACAGCCTATTCTTAAATCTATTAAGTTAATGAACTGTGATAAAAGTCGAGCCCATCTGTCTTGATTGTTGGTATAGTGTCCCGTCCTAATTACAAGTTAATGTCTCACCTCATGGGAGAAGTGGATCCAGGTGATCTATGTGACCCAGAAGTTCTGGCAGAGTGATCAGCACGGCAGTATCTGCTGTCATCTGAGCGGCCGACTCTCAGATCGGCAGACACAATACACCATCCACACAGCGTTTCAATTTACTCGTCACATTTCATTCTGGCTCTGTCACCAGCTTACGACTGCTCTGCCTCTCCTTTTTCTTTTATGTTATCTTTCACTTTCCCTCCACGCCGCTTTTTAATGTGCTTCCCGTGCCGACTTTCACTGTGTTTGCTCACTGCCAGTTATCTGTCTGCTTTGTGTCTTTACGTAAGTGTGTTTTGGCCTCTCTGTGTGCATACTGTATATAGATCACCTGTCTTTCTCTGAGTAATGTGCTGGCATGTTTTGCATAAAAGAAGATTTCAATTGCCCGATTTTAAATGTGCGCTGAGGTTTAGCCACATGAGCTGTTTCCAGCTGTCAAACAAGCTCCAATTTGTAGAAATTCCCCTGTCCAGCTCCATCTCTTCACAAGTGGATCTTTTTGATGCTTCCCCTCCTGCCTTCAGTGGAGACTCAGCGTGTATTTCCCAGCTATGCTCCATACTACTGGGAAATGAGAGCTGGAAGAAACAGAGGGAAAAGAGGAGGGCAAAGAGCTGTTTTCCTCTTATATAACTGCAGAAGACAGAAGCAAATGGATGACAGCTTCAGCTAGCATGGCACCAGCTCACTAAACACACTCAAACAAACACAAAACACATAGTTGCGTGCCCCAGTTCTCTGGAAGGAGTAAAACATTTTCTCCCCTGAGCTTTTTAAGTGTTTATGCAGTCGTGCAAAGTCAAGTCAAGTCAATTTTATTTATATAGCCCAACATCACAAACACAGTTTGCCTCGAAGGGTTTTACAGTCTGTGCAGCAAGTGACACCCAGACACCCTCGACCCTCACGTCGAGTGAGGAAAACCTCTTGTGTCCTTGTATGGGGGAAAAAAACTGAGAGAAACCTCAGGAAGAGCCACAGAGGCGGGATCCCTCTACCAGGACGGACAGACGGGCAGTAGGTGTCACATGTACGGAAGCAAGTTTAGCGGATTACAAACAAAACATCACATTTACAAAGAGTAGACTCCTCTAAATCGCAGAAATACAAAATGGAGAAAATAGCGGAAATTGTGACAGAAGGTAATAGAAGAGAGGCAGATGGTCGCAAGATGGCGTCATCGCACAGCTGTGGGTGGTTCACGGTCACAATGGTGCAGGTTTTGCCAGATTTTGGTCTCATATGAAGAATTTGGCAACCCAAGATGCTGCCAAACAGAACAAAGCCACCAACCGCTGTGGACGTCTGGAGGAGCACAGACCGCGATGAAAATTAATTAATCCAATAGAATTTAGAGGATTGCAGAGTATTAAATAATCCTAAAGTTGATCAAAGATGGGAGGAGTCTGACACTGCATGACTTTCTTTCTCCTTATGCCCTGAGAGACAGAAAAAACAGACAGAGACAGAGAGAGAGTTAATTTACAGCTTGAAAACAAACTGTCCACCATGACAGTTATCATACTGGTGATTCTGATTAGCTGGACCAATAAGCAGCAAATTCTGTTTTGTCAACCTCTAGATTTTTGATCTGAGAGTTATCATGAGCATTTACAGGCACGTACATCTGTTTATCATCAGCGTAACAATAGAAGTGAATTCCATAACTCCACATGATACGACTGAGAGGTGAAATGTACAAAGAGAAATGTAGTGGTCCAAGGACAGATCCCTGAGGCACCCCATACTTAAGTGAACACTTATGTGTTGTTATCGTAAGACAGATTTGATTTAAAACAAGTAAGATTTGAGCCAGAGATGCCAAAATGATTTTCAAGTCGGTCAATAAGAATATGGTGATCAATCGTGTCAAATGCTGCACAAAGATCCAAAAACTAAAGAACCCAGGTGGAATAAGCATCTATGCTAAGGAATAAGTAATTTACCACTTGTGTAATCATTTAATCATTGCATATTTTAAGTCAATTATATTTACTCTTGAAATACCTCATTGTAAAGGCACATTATTTTCTTTTTTGAAAGTATATTCTTTCATTGATTAATTGTCGTATTGCTTGGTCTTAAAAAAAAGTCAGAAGAGTCCAGAATGACAGGTCATTTGTGTGTCATTTTGCCCGATCTTAAAATCCAGTTTTACGGCGACAAACAACCGAGAAAAGAGCAAATCACTGTATATGATCGTCAAAAACGATGCACATCACCACAAAATAACCAACATAGGGGGTAGCATTTATTGCAGCACTGAAATAGTTTCAACTCTTAGTTAATGTATAATTAAAAGATAATTATGCCATATGATAATTGTTTCTACTTTTGTAGTTATATTTGTACTTTGTTCTATTTTTCCACCATGCTCATGTTAAAAAATGTGAGACACTATAGCCTCTTTTTTTCACCATACATCTCTCACAAGCCAGATGTCTTTCTCACAGACGATCTGATACAGACACGGACACATGTTTGGAACGTCTGTTTATCTACACACTTGTTTGTGCTTGTGGGTTCGTTCGTGCGTGTGTGCTCGTTTCGAGTTGCCTCATTGTTCTCTGTTAGTGTAGTCCATGGTTGTGTGTGTGTGTGTGTGTGTGTGTGTCTCCCTCAGGCTCCATGTCAGTTTTAGATGAGATATATGACAGAACAGGAAGAAGAAGTAGAAGAAGAAAACACTGCTCATAATTCCAACGGCTGTTTGGAAACAAAAAAGCAAAAAAAAAAGGCAGCAAGAATAGCATCATGTGAAACAAAAGAAACAAAACCTGACAAGTGTTGCGTGTGATTGTGGTATGGAAGTAAAGGAGTTAAAGAGCATCGTTGGGTTGTTGCCGTGAGGGAAAGTTGTGGATCTGCTGCAAGGTGGAAACTTTCAACAGTGAGGCTGATGCATTAGAAAACCATACAAATGCCCTTTAGAAATCATCCATGTCCATGAAAAGTCATTTTAAAATTTTTTAAAACTTGTCTTGGCTTTTTGGAAAGAAGTTCTGAAGAACGTTTTCATATTGACACTATTGGCATTTCTGTTGGCTTTTTGTGAGACATACTGTAGCTGGTGCAGAGTGGAGACAACACAAGGTCAAAGCTTATTGGCTGGTCAGTGTAAGAATCAATGTGTGAAACTGAGAATGTTGATAAAAAAAACTGTTGTGGATGTGGAAATGCTGTTCACACCCTTTTTTTTCAATGGAAAGTAGCTAAAGTCTGCAGAGGCTGCTAAATGCTGCCAGATCACGTAATATCATAATTAGCATATTGATTTTTATCATTGCAGCATATTTGCATTCTTCCCTCTTCTCTATGTAAATATACATACACTCTATAAAAAAAACATACACTATGTGACAACAAACCCTGAGATATAAACATGAAATAAAACATGAAACTATTTTCATTGTGGATTCATCTGCATATGTTTTTTTTTGTTGTTGATTATTTGTTGGCCGTTTTAGAAACGCAAAAGACCATATTCAGTTGTTCTTATATCTCTACAACTGTTAGTTAATGTATAATTAAAAGCTTATATCATATGATAATTGTTTCTACTTTTGTAGTTATATTTGTATTTTTCTTTGTAGTTATATTTGTACTTTGTACTATGCTCATGTTAAAAAATGTGAGACACTATAGCCTCTTTTTTCACCATACATCTCTCACAAGCCAGATGTCTCTGTCACAGACGATCTGATACAGACACAGCCGCGTGTTTGGCACGTCTGTTTATATAATAATAAGGTAATTGATTAATTGTTGCAGCCCTAAATTGAACCTTTTTAGAGCATACACTTCTGGCTCTCATTGGAGATCATCGCCTGAAAACTGGAAAAAGAAATTGATGATTTTAAAAATAGTGAGGAACAATTAGGCAATGTTTTAAACTCTCACATTTTCCAGAGAAATAATGTTTGCAGTGACTCTGTTTTGCACCAGCTCAGTGTTTGTCTCTGGTGTCAAAGCAGGCATATGCCAAAATCTGTCTTTAAATATTCCAAGTCATTGTCATTGTTGTTTTCATCCTCTGTGTCTCTCTCGCTCTCATTGAAGCCTGTGTGTGAAGTGCAATTTTAAAAAGCCTCTCTGTGCACTTACAGGGATAAATCCACATGTTGCACCTGGGCTAGTTGATATTTGCAGTTCTAGGACAGGGCTTGTTGTTGGGGTTCAGCCAGAAATACTAGAAGTACTGGCACACATGACAGCTCAGGCGGTGAACGCCTCTGAAATGACACCAGAGAAGCCTCTGCCAAGGCAGCTTGGTTTCCAGCAGTGTCATTACAGTATGTTCTGGAGTGAATTTTCTGCATTTAAAGTTAAGACATCTTAGTTTCATTGTGTGACATTCGTGCAGGTAAAGCCTGGAGTAAAAGTACCTAGGTGTGTGACTAAGAGTTGTCTCGAGACCCAGAAAATAACATTTCCCCTAGCAGCAAATGTTGACTTGCAGCTAAAACTAACTTCCAGCATCAATTGTTACATTTTTAGAAGGGAGCTGTCATTAACTGAAGTGCTTTTATTAGTTTTTCATGAGCCCAGTGAGAGTAGAAGGGAAGAAGGGGAAGGCTTTGGGAAGAATCCAGTAATGGGCCGCTATCTTTCACCTCAGCTTAAGACTCAATCCCATTTCACCCCTTGCTCCTACTACTTAGCCCTTTTCCTCCATTTTGCTTGTTGAGATAGAGGTGTAGGAGGAAGTGTAAGAGCTAACCAGCCAATTCAAGCAGAACTAAACCACTTTCTTTCATGTGAAGACAAAGTTTATATGGGTATCTAGCAGTGTTGGGTAGTAACGCGTTATTAGTAACGCCGTCACGTAACGCCGTTACACGTAATCAAACACGCGCCATGAAGAGGACTGGACAGGTCGGCATGATGGCGAGCGAGAAGGGGAAGATAAGTTTCTCCTCGTGGAGGTGTTCACATTATTTTCAACTGGAGAGCAGAGGGGAAAACAACATTTCGGTAACTTGTAGACTGTTTCCCGGTTCAAAAATACTTTCTACGGCGAACAACAGCAACAGCAATCTGCTGAAGCACCCGGAGGAGCGGCATGCTTCGACAAAGTTAGCAGCTAAGGTAGCTAACGCAGCATCCGAGACCGAGAGTCACAGCAGCGAGCACACACCCACTCCACCCAAGCAGTAGCGGTTGGAGTTCTGAAGACTGACTCATAGCCAGGCACAACTTGATAAAACAATAGTACGGTATGTTTAATTGTTGATTTGGATCTCTTTTAGCAATATCAGGCTATTATTCCAAGAGTCCAATGGTACAATTTTACAGATAAAAACACGTGTTTTTTCCCCTCAGATATGTAGTGGAGTGTATGGAAGACTTTATGGCCTGACTGAAATAAATAGGCATTGAAAAAATACTTTGGTGTTTGTGTCGAGGTTTGTGATCATATTGCTTGGATGATTAGATTCAGTGATGTGGATGCAAATGAATTGAAACGGTTGTTTTAATCAACAGTTTGTATTATTCAGCATCAGTACAGAATTGAAATGAGGGCCAGAGGGAACTCAATCAATCAACCTTTATTTAATGGGAGCATTGGAAAAACGTTTTACTCAGTAACACATTACTTTTTGGTTTAAGTAACTGAGTTACTTTTTTACTAGTAACTGTAACGACTTACTATTTTTCAGTAACTAGCACAACACTGGTATCTAGTAATAGTATTTCTTGATCCAGGTGGAAATCTTCACAGTTCAGTATTACTACTGAAATTTAACTACTGAAATTATACATTTTGTGATAATCATAAAATGCAGGGATATCAAATTAGAGGGCCGAGATCCGAAGCTGAAGAACAAACTCAACTGAACATTTGTTTTTCTGTCTGTCTTTCTTTCGCAGGAGCGTTACAGATTGAGAACAGCGAGGAAACAGACCAAGGGAAGTACGAGTGTGTGGCCACCAACTCACAAGGTGTACGCTACTCCTCTCCCGCAAACCTATACGTGCGAGGTAGGACCTAAGTACAGACCACATGTGCGCACGCACGCACACACACACACAAAAATTCACTATTGTTAAGGTGCTCTTGATATGAATTATGTATTTTCTCTTGTAAGTGTGCTCTTAAAACGAGTATTACTAACCCATCCATTGTCTACGATAAATGTTGACACTGTTGTTTTGGCATTTCTCACAACCACCTTTAACAAGTCCACCTTAAACGGTGGTGCGGGCTCCCCTCAGTGGACTCACACTGTTCCTAATTTGGGGGGCGCACCTCAGTTTAACTGCATGGAGACACTGCTGATCTGTCTACTAAAATGGTTTCTGTACTCGAGGCACAAACGATGAGCTACCATAGGAATACGAAGATAACATTTGACAAAATTATCAGAATCAGTAGATAATTGATTCTTCAATTGGTTTATTCAACAGCATCTCTTTACCCACATGATCCGTGTTTAACTGTCTGTAGCCTCTGGACAGTGGGCGATGGCTTATTATGAGCTAATATCTGAAAGTCCACAGCCAATGTTAAAATTTACGAGTTGTAGTATATCAGAGAAGTTTGTTTGCGGTGTGTGGTTGTTGTGTGTGTGTGTGTGTGTGTGTGTGGGTTGCAGTTGAGTGAGTGGCTTTGCGCTGGCCGTTTTTATTCTCTCTGTGTTTCCCCGTTCTCTCTCTCCCCCCCCCTCACGTCATTGTGTTCTGCATCAACCCCCTTCCATCCCTCAGAGCTTCGAGAAGGTTGGTGTGCTCTTTCTTTTCTTTTGTTACTCCTTTGTTTCAGAAAGCTTCAGTTTATTGAAACAGAGAGAAACAAAAAAGGGAAAAAAAAAAAATGACACATTTTAAAAGGACACTGGAGTAGATTTGAAAAGAAATGGTTTTTGTCTCCAAAATGAAGAGAGTGGATTTTTTTCTAAAGCTGCTAAGGTGATGAAGTGGTCTGCCTATGCAGCAGAGTGCATTAACTGCATTGTGAGGCCTTGTGTGCAGAATCCTTGGTATTGCCCTCACTCCCTGATCACTGTTTTCTGCATGGTATGATCCTGTTGTCATGGAGACCCAAGAATTGGAAGATTAAAAAGAGGCGATGTTTGCATGGAAGGAGTGAGAGAGAAAGAGAAAGGAGCACCGCTTGCATGTGTGTTGAGTGACGGACCGACGCAGGAGCATGGCACAGTGTGTGTGTTCACGCCTAATGATATGCTCGCATTGTGATATTATTGAACTTGTCTGTCTTGTCGTGTCTTGCTACTGTTTTTTTTATTTACTTCTCTTTTTTTGGGCCTTTGTGTCATCGTGTGTAACGTTTTTGTCCCTGCGCATCACACCTGCTCCTAATCCTGCACTTGTTGCACTGAGTGAAATCTTTGCACTTGAAGTCACATGTGAACGTGCCATTGTGTTTTGCAGGTTTGTTGTTATTCGGCTGAATTCATGGCATAAACTCAATATGGCAAGAAACATCACATCACAAGCACTGGACTTCAGTACAAATTTGACCTACTTTTATTTTAACACTTAAACTACAGCGTGACTTACAGCATAAAAGTACATATTCACTTTACTTTCACGACGTCACTCTGGCGTGGCTACTAACTTGTCTGTTATGTTAAGATCAATATTAATATAGACTCAATTCAGGGATTGTACAATGTCAATTAGTATTTAGCATTATCGCATGGCTTCTATTTAGAGCTCAGTCGCATATTAAATTATGCTAATATGCATTATTACACTTATGCTAATATGATGACGATAATAATAATAATAATAATAGGTGCTTTTACTTCAGCAATATGTTCATTGTAGGACATCTGCTCGTAATTTGCTGTTTATGAATGAGCCTCAACAGTAGAAGTAAGCGAGAAAGCCGCTGACTGACTGATTGAATGACCGATCAAATGACACCATTGGTCAGCCAATGCTGCACGACTGAGTCAAGAATTTACACCACGGGTCGGCCTGCCAAGTAATAGAGATCCCCAGTAGCTGTAGTGCTTTCCAAATAAATTGGCAAATGTACTGGTTTTTCAGACTCCTACTATGATGTTATTTTTAATCTCATCGAATGACGTCTGTTAAGCAGACTGAGGCTGTGCACTGTGTGGTAGAAAATCAGCACAATATTGCGTTGCCTCTAACTGTCTTTCCGAGTGATCGCTTTAACGGTAAATACTAATATAATAAGTGTGATTATAAATTGCGTATAGTGTGAGACAAGATAAAAACGAGACAAAACAAGTACAAATATCACATATGAATCCAGATAATGTGGAAGCAAACGGCATCAAGAATCATAAATCAATCATAGCAAGATTAAAAAACCTAGGGCTTAATTGAATTTGAAAACATTAATGGTAACAGAAGACCTAATGTGGGACGGGAGACTATTTAATTTAGTCAGCAACGGAAAAAGCTCTGTGAGCGTTGGTATTAAAAGACAGACAGGGACTAAGAGGAGCTGCTGCGTTTTTGACGAGCCAGACTGTCGAGGGCTTTAAAGACAAATTGTAGAAATTAAAAGTTGATTCTGGTGTGGAACAACGCGTTGTTGTTTTGTGTGTGTGTGTGACTGCTGGTGCCACACACACACACTCACACACACTGTGTTGTGTAAAAAAAAAAAGACGTGGGCTGGAACTAGAGCACCTGTGGAGACAGGCTCTGTTTAATTTTGCAGAATATGAATAAAACAAAGGCAAATCTTTCAGTCTGACACATGAATTAGATTTAATATCATACATATTATACTAAATCCAATATATATACATATATATGTAGATATACATACACATATATGTGTGTATGTATGTATATATATATATATATATATATATATATATATATATAGATATACACATACAGACAAATGCTGGGCTTCTGCATCATGATTGGAGGAAGTGTCTGAAAGGCGAGCCAACAGCCGAGCCTTTTCTGCCTCAGTCAAATAACAGATAAATACATTTCAGTTTGACATGATTATCGCATTTCCTTGTTCTAGTTGTTCATTTGCAGAATTTTAGTAGATAACTGGGCCTGAAATGATCTTCCCTTGTGTCAAACACCAGCAACCGCCACTGATACAAATTCCACATGCCTGTCAAGACACATTTTGTGTAATTACGCATATAAACATATTAAAATAAATGACCCAGTAGGGCATTGCTTGGTAAAGTATCTGAATATTTCAATCTCACATTGTATTATCATTATATGCCAACTCTGTTGCAACATAACCAGCGTGTCTCACTGACCTCGGCTGTCATCTCCTCCAAACGCTGACTGAAATGAATCGCATACTTTCACATTTTTAGAAATCGAGGGGACCTTAATGATTCGCTCTTATTTCAGTAGTTTGTGAAAGCCGTGTCCTTGAGTGGGACAGGATGGTGCTGTGTAAATGTCAGTTCGATGATGGGCATGAGCGCTTATATAGCGCGGTGCAGAGATACAGCGGTAATCCTTACTCTGTGCCAAGGTTCCTTCAGTCTGTAGCCTCCAGACTCCCTGCAGACGACAGGCCTAATGATAGCTCCGCTGCTCCGTTAATAAAGATTGAAGCTTGCCGCTCTCACAAATGTATGGAAAGTGCAGCGGTATGATGCAGCCTGGCTTGATTAAGTTTAAGCCAGAGGCTCCGTGAGCATGTGAAGGATTATTCCTCTTTGTGAGCTCACGTTATTGTGGAGTGCTCGGCTTTGTCTCACCGGTGAACACTTCAGTCTCATGATGGTCACGACGGATACACATTTTCTTTTCTAGAATACGGTTCATGTTTCCGATCATTTGACCGTCATCCTAGGGCTTCACCTTCATCCTGTTGTTGCTCATGTTACCAAACTAATCCATATGCTTAATTAACTGCCTTTTTCAGTCTGTTCTGCTGTGTTTATGTCGGTCCAGTCAGTAACTAATGACTGAATTAAGCTGATACTTGTCATGTTGCATTGCACCTGCTGTGCCTGTTGTATATGCATGTAGCTGCCACGGATGCACTGATGTCTGTTTGTCTGTCTGTCAGTCCGTCTGTCTGTCTGTCTCCAGCATGATCAGAGGAGGAGATGCCTGCATAACCATGTCTGTTTCTAACAGATCTACCTGTTTTTTGTCTCTTTGTCTCTTTCTTGTCTTCAACTTCTGTATCCAATTCTGGGTATCTTCCAATCTTTGTTTTTTTTTTTATTTGTTTTTCTACAAGTATCCCAGATGCTTTGCACTTGATCTGTTATTCATGAAATGATAGTGGCAACATGGCAACTATTATTTTTTTTAAATTGTTGAAATCATGCAAAACAAAATGTTAACTTCTATCCAATTGTCTCTAGATTCTGTGATTAGGGGGATGTTGCCTGTGAAGATTCCAAGTAATGATGATACACATTTAAGGAGTGGAGGTTATGCAGCATAAATATATATATTATTTTTTATTATTATTATTTGTTTATATTTTATTTTGCTTTTAATTATATATAAGAAGACGTGCTGCTGAAGTGGCACATAAATAAACCTTGCAGTTTTATTGTTTTGCTATTGTAGGGTTGTAGAGTAACTTCTTTTTTTGTTTTTGCTATTTTGTTACACACATAAGCGAGTGTTGAGCTGAGTTTTCCGACAATGGTTCTGCTTTCTGTCTGCTTTCCCTTTCATTCTCTCCTTTCATCCAGAGATGTTTGTCTGTTTCTCTCTCTCTGTCTTTTTCTGTTTCCTGTGTTGTGACCCTGGGGTATCCACTTCTTCTCTGTTCTGTTCTTTCAACACGCAATCTTTACCAGTTTTGTTTTCTTTTTCTTTTTTCTTTTTTTCGGTTCTTACTTTTAAAAGCCTACTTTCTGAATGGGCCTGAGTCTGGTATACAGCCATGTTTTAAAATAGATCCATGTGTTTTCTTCTTCCTCGCTTCTCTTTTCTTCCCCCCTTTCCCTCCTACCCCGAAACCCTCTTCTAATCCTCTCTTTATCTCCACTCCCCTGTCTTTTCCCCTCCTGTCCCTTCCCCTTTTTTCTCTTCTTCTTCTGCATTCTGTCTGCAACCTGATGTGTAGGAGCGACAGACACATGTACATAAGTTTACTAACTTATAAACATGCACATACTACCTCACATATCTCTCTTTTTGCTCGCACTTGTTCTTCCTCTTTCATGCTGTCTTGGTGTTCTTTGCTGTGTCCAATGATCACTCTGTATTTACCACGACACCTTATTAGAACCCTCGATTCACTCCTGTCCACATTTCCAACTCATCCGACGACACACTGTATCACTTACAAATCTTATGTATTGTACAGTATTTTGTTGTACAATGTGGCTGTCCTTTGCTACATTGCCTGTCATTGTCTGGAAGAGAAGCAGAGCTGCCTCTCTCTATCTCTCCCTCTCTCTCTGTCTCTCCTCCGCCTTTGCCTCAACCTGTCTCTCCAGTGTCTCCACTCTTGTCTCGCTTCTCTCTGTCTCCTTCTCAGTCTTCAGTTCTTCGTTCTCTTCTTTGTGTTTTCTCCACCATTTTTATCCCTCTTGAGTCACCCAGGCATGCGAGTAACCTATGAGTTCAGTCTCTCCCTCTACTGTACAGTCGAGCATGCTGCCACTCCTGCAGCACTGGGTGTCATTTTCTACTTTTTACTCATGGAGACACACAGAGCAGACTGGGCCTATTGATCCATCCCACGATGCTTTACAGAACACTCACACGCACAAAGCCCATCTACAGCAAAAGCACATCAAGGCACAGAAATTAAAGTGAAATGTATCACTGACATTTCTGGTTTAGCATGTTTACTCATTGATTGGATTTGGAAATATGATAAAAATACATTTTCAAAACAAAAAATGGAAAAAAAAAAAAGAGAAACTGACTATAGGTGTCATGTCCTGGTTGAAATGATACTCAAGAGTTTGTCACTTTATTATTTTGAGTAGGCAGCTCACTCTGATTGGTTGAGCTCAACACAAGATTTGTGTTTTTTGTTGGACTCATCAGTACCATAAAGTAATTGGGACGAAACTTGAAATATCCCTTTGTAATTTTTCTGTAAAAAAAAAAAAAACCCTGAAGTTCATTCTCCCCCTTCCTGTTACCTCTCTCTCTCAACCTCTCTCTCTTTCTCTCACAATCTCTCTCTTTCTCTCCACCTTACTCCCTCACCTCCCTCTTCTCTCTCTCTCTTGCTTTCTCCTCCTCACTCCCTTCCCCGCTTTTCTCCTCCACCACCCTTTGCCCCACCCCCACCCCCCCAAACCCCCGCCTCCCTCCTCCTTTTCCCCCCCAACTCTCCTTTCCTAGTGCGCCGTGTGCCCCCTCGTTTCTCCATCCTCCCCTCCAACCATGAGATCATGCCAGGAGGGAGCGTCAACATCACTTGTGTGGCTGTGGGTTCGCCCATGCCCTACGTGAAATGGATGCTGGGCAGCGAGGACCTGACCCCGGAGGACGAAATGCCGATTGGGCGGAACGTGCTGGAACTCAACAGTGTTCGCGAGTCTGCAAACTACACCTGTGTGGCCATGAGTAGCCTGGGTATCCTCGAGGCCACTGCTCAGGTCTTAGTGAAGAGTAAGACGCTCTTATAACACAATTAATCATTTTTGCCTCTAGAGCGAGAGAAAGGGACCTGAATAAAATGTCTCATTTGTTGCTGACTAATGAATAGATTCTGTTTTATTGGCTTCCTCTGTATTCATAAATGCATGTTTACATTTCACGTCTGTAAATGTAAATTATTTATCGTCCACGTTTTGTATTAAGTTAGAGCCAATAAAGTTGACTCTGTATTAGTCAACTTTATTGTAATTGCACACACTGAATGTGAGAGCACACATTGTAATGAATGACTTTTAAAGGTGCATTGTGTAAAATTGAGCATAACTCATTTTGGTGAAGTTGCATGTTGCAGCTAAATAGCCCTCACCCCGCCTTTATCTTCCAAGTGTGTTGGAGAAACTATGTAGCCTTCACAACTCAAGAGACAACAAGTGATTGTACCCTTCAAAATAATAGTAATAAGTATAGTTGTTTTTCTTCCATTTCTGCAAAATGAAAATCATTTTAACTAAATGGAAAGATATAATACAGTATGTAACTTTTTGACATTCAAATATCTAAAAGTCAATTTGTTGAGTAGTGAACACATTTATATTCAAAGAAATCCATATTTCCATTCAAGGGAACAGACCATTTCATCTTGGTCGCCTTTAAATTATGTCTTCTGCTTCACTCTGCGTGCCGTAACTTTCAGAGCAAACTGCCCTATGAAACATCAGAGCGGGGAAGGAAATATTTGGCAATAGTTATCGTTAGTTTTTCTTTTTAATGTGTCTATTTGTCACTACTGGATCATGACAATGCATTCCTGGTTGCTGCACGTTCTGCTGCTGCATCTCTCCCAGTAAACATACACATCGACCAGACAAGAGAACAAGACAACAGTTCCCATGATCCCACGCTGCTTTACGACATCATTAAACTACGTTTTTTTTGTTACTATGTTGTTGTTTTGCTCCTGCCAAAGAAATTAAAATATAGGCCTACAGTATAAAAATTATAATTCTCTCCATTTTCCCTTATTCCAAGCTTTGCCAAAGCCTCCTGGCACGCCCATCGTCACGGAAACCACCGCCACTAGTGTGACTATCACCTGGGACTCCGGCAACCCCGACCCGGTCTCCTACTACATCATCCAGTACCGAGCCAAAGGGCCGGACAGCAAATATGAGACAGTGGACAGCATCACCACCACCCGCTACAGCATCGGGGGGCTGTATCCCAACACGGAGTATGAAATCAGAGTGTCTGCCTTCAACAGCATCGGTCAGGGCCCTCCCTCTGCTCGTGTGGAGGCTCGGACAGGAGAGCAGGCGCCAGCCAGTCCTCCTCGAAATGTTCAGGCCCACATTATCTCTCAGAATACTGTGATGGTCCGATGGGAGGAGCCAGAGGAACCCAATGGACAGGTGACAGATACAGATCATGGCCTATTTACGATTTGCTCTCACCAGTAATAGTGAATATACGTTATTTTTCTAATATTGTTTTTTTTCCATTGTTTGGCATTCTTGTTCTGTCCACGCTCTTCTTGCTGAGGCGACATCTTCCATCCTCTGAATATGGGGTTTAAAAATGATGCTTGTTCCCTTTTACCCAAAAAATAATGTTTTGATATAATGATGTTTTGGCTGCACTAATACATTTAATTGAATCCCTGTGAACTCACTAATGTCGTTGTCAGCTATGGTTTCTCCTCGCGTGTGCACCTGTTAGTGAAGGCTGCTGCTGTAAAATCATCTTTTTATTAACACAGAATAATATTATAAAATGTCTTTGTGAGATGATTTGGCTTCCAAATACTGTAGAATAACACACAGTTGTTTATATCCGTATATTCGCGTATGGCATCGCAGTGTAATGCATGCCTTTTTATTAAAGGTATTGCTTATCCATGATAAATAGGCAGACATAAAAACAACATAAAATTTGAACAGAAATTTTATTTGCTCTCACTTACTACGGACTGACAACCTTTCAAGAACCACATGGGGTTAAAACGATAAAGCCTTAATAAAATTTACCATTGGGAGCTGTATTCCAGTTTGCAGGTTCATGTCCTTGTGCAGGGAATGTGTCTTGTCAGAGCTTTCCATCCTGTAACTCCCCTGCTGCCCCCCCCACCACATTCTAAAGAAGGAAATGGTAATTGGACTGTCTGCTCTAAGTTAAGAGTACTCCCTCTTGAGGCCCATTTGCTTTTCTCTATCCTACCTAACTCTGCAGAAGGTTCATAAAAGCGAAGACTGATTTGAGAGCATATGGGGATTACAGATATTAAAGAATAATAACTGGAGAGGTGGATGTAAAGGCACTGGCATGGCGGTGGGATTACATACACTCTGAACGTCCCATAAACAAATCCCGTAGCGGCGGGGTGTCGTGATTATATCTTATGCAGTGCAATCTGAGGACACTCCTCTTGTATTAAACCCTCGCTTTGTTTATCAAGGTCAAGCACATTACACACACAAAGATGGAAGAACATCGGTTTGTGACAAAGACCTTTGACAAACAGTGAACAATTAACTCCACTGCCCCGTCTGGACTAAAACAATACAATAATTCATACATGACCTTGTGACTGTAAAAATCTAGTTGTGGTGGAAGAAGGTATTATGGCACTTCATTCAAAGCAATCAGCTCCAGTATGGAAAACCTTCCTCTCTCTCTCTCTCTGCTCCTGTGTAGGTGAAAGGCTACCGTGTGTACTACACCATGGACCCGTCCCGGCCAATGAATGAGTGGCAGATTCACAATGTCCAGGACAGTGTGATCACGACCATACAGAACCTCATAACCTCAGAAACGTACACCATTCAAGTCCTCGCCTTCACTTCTGTAGGAGACGGACCCTTCTCAGACCCTGTCCATGTGAAAGTCATGCCTGGAGGTCAGTGAAGTGAAAAAATTGTGAATGAACAAACCTGTGAAGATGTAATCAAATGAAAACACATTTCAGTGCAGTAACAATAAGGGTTCACATTTCTGTGTATGTTGAGCTGCTGCTGTTTCACCATGAAATGCCTTTAAAAAGACATAAGGTATATTATTAGGTATAAATAGTATCAAGCTAAGAATTTCTTCAATGTCTCTTTCGTAAAAAAAACAATTTAAAAGAGCATAAATAACAGGTGAGTTTAAAAGTGATTGGTGATGATCGGTCTAAAACCTTAATAAATTCTGGGTCATTAATTATTTCTGACACGCTTGTTGCTTGAGTGAAAAAAAAAACAAAAACAAAAAAACACCACGTTAGTGATAAATGATTTAGGAATTTGTATGAAGTGTCAGACAGAAGATTAATACTGCAAATGTAATTTATAAAAATGTTGAAGTGATGAAATGGAATAAAATGCAAATGAAAGGTAAAATGTAGTGTGTGCAAAAATGAAACAAAGTATATAGGGGTTGTGAAAATGTGAAAAAAGGTTTACCTTATTCCAGGTAAACATTCTGAGCACTGCATTTAAACGACCTTATCAGTGACTGTCATTAAGAAAGTGGGTCTTCATTACCATTAACTGCAAAACAACAGAGGAAAAACTGAGGATGACTTTTGTAGAAATGCTTCTAGATCAGAGAGATCAGTGAGTGTGTGTTGTCCTCTCTCTCTCCCTCTCTCAGTCCCAGGACAGCCGGGGAAGTTTAAAGTTGGAAGAGTGAACGACACCAGCATCGAGTTGACCTGGGAACCCGCTTACACGAAAGAGGGAATTGTCAACTATGAGCTGCTCTATAAACCGGTCAAGTTTGGCAGTTTGGTAGGATCCTTTTCCATAAATCTGTATCCTGAGTGCATTTCTTAACATCTTAAGACAAAAGGATAGGAGGACAGTTGAAAGAAGAAGTAAAAGAAAGATTAACCTCAGTGTACTGCACACCTCTCTCTGGTGAAAGTCTCATCTCTGCTTGTCTCCGACTCTCCTTTAATGTTTTCATTGTCTCTCCCCTCACCCCGCCTGTCCCCGTGTCCTCTGCTCCTCTGTCTCACAGGAGAAGCTGACCTTCACTCCGAGAAATTCTTACACAGTGGAGGGTCTGAAAGCAAACACCGAGTACTCCTTCTCCCTGGCTGCCATCTCAAGCAAAGGCATCGGTGCCTTCACCAATGAACTGGTGCACAGGACGTCACAAGCCAGTATGTTGCAATTTTACCAAGTTCGCAGTGTGTTTCCTGCAAATGTCGCCCTCAAATTCACATGTGCCGTGTTTTAATCTTTGTACACAAATCGCACACACGCACAAATGAGATGACATTGTGCAGAGCTCCTGACCTGGTAAAAAGAAAAACCTGGAAAACCATCTAACCATCTTCACATCCCTCCATGTATCTCGTTTATCAACCCATCTGACCAACCCCCCACACTCATCCATCTTTGTTTAACTGCTTTTCTTCCCCGCGCTCAGCCTCTCACTTTCTTACACAGCCAAAACATCATGACAGATGGAGATGGAGCACCGATTAATGTTCCACTATTCCTTTTCTTCACCATCCTTTCACTTTTTCCACTCTATCAGTGTCTAATGTCTTTGAAAGGGCGAAACTGTTTGCCATTTACTGGCGAGCAGCCAGTGGTGTTGAGCATTAAAAGATGGTAGCTGGTCTGCTGTGTTGACAGGTAAGTGTCAGCCCGTGTGTATTTTGTCCGTTCTCTCCCTTGTCTCATTTTCTCTCCTTACCTCTGCAGTGAAATAAGTTAGACTGCCTGTTGGAGTTATTTTATGTCCGCCATCGTGAAGAAAAAAGAATATGTAGAGAAAATGGTGCAAGGAAAAGAATGAATTATGTCGATGTGTTTGAGGAAAGAGCCTGAAGTCCTATGGTTTTGGCGCTATGTGTCATTTCACTGGTAAGTTTGTGTCCAAGTACAGATACAAAGATTTAATGGTCAGATCGGATTGAGAATGGAGCACAGAATGGGCTAAACACTCCCTAATGGTCATATTTCACCCTTTACATCCAAAAAGAAAGAGTGACCAAGGTGGTACATGGGGGGGAGGTGGCACAAGGAAGGAGGAAGGGTTTAGGAAAAGGAAGGTGCCAGATAAGCAGACTATTTCATGCAGCAGAATTCATTTCCCAGGGAGGTTATGTGCGCTTTGTTATCGCCAAGCTTTGGTGCACATCTAGATTGTCCCCTGAGGCCAACTGAACAGTGGCTGTACGGCTGAGTGGATAGATACTTGAACCCGTCAGCAAGGACTATTACACTCCCACTCACACACAAATGCAATGCACCCCTGAATTCACGCACAAGCACAGATACCTCAGCCATCGTGCATGTGTGTGTTCCTTAAGCAACGCTATATTGGGGGAGTGAGAGTCGGAATTCATCTGTGGTCATAAACTTTTTTCTTTGCTTTTTTTTTTCCTCAACTCATGTTTGTGAGTTCTGATTCACCTGTCACCACATTCATCATTGTAGCCTGACTATCCATCCTTCTATCCATCCGAGTGCCTTCCTTGCCGAGACCATGTGTTATTATTTTCAATGTGTTGTCTAAATCCCTTTGTCCCTGTGTGAGATCTGTTTTTCTTTGGGTTTTTTTTTTTTTTCCAATTTTCTCTTCACTCTGTGAAGCCCAAGATCTTCCCCTATAGTCTGCAGTGGAAAGTTTCAGACCACTCTATTATCCAGAGGACTCAAGGATTACGCCACCATGGGCGATGTGAAATGTGTATGTTTGTCTGCGCTCCTGTGCAGTGAACTGTGGCCCTGCTTTAGAAAGAAAGACTTTATTTGTTTTTCATTAATAAATCGGAATCCTTTCATGCCACTGGCTACAGCCGAAGGATAAAATATAATCACTGGGTATTGGATACACATTCTCCTTTAGTATAATTAAGTTGTCCACTCAGGGTCAATACTCTTGTCTCTGGTTTATTTCATTAGGCTCTAAGCCTAACATGATGCTTTTACATTATGTTGTTGTGCCCTTTTTCTTGCCGTCATGTTTGTCCTTGTGTTATCGCTTTCAGTTCAGTTTATCTTAGACTTTTATTGTTGCTTTTTTTTTTTTCATCCTTATTGCCTCTCCCATTACTCATGTTTTTCCCCTATTTTCAATCCCATCCTCTTGGGTTTCTTCCTAAAACTCTTTGCCAATTGCCCTCCTTGCCCTTTGTCCAATCAGAGCCCTCAGCTGCACCCAAAGGTGTTTCCTGCGAGCGTGCCAGCTCCACCTCACTGAGGGTAAGTTGGAGGCCGCCTCCAATCGAGGGCCAGCATGGGGAATTGGCAAGTTATGCGCTCAGATATCAGAGAGTTTCTGGGGCAGGAGGCGGAGGTCAGGACAGGGAAGTTAAGTGGCTTCCTGTCCCGGCCCAACAGGGGCAGACAGTGGTAGAGGGGCTGGAGAAATGGAGCTGGTACAACATCACCATGTCAGCCTCTACTGCAGAAGGGACTGGACCTAACAGTCTGGCTGTGCTGTGCAGAACTGATGAAGATGGTAAGAATGAGACCTGTACATCAGACCTTAACAATATTGATTGAGTTGAATATTCACTGTCTGGACCGCTGGTCACTCAATTAATTCTGCATTTGTGGGTTTGTGTGCATGCACTCAGTTCCTAGTGCACCCCCACGTCAGGTGGATGTTCAGCCACTCAACTCCTCGGCTCTTCGAGCTACGTGGCGATCGGTGTTGCCTAGGTTACAGCAAGGCCAGATCCGAGGGTACCAGGTACATTTCAGCCGTGCCGGGAGTGGTGAATCGCGCAACCTCCCCTGGATCAAAGACCTTTTATTGGATGAGTCTCAGGTGACACAATAACTGAGTATTTAAATGATTAAATGTTGTTCATTTATCATTATTATTATTATCATTAAACATCCCTCTCTTTGCTCCCTTGACTCACGCGTTCTCTCATCTGTCTCTCGCTGCCTGTCTGTGGGGTAAGATGGAGGAGGAGGACGACTCAACCCAATATGTGAGTGCAGACTACCCAGAATTCTCTTCTCGTTTTATGAATTAAGTCATAAAATACCCATTAAGTCTGTACTCAGAGAGTGAATTAGCTGCGATTAAGCTTTTTGATGATTTCTTTTTGTTAATTTTCTTATTACTAACTTGTTTTGTCAGTACTGACATTCCTCATTACAATACTTGAATTCACTTTACAGAAAACCCTTATTACAAAAGTATTAGTATTAGTATTGAGATTAAACTTTTTCATTTGCTTGGTCTAGAGTACTATAGTCTAAGGTTTCCCACAACAACAATATATTCTCCAATTGGAGGAAAAAATTTAAAAAAAATAGTGGGGTGGAAGTTTTGAGTTAGCTATGGCGTAAACAAATTGAGAGCTGCTGAAGTAATGTTGAAATTATTGAAATGCTAAAATGGGCTAAATGTCATATATGTACCAACGACAATTGGGTGTAGTAATTCCAAATCAAAACACTGTTGAGCATTGATTGCCAAAGTTTCTGTAACACAGAAACAAGGGCATACACTTACACCCCCTACACGTGCACATGCACATATATGCACATATCTGTCTATAAATTGAACCTATTAGTTTCATATTTGGAGAGTCAAAGTGTGTCTAAGTTCTGTGGGCATCTTTCATCCTTCATCTCTGATGACATATCATGGTCTTTCTCTCATTTAACACAGTACATGTCTTACACAACGTAAACTTTAAACACAGTTTGATGGAGTGTTGTGTTTTGGTTTTTTTCTCTACAGGAGCTGATTTTGGGTGATCTAAAACCAGAGACTGTGTACTCTGTCTCAGTGGCAGCATACACCACCAAAGGGGATGGAGCACACAGCAAGGCCAAGCTGGTGCAGACCCCAGGGATTGGTAAGCATTTGCACTTCAATGTACTGGGTATAGTGTCATTTTGAAGGATTGATCCACATCAGGAGCCTGGAGAAAACAAACCCAATCATTTCTAATTCATCTAAAAGACACATCTATATATATATACTGTATGTGTGTGTGTGTGTTACAATTGATTTTTTGCTGCCTTCTCTGTTGTTTGCAGTGCCTGGCCCTCCTTCCCTTTGGGTGCGTCCAGGATCAGTTTCATCAGTTGTGGTGCGGTGGGATCCTCCTCTAGAACGCTCTGACTCAGGGTCTGATAGCCAGGGGCTCCCAGTGCAAATAGAGGGCTACCGCCTACAGTTTGGCCTGAAGAATGCCACTTTAGACACCACAGTGGAGTTCACAAATAGTGAGAAAAACTTCACTGTCCAAAACCTCTCCCCAGGCTCCACCTATATCTTTGTCCTCTCTGCAAAGAGCAAAGCAGGCTACGGTGATGTAGTGCAGCAGGAAATAACAGTCCCCATGTTGCCTCCCTTGGGATACCCCAAAATATCTGACATTGTCATTGCCACTTGCTGCTCCATCCAGTTCTCCTGGGTGCCCCTTGCCCCAGAGGAGTCCAGTGGTATCATTACAGGTTATACCATAGCTTACAAGCAGGGCACAGATGGCCCCAAACCATCTTCTGATCCTGGCCCCTCTTCCTCACCAGTCTTCCCTGCTCCCCCATGGCTGATCACACTACCAGCGAGTGTTTCCAGCTACACCATCTCGGGCCTTAATCAGAGCACAGCCTACGAGTTGCAGCTAAGAGCCCACAACAAGGCAGGGCCAGGCCCTTTCAGCCCACCTCTGTTGTACCAAACACTGGCCTTTGAAACAGGTAGGGCTGGTCTAGGGCCATAGAAACACCCTTAACCTTGTAAGCACTGGTTCAGCTTCACATCTCTGCTCCCCTTCCTGTGGAATTCACTCCAAAACACAAAAATAAATCAAGTCTTGGCCAGTTCCTACAGGTCAACCTTTCACCTGTGCACCATCAGAGAAGCTGAGAACAGCAAAGTCCAGGGGACCATGACTACTCCCCAATTTCCTCCAGTCACTCACTTATACCCTCATCACCTACCCTTCACCACCAGTGGAAGCAGGCTGAATGTTAATGGATGTTTGCCTCAAGAGCACTGCTTATCACAGACCCTCAGGTAAAAGTCAATACAGGGCTGGGATATATAGTATCTAATGTAGAAGGTAAGTGTTCAGTTCAGTTCAAGTGAAAGCGGGCATCTGGAGCTGTATCTGCAGGTAAGCTTTTTTATCAGATAGACCTCCACTGCCACCTTTTCCAAAGCCTTTGCTGACATGATGAATTGTGAGTCTAACAAACACGGCCTTACACTCAGAGAATGTGGCATGTCACATTTCAGCAGCTGTACTCTCTGTTATGTTATACCTTATTTCTCTTGCCATTCACTTTCCTCATCACCTACCCATCCTGCTAACCATCATGTACTCTTGCCCTGTAACAGAACTTACTGATGCGTTCTCCGTTGTTACAGGATAGCAGCCGGGAAGCAGAGGAGCCTGTGATGTGATCGAAATCCTCACCGTGATTGACTCTTTCTTCTTCTTTTTCTTATTCTTTGCAGATGTCCCGAGGAATTTTTCAGTCAATCTGGCCACAAAGACCAGTGTTCTTTTGACTTGGGAGTTTCCTGAGAGCAGCAATCCATACCGCTTCACTGTACGTCCGTAATCTGCTGCATGCACTCAGTCTGTAAATGTGATCATGTCTTACATAATGCAGTGTATTTACAAGGTGCTTTAAATTGTAGTATGTAGCATATGTTTCTGTATTTTAACAACTGTAGAAGAGTTTAACTTTAAGGGCCCTCTGCTCGCCCTGCGGGATGTGGACATTATGTAGATTTTCACGAAGATTTATTACAAAATCTACCAGCTTCGATGAAAACCACCAATTAACACCTTATCTCTTGTTTGTTTATTGAAGACAAACATGTTTTACAGGGGTTATACATCATCATTTCTTGGCCTTGTGTCTTCACTTGGTTGCTGGGCAACTGGTCTGGGCCAATAAATAGTTTTGCACATTAAAACAGTGATTTGTTTCTTTTGCTTTTGTATGAATAAAACAGAGATACATTGTGTTAATTAGTGAGTTTTTTTAATGTGCTTCTTGGCAGATTTTCTTACCTTTGGACTAGCCAGGCTTGTTCCACATTTGTTTAGCCAACTGCTGGTAGTAGTTTTACATTTAGTGATATAAATAGTCTCATCCAAGTTTCTGAATTCAACAGAAATAGGTATAAACAGTATAAAACGTGTCATTTTAATGGGTGATCAAGTATTAAAGTACAATGTAATATCATCAGCGTAGAGTATAAGTGTCTTTCCTTTGGCCTTTCTTTGTTAACTCACCAACCTTCTCCTTTTCCCAAGGTGGAGTATAATCGACTGAAGATGGAGGTGGACGCTCGGCTGAAAAAGGCAGTCATTCCAAACCTTCAGCCTGACACTAGCTATGACTTTAAGATCACTGCTCCTGAGGGCAACATGGGAGGCCTTCGCCACCGCATTACGGCCAAGACCTCCCCACCAATCACCATCCGCCGCCCTGAAATTGACCACACCCGTGAAACAGAGACAACGGTCACCATAATCCTGCCGTCGCTGGAGACTCGCAGTCCTGTCAAGTAAGACTGAAAGATGCACTGGTAGATGTCGCAATGTTTTGTGAAATTGTCATCCAGGCATTTGACATAATCACGGTGCATGTGAGCGTTATCGTACATAACCCTTAAACATCTAACCCTCAAAAATGTCCTTCTGGAACACCAAATTTTGTGTATGAAATTTGAGCAGTATAAATCATATTTAAAATAACATTTGTTTGAGTCTTTGTCTCGATGAGCCAAAACAGGCCAAAAAATGGAAACTATGTACACACGTTTATCCAACCTACTCCTCTCGAGGGGAATTACCGTAATAACCACACCTGGGCTTTGACGTGCAACTGAGCTTTTAGAGACCGTTGCAATTTTAGCACAAACCGTCGCATAATTATGGTAATGCAAAGTGCGCAAAAGTGACGTCTGCGATACGCTCAGTGTTAATTGACAAGTCTAGGATACATGAAAAGGGTTGCTTATGTTGTTTTGTCCTTTCTCACACAGGAATGTTTATGTTGTTGTGGTTCCACTGAGGAGAGGGCGTGGCGTCATCAGACACCTCAAGAGTCCAGATGAAATGGACCTAGAGGAGGTAAAGACCACCACAATAACAGCTCCATATTATTGTCTGTTCTTGATATGAGAAGAGGAACCTATGAACACACACGTACAATTCCATCACCGAGAAGAACTGGCAACGCTTTTTTAATTCAGCATTAATGTTGTAACTATTGGTCAATTCTTTTCCTCTCTTTCTCATCTCTTTTTATTTCTTTCCTATTTCAGCTGTTAAAGGATATCAGTCAAAGGCAGAAGGATTCCCGGCAGCAGAAGCAGGTGGACTTGCGCCGGGCTTACATCACAGCCCGTTTCACACCTGCCACCCTACCAGCCTTCTTTACCCTGGGAGACCAGCTGGACTATGGAGGCTTTGAAAATCGAGCTCTGGAGCCTGGGCAGGAGTACGTCTTCTTCATCCTGGCTGAGCTCAACTCCACTACCGGGGTATGAAAACCACTGTGTCACATTTGTTTTCTTTCAGCACTTATAACCAGCTTCCACCCCTCCGGCGCTGTGTCTCCCCCAGAGGCTGTCACTATACCTTATAATCAATAATATGGCTTCACTGCTTGACGTCAGTCAAATTATTGGAAGCAAAAGCAATAACCTTCATGTACTTTGATCATAAATGCTAATAAAGAGAGACGCTCTCTCTTTATAGTGACTGTGGCAGTAATAGAAGAGATATTGCCTTGTGCTGTGCTGGCATGCGCATTGATTTGAATTGAAATAGAAATAAATACACATCTTGAATTAGGATAGATTTTATTTCATGTTAGATGTTTGTTTTTATTTGGAGCACTTTTATTCTTGGGTTAGGCTCCTTTAGAACTAATAAAAAGCCACTTCAGTCCTTAAATATGAAACCATTTGAGACAGGAACGAGGACATAGTGTTGGTGTTTTCTTTATATGTTCTCTGAAATGCAAATCCTGATGAAATGTAGTTTCACATGAAACCATGCTGGTCACAGTTACAGAATGTTACAGAAATGCCTATATTTGTGTGTTTTTTTCAGGACTAAATGAAATGCTAAATACTACGTAACATATTTTTATGATGACATTTACTTCTCATAATACTGACCCTGGCCAACAAAAACAACACCACTCCCTGACGATGTGTCTTAACATGTATTTTTCAGAAAATGTATGTGGCCAGCCCGTACACAGATCCAGTAATTGCCCCAGATTCAGACCCCCAGCCCTTCGACGCAGGGGATGGTCTGATCTGGGTGGTGGGACCTGTCCTCGCTGTGGTCTTCATCATCTGTATTGTCATCGCTATCCTCCTTTACAAGAAGTGAGTGGAGTGAACTTCATAAAAACCAAATGTCAAATCACACAACCGTGAGACAAACATAGACTTTTGCTGAGACCAGGTAAATGCCACAGCAGCTTTGATTCCCACTCTCACAGGATAAGGATGGCTTTAGTCTGTTATCATTTTCTCTTGCGGGGCAATTGTGCTTAGAGCAAACACTCCTTACTACATATTAAAATCTTAAATAATTGCTTTAGGATTTAAAAACACTCATTTCAGATGCCACTTTTTAGCAAATGTTAGTCTGCTGGAGAGAGTCTAATGAACATGGGGAGATTTCAGCCAGTGTAACACTCCCTTTGTTAACAGTGCATATCAATAGTATATCAATATAAAGTTTTTTTTTGTACCAGAATGGTTTAATGTGGATTTTCAGTCAGATATTCATCAAATTTGTTCCAGTTTAGACGTGTGTTCTCCCCTCAGGCAGTTATCAACCATCCTATCCCTGCTGTATGCTTGTGTTATCTGCTGCAAGCATCAAGCTTTTGAATACAAATGCAAAATATTGATTTCCTTCTCTAACAATCTGTCTGTTTCCTTCCCCCTTTTCCTCTAATTATTCCCTCTCTTGCTCTTGTTTCATTGTAAGCAGCAAACCTGACAGGTGAGATTTATGTTTTTTTAATTATTATTCATATTAACCCACATTAAAACGCCATATCTGTTAATGTACTATTTTCTCAAACCAAGTAGTCATACTGAAGTTTAATTTTCTTTTTCTTTTTTTAATGTGCTAACTGCGATTGTGATTCACCGGTGTCTCAGCAGCAAACGCAAGGACTCCGAGCCTGGAACCAAAAGCCTTTTGAGTAATGCCGAGATGATGGCCCATCATCCAACGGATCCTGTGGAGATGAGACGCATCAACTTCCAGACTCCCGGTACGAAAGCGCGTGCCCACGCTGACACCCAAACACACAGTCGGTATCTGCATATTAAAGCTCACCTCCAATTTCCCATCATGTGATAGTGAAATATTCATGCAGCTATTTTAACCTCGGTAAAATTATGCAGCATTGATTGTGAAATACTCCCCCGCTTCACAACCAACATGCACCTGGCAGCTTCAAGACATTTTTTGAGAGCAGAATGGCCACTGCCCAGGTAGTACAGTCAGTGTCTAGTCATGTTGAGTCATAACGGTGTGACAAAATCTCTGATCGCCCACAGTCCACATGCTGTGCCGCAGACAGCACACCAGAACAGATTTTCTTATCGCTCTTGAATGTTTCTGAGTCAAGTTTAATGGTCATGATGATATGTCATATCAAAATGTGTTTAAAAATCTTTTTTTTTAAAGGAACTGGCATTGCTAGTAAAAAATAAAAAAAACACTGTGAAGTAACTGCATGGATGTCGCTGCTCCCTGTATTCTAACACATCTGCTTGATTTGTGACATCAGGCCAATGAAGCACTTAGCAGCATCCAAACGACACATGGGATCGAATCAGTCACTTTTACTTTTGCAGTTGGAGTCCATGGAAACCTCCTTGTTGAAACGGTGGCATGATTGGTCACCTTTTCAACACTTTGCCACAGTGAAAAGGTGTAGCTGTTACCTGCCATGTTATATAAACTACAATGATGCCATTTTATAGTTCATCCACAGATAAAGGTCTTTTTTTATCTATGTTCCTGTGACGCATATTAGAAGCAACTGAATAGAGCACTTCAGCTCTGCTATTCAATCCCCTTGTAGCAACAACACTGAGGCTCCATCCACACACACACTTCACTTCCCCTGAGATTTGTGCCTCTGAGATGATCACCCAAGATGAAATTTGTTTGCCAAAAAACGGCTGATGCTGTCTGAGGTCATTTTCATTGTGACAGGAGTGTTTTGTCGTGATTACCTGTGGGTGCTGCAGCTCCAGGCTCTGGGAGAAAATAGCCATTGAGCCTGTTTTTGATAGCTGGAGCAGCAGAATGGCTTTAACACTTTTTGTAAGGCATCCAGATGCTTTTCAATCCAAGACACGCTGAAAATGCGTCCGGGCAATGATGTCAAATGGATTTTTTTATCGTGTTCATTGAAACATTTGATTTATTGTAGTAGATATTTGTTTTGTGAATGGAAAATAGATTGCTATTGCTTCCCCTTCCCAGAATTGCCGGCAGGCAGCATAGGTTGCTTCTTTTCTGTTTGTGCCAGTATGTGTGCGCAGAACCTTCCTAATTAGTGTCCTGTCTGTTTGCCTTGCTTAGTTGCTCCTGTGATCACGCAGAAAGCAATTTATCAAAGAAAAACAACTTACAAACAAACGGAAGCTTCCTCACTTTATCCTCACGCATGGATCAAAATTGATTTTCTGCCTCAGCGTGTTCCTTAATATGTGATTTACTGTGATTTAAAAATAATCTTCATATCCTTGGATGAGAGTGATGTCACCCCGCACTAATTTGAGTTATTCCAGCTGAACTCGGCTTTGACCCTCTGACCATTATTGTCATGCAGGTATGATGAGCCATCCTCCCATCCCCATCAGTGAGCTGGCCGAGCACATAGAGCTCCTGAAAGCAAACGACAACCTGAGACTCTCCCAGGAGTATGAGGTGTGAAATAACTCATTATTCAATTTGAATAAATAGATAGCAGGCTTATTTCTTAAGGATGTTAAGCCTTAGCTTCATAAAGCAAATCTTATTTAAAATCTATATCTCTGTGTGCAGACTAATGTTCATGATTTATTCAGTCGTGCAATTAATTGCTATAACTTGTCAACATTAGAATGCACTCTCTTTCATCCTCAAGTACACTACTACGCTGCTAATGTGTCTATATTTGCTGCTTCTTCCCAGTCAATCGACCCAAGTCAGCAGTTCACCTGGGAACATTCAAATCTGGAGGTCAACAAGCCCAAAAACCGCTATGCCAATGTCATAGCATACGACCACACGAGAGTCATCATGGCTCCAATTGAAGGTAAAAGAAAAGCAGGTTAAAGAAGCTGTTTAGAGAATCAAATAGGAGAGTCTGAGTGTATTAATGTTTGGAAAGAGTGAACACCGAAGAGGAAGGAAAGAGAGGGAGAGCTCTACAGATTGATGACATCTGAAATTGCAAACAGTTCTGCAGACCGGCTCTGTGCAGTGGCATGAAACTGACAAACAGCGTGTGTTCATTCAAGTGCAGCCAGCACTCCTCCGGAACAAGGAGGGGGAGAATGGATTTGATCTGGAGCTCATGCATTTACAGCAACACAGCCTTGTTTGTTTTTGTTTTTTTTATCATCCGCTAGTCATCCAGCAGCTGTCGAGAAACAAACAGTTCATTAGGCTGTTTGATGTCATACATGAAGGTTAATTCACTATGTCGCATATGCAGATTGCAGTTTAGCAAAAGGCTCACAAGTGTCTTCTTCTCAGCAGGTATCGTGGGGAGCGACTACATCAACGCTAACTACATCGACGGCTACAGGAAGCAGAATGCATACATTGCTACTCAAGGGCCACTGTCGGAGACATTTGGGGACTTTTGGAGGATGGTGTGGGAGCAGCGGTCTGCCTCTGTTGTCATGATGACACGCCTGGAGGAGAAGTCTCGGGTAAGGAACCAGGTCTTTACATACATACATACATACATACATACATATTATTTATGCTTCAATTCAATAGTATTAATAGTCTAATTCTAATATTCTTTTACACCTTCAAATAAATTGAATAATACACTTTTTTAGACGTCAGCCCATAAGTCATATTTCCAAAACCTCATGGTAGTCAGTCTGACTGACAATTTCTATATTGAGCAGGACAGTGGTTTATAACATGTATATAACAGAATGTTTTAAGTTAACTGCCACATTTATCTGCCTCTACTAATAAGGCTACGCTTTGTCTACTCAGTATCACAAAGCTAATGCTGTAAGGAAAGGAAAGAAGATGTTGGGCCAAAATGAATAGAGCTTCTTAAAACAAGATAAACAAGAACATGCTTCAAGTAAAACAGAAAATGTCTTTTCAAAACCATGGATTGTAGTTAACATTGATAAACACAACTTGCAATATTTTTTGCAAATCACAAATTTGGGGGAGAAAGTAATTTTTAAATGTGTCTCATTGTCTTAATACACAACTTCTGATATGGTTTCTTCAGGCTTTACATTTTCATCTTTTTATGTGTTGTTAAAATATGATTAATTTTAGATCACATATTACAAAAAAAATTTAGCGATAATTGTGCACATGTCATGAAACAGACATTTTTTCTTTTATTTTTGTTCATAAAAAAAAGTTTTTGTTCAGTTGTGTGTTCTAAGGGTTAAAAACAGAATATTGGATTTTTTTTCCACCCTAATACATACAACCTATATTTATAAATCATTAACGCTCATTTACTGCAATATCAAGTGAACATATTGATCCACATCTGATATATTCACTGTCTGCAGCACTGTATACCAGTATACATTTAGCTGGATCTGTTTGGTTTAAAAAAAAAAAAAAAAAAAAACATGCAAAAGTGTATATATATATAATGTTCAGTGCAGCCTTACAATGTATTTTTCTCATATGAATGCAGATAAAGTGCGATCAGTACTGGCCCAGCCGCGGCACAGAAACATACGGGATGATCCAGGTCACCTTGCTGGACACAATGGAGCTAGCCACTTTCTGTGTGCGCACACTCTCCCTACACAAGGTACATTTGTTTGCTCTTTCCTTTCTTGATCCACCTTTCCACTCTCTGTTTTAGTTGAATTCTCATCCTTTGAAAGCTGTTTTGATCCCTCAAGTTTACTGCCAGGCACCAGGAACATTTAAACGAATAATGCACTTCCACCGTTAATGCATGAGTAATGAATGTGGATACTCAGAGGACAATAGATTAGTGCGTATTCAAACCAGGCCACGGCTCCCTGTGTCAGGTGCTGTGATGTGATCTCTATTGGAGGCAGAGCACTGTCTTAAAGCGAGGGGCTAATCTAGGACTGTCAGACTGGCATGTCTCGATGGCCTACTTAACAAACACAGTAACTAGGCCAAGTGTAGCTTCCAAGTGCTTCTCTAAATTGTCATTGATGAGTTGTGACACGTCAAGTTAGGAGATATGTCCTACAGGAGACATTTTCATGGACATTTCTGCCATGCTGGTGTTTTTCTATTCCTGCCTCATGTGCTGTACAATGTAAGATTTTTTTGTGACTAAAGGGTTTGTTCAGTTTTTTGAATGTATCATTGTATGAAGGTAGGTGACATTTTTTTTAGACTATGATAAAAAATGGCAGTGGAATTGGAGCTGACACATGTACAGTCACCAGTGGTTTTCAGTGACTTAAAGGCAGTTTTCTGTCCATGTTCCTTACATTAGAGTGGCAACAGTGAGCGGAGAGAGGTGCGGCAGTTCCAGTTTACATCCTGGCCAGATCACGGTGTGCCAGAGTATCCCACTCCCTTCCTCAACTTCCTCCGCAGGGTCAAAGCCTGCAACCCTCCAGATGCTGGACCTATCATTACTCACTGCAGGTATACACACACACACACACACTGAAGGCACAAACAACATTTTTCCATAGGGCCTGCCAAGCAGTTCATCCAAACAACTGCATGATTGTATATATTAAAAGGTGTTGCTGTGGAAATGTTGAGAGAAAGAAGTGTCTTATGAACGCTACCCTTATTTCACAACTGATTCATTTCACAAGTCAAATAGTTTCTCTTATTCCTCTCTCGTCATCAGCGCTGGGGTTGGTCGCACCGGCTGTTTCATCGTCATCGATGCCATGCTGGAGCGCATTCGACATGAGCGCACCGTGGACATCTACGGTCATGTGACCCTGATGCGTTCGCAGAGGAACTACATGGTGCAGACGGAGGATCAGTACAGCTTCATTCACGAGGCCCTGCTGGAAGCTGTGGCCTGTGGGAACACCGAGGTGGCTGCCAGGAGTCTGTACTCGTACATGCAGAAGCTGTCCAAGGTGGAGAGTGGAGAACATGTCACTGGCATGGAGCTGGAGTTTAAGGTAAAGGAAAGCCAAGGGTAGAGTTTTTAAATTCTATGGTTTTGTCTGGAATGGGGAAAAATAGTTGGCCTACTCATTTCTTTGTAAATGCAGCTCTGTCTATAAGCTGTCCCTCATCACAGGTTGCTTGTGTCTTTCAACTTAATATTAGTTTTAAATTTGATATAAAGCATGTTAATCATTTAACCAGTTGACAAAATTGGTACACTTGATGTTACCATATAGTAAAAATATGGTAATTGTGTGATAACATTTTTGTAAAAGGGAAGTAATAACAATGGAAAAAGTATGTGGGACATAAAGGATGCATTTTAACTTTACCAATTCAAACATTTTAATTTGAAGGTATTACACAGATTTTTACCAGGAGTTACCAGGATATTACATGGTATTACTGTAATATTATCTCCTTAACACAACACTTTTACCATTATTATTACCCAGCTGGATATTACACATAATTAGAAATAAGATGTTATTACCATAATTCAAACATGTTGTTACTTTAATGTAATATAAAGTGTTACTAGTAAGAAGTTGAGATTACACAATATTTTGTGTTATAATCTTTTTGTTTTGCCTGTCTTAATGTCCCAACTTGCAACCATATTTGCTTTTAGAAGTATTTGAGTATAGAATACACTAGTAGCTTTGTATAACAGCAACCACGCAAATAATCCTGCTCTACACAATAGTTTAAAATCTTGAAATCTTTGTATTCACGTGTGGTTCCTTTACACTCTCTCGCACTCTCTCTCTCTCTCTCTCACTCCAGCGACTGGCAAACACCAAAGCCCACACGTCCCGGTTTGTCACGGCCAACTTGCCTTGCAACAAATTCAAGAACCGACTGGTCAACATCATGCCCTATGAAACCACCCGCGTCTGCCTGCAGCCAATCAGAGGCCTGGAAGGCTCTGACTACATCAACGCCAGTTACATAGACGGATACAGGTGTGTGTGTGTGTGTGTGTGTTTTCCTTTTACGAAACACTAATGCGTCCTGACCCCCTTTGTCCCCCCGTATGATGACTTGATGAGTGAATGGATTGGATAGGTTTTCACTGCAGCACTCTCACCTGTCAAATCCTGTCAGATCTGTCATTGCTGTACACGTTTGTCTGGCTGTACTGTGCTCGCTTCAGTCCCTGTGAAGGGAGGCAGATGCAGAAGCGCTTGTGATGACTCAGGCATTCAGAGTGTGTACACACACGCACACACACACGTTTACCTGCTTCAAGCCTGTCCCCCTTTTTTAAGTCTGAGGAGTAAGAAACAAGAATGAAGGCCGGCTTCAGGTCACCAAACTGGACATTTCACCACTCCCACACTGTTGGTTAATAACCAGCCAATAGAGAGGGTTGAATAACCCACAAATATTCAGGAATAGTAATTGACCACAAACCCAGTATCGAAAGCGTTTTCTCCAAATGTCAAAAACTCCTCATCTTCCTGAGGAAATTCCAAAAATGTCCAAAAAAACATCAGTCTAAAGTCAGTCCTAGCTTCATTTTTTTTGTCTACAGATGTTTTATTGAACCAGTCGTCACATTCAACATTACAGCCAGGTTTTGGTTCTCATGTCATCACAACCCATTAAACTTAATCATAAAAGTGAGCAGCAAAATCACTGGACTTGAACAGGAACCCGCTAATCACCACGTGCAACAACAGAAGAACCATAAAATGGGACTCAGAACGCTACAGACTCCATTTACGTCCCACACAGCCAGTACAGTCACTTATCTTCAGGCCAGAGAAACACTCACTTTCAGGACTAAAAGGGTCAATTTCAAGCTTTGTAAGCAACAAAACGTCCTTTACACTCATTAATGGCTGATTTACATCCTACACCATTATTTTGTTTTACATTTCTCTATTCAATGCTGATGTACTACAAGTGCTCACCTTTTTTTTGTTGCTATGAGAGGATTACTATGTGCCATATATCGACGTGCACTGACGCTTTTACACTAATGAATTTCCTAAAAGATAAATAATGTTCAATGTAATTGTGTGTGTGTGTGTGTGTGTGTGTGTGTGTGTGTGTGTGTGTGTGTGTGTGTGTGTTTGTTTGTGTGTGTGTGTGTGTGTGTATGTAGGCAGCAGAGAGGCTACATCGCCACCCAGGGACCACTGGCTGAGACTACAGAGGATTTCTGGAGGATGCTGTGGGAACACAACTCCACTATAGTTGTCATGCTCACTAAACTGAGAGAAATGGGACGGGTACGGAGAAATTGTGTAAACACGAAACAGTTATAGGAAAATGCCACCGTGTACAATAGTGGATCAATATGTTTCTTCTTTTCTACTCTCTCAGGAGAAGTGCCACCAGTACTGGCCAGCCGAGCGCTCAGCCAGGTACCAGTACTTCGTCGTGGACCCTATGGCAGAGTATAACATGCCTCAGTACATTCTGCGGGAGTTCAAAGTCACGGATGCCAGGGTGAGTTTCCATGTCTGTGTTTGTGAGTTCATTTTGGATGGCAGCGACTTTTCCGCATGTCCCATCGACCTGTAGTGTGTTACTGTGTTTGTACGTATATGTGTCTAATGCATCTAACACTACAGGTTAACACTATCGACAGATTACTCATTCAACAGCGCTGTCTCCAGACAATCTTGACAGTGTATACGTGAGACCTGTCCGTAGCCGCGCACATCCGCTCGTGCGCGGTGTGCCGGTCATAGATAACTCTAGTTAAGCCTGTCCCACACTGACGCCACATCGACAGATGCTCTATTGATCTCCATTAAAGGGGAGTCAGGAAGGCTGAGCAGAGGAGAAAAGATGTAATTGCGTACTGAGTGGCTGACAATAGCAGACATACTGACGTTACAGCTTGAAGTTAACCACAGCCACTGATCCAGGGTCAGATAACAGTAATCATTAGAAGGTAAAAAGGATATTCCTTGGCAGAGTCTCTGTCCTCAAAATAAACATTTGACTGTGCTGAAAAGACAACAGATATTTTCAGTCTAGATCAGCTGTGTGCCATTATTCAAATCGTTTCCTCGTCCCTCCAGGATGGCCAATCGCGGACAGTTCGCCAGTTCCAATTCACCGATTGGCCAGAGCAAGGTGTGCCCAAGTCTGGCGAGGGCTTCATCGATTTCATTGGCCAAGTGCACAAAACCAAGGAGCAGTTTGGTCAGGACGGACCAATCAGCGTTCACTGCAGGTAAGAAAAGCTACATTGGTGTGCCAGACTGTGGCATGTTCATGTCAGTAAGTAAGTAAGCCGCACTGAGAAGCTATAATGAAGTGTTTTCCTTTGTGTCTGCAGTGCTGGTGTGGGCAGGACAGGTGTTTTCATCACTCTGAGTATTGTCCTGGAGAGGATGCGTTACGAAGGAGCGGTGGACATCTTCCAGACTGTCAAAATGCTGCGGACACAGAGACCAGCCATGGTGCAAACTGAGGTAAACACTGCTTTGTTCAGCGTCAGCACAGACACAGGGATGATCTGTTACTGCACACTCAGTGTTGGTCAAAACAGTGTGAATATTAATCGGATGTTATATCCACTGTTATACCATTTCCTCATAAAGTACATCTATATAAAAACAATTTGTATGAGGAGATTTGTTTTTTCATTTGCATATAGTTTTATGTGGAAATACTAAATGAATGAAAACACTGTTATGTGTTTATTTTATGATGCTTTCCTGGATATTGCTTTGACAATCAAACTTAAATCGTCCCTTACTTGTCGAGTCGTTAAGGCATTATTTGTAAAAACACTTTTACAGTCATTCATAAAGTCTTATTTTAAGCTGTTTAACAATGCAATTTTTTGTTAGTGGAATTTTATCAACCCACAAATTAAAGCTCCTGTGAACCAAAACGACTGTATGAAGCTGTCAGTTGTATATTTGGAGTATCTTCCGTGTTGTGAGTTGCCAGCTTAAACATAGTGCTTTTGTGCATTTATAACACAAATCATGTATATACTCTACTGTTTATAACAATTCTACACGTGTCTGTGTCTCACTCAGGATGAGTACCAGTTCTGCTACCAGGCTGCTCTGGAATACCTGGGTAGCTTTGACCACTATGCAACATAAGTGAAGCTGTCCCTCCATCCTTTTGCTTCAACGTTCCACAAACAAAGCAACAAGTGAATCAAAAAGAAAGACAGCCTGAAACAAACGTGAGCACTGAAACTTTTCTGGGAGCGCAATTCAAAGACGACACGTACACCGACAAGGACAAAACGCAACAACAAATCTATGTCTAACAGCACTCACACTCACCAGGACCTCACCTGAGAGACTGGTGGGTGTGGAGACTATTCATGTATAATCCATATACTTACCTCAGTGTTCCAGTGTGAAGGACGTATAATACATGTGTGTTGTGGTCAGCTATCGCCAATATGAACCAGTGAAATACAAATGGCTTCTCAACAGGAATTACAATACTATGTGTGTATAAAATACAAAAAAAAGAAGATAAGAATAACTAAAACAAAACAGGAAAGACAAAGAGCCTGGATATTTGCTGCACCCTAAATGGGCTTTTTATCCTCAACTTTGTATTCATTGGTTTGTTGTACTAAAGGGTACAGAGTGCAATGGTAAACGTTTCTATGTGTCTGTGAGTCAAAGGTGGCTACTTCTACCACAGTTAATTCTGATTATAGTTTAAAAGCAGATTACCAGGTGATGCCTCAGCACAAGCCTGCAGTTCTGGACTCACCACACTGAGGACTGCTGGGAAAGCATGCAGATGCTCATCTACCCACTGCACAGTGCCAAGAAAAACCATGCGGCGTGAACATGAACTGTGGCCTACAAGGAGAGATGACTCCATCTTTCATGCAGCACAATGTGATATCAGACAAGAGATCGCTCGTAAACGCCGGCCAAGGATCAGTTCCCACTCCCCAGTTGTGTCCTCCGTCTTAGCCTCAACTGGCCTGAGATTTGTAGTCCGGTGCATTCTTCATTCAGCAAAGCTTGCTTGATATTTGCTGTAGTCCTTGTTCATCCTCCAGCTCAGATCCTCTTGATGTCAGTCCCATTGTGACAGTTTGGCAGTGGCTTGTTGAAAGTGATGCTAATGAAAGAGCTGAGCTTCAATCCCTTTGTTTCACAAATAGAAAGCAACTCTCGGCCCCTTTCTGCAGATTGTTTGTGTGTGTGTTTTTATTGAATGTCTTTGCCTTTCACTGACTTCTTGTGTTCTAACATGCTGCCTAAAGCTCATGGGTTGGGTGTTGAACTTTTCTTTTTTTGTCGTTCAGTATCTTGAGGATGAAACCTGTTTCCTGATCATCTTTGTCTTCTAAAGCTACTTTAATTGCATCGTTTTGCAATTAAATCCCCCTGATATTTCACTGTCCAAGAAACATTTTGCACAAGTGGTGAATGACTCACTTTCAACAGTCCTCTCTCTTCTTCCCCCTCCATAAAAGCACCGTTAAAGCTCTATCCGTCCCTAAACTACAGTGTACAGAATACCCCAACATAACCAATTGATGTTTCCTCTCTGTCTCCTCCAGTACAACAGCAAAGTCCTTGATGTTGATATACAGTATATCTTCTTGATTTGACATTGTATAATCATAACATGGTAACTGAAGAGCACAGCAATGTTCCAGTGAATCAGACATCTTGGGCGAGTTCACAATTTTGTACATACCGTCTATCATTGGAGTCCTAATACAGTACAATTACATACGTCTGAGCACAAGATATAAAGTGGGATTGGATGTGATGTAGTTTTTATTGTTGCAAAAAAAAAGCCTTATTGTTATTGTTCACTTTGTCATATTTATTTCATATGATTTTTTTTTCTTTTTTTAATATATAAATTTAATTCTATTTTGTTACTTTTTAGGTTTGTTTTTATTTATTTATTTGGGATATCTAGCAACTATAACCAATAAGATGATGTTTACTTGTTTCTTTGGCAAGCCAATGTAAATGTATAATATTGTCCCCGTTTGTTTTTTTATTTTTAATGGTTGGGTTTGGTGCTTTTTTTATTTGCTTATTATCATAAAGTATGCCCTCTGTGTAGGGTGCTATTTGATACTGATTACTGATGTCCGACTAGTTAGCTTGAGATGTACATTAGAGGTGCACATAGTTTAAGTTTACAGTGATGCCCTCTCCCCCCCCCACCTGACCTTCGTACAGTAGCAGCAGCAGTGGTGTGGTCATAGCAGCAGAGGTATGGTCCTGCCCTCCGTGTTTGGTTTAAGGGCATCAAAAAGAGATAGGATTTATAGAGCAGACGTTGTTGGTGGAAAACCTCGAACTGTTGGTATTTAGTTTGCCGGTGAGCACATGGTAGCAAGTGTATTTTTGAAAGAGAACGGGTAAGAAACGCCCAGCTACACGCACACACACCTCTCTCAAAGTTCTTGTTTAAATCTGAAAATATTCTAATATAAACTTTATGTGTGGTCCAGAAGTCTTGACAGTGTGTGACATAATATATGAAACATGTTATTCCTTCAATTTCTGATTATTGTGTCAAGAGAAATATAAAAGGCGCACACAAAACATAATATGAAGTGTGTTGAGGGCCAGCTGTGATGATGCCATCCCCCTCACCTATGTACCTGTTCTTTCCTTTCAAACCATGGATGTAGATATTGTATCTTGACTTTGTATTAAAAGCAGGATGATTGGATATACAGCACAAAGAGCTACTTTGGTCGTGTTTGTGTTTCATTGCTTACTGTTATTCACTCTTTGTCCACTAGGTGGGAGCAAAGCAACCCTCTGGTAAAATGCACTACACCCAGATTCGACTTTTTGGACGACATACTGCGCGCTTTTTTTCACATTTTGGACGACATATCGAAATATGAAATTATAAAATCAGCCATCCATTCAAACGTTTTGAATACATATTAATAGAGAGTAGAGTTTTAGCAAGTGACCACCGCCTTGTGGTTTTACTGCTTTGATATGCTATGCTACCAGACTTTGGGTTAAAATGACGTGACTGAAAGGTGGTCTTATATATTAGCAATAAATGTAACAACGTGTGTGCAAAGCTAAAGCATGTTATTGAATAAACCTGGTGTAAAAGACCTTTTACACAGCAGATATGTGTTGACATGAAATAGGAGAGCAAACACAGGTGTTACCAATCACACTAATTAGGGTTCCACTCCAGGTTTTTTTAACAGAGCCAAGGGTCGTGCTGTTGTTCAAGGGTAGGTCACACAAAATACTTGACACTTTAAACTGTTGAAGCTATTTTTTTATATTTTCAAACTGCATATGTTTCCCATATTTTCTGGCTGTGTTCCAATAAAAAGTTTTATAACACTATGGTTGCCACAGTATTGCACGTCAAATCTAGTGGTGACGTAAGGCACAGTACTGTATATAGTTATACTTTACTTAAGTATTAAGTATATGTGGCAAGTTGGGGTGACCCGCATTCTTTACGGGTGCACTCAAATCACCACACAGAATTCAATCAGCCATCAGTGCGTAATGACTGGGCAGTGCCGCCTGCTGTTATATATGGGCAGATGACTGCGCCTCTGATGTGCGCCGTACCCTGCTTCCTGAATCAGGGTCACGCTGTGGTCGCTCTGGTTTGGCGTGGCTGTGGCTGATCGATGTGTGATCCATACTCTCTAATCGTACGGTAGGTTATGCTTCAGGATTGCTGCGTACATTTGTGAAGTTCCACTTGCTTCCACTCTGAGTCAGCTGTGTTGTAGGTGTGCCACCTCCGCTGTGGGTCAACACATCGGGGTCGGAAGGTAGCTTCTGCCCTCTACACACAAAGTTAAGGAGTTTGAGTATTTGTGCTCTCTGCTCGCTTGGCAGGTAACTGGGCCAGCCTGTGAATCACGGTGCCGCGGCCCTGTATCCATCTCAGCCTCCAAGCCGTGGCCGACTGCTGTTCTGTCTCCATCTCTTTTATTGTTTGATTTCATGTTGCAGCTACTACTTCCGCTATCGTTACTACTATAGCTTTATGTGATAGTTTAAATTATAAATGTATGTTAGTTTGCTTTATTTTTGTTTGGTTGTTTGTGTGTCATGTGTTTTATTTTTGACAAAGTTGATTGATTTGAACTAATGCATGTTCTCATGTTTTTAATTATTATTTGGTTTCATTATGTTCTTTTGTTCTTTAGATTGCCTTGTCACATTATTTAGATTGTTTTGTGCATGTTATTATTTGTGTTTCTTTGTAACCCATTTATTTGTATGTTTAATTTGATTTATTCTATTCCATTTCCCAATAGTGAGTTTGGGGGTTTGAGTGGTTTTGAGCTGCCCTTGAGTCGACTACACTGACAATTTCTATGTCTCTTTGCAGGGCCGGAGATTTGGGGCAGATAGCGGCTGGTCCCCTCGTGGTGGTGTCCATGATTGGTCTCTCAACTGTACAGCACTTGGGTGTCATCAGGATGCTTTATGGTAATCACTGTGGTGTACATTACGACCCCTTCTCTTCCCAGCCACACTAGGCCCCCAGTCCTAGCCCGTCTTCATGTTTGGCTAAGCACAGCTTTGTGGGCAGGTAGTGTAGTTTGTGCGAATACAGTGACACAATTTAATATTTTTATGGATGGGTACATTTGTTTATTTTAGGAGTCACGTCTCATATCAAGTTCTTTTTGAATCCGTGTCCTTAGTGTAGGGGGAGCCCTAACGTGGGCTAAATGAATATATATATATATATATATATATATATATATATATATATATATATATATATATATATATATATATATATATATATATATATATATACACACACACACACACACACACACACACACACACACACACACACACACACACCTATTTGTGTCCTTCCATTATTTGGGGAATGCTGATCAAATAAAAAGTGACCCATATTGAAATAAATATCAATGTTTGGGATTTCATGTAGCTCGTGCTTGAGGAAACCTGTTGCCTTACATATGTGGATCCAAATATGCACTTCCTTCACATACACATGACTTTGTATAAGTGTTGGTATGGCTTTCCAGAATCTCAAACACCGGTTTGTCAGGTTTGGGGAGGTTTCTGAATCTCATTTGACGTAGACCTAGGATGTGATGCATATTATTTTTGTTGACAAACTATAAAAATACTTTTATTTATCACCTTGATCTCTACATAAGATGTATTTACTTTGGAAGACAAAGAGTTTCCTAATCCAGGAAGTGATGTACAGCCTTTCCTCACCTCAGTCTAATCATCTTGTAGATTTCCGTTTCCTTTTAGTAGGAACATAACAAATCCACTCAGTTACCAGAGTGGGCTTATGATTCAGCGATGGGTTAGGGATGTTATTGTGTGTTTTCAGATGAAAGGGTGCGTGAGGAGATGCAGTCAGATGTGATTGTGATTCATTGGAAACCCAACATTGGAACATGCACAGGTGTAACTCTCCAGAGTCACACACTAGAGTCTGTGTAAAGTTCACATCAACAGTCTCTGATCTGTGCGTTGATATGAAGGGCACTGAGAGTACGAGGAAGTATGGCGTGTTCCTGACTGAACAGTGACGGGCTAATCCCTTCTAAGTCCACAAATATCTCAGAAATCCAACCACAGTGTGTACATATATTATGTGTGATGTTTTCCAGAAATAAATGGGTGCAGAAAAGGTAATTGGAGTACTGTATTGTTCTGTCCATCACATGTTATTTCATGAATGGTCATTTGAATATCTCCATGATCTATGCTATAATATTTCCTTTTACGTTGCGTTGAGACACGTCTGTTTTATTAAACAGTAGTAAGATAGCAATTCATTTTAAAATCAACCCCATTCACCTGCATAAGGCGCATTAAGAAGTTATGCAGGTGTAGCTTTCTGCTCGGCCTCAAATGGTGAAACACCAACACACAGGTCAAAGTCACCTTGCTCCAGACAAACACCACAATGTGTATCTGAATTCTGCATTTCTGTGGTTGTGATACAAAATATAAGGATTATGTTGCATTAAACCTGTTTTAGAAAAAATAAGGAGTAGGAGGAGATTTTTTTTTTTTGTGCATTTATCTTTATCATCAGCAGTGGAGCAAATATTTTCCATGACTAACATCCCCTACTTTACACATACAAACGCACAATAACTGCATGTTGGAAAAAAAGGTGTCACGTTCCAAGATTGTTACATGATATAATAGCAACTGAAACTGAAAGTGTGCATTTCATCTAAAACAAAATGTAAATACAGTCTTGTGTTTACATCTGCACAAAATGTAAACTACGACTACAATTACTGTGAAAAGCGCCGTCATTTAAACTGATTCCTCACTGGTTGGTGAGTACTTTTATTTTGATACAAAGACAAAGGTCAGCGCAGAACTCGGAGCTGCGAACAGAGGCAATGATGTCTTTAATTTGCTGGGCTATTATTCTCTATGTATTTTATTAATTTATTGTATGTTTTATTGTTTGTTAGGCCTATGATGTCATTTTTGATATTTTGTCTAATTTATCTCTGATGTACAGCACTTTGTTTCAGTTGTGTTTTTTTAAAGTGCTTTATAAATAAAATTAGATTTGATATGTGCATACAGTCATTTGTAAGCAGCATGTGTATTCCATAGATCATGTGACGTGTAGTAACTGCAGGAACATAACTGTAAGGTGATTGTTTTCTACGGTTGTAGAAGTGGTAGACTGGAATATTTGACTGATGATAATTCTAATTGTTTTTTGCTGTGTAATGAAGTTAATAAATTAATCAGTGAAGTCTTCAAACCACCAGTGACTAAAACAGTGACAGTTGGATAAAAGTTTCTGGGAATGTAGGTTATGACCACATGAAGAAATTATTGAAGATTATTTATGAACCCCGCAAGTGACTGTGATTTGCACACACACACACACTCTGTGAATACATATACAACAAAATTTTGAATGCAGTATCCATCTGTGCTGTTTAACACTTGGGAAAACTGATGAATCACGTGTTTTTCTCAAAGCTGTTGTGCCGAGTCATCGGTGCAGCTGGTATTCGCTGATGTCTATCTGTGCAGGCTGAGCAGGTTGCATGGCAGGAGACGTCATGTGACTGTCGTGTTTCTGAATACCTGTGCGTGTCTGTACTTATTAGGATTACTTATTTCTAGCATTAAACGCGGACCATGTCAGGGCCAGTATTCCTCATGGAGACCAAAACCTTGTCTTGATGAGGCAGAACCTCATCTATGAGGAACTGGTTTAGAGATAAGGCTTTGGTTTGGCTGTCCAAATGAGCAAAAGGCAACGTTCTTACAAACCTGTATGTGTGTGGTAAGGTCAGGGTAGGTGCACTCATTGTATCTGTTGCCATGACGAGTCAAACCTTTGTGTGCGGTGGCTCTGTCTTACACCTGCTGGGTGCAAGCTCCACCTCTCATTGCTGATTGGCTGACTCGACAATAAGAATCCAAACACTTAAAATAGGATGAACCTGTCTCTGTATCTCACCTGTCACTTACTGTTTTACAGCCACTGAAAGAACCACACATGCACACAAGCTGTTTTAGTGTGAGTTTGGAGAAAACCATCAGGATCATCAAGGTACAGACACTGCACTGAATGCACAAAAGTGTGTGTGAATGAGTTGTTTTTGTCCATTTTTCATCATGAGTCTCAAAGGCAGGAGATTTTCCCTGGACAGCTCAGTGTGAGTATGAATATCTTTTTTGTGTCGTTGAAATTAGATGTGCAAGTTTTTGGCTGCTGGTTTTCAAAAGTGAAATTCGTACATTAGATATACTGTAGCTGCTGTCACCCAGTCCATCTGAGGAGGATCAGGTTTTGCTTTCACTTCAACTGACACAGACACACAAACGAGCAATTTTCCTATTTACTGGTCGGACGACAGCTGATGCTACACATGGTCTTTGTGCTGATGCGTTATGTAAGCGATTCTCTGTGTATTCATGATCTACATTCATCTGTGTGGAAAATCAGCATTCACCTGATGCTAACTATAGAAACAAGGGTAATGAAGTGTTTTCCCTTAGTATGCAGTTTTTTTTGTATCCACTTTGTGAATCCACAATTAAAATCCAACACTGACAATCCCATCAGAAAGATCTCATTGACTTATTTGAATTTTCACATGATTTCTTTGCTCTGTGTTTTGTCCATGGCTTTCTCACCACGTGTGCCGGCATTTATCTCCTGCTCTGCAGCAGCCTGGATGGAGTTGGAGTCTTTGGTCTACGGAGAGGCAGCAGCAGCATCAGCAAGAAATCGAGGCCAAGCAAGAGTCTGGACGAGGCCCGACTGAAGATCCACGACTTTAATCAAAACCTCAGCTCCAACATGACTCTCAGGTAGAAAACTACTCTGTGCACAAAGCTAAAGGACTAGGAAATGAGTTCAAATTTCAAACTTTCACCCAAACGGAACGTCCTTATTTCGTTATCTGATGTTTGTGTACAACCAGGGATCAGACCATCGCAGAGGAGGACCTTCACCAAGCACAAGAACTTAACAGTCATGTAAGTGAGCGTCACCTCTTTGTGCTCCTGCCTCCATGTACACACACACACACACACACACACACACACACACACACACACACACACACACACACACACAAAAATGATTATATATTCCTTATATAATATAATAATGTTTCATAGAGGAATCGTAGGTGGACACTTCATTTATCATCTGTGGCTAAAGGTCTCAAAGAGCTTTACAGCTCCTGAAGCTCATTGTTCTTCACAGTTTTGGTCTCTTAACATTTTTTATTCGTTAATTCTTCACTGTTTTCGCACACAGAGCCTCCAGAAACACAATAAGAGCTTCCACAAGCTGTTCCAGGAAATTTCTGAGGGGGAGAACCTGACAGACAGTAAGTTGAGCTGAGGTCTATGGTCTGACCCGTATCGGTTGATATTGATTGTGGAAGTGGCGTCACATTTTGTCCTGCTTTCTCCTCGTCCCTTATGTCTTCTTCTGTCATGCTGCCTAGTAACATATTGACCAATCACACTTATTTGTCGCGGTGAATTGTGCCCTCACAATGTTCATTACTTTTTAATGGAACCATTTTTGAGTGTTTTTTTTGTTGACCTTGTTTTCACAGCCCAGCCACCAGAATCATAGTTTGCCTTTCTTATGTTTATGCAAACGTCAGGTGCATGCAAATTTCTTAATCAAAACTTTATTTACATGTCTACGAATGAGCAAACCAACATGTGCAGTGTTCTAACTACCTGTGGCAACTGAGGAAGCGAGGATGACGATAACTATTTCCTGACCATGGATGTGGTTAGGTTTAGGTTTACTGGTGAACTTGTGGTTCAGGTTAATTACAACAATTAACCAAACATGTCTTCAAACACTGCAACAATCTGCAGCAAACACTGTTCTGCCTCAAGTGGATTGTGTCGTTTTATGAATGTTCATATGACACCTATGTAGCCATTTGCATATATTCAAATATGGTTCTGTACTGATTGTACAAATGTAAAAACCTGCAGAAAAGTAACCTCTGCCTGTTTGTGACTTGTGAAGTGATGTTTTCGAATGTGCCATAGAGATAAATGTATAAATGTATTAAAACGTGTGTCTCTCTGTCGTAGTGTTCACCTGTGCCTTGCAGAAGGAGGTGTTGTATCACGGGAAACTCTACATTTCTGAGAACCATGCATGTTTCCATTCCTCCGTGCTGCTCAAAGACACCAAGGTAGAACAGCACAACACAGTAAAGTGAAGTGGTGAAATGAATCATCACCACCATAACAGCAGTGGCAGTAGTTGGGTTTCTTCTTAGACTCTGAATAATAATAATAACAATTTCCGACCAATTTATCTCAATGGTTTTTAGGATTTGGTTCGGCAGTGCAGTCGTTTGAGCTTAAAACTATAACTATTGGAACGTCCTTCTATCATTTTAATGCTCTGTTTTAAAACAGCTTTACTTGTTTTCTCCCTAAAGCACTTTGGATTGCCTCAGTGCATTAAATGTGTTCTACAAATAAAATGGCCTTGCTTTGCTCCATTTACAGCCTCTTGTTCCAGAGGCTTTTAAGGAGCAGTTATCGTTAACTTTAGTTATCATGGAATTCACTTTCAACTCCAGCATCAAGACTCTATATATACTATATGAATGATTTACATCGTAATGGGGAATTACCGTAATTACCCTGATAGAGTATGAGATAACAAGCTTCACACTGACTGTGTTTCTCTCTCACCACATTGCAGGTGGTGATTCCCGTGTCCAGCGTCACAGCGGTGAAGAAACATAGCTCGGCTTTGTCAATGCTGTCCATTCAAACTGCTGATGGAGACAAAGTGAGACGACACTCTGATTTTAAGTCAAATGTTATATTCTCATTTTTCATGTGCTGCATCGTCTGCAGGGCTAAAAACACTGATTTCACTGATTTCACTGCACTGTTGGATTACAGCTGTAGCTAAAATGGTTGGATGGGTTTTCTGGTAACACACTGTGCATCTCTATGGAAATATAAACTCCTCACCTTCAAAACACATCGCTGATGAGATATGTTTAAGATTCAAGCTCAAATGGTTTTTAAAGAGTCATCACATGTGTAGGTTTGTTTTTCCCCCGTCTCACTTTTAATGCCACTACTGTGGCATTATTGTTTGTAGTAATTTATTTATTATTCATTCACCACACGGATGTAGATGGTGTAGTGGTTAGCACTGTGTGTGTGTGTTTTTCTCTTCAGTTTCCTCCCACAGTCCATAAACATGCAGATTTGGGGATTAGGTAAATCGGACACTTTAACTTGACCACAGGTGTGAATGTGAGAGTGAATGGTTGTTTGTCTCTGTGTCCCTGTGATGTCAGCTGAGATTGGCACCAGCGCCCCCTGTGACCCTCCTGTGGAGGATAAAGTGAATGAAGATGAGTGAGTGAGTTTGTAAGACAATAGCTTGAGGTAAATCCATGTGTTAGTGATATTTCTACCTACCAATCAGTAAAAGGAAAGATGACAAGTGGACTGTGGGGATTATTTTTTTAAATTCAAATTGAGACTGCAGTGGCGCCGACAGCTTGTCAAGCTATGACTTCAATTTGAAAGTCTAACTGTACACATTGTTTGCTGCTGTCCAGGTCTAACAATGTCTGCTGCCACTTTTTCCCCCTCAGTTCACGTTCGTGTCTTTGAGGAACCGTGAAATTTGCTACAAGCTCCTCCAAAGTGTCTGCTCGTATGTTCAGGTACTTAAGTGATGCACAAGAAAGCCGTCATTTCTCAAACAAGTAGTATAAAGTCCTGGCCTTCAGTCGTGTTTGTGTTTGTCGACAGCAGGCAACTCCAGGTGGAGACAGCCCTCCCCTCTCCTCTGCAGACAATGAAGCTGATCGGGATGCGGTAGGCTTTGTTACCCCGCCTCCCGCCGATATCTTTTGTTATCGGTCAAGTTGAACGTGAGCACGTAATGCAAAAGCAACAAATGATGAAACATGTTCATGTGGTCCATCCTTGTGGACAGGTCTCCAGTTACTCCAGTCTGGAGGACAGCATAGATCACAATCTGAGGAGACAACACAGCTTTGATCTTGGTGACTTTCCTCAGATTTCCAGTGAGAGTGAGAGAAAGCTTATTGGTTGTTGGGTTTTTTTGGGTGCCTTGCGTACCATAAAAAACAAAATGTACCTTTGTTAAGTAAACCTAATAAATGTATTTTCTAGGTCCCACAAGATGCAGTTCCGCTCATCAAAGCATCTTAACAGGTGAAGACGACCAAGGTGTGTAAGCCCTCAGAAACAAACGCACAAGTAGTGTAATATCTCCTCAGCTCAGCCATGAATCACAGAGTAATGTGCCATTGAAGAATGATGAGATGATTGTTTTCTTTGTCTCAAACAGCTTTGTCATGGATCTGGAAGCTCACAGAGAAGGTTTTCTCGTTCTTCCTTCTCCGAGAAATAAGGAATCTCAGCGTTCTCTTTTATATCTTCATTATGTTGTGAGTATTATATTATATTCCTTTCCGCCTTTTCCTTTACTGTATGTGTACAGCAGCAGCAGACCACACTCCTGCCACTTTACCAGCTAATAAAGCGGCCATGAAAGGCTCCTGCTATTGCTGCTTACGGCAACACAGCAGGAGTTGTAGTAAAATGTCCACCTTGGTACCAAGCAGCATGCACATGGATAAGAAGAAATAATCAGCATCTTTAAAAGCAAACTCACGGCCATTTTACCTCAGTTTACAGTAGGTGACAGTTCACTGGGCTTAAATATCTGCAACATGCTGTATAAATATTACCATTAAAACTGACACATTATCTCAAAAAGTTCTATTCGTCTGTAGAAGAATTACAGAAGGTTTTTAAAAATGTTAATAAAACACAGTCCTGCCACATTACGTTATGTTGACTTTCTGGATTGGCAGGAAACTTTGAAGGGAATAAAATCTAATCCTCAAGATTGGGTTTACCTTCTTAATGTTATCACGCAGCGTCCGCAGACATCACAGATGCATTTCACTGATATCTTATTGTTTGGTCTGAAAAGCTTTCACTTTATGGTTGAAAGCTGTAATCCTGAAACTTAAAGCAGCACTTTAGCGGAAAACGAAAGTCAAAGTGTGTTTACCTGGTATTCCTTATGTTGTGGGGACCTAACTCTGTTCACACAGTCACATTATGGGGACTTGTCTCCCGTCCCCCTAATGTAATTTGATACATTTTAAGCTGAAGATGTGTTTTAAAGTTAAGCTGAGGTCAGGTTAAGGTTAGGGGTCAGGGTTAGGGTAGTAGTAATTATGGTTATGGTTGGAGTAAGTCTCCAGGAAATGAATGTAAGTCAAAGTAATGTCCTCTGAAGTCATGTATGTATTTAATGTTGTTACCTCTTCAGGACTTTCTCTTCTATAAGCACCAATTTTTTCAAGTCCATTTGTCCTCATTGGCACCAAAGCCCAGTTCCAATGAGACAGAACCTTATTTATTTGATGATTAAGATGTAATTTCTGGTAAATTAAGGATAGGGTTAGATAATAAATGGTTATGGTTAGGTTAGGATTAAGGCTAGTGTTAAAGTGTGTGTTTGTGTGTTTCAATAGAATTGCGTTGCTGTTGCTGGTGTCTGGATACATTGGGCTGAGGATCGTTTTGCTGGAGGAGCAGCTGAATTCTTTGGGAGCCCTGACTGAGTTGTCTTTGCACCACAAAGAGTGAGTAGTAGACAGCCCAACAAAGACAGTGTAGGCTTGTCACAATAGAGTCACGGAACCCTTTTGAGCTCTGAGACCGGTTTTGGCAACCTAAAAAAATCATTACCTGCAGATCAGATGGGACAGAGTAGTTGTGCAGGTTCATACAAGCAAGATAACTGATTACATTCCTGCAGAGTCACACACACTCACACCAGGAAGTATGACTTTAAAGTTATGTATCTTCTTCCATTCTCTCAAACACCATAAATAATAAATAAATTGATATTTGAAGTGCAGATAAATGTTTTTTGCTTAATTGAGTTACATGTCTTCTTTTGCAGATACCAAGAAACATAGCCTGTGGCAAGGGAATTGTGACAGAGAAGTCTTTCCAGGAAATCATGCAGTGTACCGCTCTATTCAAATCCTATTCTGAGCCCTGTCTAGACAGGATCCCAAAAGCACCTTAACACTGAGTCCCTGTCCATTTGACAAACAGTTTCATCGGTTGATGGTGTTTTCCACGCTTAAGTTCCCTCACAGTAAATGTTAAACTCCTGCAAAAGTGCCATGTCATGCAGGACACTATTTTGTTGGACATGCACTGATTTTCTGCTGACAGTTTAAAACAAAGGGGTGCAGCCGTCCTGTTCTGAGCCATATGGAGTCATCCTGCTGAAGCCATGTTTATTTCCTGGCCAGTGAACAGCTGAGCTCAGCAAGCAAACACGGCTGGAGACTTTGTCATGTCATGGTTTTGGATCAGCACAACCTACAGCAGCAAGAGTACACGGCAAACAAGATGGCGAGAGATGCACTGTGTCCATTGATTTGAAGTAAATTATATATTTTATAACTTAAAGGGTTCACTATTTATTCTTTTTGGAGTCTGCTGTTAATAAGACAAGACAGCAATGTCAACAATTGGCCAGCAGAGGGCAGTCACTTCCATAAAACTTGGTTGGTAAGGTGTTACACACCCAGGATTTCCCTTTTACTGCTATTATCATATCATGACTGGAGAATCTGTTTCATATTTCAATTGATTTTGATGCATTCAAACGTTTGTTTTCCAATTGCAATAAAGTATTTATGATACTATAACGATAACTCATTTGTGTATTTGCATGCAGAGCTTCAATAAGTCAATATGATCGGTTTTATATTTTGTACATAAGTGATTTTTTTTTTATTTTGTTGTCCATAAAAAGGTCAAGATTCAGTCCCATGAATTAATTTCATTACATTATATTCTTAGTTCAAAAAGCAACATAAAATTACAAATCATAATACAAAGAATAGAATAGATAAGTACAGTAACCATATAAACAGCCCACAAATATGGTCTACCCCCCCAACCACCCACCACATCCCCACTCAAACTCTAGCACAAAACTCATGACATTACATCAGTTAGTATCAGCAATAAAAAAAAAATTAAAATGAACATCCCGTTTTTTTGTTTGTTTTTTTTAAAGCGCTTCAATGTTCATATGTTATGAGTTCAGCTTTATCCTCACACAGAATACATAACAGATCACCCTGTCATTTGCTCTGCAAAACACAATAAACATGCATACATTTTTTCTTTAGTGTTTCACACCCTGACCGCCCCCCCCCCCATCAATAAACATTCAGGGCCAGAGGATACAATGCATGTCTAACCGTAGTGGTGCATCAATAAAATGTTTTTTGTTTTTTTTTTAAACCCCATTTCTTAAACCAAACCCAATGAATGAAAAGTGGATCCAGTGGTTTCCCTGATAATACGACCTGACCAGAAAAAAAACTGAGGCCTACTTCTTTTTTCAGAGAAAAGCAACGACTCTCTCCAACTCTTCTGAGAGCTCAGATCCCTGGTTCAAGATGGTAACAGATTTCCATTATTTACATTTCAGAGACACAAAGCACAGGATGAGAATGGTGAGGTTCCCTGTTTGAAACGATGACAGCGGCAAAGTGGCGTTTCACAAACCTTTTCCACCACTTACCAAGACCCACTTGCACTCCCAAAAATGGAGTAATCAGATAAGTGCTAGTTCTGTACATGTTCCCTTTAACAAAACACAGCTACTGTCACTGAAATTGATGGGTCTTGTGTACAGACACCTTGTAGAGGACCTGAAAAGTGGTCCTAGCCTGCAACTATAAAACCAGTTCTTGTACTTTTTCAGGCCAACAGACAAGGTGTATTATGTACGTATTCAAACAGGACACTAGTATCCTTAATGCTAGCCTGTAGAAGACAGTCAAAAACAAAGAAGACGACACACAAACTTACATTTTACACCCATATTACACTTTAGATGCTTTGTACAATAGTGCTGAACTTAAGACCTGCTTTGCCATGCTTGATCTGATATATATAAATGTGTAAATATACTGTACAGTACAGTATGTGTATGCATCTAGTGTTTCATTGTGTGTGCGTGTGGTGGAACCTGCACCACACCAACAGTGAGAGGCTCAAATATGGCTTGTGTCAGACATGACGCCTGCTGCCACCCATAAGAGAGCTCCTGCATTTGGGGCCACAGAGGTTAAAACGGAGCTAAAGTGAACATGTCGTCACGTCTCGGCGCCCGATCTGAATCACATTGTTAGTCATTAACATCAACACACATGGTTCTGAGACAAAGAGTCCATGGCCCTACACTACGACAAACACATTTGGATTAATTATGTCAAGACAAACATACGTTAGAAGAAAATGTGCTCAAAGTGAATATGAACAGGAACCCGTCAAACTCCAGTCATGAACGATACTGGAGTGAGACTCGGAGAAAAAAACAAAAAAAACGATGCCATAAGACTACGAGTTAACCAGAATGATTCTGATCAAGGGCAATTATTCTGAATGGAGTTTGGTGAACTAAGCAGCTACTTTGTCTTTTATACCTTTAAATCCTCCAAGTCCAGCCAAAACACCAATCAAAAGGGTTTGTTCTCTAAATAGTTCTACAAATAAATTACAGACATCCCTGATGATCACACTTCTAGCGTGAAGGAATAATTCAACATTTTGGAAATGTGCTTATTTGCTTTTTTTTTTTTGCAGAGGGCTAGATGAGAAGATTGATCAAACCAAGTACAATAAATAGAAAGTTACAGCTAGCAGCCAGTTAGCTTAGGTTAGCATTAATACAGGCAGCAGAGGAAACAAGCAGCCTGCCTGTGTCCACACAAACTCCAGATCATTGTGCCTACTGGCACCTCCATGGTAAATCTTCTCATCCAACTCAACAAAAAAAAGTCAATAAGTGAATGCCCCAAAATATCAACCTGTTCCTTCAGTTCTGACTTAATCCTACCGTTAAACAACACACACCAGGGAACACTAAAGGATTACTGCCTTCTGTTAAATCCTCTAATGTGACATGAAAATGACTGAGCTAGCCTTCACTTCTATTTTAGTTTCCCTTATGTCACAGAAACATCCACATAACCACAGTTGTCCTCAGTGTGGCTTCCAAAAGCGTGTTTCCATTTCATCCACATCATCATTCCTGTTCAGGATATGTTGATTTAGGAAAAAGCAAAAATAACTCACAAGTTTGCCATGTTTGTGAACAGTAAAAGGACAGCTGGGAAATTCAGTGGAAGATGATCCTTCTGTGATCTTCTCAAAGAGTCAGAAGTGAGGGAAAGTATGTGACACCCAACCAGCCATACAAGCCATGACAGTATTCCAGATGAATCCTTGTGTATCCGCTTCAGAGGACAAAGGAAAGATAATGGACCCTCATACCACACACAGAAAAGCAGATAAGAGTTAGCTGGATAACGACTTGGGAAATGCCCTGGCAGTCAAGTGGATGTCCATTAACTGGTAAACAGGGAGGGTAGAAGGAGGAGGAGGAGGAAGAAGAGGGGGTGGGGGCACATCCTTGACCAGTGTTTGTCCACTGGAGAGAGTACTGGTCAAGCAGTGGAGGTATTCTTCATTCATACACTTGCAAAAAAGAAGAAAAAAAACTGAGAGGAGTCTTCTCCACTTGTGGATGTCCAAGTCATCAGGATGTTCATTTCTTTTAGCACTGCTCCAAGCTTACACAAGTTCATGTCCGCATTAGTAAGAGGTCCATAGAGATATGAATAAACACTAAATAGACATCCATCCATCAATCATACATTCACTAACATGTCACACTTAAAATTACATCTGTGAGCCTTTTTGGACAAAGCACATTGTTCTTCTTTCTTAACTTGTGCAAGTTAACACATTTTAAAGCTGCAACCCATAATACTTCCCATGTTAAAAATTGTATTCGTAATTTTTTTTTTGTTTGTTTTGGAGCATTTCCACCAAACAGATAAATACGCCTGATCATAGCTTAAAAAATGCTCTCATCTTTAAAATGAGAAACGAAAGAGAGGTTGTGTTAAATTAACCTTCAGGTGTGCTGCTTCAAAGACACACAGATGTGGCAAAAATAAAAAAACAAAATAATGTCCTTTTTTTTTTTTTAGATCTACATGATGATATACTTCTGTCTCACTTAACTTCGTCAGACACACTTACAGACACACACGCCTCATTCATACAAATGCAGTGAGGCTGTTGTTTATTTCTCAGGCATGCTGTGCAGCGAGGTCCTGGTTGATGAAGCGCCGTAGCCTCTCCAGGTACTGACTGTAAAGCTCAATGTCGTTGTGACCAGCTCCCTCCACCCAGAGAGGCTCCACGGCCTTGGGGCAGCGCTCGAACAGAGCGAGGCCGTGAGAGAAGTCGATCACCTCGTCCTCTGTACCGTGGATGATGAGAACTGGAGACGGGATCTTTGACACCTTCTCGATGCTGGTGAAAAATAAATACATAAAGTAACGGAGGTTATTTATGTACAGTGCAGGATTTTATGGATTTTTCCTTCAATACTGAACAACAATGAAGGATGATGACAATGTATACATCAGTGACATTGCACCCAGTTCTCAACCCAGTCTAGATTGAGAACATCAACCATTCACTCGTGTTAAGTTACAGTGCATGCAAATAATAACACCTTTTACTGCTGTTCTTCAAAATGTTGATTATATGTTGAATAGACTGCTTATAAAGACAGACGTAGTCTTCCTGCTTTGAAAAGTGACGCATATTGTAGCATGGGCGTAGCAGTGACTCCAACGGTTGCAAAAAGATGTTAGAAGTTAGAGGTAAAAAAAAAAAAACTACTTCTCACTTGATTTACAACAATTTTCCTGAAGAGTAGAACATTGTGTCAGTCTTGTTAATTATGTTCCCATTTACAGGAAAACCGATGATAAAGTACACCAAATATAAGTTGATATGTCTGGTTGCAAAGCTGACGTGTCAAAGCTGATGTGTCAAAGCAGTCATGAGTGTGCCTGCTTTTTTTTTTTAGAACAGATCAGACCAAAGAATTTGACTGTAGACTTTGCCAAGATCAGTTTGCCAACCAACCATTGTAAACCAACTTGTCTGCCTTAGGACACGACACCAATTTAAGAATGGCAATAGATTTTAAATATATGAATTATGCTATAAACCTAGACTAGCTTCTTATGTATTTATTAAAATTAAAATTCTAATCTGATTAAACATGCCTTTTTCTGACAGACATTTTAACTATTACTATAACTATATAACTATTTCACTAGGAATCTGTTTCAACAAAGAAGTGGTGTTTTTGATTCATCAAATGAATGTAAAACACCAGACAAATAGTGGCACATTGTCACAATTTCAAAATAACCAATAGAAGGTTAGCTGTTGTCAGGGTAACAAAAAAAAACACAGCAATGTTTTGCCATAATGCAGTTCTGCTCAATAATATAATCTATTACTCATCACTCACAGTGGCTTAATATAAGCAGATACTGAATATATAAATAAACTGATATAAATGTGGTAAAGGGATCTGTGATGGTAGATAAATGCCCTACCTGATTCATTCACACTTGGTCTTAAGTGACTTATGGCCAGTGTATTCAGCCTTTATTGTAATAAGAGCTTGATATCTGTTACACTGCTTCTAAGCTGTGAATTCACAAATATAATATTATGACCAATGGAATAGCAGAGAAGGCGATTACACCACAGTAGTTTGAGGAGTTTTTCATATTTATTATTCCACTGTAATGAATTGTTGCCATTTGAATTTCCAAAACATTGATAAAACAGGTTCTCGGCTGCGAAACTTACTTAGGGAAGGCATCAAAACAGTATGTTTTCTTGGTGTCGGGGAATGCCACTCTCATACCAGACGTGAGAGGAGAGTGGAGGACCACAGCAGCACATTCAAAACGTGACGCCAAGTCTACAGTGGGCACTGTGCCAATGCTCTGTCCATACAGGATTATATTCTCAGGGCTGATGCCATACCTGAGATACATACACAAACACACACAATAAACATCTGCAGATTTAAGTAACACAATATAGAATTTACTTCACGGTTCTTCAAAGGTTCTCTCACTATCTATTTAACAATGCAGGCAGGCAGGAAGAAAAAATAACTAGTCAACTCTCACTTTGTTTCCTATTTCTCTTCCAAATAATCCAACTCCACTCATTAAGTAACATTTTAACACTTGAGAATTTCCTTGAATAAGCACAAACATATGGTTTGTAAAAGTGGCTATAACAATCTAATGAGATGTGCAATAGACGTAATACTGACTAACATAGGAAAGTACATGTCTAATGTAAAGAGAACTTATTTCAATGATGTAGTCCAATAAAACATAAAGTTTATTTCTTCCCCTGAGATGAAAACAGAGACTTTCTGCCAGCTTACCTAGAGCGCAGGGCATGCCAGGCAGCATCGATGTCAGCATAAAGGTTCTTCTCAGAGGGCTTGCCAGTGCTAACACCGTAGCCTGAGTAATCATAGGAGAAAATGTTGCAGTTGATGCGCGTGCCTAAGCCAATATAGAAGCTGCTCATCTGGCCTAGGTCCACTGCGTTACCATGGGAAAACAGCACTGTAAACCTGCGAGACGAAAGAGAAAGAGAAAGCAAGTAAGAACAATTAAGGAGGTCAAGTTGAGCAAGAGCGCCAGCAAATTGGAAAACCTTGAAATTGTGGGAATAATCAAAATGATGTGAGTTATCATTGGAAATTATAAATCTGTGGACGCGCATTCAATCTCAGTGTTTCTCACCTAGCATTGGGAGCACAGCGAATGTACATACATCCAACCCTGTTCCCTCGGCTGGACCTAGTCAGGAACACATCTGTCACATCCAGCTCTCTCTGTGAATACTGGAACTCTGCTCTCTCACTGAGATGCAACTTCCACTTGCCTTCACTCGCACTACCACCTGCTCCACCACCACTACTGGTGGTGCTGCTGCTGATGCTGCCGCCACCTCCTCCTCCACCTCCTCCACCCCCTCTGTCACTTCCGCTACCAGCACCCAGCCGGGAACGCAGTCCTGGAGCTCCGAGAGATGGCACGGCAGCTCCAGAGCCGGGCCCAGAGGTAGTTCCTGCTCCAGTAACTGGATCTGGGTCAGGAAGAAGGGCATAAGTGGGCTCTGGAGGGAGGAAAGCCAGCTTGGCTGCAATGCGACTGGGGCAAGGGGGGCAGCAGAACAGGCAGCATAGCTCTCGTATGGACAGACCGTTCATCTTCTGTTAAAAAAATAAACATGGGTGACACAGTCATTAAGAGGCAGAAAAACAGCACAAGAGCACAACATATGAGAAACCTTGCAATTACATTACACAGTCAAGGTCACATATCAAGTGACTCTTATCTTATACCAGTATCTCCTAAATGCACTGAACTACACCAATGTTTTCATTTTAAAAAAAGATATTAAGAAAGAAACTGAAAGAATCTCTCCATTGAGACTCACCCGTATATCAACATTCCTGTACACTGATCCTACATGTGTGAGTGTAAAAAGGAAGTGCACTTTCTGCATGCAATTGATTTATGTTAAGTCCTTACTAAAATGCAACCCCAAAATGTTCCAGACTATAAAGAAAGATGTCTTCCCTAAGTTTGGAGTACTGTGGAAGCCAGACGCATATGTCATAAAAGTGATTCACTTTAAGACTAAAACATATTAGAGTGGATGTAAAGTAAGTAAAAACCAAGTATATGGTAAATGTAATAAATTTAAGATGGAGTTGTAGAACCCCAAGACGTGTCAGCCCTCTGCAAGTTGGCACCAGTTTTACAAAATGGCTCATTTAGTCATTACACAGACCTTTAGTTAGAGATATTCATACATCTCCTCTAGCTAATATCTTCAAAGGCTCAGTGGTGCAGGGTATGTCTGAAAGCAAGTGGTACGGAGCCTCTCACTTGCATTAAACTGTTGTCCTCAATAGAAAGAAGCTAAAGTTTGTCCATAAAGTCACTCTTTATTGAAACAAAGTCACCATCACTCAGAAAGTGAAATAAAAAAGTAGTTATTGAGTAGAGATAAACAGCAGTTACCATGTTAAGTGACATGTTTCTGGAAAAAATAAATGATGTTGTGAATATACCTGGAATCAGAAAGATACCTGGAATCAAAAATCCCTGGGTCTTGAAATGAGCTGGCACACGGTGGTGCCAAGGTCTTCTAATGTAGTCACTGAGCCAGCTGGAGCTTGATAGAAAAGAAAACATATATTACAATGGGTTTTCATCACAGGACAACATGACTTGTTACTTGTAGTCACAATGGATAAAACCATTATTTGACCGAGTTACTCTTGTCTTTAATGTTGCACATGATAACCGTGAAGATATGCTACCATCCTTGCCGAGTAGCTTAATTAAATATAATTAAACCGACATGGAACAAAAGGTAAACAGTAGCCTTGTGTCACGCACCGATAATCCCGATCAAAACAAAAACTTGTTTGTATATTGACACTTAACCTTAAGCCCGATGGTATTAGACAAGTGACAGAAAACAGGCCATGTCCAGTTCTTGGTAATTACAAATCCTGTAACCATGGCATTTGATATGGGAAACGTTACCCATGCACTAAGGCTGCTGTAATGTCACTGCAGAACAAAAATGATGTCCTGATGTGATCTAGACACTGGTGACTAATTACAACACCCACTCAGAGCGATTGATGTGCTAATGTGGCTATGTGGATAACGATGTTAACCTCTAATGTTAGCCACTGTTGTTTGGCATATTATGGATACGACGGTGTATTGACACAGCATGCCAACAGCTTGAGACGTACATACGCGAAACATAACAGTGTTAACAAATTGTGTAGTTAATGGCACATAAGAGTCAAAATACCATCACTTATCATGAACAAGGCGACTAGCTAGCGGCGGCGGCTAGCTCGGTAGCACGCTAGCTTCAAAGCTAGCTACTTACCGATTCACAGTAGGTCGGCAGGCAGGCGGATGTGCCACTATATATACAAAGAAGCAGCACAAGTGTTCGAAAGTCCTTCTTGTGGCTTGACATGGATGGTTTTCTTCATATGTGTTGACAGCTGTCGGTGGCTAACTAGCCGAAATTCATGGCAACCAGTTTTCCTTTTTTTTACTACTGTCCGACTGGAGCCGGAAATGACGTAAGAGCTTATTCCTTTTCAAAACTTTAAAAAAGGAGCAAGGAAATAAAATATGTATCATCCTTTAATGTATAATAATATAATGTACTATAATATAACATGATATGATATAATATAATGTTATCATTACATTCAGTTAATTATTCCATTTATCAGGCTTTACAGCATTTCACAGTGTAATAGGAGACTGTCATAAAATATCATTACATGTAACATGGCACACATAGTCAACACAAAAAGATGAAAAATGCCAAACAAAACAGCAAAAATGTAACTATGTAAAACAAAGAAAGTGTTTGTTATACGTAATTTAATGCTCCTGCATTCAAACCATCATTGTAAGTGCAGAATTAAAATGTTATGCACAGCCCTCTGCATGAATGTTGTTGAACTGAATTGAATTGAATTGAATTGAATTGAATTGAATTGAATTGAATTGTACATTTTCGTGGTGTATTATAAAGACTAAAAATAATATTATATTGTAGTGTAATAACAACAACAACAACAACAACAACAATAACAATAATAATAATGATAATAATAATACAATACAATACAATGTAATAATAAAATTAGGACCAGGTTTTGGCGTCTATGTGGACTACTGGTCCTAACAAGGTCTGTGTTTATACCAGAAAAGGTCCTTAAGAGGCAAAACAAAAAAAGGTGGAAAGAGGATATACTCTTTATATCATAATTATGATATATAATTTTATTCTGTTATGTTATATAATAATGTGATGATAGTATAAGTAAAATGTGTCAGCTGTTGACAGTTTCCCTGAACATCATCACGTGAAAGTGTTTCTTTCAGCAATGTTTTAAGGTTTAATTCAAAATGTGTGTGTGTGTGTGTGTGTTTGTGAGAGAGAGAGAGAGAGAGAGAGAGAGAGAGAGAGAGAGAGAGAGAGGGAGAGAGAGAGAGAGAGAGACTCCATTCATCACTGATCCACTGCAAGAGTGTGGGGCTGTGTGAATTATGGGCCCCTGCAGTCACTATGCCTGCTCTGCGTTGGACATTTCACCTCGCCACTGTAAATTTAAAAAGAAGATTACATTTTGCTGACAACTGATTTCCCAGCCGTGGTTTTGACCAAGTGAAGACAAGTGGCCGGTGTTAGGTAGACTTGTGGTACGCAATTGCAGGATCTGGGAATTTTATCTTTTTGCAGGCTCCTGAACAACGCTGTCGGGGGGTTGGGGGGGGAGAAAACGTAATCTGGACCACAGAAACCCCGTATAGGTTTCTGTCTACGCCTTCAGCCCTCAGATTATTTTTCTCGAGTCAAGGGGGGGAATAGGGTTTTGTAGTTGACTGGGCGTTTTGGACGCGCTCGGTAAAACGATGATGCTTCTACGGCGACGCGCTGAGGGAAGAGACAGGTGAGGTGCGGCTGAGGAGCTGCTGTTTCACACAGCCTCTGGATACCGAGACCCGCGGTGTCCATCACCCTTTTTGTCCTCGAAGAAGAAGGGAAGCGAGAAAGGGGGAGGGCGAGTTGGCGACTGGCACCTGTCTCAGCCATATACCTGGCCATCTGGTGCGGTGAGTGTGCCAAATGGTGAGATTGAGAGAGGAATACACGAAAGGGAGACATGAGAGTGGGAAGGCGGTGGTGGTGGTGGTGGTCGGGGGGTGGCTAGGATGGAATGAACAGGTACACAGCATGTGCGCAATTTTATCACTGCCACCAAACGCAGTGCTGCATTACTCCTCCGGGTCAGCCAGCAGGTCTGTTCGGCTTCGTCTGAATTTGTAGACATGAGCTGCTCTTTGTGTCTGCTGCAAGTTTGATGTTTTACCCGCGTTTTCATGTGCATGTTGTTGTTGCATACCACTGCATAAGATGGTGCTTTCACGTGTTGCATGGGATCGAAATAACAATGTCTTGTTTTCTCTCTCACACGTTAAATTGGCTTTGAAGTGATGTCTCAGCAAAAAAAAAGAGCTGTCCCTCTCATGCATTATAGCACTGCATTGCAAGGAGGAGCACAAAAGCCTGATAGAAATCCGTAAATTAGATCACGACCAGAATCATATTTGTGATCTAAATAAGGCTAATTGCTCTAATGTGTTCTATGTTAATAAATGCTTTGTTAAGGTTTTCTGTCAACAGGGCTGAATAAGATGCAATTCATTTTGAATCATAAATACAATTGATTATGTCATTATTTATTCACAGAGTAACTAGAGTGGCTACTTGTACCGAGCAGTTTATTAGTAGGGGAAAGAAAAAGATAAATAATACAGATAAAAAAAACATAAATATATGGTTATTTGTATTCCAGACTGATTCTAGAAACAACCCAAATAAACAGTCTAGGCCTAACTTTTGTTCACAATGTAAACTGCACACTTACAATAACTTGCAACTTGCAAATTTGCCTAAACCCCAGTGCGCAGTCAAACGTAATGCTCACTTTCTGCCACCCAAGCTCTTACTGAGGTGATTTAGTAGTTATTTAGGTAATTTATGTTTTACAGCTTCATCCTTCACACTAAAAGCTACTGAGTTCCCGTTAGAAAGAACTTAACAGCTCCCAGCTGCTGCTGTTTATGTTTGTGTTACTGTGTGAGTTGAGCAGCTCAAAGAAACGGTTGGAGACAAACAAACAAAAGAAATGGCTGTAAATAAATAAATGAGAGGCAGAGGCACAGACAGACTGATACAGAACATAAAAGCGTGGCAGATAGAAATCCGATATGTAGATGACTGGAGCATTCAGGCAGCAAAAAGAAAATGATGGAGCAAAATGCTCAGAGTGAGCAAGTGTTGAGGGAGAGGGGCTGCAGACAGCGGTCTGAGCGAGTGTGAATGGTCTCCCTGTTTTCCTGCTGCCCACACATACAGCCACACAGCAGCCGTGTGAGCAGGTGCTAACCCCGCCACACAGCAGCGGCAGGGAACAACAGGTGCAGCCACTGTTTCCTTCAGCCGCTCTTTGGAAGGGAGTCTAACACCCGCCCATCCCCGAACATAAAGCTCTACCAAAGCTTTTTAACACCAAAACACCCGCGGCTCCTACTGAAGCAGCACCAAATGAACCAACACGTCAGTCATTCATAGAATGCAAAGCCCAGGACGGAGTGATTCAATTATACAAATAATTATGCTGCAAACTAAGTTGGAGCCACTTGAAGCAATAAGGCAGAGCAGGCTGCAGATAAAAAGCTATTTAAGAGAGGGCCTCAGGGTGAGACCACTGCCCACAGGGACACTTAATGAGCTCTATTGATCACATAGGACTGTATTCAGTCACACGTGCTAAGCTGGAGACAGGGCATCTCAAGCTCAAAATCAGCAGGTAAAAGAATCAGGTAAATCAGCAGCAGCGTTGGGATTTCTTTCTACGGAGCACATTTCTAGCAATGTGTAGCACGGCAGTTAGAGATTGTGTGTGCACGTCTTTGTGTGTCCTAAACAGAGTGAGAAGAATCAGACAAAAGATGTTTGGAAAGGAGAGAGAATAGTAAAGCAATCTGCAACAAATTGCCTCTTTTTACTTTTGGTGCACAGACGGGAACACTGCTGTGGCCGCTAAACCTGCCATTTTCTTTTTCTTCTTTCGTATCAGACAAATGGAATGGCTCGTTTCTATTTGACAAACTCAAGTGACTCTAACCCCAGGACACTGTTTGCACACTACCAAAAACATTTTTGTTTTTCCAAAGCCTTACTCACTGTAGTTTTCCATGTTGTTACTCAGTCAGACTGTGACAACATTTAATCCCCAAGTTTGACTATCTAGAATTACCATGACAGATATCTGTAACACCTGTCCACACTTTTGTTAGCTTGGATTGGCACCAGTGCCCCCCGTGATTCTCATGTGGAGGATAAAGCAGTAGAAGATGGATGGATGGATATCTTTATTGTCATTTTGACTAGTCGTAATTTCATTTTGACTAGTTGTATGAATTGTTATTGTAAATATCTGTGATGTCATTCTTACTTGTCTAAACTACAGTTTCAGGTATCTGTATTATTTACTAGTAAGATTCAAACTACTTTTGCCATATCTATAACTTCCTTCTGACTATCTGAAACTTAATTCAAGATATCTAGGTATCTGAAACTGGAATTAGAGATATTTACAATTCAGTTACAGATATCCACAACTGAATTGTAGAGATATATAATGACAAACCTCATTCACATGAATGGCAAAAGGAGTTTGAATCTGGAAAACTGAATTACGGATAATCTGTAACTGTACATACAGACTAACAGAAAACCAACCCTGTCTGTCACAAGTCCAGGAAATAGACCATATATCGTGTTTCTGAAAAGTAGCCAGATAGACTTTTGGGATTCCAGTTTCACACAGTGTGCAGCGTTTATCTGGTGGCAAGGTTTGATTGGATTCTTTACAACACAACCAACACTTAAAATGAGTGTTGAAGTCCAAATACCTCAGGGCAACAAGATCAGAAGTAGCTCGCTGAGCTGGCATCTGCTGGATGACCTGTTCTGGTGGGTTCCTCAGAGCAGGGAGTCATACTGCAGGATTAAGGAGGGCACAAGGTCAGGATTCACGCAGGAGTATGTCCTTTTCTTGTCACAAAGTAGCTCTTATTCCAAGACAGTTGTTTAAAATAAACATCCTCGTGCAAAACATTTGTTTGTCTGAGGTGCGAGGCTTTCAAAGACCCAACGTAGTCTTTTGAACAACTTATTCCAGATGCTTGAAAAGTAAAGCATAAACATGATAGGTCCCACACAAGCTGAGGAGCTTAACCTATTGCCGACTCAGCGGAAAAATTGTTGATGGCACCATAAACTGTTCACCACAAGACAGATGATGTCCAGAAGGCCAAGGTTGATGATATTTCTGTATGTGGTTGCTGTATCAGCCACGTAATGCCCCATATTTGTTTTTAATGGGGAAAAAAATCCCTCATATACTTCACAGTAGTCATGCATCTTCAGTTTTATGCCTCTGTCTTCACTGATTCCTCCCCTGAGGCGCAGGCTCCTTTTTATGCATCGCTGTGAACATTGTGTCATCCCGGCACATGCTAGAACATGCTGACATGTGTGGTCATTTTGCAGTGTGTTGTTCTGTCAAGTGTCACCTTAACACACTTTCAATAATTCATTACCATGGGTCAGGGAGATAATTGTCTGTGAAGGCATGGATGTTTATGGTAGGTGAGGGCCAGACAGTGCATATGCTTCTCTTTGCATGCAGCTGAGCCTCCTGTTCAACTGCCAGGCATTTCTGCTGTGAGTGATACCATAGTGGTTAAGATAGAGGTAGACCAAGCTCTCTGTGCACTCATTTGCATCACAAATTTGCAAAGTGAGAAAATGAGCATCCACTTCATGCTTTTACCGAGGCTCGCGCACACGTCTGGATGCACAGACAAAATAAGCAAATAAGCAAGTAACCTTTTGTTAAATGCCACCACTGAGGCACTTGACTTTTTGTTGCTTCTTTGCACAAAACAAATAGAAGAACACATACTGTATATTTTTGCTGGCATTTACCTTCACATATTTATCCACTTTTTTTTTTTAGTTAAGGCATCTTAGCCAGAGGGATTTGGAAGACTATTTTAATGGGAGATAAAGGCCCAGCCAAGTCCTTTGTCTCCCAGCTACCCAAGATGGTTTTGTATCCTCATGAAGCTTTGTTGTGGCTAGTCTTTCTCTCACCTTCATCCTATCCTCTTCCACACCCAAACCTCTTTTGCAACAATCAAAACAACATTTCTCATTTAATTCTGTTTGTTCATCGGAGTCCAGTCACAAGTGAGAGAAGAGGAGCAAAGAATACCAGAAACACAGTTATATCTGTGAGGTGGAGGGAAGGCTCCCAGGGGATGTATCTTCTCTGTGTATGGGTGCACGTCTTGTGTGCATTCATCTAGTTATTTGGCATTTTGATATTGGTGGTGTATGGACCACCTATTGTGAGCTGCAATCCTCTTGCCAGATTTCTGCCAAAAGAGCTATTTATAAGATATTTATCCTTACAACAACATGACGACAATATGAGCTACACTTTTAAGCCTGTGCTTCATTCTACATACATGTAAAAGAAGGTGCAAAAAAGGGGGTATGAAATATATGCTAATGGCTTCCACATCAAGTTATTACCACAGACTATTGGCCTGTGAAACACAAAAAGCAACGGAAATAAACTAATAAAAAATATATATTTATGGATGCTTTCACAGTTTATTGTCACGAAATGACAATTGTTAAGCAATAAGCTGAGTCTACTTTGTATTGCATACTAGTAAATCACATATGTTACCTTGATTCATGGTTAAGAAGACGAAAGGAGGGTCCCTACTCCCCAGAGCAGGAATTTCACCATGAACAATGTGAAGAAACGGGGAAATAACAAGAAAACCGATCATTTCCACAATTGTTTAATCATTGCTCTTCACTGCTGTGGTATTGTATGCACTCTGAAGGAGTGCATGTGTTCGACTGTGTGCTCATAGTGTGTGTCCGAGTGTGTGCACTGCATACTCATGTGTTCGCTCAGAGCTGTGCAGTGAATGTATATGTGCTTACTGCAGTCAAAGGCTGGTTAGAAACGTTTGCCCTTGCTGCAGCTTACAGCGTACACCACAGATGTGTATCCGTGTGTGTGTGTGTGTGTGTGTGTGTAGTCTAGGGATTACCTATCTTGTGGAGACTGACAACTGTTTTTCATGACATTTGGCTTTCTGACATAATATAAATAGTGACATTTGAGGTTGTGATATGGCTATAGGTTTGGTGTAGGTTCAGGTTTAGAATTAGGAAAGTAGCATTTATAGTCAGTATCCTGGATACATGACTGCTTGTGTGTGTGCGTCTTGTGTGTGTTTCCCACTTCTGGCTCAGTGCAGCACCGAATTTGTATTATTTGTGGGCGAGCCGTTTGGGTGCCTTGTACCTGCATTTTCCAGCTCTTGTTTTTATTGCTCTGTATGTACACATCCATTATCTATAAGCTGATAACTTGCTGCATCCATAAGCTAGTGTGTGTCTGACACTACCAGCAATTTGGCTTAAGGCACAAGGCCTGATTGGGAAAGAAGTCTGAGGGGAGATGGAGCTCACGTTGGCTAGACTCCAGCTCTGTCCATCCTATTTTAATTACCCATGGCACTCACCCAAGGGAATAGCTCTCCTCCTCTCTGTCTCTGTGTCCTCTCTTCTCTTCTTCAACTCCATTCTCCACCATCTCCTCTTTTCATCTTCCTCTTTCCTTACTTAGTCATTCTCACCGGCTCTCTGTTCTTCCTTTTTGTTCTTTTTCCACATCACCTAACCACACACACATACAGCTGCATTAAAGGTCTATGCAGAGGTAACCTTTGCATTAGCATATAAATAACCCTGTTGAAGATTGAATAGTATTTTAGGATATTTAACGGCAAAAGACAGATTCCCTTAACCCTGATCAGACTTGTACTGAGGAGACAGGCAGCCTCTTGAGGGAATATCTCCTCTACGTTGATAAGATAAAGACTTGACACAATGATTCCGCCAATGGAGCGAGAGTGTCAGCATGCATATTTGCTTTCCACAGCGTTAGGAAGGGAGCAGGTCTGTAAATCTGAATAAATATCAGCGCATTTGATCGTAGCCACTGCAGCCTATTTGGTTTTATACAACATGATTCTAATGACACTGCCACCTGTTATGGAAGATTTATACAGAAAACAAATGACTATTCCCATTGGGGTTCAGTTCCCAGCTCTGCGGAGTGAGTGCATGGCAAAACTGTAAAGTAAAGCAGCTTTGAGTGGTCATGAATGACTAGAAGAACTACTGACCATTAACTTTAAACCTGCAAATGTGGAACTGAGTTAGTTATCTTTAAACTATAGAGGGACTATAAAGACTAGTTAAAATATTTTGGTACACAAATGTATTGTTTGATGAGAATTTGCACCATCTTTGAAGCTATAGAACCAGCGACATGTTAGCTTAGCTTAGCTTAGCATGAAGGCTGAAAACAAGGGGAAAGAGTTTGTTGAATTTTTGTTGTTAATGTTTGTTTTCCAAAGAAATAAATAATGTCAAAGTGACAGTGAAACACAAACTCAGCCTTTAATCTCAGTTGCTACAGTCATTTTGCTTTATCAACAGTGTATTGAATTAGAAATCCTGAAGAGAGGTTCATCAGCAAGCAGCACTTCCCAATACAACGTCTAATCTATCTCTCGTTTGAAATTAGAGATTCTCCTTTTGTGGTAAAACATTTTGTGTTTTTAGTGTGGAATCAGTGAAATGTGTGACAACTCTAGTCTTACTTATTTTGTGTGAAAGAAAACGTCACAGGTTACTCTTGGTCTGAAACAAAAACTTGGTGGGTATCAATGTCAAACCACAAAGTTAACATATTTTTGATGCAGAGGATTTATGAGGAATTTATTTTGTGGAAATGTGTCTAATCTTTATCTGGACTCACCATTATGAAGTATGTATGAAAGTATGAAAATCATTCTGAAATCTGTCATTTTTACCCTGCCCTTTTCCATTTCTAGTAAAAATGTGTTTTAAGTCTGTTGAATTACTCAAGTCTGAAAGTGACCCACTTCTCCCAGTTTGTCCCATGTCTGTCTCTCTACCCTCCGGCCATCTTTCTTTATTCTGGGCTTTAACCTGCATACTATCCTCAGGAGCAAGTGTGTTAGAAATGAGAAGAGGGTGTAAATTACTCTATTACACCATGTGGATATACACTACATCTTTTTTTTATTTATTTTTTTTACATTTCTGAATTTAATTTGACTTCCCCTATTTATTTTAATCTGCAAATCAACTTGTCATATTAATCTGAGACCAAGGGAGAAGAAGCATTTCAATAAAAAGAAAGTCATCATTACATGTAGCTACTTCTTTTGTGACTTCTCATATTTGATCGTGTGCAGTGAAGTTATCTTTAAAGAGACATTCATTTGATCCATCTGACTGATTCAGCCCAAAGTCACATGGTTGAAGAGGGGATACCTTAAAAACGCTTTGCAGTAAACAGTGTGTTATCATGCACTGTTGCATTTCCTGGGAATATTTTCCACTATTGACTTATTGATTTAAAATGAGCTATAGGCCTTCCCTCAAACCAGGGTGTAGCTAATGTGGAGGCAAATTTCCTGCAGGGCCCCATCCCCCACTTATTGAGAGAGAGAGAGAGAGAGGGTACCCCCACCTCCATCTATCTGTGTTCATGTTTGAGACTGCACGTACGCACGCATGTGTGTGTGTGTGTGTACACGGGCGTGTAAGCGTGCTCACACTTATGTATGTGTTAGAGGGCGAACACGCCCTCCTCGTTTTTACATCTACTGCAATAGAACATCTTTGCCTGGCTTTGCTATTGGTTGCTACGGTAACAAAGGCACAGAGTGGAGTGGCTGCAGCAGCTAGAGAGAGAGAGAGAGAGAGAGAGAAAACACACAAGGCATCAGAAAACACAGTTTTGTTCCTGTTACGAGAGAAATGTCTGTCAACACCATACTCATGCAGTTTCTTTGACAGACACGCACACACATATCAGGTGCAGCACAGACTGTGGCTCACGCATACACTGACAACAACAGCATCTTGCATTGCATTGCACAGCAGTGGCTTTCATTCACCCTGAGTCAGTGCCTTTAGACTCACTGCTGAGACCTTTTGTCTTAATGTTTCCTCGTGGTCACTTAATGCCACTCGGTGTGAATAGGGATGGTGCTCTTTATTCTTTGTCTGTTTAGTAAGATGAGGACGTATTGATCTTGCTGAGCAGCTTTACAGTAATAGTTGAGATGCCATACAGCAAATATGTGCCCGTCTAACATACACTAAAAGGCCACAATGTCATTTTAGGATAGGGTAAATATCAAAGACCATTTATAAAGAGTGGATACAGTCTTTCTGTTTGGCGAATGAAGTCATACTGTCATTCAAGTATATGAATGTAAGTCTATGGGAAAATTAGCTTACTCAAAACATCAGTTTTGTAAATTAAGTTCCCATTGAGAGGAAAATAGACAATAAAGCACAGCACATATGAGTGGACAGAAGCTTTTATCGGCCTGGGTGCAGCTGATGTTTATGTGCTCATCATCACTACTGGTTTCCCCTTGGTAAATATTAAATATATACTCAACCAATACATATTTGTCCCATACCTCGTGGATATGCAGGCGGTTGTAAAGAAATACTATTCATCCCCTGTCACTCCTGTCAGAGTACAATGGAGTGGTGAGGACAAAACATATGGACAAACTGATAAAAAGGTGAGCACAGGTGATTACGCTTCTTGAATTGACCTGCTGATTGGTTAATGATGTGATGAATAGCAGTTAATTTGCTAATGGGCTGTCTGATGAGGCCAGATTACACACTGTGTGACTGTCATCACCATTACACACATCCCAAGACAACCGTGCCCGTGTCACAACATTTAATCCAATCTTGCTTAATATGAATTGATACAAAAAGAAGTAAGAAAAGCGCTCTCTGCTTCCCATTCGCGCACATCTCTGTTCTTTTTCTTATTTTTCTGATACTCCCTCACCATCAGTCTATATCATCTTCAGCAGCGCCTCTCAAACCTGACTCAAACAATCCGTGTCTTTTATCTTTCATCCACTTTCTTCCGTCACTCAGCTCAGCGGGGAAAACTAAAGAATGTTTGACAACATTAAGAGTGCACCCCATACATCTTGTTAGAGCCCACATTACTACCAAAAAAACCTGCATCTGTCATGGCACTGGTCAGCTCTTATAGGCTGGCCTTGGTCCAGATCTGATGGTTTATCTTAGGGAATCAATAGCCTTAATCAATGTGCACTCTAATGAGGAGTTTTCATTAATGATTGGCTGCAGGGTTTTAGTATGTTGCATGTGCAGTGTGTGTGTGTGTGTGTGTCATATTTCTCTATTGTCAGAACAAGTTGTGCAGTTTGTGTGCTTGTTGTACTGTGTGTGTGTTATTTGTGTAACCAGATATATAAGACTCACAATTCGCTGACACAGATGTTCCGAAAAACAGACTCGCATTTATTGACACACAAAAGTCTTTAAAGCGGTTTGAGAGTGGCAGACAGATAATGCATCTTTCTTTAGATCCCAGGAGTGGCGATTGACCAGGGTGAGACCAGATTTTAGGAGAGCCAGGCGATGAACCCGGGGAGCAAATGCACCATAAGAAAATACACAAATAATAATACGATTTGAACATGGATAAACATACAATCAGACCAAGGCAGTGTGAAGACTATAGAGGCTGTAGATGATGAGATGATTGCATGCAGGTGTGCTGATCAGGAGGTTCCAGAGCTCCAGCAGGAGGGCAGAGACAAAGAGCCACACCCTGGTTCATCCCTGCATGGACTGAGAAAACAGCCTGGAGACGGAGGCTACATTCACATTAGCAGCCACACTGTTTGATTCCAAATTCATTACACGTCAGATTTGATGGTTTACATTCATAACTACAAGTGTTTTTCATCAGATGTTCGTGTGAATGTGTCTGCCCTCTGAAACGGAACACACGCACGCATTTGACTCATTTGTACTGAAGTGGCAGATGGGTCATAAATGGAAACTACTGCAGCCACATGAGATTTAGCTCGACAGGACCATAGACGTCTGTACGTCCTGTAGTTGCTGCTTTGAGTGTGTTATAGACAACTATTTTATTGTAGTCTATGGTAAAAAAAAATAAAAAAGTAAACATTTCTCCAGGATTTTGTTTGAAAAGGGGCAGGAATGTGTACAAGTCCCAAGCAGAAGAAGAATAAGGCACCCTTCTCACTCTTAGTAATTTCCCTGTACTATAATTTTACAAGTTCTTTTGGGGATCATTAAAGTTGATCACATTGACCATACATACATGGATGCATATGTTTACTTACAGAACGGCACTCTCCTCCGTTGTAGTTTGGCTTTGCAGTGATGCTGTTGCATGTTGATGAAATGAAAACACTCTGCAGATGCAGGCAAGAATCAGAATCAGAATCAGAATACTTTTATTATCCCGAAGGTAATTGTTTTGAAGCCACATGGTTGTAATATAACCATTTTCATTGATGTTACATGGACAAATATGGGATGTTTATCTGATCCAGGACTACATACTGAAGACACAAATGTGATTTAAAAATGGTAATTGATGATTGCATCTGCACGGCCCTGAAAAACTCTGATCTGACAAAGAAATTTGACAAGAATGCAGGGAACAGAGAGTAACTGCAGAATCCCACACGTGTAACATGTTTTTGCACATTTCATGCAATGTAAAGTTTTGTTAAAATGTTTAAATATCTATGTATAGATGGATTAACTCTATTGATGTGAAAAATGATAAAACAGTGTCATTTCACAAGAAATTGTGTCACAAAACCAGATAAATGATTAAACATCGACACAAAATCCACAAAAGAAAAGAGTTTGATTTTAGGTTTGAACCTTAAAAATATAGCCTCAGTATAGCAATCATTAAACCTAAACACAACCTGACTCAATGAGTTTGATACTAGAGAATCCTGGTACTCTACCCACACCCCCTCGTTCTGAGTGCTCCTCGCTCCTCCAATTGTGCCTGATGAGGCAAAGGCTGAGAGATGTCAAACCTTCAATTCATCTGGGCTAGAATTTCATTTAAGGTGGCCCCTGGTGTATCGTCTGCAGCCTGCGCTGTTTCACTGATGTCTTCAAACAGCTTGTCACTCAAACTCACGCACGGTCTCGAGTTTTGGTGAAACAGATAGAAGCGGCATAGATGCCTTTTTGATACGAGCGTGTTCTTCAAATAACAGATCTCGTCGCCTTGGCAACCAACCCATCAACCCTTCAACCCGGTGGTCTATCTCTGAAAACAGTCATAGGGGTCTTATCCTGGAACAGGCAAGCTGAGAAATGGAAGGAAAGAGAAACGAGGGGAGGAGGTGGGCGATGGCGATAGAGAGAGTGAGGATGAAAGAAAATAAGTGGGGGGTTGGTGGAAATGTGGAACATGGTGTTCGGGTTGATTTAGTGAGACCAGCATCCATACAGCTCACATCTCTTTGTCTGTGGTCCACAAAACCCAAGTACTCCTCCTTTTTTTGCTTCCTTTGCTCCTCTCTTTTCATCTCCTCTTTCAAAGTATCCTCACATCAAAGACAGTTACTTCTGCCATGTGAGCTGTGAAACTGAGCCACAGACTTTAATGCCATCAATCATTAATATGTGTATGGTGGGCACAATTTCTGTCGGGCAGCAACTGCTGTGAGGAAGTGTTATTCCACTGTTTTTGTTTAACATATGCAAGAGATGCTCATCCATCATTGTCATTTAAGCGTCAGTAAAATATTGGTTTGTCACAAATTTTGGCTCATGGTCAAAAATAATAATTAAAAACAAAGTTATGTGTTCTAACATAATACATGAGCTGCATGATATGGTTAAAAAAATCCTATTGCTATTATTTGTGACAAGTATTGAGACGGTGATGTGATTCATAATTTTAATTTTAGCATCTCAACTGTCATTTTCACACACAGAACCACCAAAATTAAGATTTTGAAGACAAAATGTTCTCATCTGAAAAGCTTGGCTGTTGAATTCATCATAATGTGTTGCCACACATTTTATCTTCATTGAATTTGCAGTTTTGATCATTTTGTGATTAACTGTGCAGCCAAGCTTAATATACATCACCATGTAGCACTGTCATTGTAAGCATGTGGATACTATTTACCTTCCCTGGAGCTGGTTTATTAATTTTTTTTATTTTATTTCATCACTTGTAACACTGAAGGTGAATATTGTTTTTCAGAAGGATCATCTGAGCTTTTGCACTGCAATTACAGACATCAACTAATTCCAAAAACCAAAGATTTAACACCAAGGCCTTAAAAGAATTTACCGGCTCAGACACATTCCAGACATTACTGTGTTTACTAGGAACCTGTAAACTCCTCCTCTGTAAAATTTCTATCTTCCCCAGAACTCAAACTTCTCCTGTTTCTAATGTGGTCAAACAAATAAGAGGACAAACTCGTGAACACTGGACGAAACTAAAGTCATCTGAAGAATTGCGTGGTGCAAATCAGTTCAGGCTTTTTATTTAAAAACAAATAGGATTATGAAGTGTTGTGTGGGTGTATATATCTGACACTGGATTGCCCTTTTGTGGCCTAACCTTTCACAGACAAAAACCTGTTTTCGTCCCCTTTTTTTCCCTTGCTCGTGATTTAGGGCATTCTTGACTTTTGACCTTTAGACCGACATTGTGCAGCTTCATTACCTAAATCTCTCCTTTTCCTATACTCTCCCTCTCAGATCAATAGAGACCAGCTTCCTCCTCTTTTGTGGCTAATTACCAGTCATATAGCCGCCATATGTCTGTATGGAAACACAATTAGTGAGAGGAGCATTACAACACAAAGGGGGCTTTATAACCCAGTGAATATGTTGAGTCTCAATTCAAAGTGTCTGACGATGGAATGATATTTATGACAATAGAAACACATTAACTCTGCTGACCTTGATCTCTCACACACACACACATGCACACACATAGGAACATGTCGGAATTTGAAATGCACCCTTCTTGTGCATTTACACACACACTGATACAGTGCAAAACAGTACATTTATTTATTTTTTCTCTGTCATCTCTCTTTGTTAACAGTGCATGTGTGCTGCTGCCATGGCAACCATGGCCCCTCCCCTTACATTTCTTCTTCTGCTACTTCAACTGGCTGATGGCTCATTCCCAGAGGAGCCCAATCCTCTCAGCTATGTCCCCACAGAGGGTATGTATGTGTCCTTCCCACTGTGCACGTGTGTGTGTGCATGTACATGAAGGTGTATGTGCAGCATTGATGAATGGCTCTGTGGTAGAATTGGAAATTGTGAGGGTCAAGGTGCAGAGCCTTGTTGTGGTAGATATGTGTAAAATATGAGGGAGAGAGGGGTTGGCAGGTGCAGGAGGATGAACAAGTGGGATGGGGTGATTCAGAAGACAAGGGAGAAAGCTGAGAGGTGGAGGAGAGGAGAGGAGGAGAGAAGGGGAGGAAACAGGTGGAGATGGACTGCCACGTTCTCTCTCCCTTCCCGGCAGTCAAGGACAATGAGACGTTTTCCCAATCTGTCTCCTGTTGACGAGGACTCCCTGTGGAGCCTGTTGTCCTGTGCAAAAGTTTCTTATAGTTTGTGTACTCTCTCATTTATTTGTTGAGGAAAATAAAGGATTGTGTGAAAGTGTTTCAGTCTAATTGCTACACCGTTCTTCTCTGCCCCATTATCTTTGTTTTCTGAAACAAAAGCGGCAAGAATGACTGAAGGTATTCATAAAGTCAAGATTGCTGGAGCTGTTTTGATTTTTTCTTTTTGTTAAATATAGATGAGAAAAGTGTTTTCTCTATCCATGGCTGTCACACTATCCATGAGCACATTTTCATAAGTGCTTCATTATCTGTGTTTGTGTGTCCTCATGTCAGTGGTGAGGAGATATCCAGTGTTTCTAGGCAGAGCCCATCGTTCAGCACAGAGACAGGAGCTGCACATCCAGACAGTCCTGCAAGTCAACCGCACACTCTACATAGGAGCCAGGTAACCAACGGCAACCGCCTCCAACTGTGTGTTACCAACATGTTCACATTAATATCCTCTTGCTTTCCTTTGATGCCACTGCTTCCATCTGCTGTCACCTTGCAGAAGATAGTTTTTTTTTGTGGTGTTTTTCAATCTCGATTGCTGAATGTCAAATGAATGCTATTAAAGTAGCATTACTCTTACACATGATGCATGGAGTGAATAAGAATAGCCTTGTAGCAGTGGCAGAGAAATAGCAGTTTATGGCTTCACAGAAAAAAAATGTCCAATTAGCCAAATCAATGATGAGCAATGGGGATGGGGTACCTTGCTCAGAGGTACCTGTTGGAATATGACCAGGAAACCCTCCAGTTACAAGCCAAGTTCCCTTTCCACTAGGCCATGGGGTAGCCTAAACTCCTGGGGGCCATTGAGCATCTAGTCTGGTCAAGAGGAGGCCGGTCTTGAGAAAAAAACAGCTGTTTATAAAGCAATTTCTTATAAAATATTTATATTCTTATAAAGCAACACAATATTCCATGATGATGTCGTTATTAAAGATATTCATGATGGTATTTCTCTGAATTTCAAAGTAAAAGTGCCTGTTTTGATATGGAATGGTGTATCATAAATAGTGAACATTTATGATGCAAAATAAACCTATTCATATCAAAAACAATTGTAGTTAAAACAACAAATAAGCTATATATTTCATTTAATGTTTGATGTAATACATTTAAATAACGTGATAAAATATCATAGTATTACTATTATAAACATATTGCTAAAAAACTTCTGTCTGTATTTGATCACCTTGCTGTGACGCTGTGTTTAATGGATTAATGTTTTTATAATAACATGATATAAAGACGTGGCCCACAGGCCGCCAGTTTGACACCTCTGCCCTGAAACATATGTCCAAGTCCATGTAAGAAGTTTTGCAATATTTCCACAGCAATTTACCAAGGGTGCACCTGCGGCCAGTGTTGTAATATAACGAAGTGCAAATATTTCGTTACTGTACTTAAGTAGAATTTTTACATATCTGTATTATACTTCGTTTTTTATATTTCTGACAACTTTTACTCCACTACATTTCCTTTAACCATCTTCGTTACTACAAAATAAAAGTTGAGTTGGTGACGTAATGCCTGTTCGTTGTCGCTAGTTGTGGCACCAGCTGCTAGCCGCTCAGCTGTTAGCCGCAGATTTCGGCTCCAAGTGGACTTAAAACACACCAGCGGCTCGTTGTTTACCGTGTCCGGCACCGAGGCTCTGGTGTCCGGGTTTCTGGTCTCCTGTCTCCGGTTTTCTGTTGTACACTCGGGACGCCGGGTTTCAGCTCTCAGCTGTCAGCTGAGCGACCAACCGGTGAGCTAGCGAGCTCACGCAGATAAACCGCAGATTTCGTCTCCAAGTTGAATTAAAACACAGTTTGTCTAGAAGCTCCATAGACTCCAAAACCTCCACAAACTCCAAAAGTTTCAAAAATACAAACATACACAGGGAGGTTGAGAGAACTTGTCACCATTCATGACAGAAGGTTAATTTGAAGTTTTTCGCCTGTACCTATTATGCCTTTATTGTTCAGAAGCCACAATAAATGTCATATTCAAAATTATAATTGCTCACTTTGTTTAAATACTTTTACTTTTACTTATAATACGTAAGTACATTTTGTATCAGAATATTACTTTTGATACTTCAGTACAGTAAATGTCAGGTACTTTAAGACTTTTACTCAAGTGATATTCTAAAAGGTGACTTTAACTTCTACCAAAGTCATTTTCTGGTAAGATACTTGTACTTTTACTCAAGTATCCCTTTCAAGTACTTTATACAAGACTGCCACAGATCCCTGCCACGTGAGCTCTAAGGGTTTATGTTATTTAATATTATTTAGTGCATATTAAATCAGTATCAGTATTACTTTGTGAATAATTTGGTGTGTGCTGTTGTGCTTTATAGAGATGACTTGTACAGAGTGGAGCTGGATAACATGGCAGGTGATGAGATGTTCTATAGCAAGGTAAGGCTTGTTTGTGCCCCAACACACACACACACACACACAACCAAACACTCCTAAATATGATAATGATGCATGTGCACGTATGCAATATGACTGTCTTGTTCCTTTGGCAGAAACGAACTTGGGAATCCAATAAGAACGACATTAGAGTGTGCCGCATGAAGGGCAAACATGAGGTAAAGTATTCACACACAATGCTGCAACCCTGACATTGACTCATACACCTGCATGTACACACAAATATGATCATGTCGATACAGAATCAATACATCACTCAATCATACTAGCTTAGAAACATTGTTATTCAGACTAAAAAGAATGGAAAAATAAATTTTCTTGCACACCTGCAATGTTCTAGTTGTCATCACAAATGCACGTCATTCATAGCCTGTAGGTAAAATGACAATCTCTGTATTTAAACTGGTGGTTGGTATTGTTCTGAGATATAAAGCGGATGCGATCAAACCTAAAAAAAAGAAAGAAAACAATTCGATGAGACCGCAGCCTGGGTGACAGTGAGTAACCTAAAATATAAGCTTTATTGTATAAATGCAGCAGTGCCAGCGGCAAAATCCACTATGGGCAGAAAGTGGATGGGGGAAAAAAATAGAAAAGAGGCAACAGGAAACATTATAGAGCAAACGCGCCGGAGAGCGACACAGCCTCGGGCAGGACACAATAATTGAAATCAGTTGAGACAAAAAAAAAGGAAAGGTAAAGGTAACAATGGGATGTGTGGAGGTGGAGGAAAATTGGGGAATAAATTCATAAAGAGGATAAGACATATACAAGGTAGTAGTGGGCAAGAAAGGAGAAAAGCAACAAGAAAAGGAATCAGACATGTGATTCCACAAATAGACAAAAGACGGGACGGCATGAATGAGTGAGTGGAAGGGGAGAAAAGCATAAGACACGAAGGAGAACAAGTCCTCTTACTCAAATTATAAAGCTGCTACCTGCTGGTAAATGACTGTTTACGCTATATTGTGAGTCATTTACTGGAGTTATTAAACCAGTTCTGCTTGAAAATGTATTTTCACAGTACAGTGGACATTTTAACTTGCTAAAGCAAAACAACAACAACAAAAAACTGTTCCATCATGAAGAAAACACATTAAAAAGACAAAACTGTTCAGTTTCTGCTGAAATAGACGAGTGAGTGTGAGAGAGTGTTTATAGCCTCAGTGGTTCAAGTGCTGCAAAAATCAATGCCAAGTCGAAGCGATATTGGTTAAATTTGGTAGTGTACTGTTTTAGCAGGCGATGAAATGACGTGCAGTTTGTATGCTAACTTCTCCACTGTCTAAAAAAGCATACTGAACGTGGAGTTGCAGTACAAACACAGGTGTCGTGTGATATGTTAATAGAACCACATCCATTTAACTGTGCTGTTAACAAAGCAACAAAAGGCAGTGTCATCAAGTTGCAGACTCAGAGGTCTGAGCTATAAAGTCCTGTTGCCTCTGAGCGTCGTTTGCTCAGGATGTTCCTCATCCTTCACACTGGAAGCCCTCTTCCGCTGATCTACCCTAAGTCTTTTTTAATAGTTTGCATTTGTGTTTTTGTCGTTTTTATTTCTCCTACAGGAAGAATGCCGTAATTTCATCAAGGTCCTGCTCAGCCAGCACGGTGGCCTGTTTGTATGTGGAACAAATGCCTTCAACCCACTGTGTGCCAATTACACGGTTAGTATCTACCCAGCGATCAGCTGGTTGTTCTCTGTGCACCTGCCATCTTGTTTATCTATTTATACACTAGTGTGCATAAAGGTTTTTGTTGCCATTAGATGTGTTGTTATTGGAACATGTCCACGTATGAAGTTTTAAAATAACCATTACTTTCAGAAAATAAAAACAGCTTCTACAGGTCAAAGTGATTAGCGTGACCGACACTTACATTTGCACTATAGCACAACCCTGGCTATCTTAAAACTGGAACCCAAATTATATTTTCTGTGTTTATATAATATTTACTTTGGAAAAGGTCCATGCTTGAGCATTGCATACATGTGTTGTATGAGTTCAGCTCACTGACAACTTAATATAGCTAATATATAAGGCCAAATATCAGTCACGTCATTCCAATCCAAATGTCAACAAAGCTGAGACTATTGCATGGTACTTTATAAATGTATTATTTTCCTTTTGCAGAGAGACACCCTTGAAATGGTGGGTGAGCCTGTCAGTGGGATGGCGCGTTGCCCATATGATCCACGACATGCCAATGTGGCGTTATTTGCAGGTAGTGTCTTGATTTTCTGATCTAATGTCGAATCAGACTCCAGCTCCAGACGCTGAAATGTTGAGTGATTGTGTCTGCTTTCACAGTTGATTTATAGTCTGACTTGTTGCTGCATTTTGCTCCTGTAGGTTTAATCTTCCTGACCTTGCTCACAATCTCCTCATCTCTTTTGTCTCCTTTCTCCGTCTTGTGCATGTCTCTCTCTTTCTCTCTCTCTCTCTCGCAGATGGAAGTCTCTTCACCGGTACCGTGACAGACTTCCTCGCCATCGACGCGGTGATCTATCGGAGCCTCAGCGACAGCCCTGCCCTCCGCACAGTCAAACACGACTCCAAGTGGTTCAGAGGTACTTTGAGAAACAGACACATTAAAAGGGAAGACCAAACACTGGCAATGAGAATGGTGTTAATCACCTTTTTTTTTCAACAGCCTAATGTACCGATAAGTCTTCATCTAAGGCTATGAAAACCAAACCTTTTTTTTTACTTTAAAGTGATTGTACACTTATACAAATATACTTATAGCGAGTATATGCAGTTTCTGCCAAAAAACTCATCTAAATGTCATACACTAAACCGCTTTTTCACCGGTCACGAATGAGTGTGAATGATTTTTGGAAGGGATTAAATAACAAGATATATTCAGTGAACGCAGACATGATTAGACCTCGAGAACATTTTTAATAGATTAATTATAATTGGAGCACCGTTGGAGAGAGTGATGTATTGAGGTTAGTCGGACTCCACAAACTCACGGTTTAAACAAGCCTTTGCTTCAACAGTTTCCATCGAGTAAAAGCCCCGGAGCTGTAACAGTGCTGGATGAATAAATGATAAATAATGTGTATCCTCTTGCCCATGGTGATAAATTAAACAGGACATGAATGTTTAATGAGCGAGACTGGTGGACAGCAGTGGTTCATGTTGATGTGATTGTTATTACAATGCCATGTCAGGTACTGCGGAGCATTAAGTTTGGCCTCAGGCACTGCGTCGCCACAGTTGTGTAATGTGTTTGTCTAAAAGTGCTTTCCTCACACTCTTTTCAGAGCCTTACTTTGTGAGTGCCATGGAGTGGGGGCCTCACATTTATTTCTTCTTCAGAGAGATGGCAATGGAGTTTCATCATTTAGAGAAGGTACTCCTTTCCATTATTTCTTCTTTTTACTCCATTAACCCCCATTTACCATTACCCCCCCCCCACGATTAAGTTGACATTAATCGTACCTGCTTCATTTTAGGTGATGGTGTCCCGTGTGGCTCGTGTGTGTAAGGCCGACCTGGGCGGCTCTCAGCGTGTCCTTGAGAAACAGTGGACCACATTTCTGAAGGCACGGCTCAACTGCTCCATCCCGGGAGACTCTCACTTCTACTTCAACCTCTTACACGCCACAAGCAACATTATCCACATGCACGGACGTGACGTCATCCTCGGTCTCTTCTCCACGCCACCAAACAGGTCCAGACCCTCACATGATACTCGCACAATAATAGGAATAAATACTCTTTGTTTCTCATCGTTGTCTCCTTTCCTTTGTCGTCGGTAGCATCCCTGGTTCTGCGGTGTGTGTGTTTGACATGCAGCAGCTCGCTCATGTCTTCGAGGGCCGGTTTAAAGAGCAGAAATCCCCGGAGTCCATTTGGACACCTGTGCCTGACGAAGCGGTTCCTAAACCGAGGTATTGTGATGCAAAGAGCAGAACTTGAACACAATACTGCATTGCTGCTGCCCTGACCATCTGCCTCACATACAGTCCACTTACTGCCCTGTCATAAACCCCCAGCTGTCAGTTACACTGTAACTTCACTGGTATTCAGCAAATATTCTAATACAGCCTCCAGCTTTTTCTTCTTGCTCTCTCTGGACTCCTGTCTCTTGGTTTCATATCTATCTTTTTTTCAGCTCTCGCTTTCTGTTTTGTTTTTCCTCTCTCTCTCCATCTGCAGACCGGGGGGATGTGCAGTGCAGGGATCCAGATTTAGCTCCTCCACCACGCTGCCAGACGAGGTGCTGAACTTTGTGAAGACCCACCCACTGATGGATGAGACCGTTCCACTACTGGGACATAGACCCTGGGTGGTCAAGACTATGGGGCGGTACACAGAATGACTCAGCAGTTTAATAGCATGCATACAGACCTTGTTTTATGGCATGAATATAGGAAGCTACATTTCTAAGCCTGTACAGGTAAAGAAAAAGTATTACATGTCCTTGACCTACTGTATTGATCTAAATGTCTAGATACCAGCTGACATCCATGGTGGTGGACACAGAAGCTGGTCCCCATAAAAACCGTACAGTTTTGTTCTTGGGCTCAACCAGAGGAACCATCCTCAAGTTCCTAATGGTTCCCACTGGAGACTTGGTCTCCCACAGCAGTGTGTTCCTGGAGGAGGTGGAGGGATTCAACCCAGAGAAGTGAGTCGGAGCCAAGAGATCTTTGTCCTTGATCTCAGAACTATGAATTATACATTTTATTAAATTGCTTCAGGTAGATCAGGTCTCATGTTGCCTGCATCAAGTTGGTAACTGGAGAGCTGCAGTGGTCTTACCTGCAGAACTGTCTTTAATTTTTGACCATGACGTGTTTTCTTCATTTTTTCAAGGAAAAGATGTAGAGTGCATACCACAAAGCTTCCATTTAAAGGATTTTTATTTCCCATGACACTTTGAGCACAACATGTTCTCTCTCAGATGTTTCAAACGTTAGGTGTGATGCCTCTAAATGGTTTTTACTGAAGGTCAACATCCTTTTTCTGTTTTCACATAGATAATGTAAAGATAAATATGCTATGCATAAAACTGCATAAAAACAACAAGACTTGCATGACATATTTTGATGAACTTTTTATCCTATAAAAAAGACTTTTAATGATGTCGTCTGCTTTCCATCTCTGCCGTACCTCTGTTGTTCACACAGCTGTGCTGAGCTGCTGCTGTGTTTTACATAGGGTATGACTTTGGAAATTACCATACATAATTTAATAATAATTATAAATTATACTTTTAAACAGTCTAGAGACCTCCACTATTCTCCATAAACTGCCAGGAATCTTCATTATGAAGCAGTGCATTCGCTGGTCCTGCAAATATTTTACAATAAAAGCAGAGTGTGCTTTTACTTTTTAATGGGTAGTGTTTAAAGTGTTGTGTTTGTGACATAAGCAACACATTGGTTAGCCAGTGGCACACTTAATAATAAACCTTAACAATTAATTACAGCTGAAGAAGACCCGGGTTCTCAACCCAGTTGGAACAAGGACCTTTCTGCATGGAGTTTGCACGTTCTCCCTGTGTGTGCGTGGGTTTTTTCCAGGTTCTCCTGTTCACTCCCACAGTCCAAAAACATGCAGATTTGGGGATTAGGCAAAGTGGACACTCTGAAGTGAGTGTGAGAGTGGGCGGTTGTTGTTGTCTATGTATGTGGCCCTGTGATGGACTGATGACCTGTCCAGGGTGCACACCACTTATGTCAGCTGGAATTAGCACCAATTGACCCCCCTGTGACCCTCATGTGGAGGATAAAGAGGTAGAAGATGAATGAATGAATGATTGTTGTGTAGTGTATGCAATAAATACAAAGCAAAAGGAAGGAAAGGAAGAAAAAGACATAGAGTGTCAGTCACTTAGGCAGGAAGTGAGACAAAAGTTCTCCAATCAACAATGGTGGTGAAGACAACAAGTTTACGATTGCATCTAATAAGTGTCATTAAAACTAATGTGCCGATTATCTTCAAAGTGGCAGACATTCTTCCACAGCATTTTCCCATCAGTTCCAACATTCAGGTGTAGTAACTGTTGTGCGTGGGTTAGTGGCTGTGTGTTATGAAGGGCCAACAAATGAGGCCTTTGATCCTGCTGCAGGTACACGTATATAAGCAGCACAGTGACCTCCCTTCGCTGGACTCTCTCCTGTCTCCTGTCCTCATACTGCTTTGTCTCATTGTCTGCAGGTGTGGTGAAGACTCTCCTCAGGCCCGTCAGCTCTTATCACTGTTGTTGGACCAGACCAGCCACACTCTGCTGCTGGCCTTCCCCTCCTGTCTGGTCCGAGTGCCCACTTCTCGCTGCCACCTACACTCCCGCTGCATGAAGTGAGTGGCACATTTTGTCCTGCAGAGTATTTTTCATTCACTCAGCGTGTCTGCAGCTGATAATTAAGTCACTTTAAATCAAGCAGTGGCCGTGAGCCAAGGCAGTGGTCAATTTTTGTTTTGTCTCTGCTTTTTCACAGCTTGTCACTAAGGTGTAATGATAAAATGTGCAGCTCGGTTTTAGTTTATGTCAGTTGGAGTGAATGTATTTGTTTTTTCAAACCGCAGCTAGACGTCTTATTTTTAAAATATTTATTCAGGGAGAAATGGTATTAAACTTGACACGAGGCGTCGAGATTGGGATTTATTATAAATACCAAAAAAGCATTTGTTTATTACTGCACATATGGAGAAGTTCCACAGTGCAGCACTGCTGTCTACACATGATCATGCGCTGTCATATATCTTACTTTAGATACAGGAAATGCTCTGTACAGCCTGAGTGAATAATTTATTTATAATTTTACAGATTCTATTCCCAACTTCTTGTTTAATAAATAGTCGTTTTTGTGTCTTTGTGTGTGTGCAGGAGCTGTCTGGCCTCCAGGGATCCTTACTGTGGCTGGACCAGAGGCAGCACCTGCTCCTTCTTGAGACCAGGCACAAGGTGACAGCAGCACACTCACACACACACACACTTCCCTGTGAAGATTTATATGCCTCTGCAGACCTGCCTTCTGCCAAGACACAGCAAGTCCTGGAGAGAGAGTGTGTTGCTGCAGCCTCACTGTACAATACGTTGTCTATGCAGACGTCTGGCGAAAGAGTCAAACTATTTAAATAAGCAGATTTAATGCATGAACCTCTAAGACTTCAGACTTCAGTCTTATCCTAAAATGATGCCACGATAAGGTGCGTGTTCATTGTCGCGCAGCTATGGCTCAGAAGGTCGGACAAGATGCAGAACTGTGGCGGTAATGTGTCGTCCATAAAGTTTGTTTATTTTTATTTAAAAATAGAGACAAGAGCACATTTATTAACATGCTCATGTAAATGTGCCAGATTGTAGACAATGGCTAATTTCCATAATTTCTGTCATCCTTAGGCAGGTTGAAGTAACATAATTAACACATAAAAACACACAGTCGTATACACCCAGTAATAGGGACATCTTTACTAAGTGCAACAACAAATATTGATAAAACACAGTAGAGAGCCAATCTGCATTGCACTTTACAATGTCCATTTCTATTGCACACTGACTACTTCATTAGTCATTACAAATTGCACATCCTGGGGAACATGTCCACAGCCCGGAATTGCCCTCGTCCACTTTTAGAGCAATAAGAGATAAGTACTTTTATTGTTGGACAAATGTGTTTGTCCAACTTTCCTTGCATCGTTTTGCCACAGCAGCTCCATTTGCAGTGTCACACAACGCACAAGAGGTAACGGCGACATAAAGACATAGGATCATTACTGGGACTGGCTGTAGAATGCATAGCTGTTTATTGCATGAGAGAGACGGGGGCAGTCATTAACAGTGAGAAGACAATGGCACGGCTACAGGTCCCGGGACCTAATGGTCCTTGAGAAAACAACATATTAACAGGGACACCGCAAAGCCTAATTTGAAATACAATGTAATGGAACCATCTGCAGATACTTGTAATTATTTGACTATATTTAAACCACTTTGATAGTACACCAGTGGAAATGAATGTGGTTGTTATGCGCATCCTCTTCAAATATATCTTTTATAGAGACTTAGAAGGTTTACATTTTTACTTATTAATGCCTATAGCTACACAACGCAACTCAGTTAGTGTTTATGCCAATGAACTAAAAAGCAAATGCTAACCACTGAATTCACAGCAGCTTCCTCTGTCTCTCTGTTTTTTTGAAAGATACATTCAGTCAGGAAGTTTGAGTAATGATGTAAATGTGTTGTATAGATAGAAAATGATATATATATATATTTTTATATAGCCAGTAAAGCTTGTTGTGTGTTCAGCGTCTATATCACACCTGTACAGCTGACCCTGACCTCTGACCAACAATCAAGCTGAAGTGGGAAATCAATCATGGGATGGCACATCAATAAGTGTTATATCAATTGAATTTATTACTGTCCACAAATGCCCCCATTCATGTATATATATACACATATATATATAAAAAAAAAAACCTGAATACATTTGTATTAAAGGGCTTCATGGTTATTCCAATTAAGTCTTATTTTGTGAATTGGGAGAACTATAATTATAGGTGACTTTGTGTTTCCGTGTGATAATAAATATTGTAAATATTGAAGTGTCTAATGTGTTTAAACTGTGATATCTTTGTGGCTGCAGGCTGCCTTTTCAACAAGACGTGGAATATGGAAACACCACCTCCCATTTAGGAGACTGTGACGGTAGGTTGCAGCACTATGACATGGACACAGGTTGTGCTTAGTGGACTGAGAAAAAGGCTCCGCCTAGTGGCCCAGTCCTTTATTACGCCAGTTTACTTGTCACTGAACATTTTGTTCTTTTAACGTCAATTTCTTACCCCTGTAGGGGACAATATTTGTAATCGTTTCTGAAATTGAGACATATTTTATTAAGACGTAATATGAATTCTTCTAAAGCTGAAAATGTGTCTTAGCATCGTGTAGGGTTTTTGCATCTTTGTCAAAGCTGTTTCAGGTGGGAGTAGAGCTGGAATTTTGCTTACAGACTCACTTCCTGCAGGTCCACATATTTCCAGTGTGAGATGGTTTGATTAGAGAGAATGGAAAAGAGGTGTAGCTGCTTTGTAGATAATACAAACGGCATGATTAGAAATGCAGCATCCTCTTGCGATCTGAGAGGGGAATGGCCATGGGTAACTGGGAAGCAAGATGGAAATGGCTTAGGAGAAGAAAAAGTGATGTCATTTGTGCTGAGAGGCTCAGATGTCACTGCAGCAGCAACAGCAGAGCTACAGTGAAACCCTCTGAAGCTCTATTTTGAAAGTCAGTGGAAACAAAAAAGAAATGTAATTTCCTTTCCAGCAGAAATGGTGTTGTTTTTTGTCAGCTTTGTTTTACTCCAACTACACCATCGTAAAAACCTATTTGGATCTGAATTTCAAAAACGTCCTCATTCTGACTGACTGTTTTTTACAAATTAACAAGAGGAGAAGTCAGTGATGCCAGACTGCAGACCCCCAAGATTTGGGAGCACAGTAGAGGCCGAGCCAGAGGAGAGGCATGTACTGCTGTGTCTGCAGATGGCAGTGATTAGAGCTGGGTGGAAACACTGAGGTAATGGTATGCTGCGAAGAGAGACTCTGTGACCAGGCTGCAGGATGGAAATAGTGAAAAGAGGAGCATCAGCTGCTGTGGTCTGAGTTGTGCTGATGACAAGTGCAGGCCTCTCCCTTAACTTGGAGCCTGTGGAGCCCCAAGGCCAGACTGGAGTGAATCTCCTATTAAACACTTACACCACAGAAAGTAACCGTATAAACATGATGATCACCAATTATGAGTGTTATTGTATTTATTGATCTATCATGATACATTCTAACCTTTTGAGGGGAAAAGCATTAAGTAGTAATGAAAACAGTTTAAAATGTTGCCCTGCAGAGTGAGACAGAAAGTCCATTGTGGTATTCTACTTAATGTCATCTTCATAATTGTGTCTCTTTATCTTCAGGAATTCTGCAGCAGAGTTTGTTGATTGAACCAGAGAGCCTGGTTTCCCTCAACCTGCTCGTGGCATCTGCAGTTTCTGCATTTACCATCGGGGCGGCGCTCTCAGGCCTTGCCGTGTGTTGGATCATGGCCCATAAGCCTGCCAATCGTCGCCACAGCAACACCTCCCAGTCCTCCATCCAGCGGCGAGAAAGAGGCCTGCTTAGCAGCGGTGGAATTGGAGGCTCAGTGCTGAGTGTGACGCGGCAGGGAGGTGGAGAGCGCCCCTGCACTCAGAGTGGGGAAACCCTCTTTGTCATGCCCAATGGCTGGGTGAAGTCAGGAGAGCTTGACCCTGGTTTCCTCCCCACACCAGAACACACGCCTCAGCAGAAGCGCAGAGGCCTGCGACTGTCTGACTCCAACTCTGGAGGGTGGGACACCAGTCAGACGTACCTGGGCGGAGGCTCCGTGGGGCTGGGTTCACCCTGCCGCATGCCCCCCACTGTCTACCTGACCACCAGACTGTTTCAGCAGGGGGGAGGTGGAAGACACGGTGGTGAGGGCCGAGGGAATGACACGCCACGCCAGCACTATGTCTGCCTGAGCAAACAAGAAAAGGGAGTGAAAGGGACACCCAAGGCCCCACTCAGGAAGTCTGCAGGAGAATACATTTACCCCATGACCCCCCAGGACTCACCTGAGCGTCGGAGGGTGGTCTCAGCACCCAGTGCCCCCATGGAGTACAGTGACCCGCTGCCGCTTCGCTGGCCGGCCCAGGAAGGATACATCCTCAGTAGCCACGGCATGGTCCCCGTCTCTCTGCCCCCTCCTTCCATGCCCGCGACCAGTGGCCAGTCATATATGTCTCAGCAACACACCCCCGCGCTGAGCAGAGCTCTGCTGAGAGGAGCTCTGGAGCGAGGGGAGCTGGGCGAGCTGGTGGATCTCAGCCACCTGCTGAGTAAGAAGAACTGCAGTGACAGGACTCAGACAGGCCAGTGACTGTTGAGGAAATGAAGGGGACAACTTTCCATGTCCAAAGTTTTATTTACACAGATCTCTCTCCTCTCCCTTTCATCTGTCTGTCATTGTTATTCAGCCCCCTCTAATCTCCTCACTCAGACACCCACCCCACCCCCACATTTCACCCCATAATGAGTCTCTCCATATGACTGGCTGCTGGGTCTGCCACTCATATCCTGGCTCACACTAATTGGTCCGATGGACTGAGGTTGTTGCTGTGTCTGCAATGCAGAGTTGCCTCGCTCTCCTGCTACTGAGCAGCAGAAGCAGGAAGAGGGAAGAGAGGGGATGGAGAGAGAAGTGAAAGGAAAGTAGAAATGGGGGCAGACAGGATGTGGACAAAGATGGACATGGCACTTAGCAGCTGTCGGCTCTGTGCAGATTAACTGAGGTTGCAGAAGCAGTCCGGTCCCGCCACAAGAGTCAGTTGTTTTTGTTTTTTTCTTGGATGACACTGACGAGGCCGCCACCCATCTGCTCTCCCGCGATAGAACCTGTTGTTTTGATGCCAAGTAGGTGCTTGAAGTGAAATTGCAAAATTTTGAACTTCAATGGACATGAGGTTTAACTCAAAAACTGGAGTCATTGTGACTTTAAACACAAATCGAATGAATCCCGAGGCGTCGCCGTTTTCTCTTTTTCTCTTTCTCCGTGCTGCACATGTACTGCACACACAACACAAGGATTCATGTGTTTGTATAGGTGGGTATTTAGTATTTCATGTACTTGAGAGTAAGGACGTGAGTGCCAAAAGCCTCTAACCTGTCTCATGGGGATATGGGACCATAACTCACTTCTTTGGAGAGCAGAGTGCGGGAGTGAAACGTCAGCACTTTTTCTGCCAACTGCATGCTCTCTGTAATGACGGCATCTCAGCCGCCCATTGCTCTTTTTGTTTGCCTCCTTCCACACCACATACTCTTCGGTGACTTATAACACATGAGGACGTCGGGGAGAGGTTAAACTGCAACCCTGGACTGAAACGAGACCTCTGAGCAGAGCAGAAAAACTGTGAATTTCTAGATGGTCAATCAATACACTGCAATATATTAAGACTCTGTCATTCACTGCTACATTAATACACATGTTTTTAATGCTGCGTTAGAGAATACAGTCCAGTTTTACTAGACAAAGTTTCCCCATAAGCCCACGGTGGGTCATTGTCCCACAGATATGATGCAGAATAAATTGACAGTTACAGTGTTGATGAATGAACCCTCTGGTTTAACGCCGAGCCAATAGGGGCAATGAAAGTGTTCCCAGGAGGCAAATGGACTATAAATTCAGCATATCAAAGTGTCTACTTGCATGAAGTAGTCTGCATTTAGATCAACACAACATGGTCTGAAAGTGTTAGTGAATAGATGCAAGTCATAAAACGAGACAAGATAAAGATGACAAAAGCAGAATCGCAAGGCGGCTTTGACTAAATGAGGCGCTACAACAGCCACAGAGCGTAGTGAGAGTGTGGGTTAGTTGAAGCCGACCGGACTGGATTTCCGTCCTGGAGTCGGTAGAACAAATGCTAGTTTGCAATGGCCTCATAGTGAGCAGCAATATATGGTTTATCTGTACATAGTAAATTTTGATTTAGATGAAATGATAAGACATACGGTAACTCCAAAACATGACATCAGGCATTGGCTTGATTTGTCATATCGTTTTAATCATTGATATATGAAAAAAAAAATTCTGTTTCAGTGTAAATTTCATATCAACCTGCTCTGTTTTTTACATCTTTATGTCAAACCCAACTTATGAATGATTAACTGATTACTGAAGCAAAAAAAACAAAAAAAAAAACTGAAAGTGCCATGAAGACCATTTCAATCAGCAGTGCACCTGTTTCATATACTGTGGGGATGGAGAACTCAGTTATCGCAGTATACTGTACATGCACTGTGTCTGCGTTTGCCCTTCCATGCTGACTGTTATGTTCGTTCATTTAGACGTCCGATCAGATTGTACTGTTGAAATTGTTTCCCTCTGTGAGATGCTGCTGATGCTGACCATTTTTTTTTTTGTTGTTTGTTTGTTTTTTTGTTTTTTTTTGGAGGAGGGGGTCTGTTTATAAACTACTCTCACCCATCACGTGCTGTACATATGTAAGAATAAATACAGACATTTTGTCATGCCCTTTATGATGATATTGTAACAATGACATGGACTGTGTTTAATCCAGAGTAGCCAACATGTAATAATAGTGATCGATAAGTAGTTCATAAGCAGACCTTCGCGTGGACAGGAATGATGAGCGGGAACGCTGCACATCTCATTTTTTTTTGCCTTTCCTTGTAGTCTTAGTGACTCTCTTGTCATCTTCAACCAACTGCCATACTGGGGGATCTTGAAAGTGATTCTCACCATCTCGAGTAAAAACGAATGTGTGCGTTCTTCTCTGTTGATTGTCATTCTGCTGTGTGCAGTAATAAGGAAAAAGCACATCTTTTTGCATTCTGAAAAGGAGCTGTCCTGCATCATGTGTGAATAGTGTAAATAGTCATGCTGATGGTTATAGTGTATCAGTTTGGTTTTTCGTGGGTGGGGAACATTAAAGCTCTTCTGAGACGAGACTGTGTTTAAGGTGTGAGGTTTTTGATTTACTTGGTTTGTGCGTTTTTTTCAGTGATGATCCTGTGAATAAAATGTACATACAGTATTGACGTGATTCTGAATGACTGCTGAGCTCAGTTGTTTCTTTCTTGTTGTTAGAGTAGAATCATGGGCCTGATCTCAGCCAGAACTGAGCCATCTCATTTGACTGCTGAGTTTCTGTTGCAGTTGCTAAGATACTGCTGTTATAATAACCATCAGTCTTTGGAGTACTGCTATTAAATGATTATTCACTTGACTGCTGACGTTGTTGTGTGTGCATTCTGAACACACTAACAGAAATAAAGGCGCACCATTATACACATGCCCACACGAACAACACACGTCTACAGAGGCAGCTCTGCTGCTTCACAGCTGTGGTGATGTGTGCATCATCACTGCACTTTATTTTCTTTGAAAGAGAAATGTTTCCCCATCAGATCAAAAGGTTGTTTCACAGGCATCGACCAGAACAGGAAACGCCTCATAAGCATTTACCTCTCTTTCCACAAGAGGGAGCTGGACACTGGCCTCCATGCATGTAGCCTCTGCAGAGGGAGTGAGTGTCCTAAACTCTTGGGTGTCTGTGCAGTGACTGAACACTGTCTGTCTCTTGGTCTGATGTAAGGCTCTAAACATCAACAGAGAGAGCAATAATAATAAGTGAGTTTAAGACTAACTTTAACCTAAACATATCTTTACCATAAACTACAAGTGTGTCTACACCAAAAAAAAAGACAATAATGTGGACCTTTTTTTGTCCAAATACAGAAAACAAGTGCCCAATAAGATCTGCCACCAACCCAACACCTCCACTAAATCAGGGTTCGTAAAAACAAACTATTAATATTAGTCAACTTGAGGAATCAGCTGAAGAAGTTTATTTTTGCATTAGCTCATCCTTCCCCTCCAGGTGTATTGGAGAAACCTACACGATGTAGCCTTGAGTTGTCATTAAAACTCAAAAGACGGTTAGTTTGTCCACTGTGGGCTCTTGTAAAACCATAGTAGTAACATAATCAGGTGATTGTACACTTAAAAGTAGTCTGTCTATCTAATAAATTGGTAATCTCACAAAAGAAGAAAAACACCACAGCTGAATAGCAATCTTCATTTCACCTTCCCTGTTCCCTAAAATGCTTATTTCTTTATAACTACACATTTCAAATTAGGGAAACACCAAGGCACAACGAAAGTCTCATTTCATCCCCCCCCCCACACACACACACTGTGAATTTAAGACTTATGAATAAAACCGTTTCAGTAAGAAATAGTAGCTAATAGAATCAAAACAGCAGTTTGTAGCGGCAATCCATTCAGACACAAGTAAATACACATGTGGAGGCGTGGATACTTCCTGCCAGTTTAGAGGCGGAGTGTACATGTAGTTAACCAGGAAGGCAACATGTATTGGCGTGTAGCAGACGATGAACACAATCATGTTTGCTTTTACGATATAAACTATGCTTTTCCTCTGCTCTGATTTGTCATCTGTCTTTGTCAGAATAGAGATGATCTGACTGGAGCAGAAGACAATGATGACCAGTGGAGTGAGGAAGCCCATGCAGATCAGAATCCCAATAACTTGTATTTTAAGCGCTTGATCTTTGCGTCTTTCATAACATGTCCAGAGATTCTCGGGGTAATTCTCCTTCCGGAATATGGCACATATAGTCAGGAGAGTTGCCCAGATAAACAGACAAACAACAAAGGCCGCCTCCTTCTTCTTCCTCCAAAATCTGGCCTGCAGAGGGAACCTTATAATCAGGTAGCGCTGGATGCTGATGGCGGTCATGGTCATGATGCTGGCGTACATGTTAATGAAATGCATGTACAGGAGGAAAGTGCAAAAGGTGGTCTTTTCCAGGCAGCCGAAGGCGTCGTAGATCCTGAAGGGAAGGAAGAGGATGAAGGCAAAATCGGCGACAGCCAGGTTGAACATGTAGATGTGTGTGTCTGTCCAGGAATCTCGCTTTGAAATGAAGGCATGCAGAGCTGCCGCATTGACGAGTGCACCCAGAAGAAACACGGGACTGTAGGCCAAACCCTGAAGGGGCTCCACATGGCAGTTGGTGGTAATGTTAGTGTTGTTTATGCACATAGTTATCTGTAAAAGAGGTGACCATGACAGTTAAACAAACCCCACACATATTACATAGAATGCTCCAGTGTGTAAGGATTAGAGACGTCTACTGGTTCATCTACTCGACTCAACCCGCCCCCTTTACCACAGATGATAGGAAACTACAGTGGCCTTCACATACCAGAAATGATACGATCACTCTCAGACCACTCTGCTCTCTTCCTTTTTCTTTGCTGGTTTGTGCATCTGGGTTAGCAGTGCAGCGTCAGTGTGTGTCTCTTTTATTACTGATACAATATCTCTTGTATTTGTAATCCAAACAATGTCAAAGTCAGAACCGCAACACAGTTACACACACCTGACAAGCCTGTCAAGTGACCTGTTGGACAGTTACGTGAATAACGGACTTTCTTGGCATTATAGTAAGATACTGTAGATGTAGGAGGAGAATTTGGGCTGCTGTCAAAACATGGCGGTGCAGGATGTTCTCCTTAAAGCAAGGCCCTCGCCTAAAGTGCATATAAAAGGCGTAGGGATCACCAGGCACAGGGAGTCTTTCAAACGGGAGGTTATGAGTTTATGATCGGTCCCTGGCAAGAAACTTTGTGTGGTCATTAGACTTATTCTAAATGTTACACACTGGACCTTGAAAAGACAGGAGCACTTCTTATTTTTCAAGTTCTAAAAACAATTCTCATGTGCACAAAACATTTAGCCGGTGTAATCACTCCTGTTAAAAGACCACAAGACCTGAAGGGGTCTGTGCTGGCATTACCCACAGGATTCTGGTGTAATAAGTGAGCAGCTAATAACCCTCGAGCACCAGATCCTTTTTTTTATTATGTTTGTTTAACCAACAGCAATCATGCATGCTCAAAATCACATTACTTGAGGCACGCGTAGTCTTGTATACACAGCTCCCTCTGGAGTCATAGTCAGTGTTTTTTCTTTCATGCACTATGACAAATTTCAAAGTAAACTTAACCTGACAATAGATATCACTTCAACACATGAGGATAAGTTAATGAAATTAAGATCATTTGATGTATACACTTGTCATATCTTCAAGTCAAGCACGCATTCACTTCCCAGAATACTTGATGACAACTAGCAGTTCCAAGTAATATTGATTTTAATTCAATTATATTTCGGCGTTTTCATTATCCAGACCAACTGCCATAACATCACACTGAAATAACATACAACTTTTGCATTAACCTGTTCTGTTTATGCAGAACAGGATTATGCAATCAGGAGCATTAGCCAGTCACAGTCATGTGGCAAATAACAGTAAAAACTAACATTTAAAAAAAATTAAACTAGTCTAAATTTAGGCATACTATTAAGACGAATAAATAAAACCTTGACTCACCAACTGAGCTGTACTCTTGTTCACGAGACTAACTGATCTTTAAAGGCAGCTGTGACAGAAGACAGTACATGCAAGTTAGAGGGAAAACAGTTGCATCATTTCCGCTTTTCTGTGGGTTTTCATGCCGGCAGACCCATTTTTTCGGATCCAAATTTAGAAGTGTGAATTAGGTAGAAAAGGAAGTTACACTAAAGGTTAAAGGGCATCGTCAAGAGTTGCCCGACTGGAAAAGAAAACAAAGTAACTGTCGACTGCTTTTCAACTGGCCACACCAGATCAAAGTGACTGTCTTTTTTTCTCACATATTTAAATGTGGATTATCTGGGAAAATCATCTACAGTACATCCACTGACTGTTGTTGTGCTTCCCTCTTAGCCAGGTCACTCTGCTTGTCTTTGGACTTGCTGGAGACTTGAAGGTGAAGATTCGACACTTGCATGTGCGTGACTTACTCTCATCTCTGGAAATTAGTAAATAAGGAGGAAGTAAGATTGCACATTAAGCACTCTCACACACACACACACACACACACACTCGGACTTGGCTTCCTGAACAAAACTGATGAGCTGATTCTTTACATGCAAAACCGCACAGATTGTGTTTGCATATTCTTTCTGTCTGCACGACATCAAAGTCTGTTGTGATGTTAACCGTGGGTGCATTCACACCTGTAAACTATAGTCTACCATTATGTTATAATAGCTGTCCTCTTGTGATCAGGTCACCCAGAACATATGTAAAGCAACACTAGGTAACTGTTTTTAACCTAAAGGGTTAAATATCAGGCTACACATAGTCACTTCTATGTAGTTTTTAACCATTTTTCTATTCTATTATGTCACCATTTTACTGCTTTACTTCTATTTCTGATTGATTTTATGTTACATACCTTTTATGTTGCTGTGCCTTTAAATCGGTAAAGCACTTCACTTGGGTCAACCATGGTTGTTTTTGGGTGTGCTTGACTAAAAACCTTAAAAGCAGAGTTGTGACTGACGATCTGTCCAGCGTGTACCCCGCCTGTCGCCTCACGTCAGCTTAAGCTCAAGTCCCCCCGCGACCCTCATGTGGAGGATAAAGCAGTAGAAGATGAATGGATGGATATTTTACTGTCCCCAAAAGGCAAGGCAAGGCTGTTTTAAAAATAGAGCACTTTTTATACAGATTTGAGGTAGTGTGTGACACTAAAGTTTAATTTTATTAATCCCCTTAGGGAAAGTATTCCTCTGCATTTGACCCATCCTAGAATTAGGAGCAGTGGGCTGCCACACTGAGTAGCACCCAGGGAGCATTGGGAGTTGGGTACCCCAGCCCTTTTAGGCCAGGTGGGGATTTGAACCGGCAACAAGTCAAGTTCCCTTTCCACTTGGCCACGGGCTGCCCACTAACCTTCTTCTTCTTAAAATGTGTGTGTCAAGTTTTGTTTGGTATATGCTCACTCGCAGTATGTGCCTGTTTGTCTTTTGGGGCCTGATTCGCTCGTCTACGATTGGACGTGATGTCAGAGTCAGTCCGTTGTAAATGTTTGAGTGAATGAGCTTTTATAATGAACATCGTCACAATGAGTCAGAGACATTCTTATCATTGGAATATCGTTTGTCCAGGGACGATAATGGAACAATGGACGTGCTTGTTCTCAGTGACCATGAACCCTGACAGACAAATCAAATGATGTCTGCATCGACATGAGCTGTTATACAGTAATACAAGCACGGCGATCTTCTAATCAGGGTGATGATGTCATGGCTGTGAGAGAGAGAGAGAGACTGACTCACTGATTCTGGCTCCTGGCAACGTTGTATAAAGAAGTTCTTTCTGTATATCATTATCCATAAATGTTTCAGACAGTGGGACAGTTTCCTGTGTAGGAGACAAATACATTTAATTTTAAAACTCCTTTGTGGGGGAGGACAAAGATTCACATTGTAGGTTTAGCCCTTGTCGTCCCTGTGGACTATTCATCATTGACCATGTTTAAAACTGTGTGTGTGTGTGTGTGGGGGGGGGGAGTTTCAGACAATAAAAGTGTTCAACTGAAACCAAATCTGGACTTTGTCAGTTATTAATGTGGACCGACGTAACCTTTAGTCAACAAGTCACCGCAGTGAGCAAAGTGCAAAGGTGAAAACACAACGTCAGCCTCACTTCAGAATTCAAAATTGTACTGAAACGCTGAAAGTTCATCCAACGAGCAAAGGAAAGAAACAAAGCATGAACATCTGAGGGCCTGGGGGGTGGAAATCTGAAAACCTACTCTGGAAAAACAATAATGGTAAAATGACAGGCTAAACGGAATAGTTGAGAAAACATGGAGTGGCCATTTTGCATGCTATTTTTTGTAGTTAAACCTATTTTTAGTTGCTGCAGTTTGGTTTCAGGAAACTTTTTGACATGTCTCTTCAAGAGGAGGAAGATTCCGTCCTTGGCCTCTGAACTGTCATGTGGACTATGTAAAACCTGAGGCAACAATGATCCCAATAATGCTGAAAGTGAGGTGTGGCTGCCTGTGTGTGTGGAGATGCAGTGACATGTGAATTATTATTATTAATCTATTGTTTACGTGTTACATCTAACTCACTGTTCACTGAAATGACCTTCACAATTACTACTTCTACGGGAAAAAAAACAGCAAAAAAAAGCTCTGGAAATATTGGATTACTTCTTGTTTATTAGTGATTACAGCTCGTATTTTTGCAGCGATTGCATTTTGGAGACGTTCCGATTTTATTAAAAGCTGCTTTATACTTGAAAGGTATAATCCCCTGCACAAATGTAACACTGCACAGGAAATGAATGGGCTCGACATTACGGATGCAGTCCGTTGTTGACATTCATTTTGTTTTAAATCCTTTTAGGCTTGTGCTGTTTTCACAAAGATATTGCCCAGATCTGCCTGGTGCTGGTACGTCATTTTGCAGATATGTTTTTATGTGCAAGTCTCAGAATGATCGGTTTTGACTCATGTCTGCCTATCTGTTAACCACTTGGCTGACTCTCCTTCCTGCCTCCCTGTGTTAATTCCTGTCTGTCTGGTACGCTTTCAAATGTAAGTCGTGAGGCGGGTGGTGGGTAGATGAAGGTTGGAGAAAGGGGTGGGGTTTCGGGGGGGGGGGGTTCCATCGCTTAAACTAGGTCAGTGAAGACACACCCCTCTCTCCCCTCCATGTGCCCCTGCTGTCCCCCCTCCTGTCTCCTTTCTCTCCCCTTTTCCTTCTGCTCCCTACGCAATGCAGACTTTCAGCACAGGTCTCCCGTTTCCCCTTTATTACCTCCAGAATCCAGAAAACACACAGCACAGCTTGACGCTCTGTTGATGACACTGATACATCCTCCATGCAAACAATAGGCAAACAACGCATTAGCAGAACAAAAGCTGGTTTGCACTTTAACAAATGTCAGTGAGATGCAATGAATCAGCTGCACCATATGGATCTGCTGCTCAGCCAGAGTTTCAGTGTGTGTGTGTGTGTGAGATGACAGATTACATAAGGCTTTATCATTGCATAATGTTTGTGGCGGTCGACAATCTGTGATCTGACACCTCCACACAGGAACACACGCATCTTCATCATCGTCATCGTAACTGTGTCAACTGTTACGATGTTACTGTTACGTTGTGTGTGTGTGTGTGCATGTGTTAAATTGGCCATGTGGACCAATTGTCAAACAAATCTATCTTTGTGAGGACATTTTGACCTTGTGAGGACATGTTGGCTGGTCCACACAACTTTAACAGTCTTTTTGAAGACCTGTTTAGGCCTTTAGTTGCGATGTTTAGCGTTTAGGTTAGTGTAAGGTACGGTGGCCGACAGGGGCAAACACACTGCAACGATCCATGCAGAAGGAGAAACGAGCTGCATATTCACAAATGCTGCGGATTCCCAAAACACCTGCAAGTCCCAAAACACCAGCAAGTCCTAAAACGGCACCAGGTGCATTTGTTCCTGTCGGCCACCGTAGTACAGGGCTAGTGAATGGATTATGTCTATGAGAGTCTATGCAAAGTATGCAAAACCAGTGTGTGTACGTGCCTGTAGAATTTTGATTTATTACCTACCCAAAAAGATCTTGTTAGACTTGTCCTCACAACTTTAAAGAGTGTTTTGACAATTATAACACTTAGTTTTAGGGTCAGTGTTAGAATTAGATTTGGTTAAAGGACCTTGTGAGGACATTTGGGCTGGTCCACACAACTTAAACTCTTTTTGAAGACCTGGTTTTAGGGTTAGGGTTAGAATTAGGTTTAGGTTAGGGTTAGAGTAAGGGGCTAGGGTTAGGCATTTTATGGTGATGGAGTAAGGGGCTAGGGAATTATGTCTATGAGTGTCCTCATTAAGAATAAAAGCTCTGTGTGTGTGTGTGCGTGCGCGTGTGTGTGTGTGAGAATAAAGAACAATCATTGCATTCATCTGCCCTTTTTAAGCACCATCAAATACACAACTTGTGACTTATCATGTGTCAGTGCTGCTTTTTTGACAATAATGACTGAGAGGACTGTGAAATATGCATGCCAAACAGCTAACACCAAGTATTACATAAGCCTTACGTGTCATACCACAATCCCCACACTAGATGGCTCTGTTTCTGTCTCTGTTCGGTTGTGCGGTGATGAGTCATTCTCGGCGGTTATATATGAACTGAAGTCTGAATCACCAAGTGCAGCATGTCCAGCTCAATAAACATCAATGTGCAGTCAGCTATGAGGACACACTGAATACATGACAGCAAGAGTCCCAAAAAAAGGAAGGTTCTGAATTTGCATTTGAAAACTATATTCAATATTCAGAAATTAGACAATAATGCGGCACAAGAAGAGACAAATGTAAAAGTGATGTATCGCGGTGATTCCCGGCTGATTCAATCGTTTGAGGTGCTTCTCTGCTGTTGCACGGATATGAAAGAGAATCGAGGATCTGAGGGGATGTGAGAGGATAAAAGAAAATTTGAGGATGAAAGGAGGGGTGTTGAGTTGCCATGTGTGATAGCATGTGGCACATATACCCTGGTACATAGGCTGTGTGTGTGTGTGTGTGTTTGTTTGTCAGGTTCACGTGCACGTTGACTTAGGGAGAAGATAAACACAGTTACCATGGCGACCTCAAGTTACTCTAAACACATCTTTGCATGGCACATATTTGTGTTAGCATGGGACGCGTCCTCCACGATGACGCAAAGACGCATGTGCTGTCATTTACGGTTATGAATAGGTTCAAACACTTCAATCGGCCACAACTCTCTTTTGTTTTGAAAATGTGTTCCCCCTTTTTCTATATGTGTGTGGGAGTGGACGTTATCTTTAGAGAAACAAAGGAGAGATGTCGAATCCGCTCCCAGACAAGTCTAGACGTAGGTTTAACAAATTCAGCGGCATGTTGTGTAGAAAAAGAAGTTCTGTTCAGAGCGTAGCTAGTTTGATTCACATGACTATTTGTACAAGAGGAAATACCAGCCTTCCTCTGTTGAGCTCTAAAGAGTGAAGTCTGTAAAATGTTGTGGTTCCACAAACACAAGGAGTGAGTGTCAGAAATTGCCTCTGAAAGCAGACACACATATTCGATACAACTGAAATCACAGGGTCTGTAAATAGGATATTAATAAACAGCACTTCGGGCATGTTTAAATACTTGACATTGGATTTTTACAAGCCAATACATCACCAACTGGTTTTGACCTTGAAAGTCTTGTGTGTAAGAGTCAAGCGTCAAGCAAAACAGTGTGATAGAATTAAGACAGTCCTTGAGCGTGCCACTATTATCGGGCTTGTTTTTATTTTTACGTTTGATTGACAGGAACCAAACAACATGTAATGACTGATACAGAGAGGTGCTGAACGGGAAATGCAAAACAACCAAAGCAGAGGTAGAAAAAAAAGCAAGAGGTTCTTTAAGAAGAGATGAATCAAGGGCATCAAAGAAAAGTATCCTCGCTGAAGCCAACGCAGAAGTAGCAATATTGTGAATAGCCACCAGGGGGCGACTCCGCCGATTGCAAAAAGAACTCAACTTGAATGGAAGTCTATGGAGACATCTACTTCTCACTTGACTTACATCATCTGTTTACATTTCCATGATACGTTTATGGCCTCAGTCGCCAGTTTCAGCTCTTCATCACTAAAGCATGATGTCAATTTTGTAGATTTCGGTCCCGACTACAGACCGTGTCATGTGGCCCTCAATTCAGCTCTTGAGGACCTGGCTAATCAAGAATCTTTACTGAAAAGCTTTCAGGGCCTTTTATAACTCAGAACATCGAATCGTCAGGGTTTAGGTTCAGGAGACTGAATACAAATATACAAAGATAATTAATCTGAAATACTTCTTTCTCAATAGAGGATATTGAGTTAAAGCTTGAAATGTGGAATAATCGATGCAAGCTGTGCTGAGTGCCAGGCAGCCGGGAGTGTATGTCAGGTCAAAGACACAGCTACAGGCGAATCATGTTCATTTTCAAACAAAACCTCAACATCACCAACCAGATATTCAATTTTACTGTGATAGAAGACCAAAGAAACCGAGAAATATTTACTATTATTTAAGAAGATGAAATCATAGATCTTGTCAGCCCTTGACGCAACAAAAATATGTTTTGCATAAAGCACGTGAGCAAAGGGAGTTCATCTTCTCTTTGAGATAAGTCTTTTCCTCATGACCCGCGATTGAACTCATCTTTTATTTATTGTGCATAGTTATCAAACTCAAGAGCTGCAGAGCATATAAAAAATTAAACTGATAATGAGAAACGGAGAGTGAAGAAGAAACAGATGTGCTGGAGTGTGGAGATCCGACAGGAGCTGGAAAGATAAAAAAAAGAAAAAAAGAACGGGAGTGGAATGGAGAAAATATGGAGATAGGGCATGGGTATGAGGTGGAGGATGAGCAGATCATCACAGGAGGGAACAAGGTCTGTACTTTATCTGACACAGTGACCTAGTGACGCAGCAGAGCTCACAGCTCCAGATTACAGAGCAGTCACTTCAGGGAGGCAGTGAGCGGGATTAATGGCGATTTCAGAGAGGAGAAAACAGGGAGATTACACAAATGAGGAAAGAGGCAATGTGGGGATTACAGCTTTGTGCCTGAAATAATCTCAGCAAGTGACTGACACAGCCCAGTACATGTGTGCATGTGTTTCGGCCATTTTGTGGATGTGATGCACAACTGAGTGCAAATTAAGAAATGACACAAAGTGGTGAACATTATGTGGGATACATGTAGGCTACATGTACACCCATGTTCACACATGAATCCTTACCACCTATTTAAAATGTGCCACGCGAGAAACTAGACTGGAATGTAAGGACTTGGTGCTACTAAGGCAGAAAGGCTGGCCATGGGGCCCCAGTGAAACCATGTGCGGTCAATCAGTTACAGTTGGTCCCTCATCCCTACAAAGACTCTTTGATGTGAGCGAGGCCTTTAAATTCAACCCTGGGGAGTCACGAGGCTTTTGATGTGAGTCAGGAGAAACCGTATTCCTTTCCTCACAACAAGATGTTCTGCACAGCAACAAACTGCCTGCTTGTCTGAAATCCAAAGAGCCAGTGACGGCCGTAGCTTTTGTGGAAAAGCTGAAAACGAGCCTTGATGATTTTGCACATAGGCTCTGCCATCGAGCTGCCATCCCATATGTCTTATAAATACAGATGTCTCTTTGTATCTATTATATCTTGGAGAGCGCCCAACTATTGTTTTGAGATTACTAACTGGAGATTGTCTTTGTCTGTTACTGTCTGTGTTGCTTTTGGCAACTTTACGCCGATATTTGAGAGGACTGGACGCAAAGTGGACATGGGCTGTTTACACCTCCTTGTGTGTGCCGTGTCTATGATGTAAGTATCCTCCCATTTACGTAAAGGTTGTGTCACCCTCCCACATCTGCTCCCTCATCCTGTTATGCTGCTGCTGGCCACCCTCCAAAATCTCAGTGTCTCTAAGCTCTCTTTTTTTTCCCCTTCTCCTCTTGTCTTTCCCCTCTTAGTTTATCATGTCAACAAAATGTCCGCCATATGAAGTCAGGCTGAAGACCCCCTCCGTTCTCTCTCTCTCTCTTTACTTAGTAGGATGATTACATAAGAGCTTAGGTCAAAGTGTCACCGCTGTTGTCAAGGGAGACATAGAACAGAGAGGGGCTTTAGAGTAGACGTGCCTGGGGGCGAGAGATAGGGGAAAAACACTACAGCAGACACTAACAGCCGATATAGCAAAGAATTTGCAGGAAATGCCGGGGAACAAAAAACCCTGCAAGGATATAAACATGTGTGCATTAATAAAAAGCATTCAAATATTTCGACGTACCTCACTGTAGCTGAAATAAAGCAGACAGGGAAGTGTACGTGTAAATCATAGAGATTGTATAGAATATGGAAGAGGCAGAGGAAAAGGGGAGAGGAAAAAACAAAATAATGTGAGTTCCTCTGTGTGTGTGTGTGTGTGTGTGTGTGAAACAGAAAAAGCATCTAACTGTAGGTTCTCTGTGTTTGCCTGCTCCACTAACCTAGTTTAAGTAATCTCTGCCTTCATGCTGTTTCGTAACATCGCTGTCAGAACATTGCATCATAAGGCCGTCCACTTCAGTAAACCCCCCCTCCGACCGCCACACAGTGTCCCGAGCACACATTTGCATCAGAACGTCAATTGCCTTCCATTCATAGATGAAACCAGCGAAGATGATCTAATCGTTTGCTTTTTAAAACGGGAAGTATCCAGCATTTCCAAATGATTCAGCTAGCACACAAGAAACAAGCCCGATTCTGCCAGGTCACCGGTCGCTTTCCTGCATTCCTGCTGCAGCGTTATATGTTCTCTGTTTACTGCCAGTAAAATAAAACAGTTTCTTATTTGTTATTTTCTTTACAAAACAGTTGTTTCTATTTATTGACAAAACAAGGTGTGAAAAACATTCTTCCAACATTGTGTGACAAACAGTGCCCAGGGTAGGGGCTGTGGGAGGATTCTGCGAGGCCTACATGTTTTTTTCTTTATTGATTATATGACTTAATGATTTTCAATTTTTTTCATTTTGATGTCATTTTAAAACTGCCCTGTTTGGAATTGAACCTAAGTTAAAGGCCTGTTGTGATCCACAACATCAAGACCATTCGTGCACACATAAAACGACAAAGTAGTGCCTGTTGTGTGGTAAACAAAGAACCAGTTGGACAGCTCCTTCAAGGTTGTTGTTTTTTTAATTGAATTTAATTGAATCAGTCGTGTATGAATCATGACATATTTATGTGTCAGGTGGAGACAGCGGGGAAAGGAAGTAAAATAAATACGTGCATGGTTCTGTTTGACAGAACAACTGACTGTGGATTTATCTTACTGTCACCACCTGGAAGTGCTAATCTCACTACTGATCACCACTGAAGTGAGCAACGGCACTGTCGTGTCGTCTGGTGGTCGTCAAATAGAGGTTGGGGGACATCTGGGGAGCCATGGTACCCTGTAGCAGCAGACTCACACACACACATATGCAGTGGAGGCATCAAATGTACTGCCGCTCATTCACTTTGATCAAGCATCAAGCGCGGTCACACTGGGATGAGGATCTTGGCTTTATTTTTGCGAGGTTGAGAAATGTTAAACGTAAATGTGGAGGCGAAAACCGATTGACTGGCTGTGACTCCGCCTCTGTAGGGGGCGCTGTATCTCTCTGTAAGCTAGTGCGTATTGAAAGACGACGCCGACGCTGCTGTGGTCCGAGAGAGCTTCCAGGTCAAAGACACCAAGTCCGACTAAGTGTATTACCATTATCCAGGTATGTTAGTCTGACTAAGACTAGCTCGATTTGAGTCAGACTAACGTGTTTAAATGTCATTAAGAAAACCAAATTATTGTCTTAGTCCGACTAAAATCAGACTTTTAACCGTACTGATTGTCTGTGTGCTGCGTCATTCATAGAAAAAAAAGGGTTGGTCAAGCTAAACACTCTATTTTTAGCAGCAGACTTCACTTCTGAAACTTTTTTGTGTTTTCAGTCACACTCCAAACCTATTTGTAGTTGTTTGTCTCGCTCTATATGAGCACAATTTCGCTTTTGTCTTCTGTATGTCCTGACATAAAACAAATGACTTCCTGTGCGCAGGGCAGGAATCTCACATGGTAACACAAGGTCTAAACACTGCTATACTGAGAAACACAGAGAGAGTGGGGTGGAGCCGATCGGCTTAATCGACACTGCGTGAACTCATCTGACGAATGTGACAAACATTTGTTTCACATTTAAAAGTCACACACTACTGTTTTGAACTCAAACACCCCACTGTCCAAACACTTGCTTAAAGTGCATCACTTAAAAGGCATGATTGTTATTTTTAAAGCAATTATACACTTACTCATGGGTTACGTGTTTCATTTCTGCCAATGAAGTCTCCTAAATGTTACACACTAAACCTTTGAAGCAACATGTATATGGAACGCTTCATCCATCAAGTAAAATAATAATAATTATAACAGATTTCAGAGTAAAGAAAACAGTAAATTAATTTAAATGTTGTAATGTACAATAGATTACATGCATACAACATAGATTAAGTTACATATTTGAGCAGAAGAATGTGAGTTGAGGGTCTACAGTATGTCCTGTGTATATTTTATTGTTTATTGTTTATTTATTTTGTTTGCTTGACACCAGACTATAGGGAAAATACAATTTTGATGATGTATTGCCAACCAGTCACTCCTGTAGGAAATGGAGCCCCTGTTTTCAAGCCTGGAGACTTGTGCCATGTTGACATTATGCAGCCAGAAGTTCAGAGATGCCACCAGCAACCAGGCACCTGTTGGACGATACCAGCTGTCAATTACAGTGGCGTCTACTCATATCATGTTCCCGTTTTGAGCAAAACATATGATAAAGTACGGCACACTTTATCATGTATTTTCCTCAAAACGGGAACATAATTAACAAAATTAACATCATGTTCTGCTGAAATAGACCCAAAACACTTGAATATGTGTATGGTTACTTCCTGGTTTTCAAAAAGCCAGACCAAGTGTTTCCAGTAAGCGCTCAGCCAAAGATGCAGAGATGTTCTACAGTTGGAAAATAATATAAACGTGACTGAAAATGAAAACTTTTTGATTGCTTATTGGATGTTATAGGTTGTGAAATGATTTTGTATTGTATTTGGCAGGAGATCGGGTTTTCTAATGTTCTGTTTGCACCTAGTGGAGTCAGCCCATAGTGGCTGTTTAAAGTCATTCCTGGTTGGCTTCAGGAAGAAACATCAATGTTTTATTTATTTTATTTCATGATGAGATCAAATGTATGTACTTGTCAATGGTTCATTTGTAAGACACTCAGAGGTGGAAAGTAATGAATTACAGTTACTCGCGTTACTGTAATTGAGTAGATTTGTTTCTGTGCACTTGTACTTTTTAAAGTCATTTTTAGTAAAGTAAACTTTAAGCTACATTTTTACTTTTTTAGTATATGAGTATATTTTTAGACCAGTACTTGTACTGAAGTCAAATGTTGTTATCAAAATAGTGGTACTGTTACTTGAGTAGAATATTTCATTACTCTTTCTTTCCACCCCTGAAAACACTGCAAACAAAACCACGAAATCTAATAACAACAAACAACAAAATAGTGAATTAAATAAAATACTTTCTTGCCTTTGTTATTTGTTTATTTATTTGATTATTTTGTGGCGTAAAAAGAAAACAAAGGAGACCCTCTGGTCCAGTCAATCATTTGCTCAGCCACCTTAAGCTCGCTCCCGACGGCGCGCGCCCGCGAGTGATGTGAGAGGAGCTGTCGGCGGTGAGATCATGTGAGAGTCCACGCTTGGAGAAAGTAGGTTAGCAGGGTAGACTGAGAGGAAAGCAGGCGGAGAATCACAACGTCCACCGTGGGACTATTCTGTCAAACCAACAAAAAAAAGAAAAAGTTCAACCAAATCGACTCTGCGCCGATCGAGACACTGACGATGCGAGCCAAAGCGGGTTTCTACGTTCTTCATTTTTGCTCGGACTTGACCGAGCGATAAAGCAGAGCAGTTTTCCTTCTTTCTTTTTTCCTTTTTGCTCGCGCTTTAGGAGAAGTGTGTGTGTGTGTGTGTGTGGGTGTGTGTGTGTCTGCAGCCGGGACCAAGTTCATGTTGACAGATCCAGCGTGAGTGTGTGTGTGTGTGTGTGCGCGCGCGCTTCCCTCAGTCTCCGCGCTGTCACACACAGTCACAGCCACATGTAGTCGAGTCCTCATCGTCCCCAACCATCCAAGAAGACAACACCAAACATGAGAGGTAAGTGGACTTCGTGTGTTTGTTTATACTTGTTTGCAGCAGTGTGTGTGTTTTAATATATATATATATTGTGTTGTTGATTTTGAACGTCTTAAGCGGCCACATGTGCGCGCACACGGAGTTGAGTGCGCCTGTTTTCCTCCCAGTGCGCATTAATCCCTTCATGACTGGATTATCTGTGCACAGAGCCCGAGGCTGCAGCTGCAGCAGCAAAAGAAGCAGAAGCATGCTCGGCCACACTCTCCAGTTCAGCATGCACTGTTATGCAACTCCCCCCACCGCACACACACACACACTCTAAGCACTTTTTAGCTACATTTTCTTATTGAATTCACGTGCCACATCAATGAAAAGAATAATTAGTCTGATTAATTATAAGAGCTTGTTTAAGGAATGTTGTTTTAGTGGACCAAATGGGCTGTTTTTGCAGAAATATAAATGGATTTCCCACCTGAGAGAGAGTCCCTCTGTATATTTGAGCAGGAGATCCATGTTATGCAATAAGGAGAAGGAGGGGCATGAGTGGAGGTTGTTGTTTGCCAAAACTTGAATTATGTAATCGAGATGTTAGTCCAGTTTATCGAGTTTCTTGTTAAGTGGATTAAAAAAAAAAAGCAAATAGTTTAAATTAGGCACATTTCACTTTAGGGAATAATAAATAATCCGTCTTATTGGTGCATGATGATTTCACTGTATTGATTCTTCAGGTGAATCACTCCTGACGATGTGAATTAACTTTTTATTTGCAGTGATTGAAAAACAAGAATAAATAAATAAATAATAATGATAATTTAAAAAATATTAATAATAATAAGGGGGATGACTGTGCCAGCATGGTCAGCTGTGTAAGTGTACAGAGGGAGAGGGACTTGGCTGTTCCACTGACCTAGTAATGTCACCCGGCATTTACACAGCCCTGGCAGCAGAGGGAGGGGGAGCGGCTCTGGGAAGCGCCGTTGCCGCCAGACGTATACAGCGCCTTGTGTGGTTACAGGCTGAACTTGAACTTGGGTAGTTAACTTAGCAGCATGGCTAGGTGGCTTTCCATCAACTTGAGGTTTGAATGTGCATTAGAAAAGAAGGGGGTGAATGGAAAATGTTGAAATAACGACAGAGTCTAAGAATTGGTGACACCTAATGGCGAGACTGCAGAGGACTGCTGTAAAAACAAGGCGGTACAAGATGGCTGCCTTTGTGAAGCAAGGCCCTTGCCTAAAGTACATAAAGAAGGCTTCTTCTAAAGTGATTATACATGTATTCAAACTTCAAATACTTTAGGGCTATTATTATTAATAATAATAACAGTAATAACAATAATAACAATTTATTAACAATGTACAGCGCTGTGCAAATGTCTTGAATATTCTGAGATCACTGGCATTTGGATTTGTATGATGTGACTTCTTATATATTAGCAAGCTGTCAATAAGGCCGAACTGTATATCAGTTAAAAACACTTAAAAATCCTAAAAACATTAATTAATTAATCTCCAATGTTTAGCAAGGAAATGTCTAAAATCGCAATATTTAACAGAGGAATCTGGTGTATTTAGCGACAGCACTGCTGAAAGCCTGCAATCGTGAATCACTTCAATTTTAATGAAATTATTGTAATGATTCAGTTACACTGAAAACAACTGCTTTGCTTGTCACAGCATTTATTTTGTACCCAGACTGTGTAGAATCGAGCCGTGCCGAGCCAAGTAGTGCTAGAACTGTAAAGTGGAAAAGTGAGTGACAGGCTCATCTCACTGAGCACCTGTGTAGGGAATTTTCCACTCAGCTTCAACAGGTGTCAAATTCAACACCAGCCAACGAACTCCCCCCACCCCCACCACCACCACTCTCACTCACTTAGCTCTCAGCCCACTTCTTGGCATTTTTCAAAACAGACATTGTGTGTTAGCCTCAGAAGAAAGAGGCTTAGTTACCCTTTAAAACTGCATATATTGTCCCCGTATTTTCGCGTGTTCCAAAAAAGTGATGGAGAAATGATTATTCTGTATTATAGAATTTCTAAAATAACAAATCTAACGGTGTTTACCATGATATCATTTTCTTCAATATCATTGCAACTATGGTTCAATATATAGGGAAGTGTTTATACACTGTGCAAACACACAACACATTATTGCTATGAACTGTTTTGGCTTCTCTGTTTAACGTGTTGTTTGAATGTTCACAAAGAAGTTTAAAACCATAATGAACTGGTTTCCAGCTTTTACTCAGGGACAAAATGTTCAAAATCTTCAGTTATCTGACATTATATATTGACAATTATAATTACTATCTTTAGGCCATATACAGCAGTATATTGCATTTCTGCCAGTAAACCCACCTAAACTTTACTCACTTGAGCTTTAATAAAACAGCCACAAAACGTGACTTTGTACCCACGTTTTAATCAGTTTACACCTTCTTATCCTTCTTCTGTGGTGAAACACACTTTACATTATGCACCGCCTACTGCTCATTTAGGTATACTGCCTCAAAATTATCACACAACAGCAGTGGATGAAAACATAAAATTTGCATTTAGTTTTTACTTGTGCATTTGAATGAAAATCAGGCGACGGGCAAAGCAGGTTTGTTTACAGCCCGTGAAACCCAACACTCTTCTAACTCGTCATAAACAGGAATTAGATAGGATTGACCAGTCGGTAATGTGACCATCAGAATAGTTCAAATGTAGCCACACACAAAACTTATTTATTTGGTTAGTTTCAGAAAAGGAGATGAAGTTTTTTGGTGTGCGTGTGTGTGTTAATCTTTGCACTAAAAAGGCAAAGGAAGGAGTAAAGGGAAGGAGGGGGAAGCAGAGGGGCCTCTGGTGGCCTCTGTCAGGATGTCCAGAGGTAAACAAACTCCAGCCATTTCTTATTTCTTACTACTTAGCGCTGAAAATATACGTTATTTACAGAACATGCTTATGTTTATGTACATTTAAGATCTTCCTCCAAATTGTGTTGTTGCGTTGTTTTGACGTGTTGACAGACGTCTGTCTTGAGCTCCAGAGCATCCTCTGATCTTCTGCATAGAAGATTTCACTTTGTTTACTGTGCGTAAACATGGCAGAGGATCATGAGACTCATACATACATGGGCACACATGACAGGAGGCCTATGGAAATTCTTAGCTCTGTTCAGAACCCCCGTTGTGGGCCTCGCCTCGGCGTCCACTGCTATTTGCATATTTTAAAATAGAGCCAATAGATTTGAATACACTGGGATTAAAAGTGCCCGACTGTATATATGCACTTAGTGTCGAGTCTCAACACTGTTTCAAGTATGATCATCGTCAGAGAGTAACGTGAAAATAGTTGTGGTGCAAGGAGGTTTAAAATGTAATCAACATGGCCGGTTGCTGTTTAAAAAAATGTAAAAACTCAAATCATATGCAGGAAAAAAACATTCCTGTACTGAGAATAAGGTTGTTAACACTGTGGATTGTCTTGAAACAGCTCTGTGCTGTGCCGTATGCTCACACCTGTGAGGTGTGACACAACAGGTGCTTCAGCATTGCTAATATGTACAGAGATCGAGCACACAACGTCTCAAAACAACGTGTTTAAAGATGCTACCGAGCCCTCAGTCACGTACACGTCTTCGTGAATTGAGCAAAGACAAACAACCTGTAGTTGGTTAAAACTGTGTGTAAAATTGAAATGGGAGAAGTGATGTGTGCAGGATTTTTTGCACAAGTGTCTGCCAACAATTATTTTTCCCTCGTTGTCACACTACGGACACACTGACTGATGAACATACATAGAATTGAAGTGTTGATTTTTCCTCCTCCTCTCCCTGGCCTAGCCCTTCTGAATTAGGCTTTCAGAGATAAGATGGTTACACATTTAGCTGATAAACACACTGGGGCCCAGTATGTTTGTAGCTGAGCTCGTAAAACGTCGGTTCCTGGTTTACATATTAAAAAACTGTAGGCTTGGGTGTGCCACACGCTGCTGCTGTTGTTGTCCTCCTGCCACAACACCTTCCTTTGTTTGTTGTTTGTGTATTTACACTTCACAAACTGTATTTCCTGCTGACACGGCGAGTTAATGTGCCAGTGGCTGAGGAATGTTGAGTGCTGCCTGTAGTCTTTGTGTAAAAATATCGCAGAAATGTTTTGATTTTTGTCGAGTAACAGCTCTCTCTCTCTCTCTCTCTCTCTCTCTCTCTCTCTCTCTCTCTCTCTCTCTCTCTCTCTCTCGGGAGTTAAAGGTCACATGCCTCAGACTGGAGCCTAAGCACAGGCCAACAATGATATTTAGGGTTAAAAGTAAATGTTGCTTTAACATTTGTGTGGCTCCTGCTGTTGTTGAATTTCCTACACTTGGGTAATAAACGTTTTTGTAGATGAATCAACCTATGAATCAATTCAAATCAAAACCTTTTCTTTTTTTGAAAATACAAATACAGGAACTATGCTGGTTTCAGCTTCTCAGCTGTGCATACTTTTTTATAGTCCGGTTAATATTTAACTGAATATATAAGACAGTAATTATGTTCCCATACACCTCAATTTGATAGTTATATTGACTGTTTTCATTATTTGGAAAAAAAATGGATAAGATTGTTCAGTAACTGAAATCTTTTTTAATTGTGGCCTAATTTTCATCAATTGGGCTGCAATTATTTTCAGAAGCAATGAATCTGCTGATTCATTGTTTTATCTTTAAAATGTTAAAATGTTGATCTGTGTTTCCCAAACCTCAAATGTCTTCTTGTGTCCACAATCCTTTATCCAAAGATTATTCCATTTAAATGATCTTTTTGTTATATAGAGCAAAGAAACAAGCGATCTTGTTAGAAAACACTCAAACCAGTTAACAGATTATCAAAATAGTTGCCGATTCATTTAGTAATCACTTAATAATCGTTTAATTGTGGCTGTTCTACATTCAGTGTAATGTTCTGTGCTTATTAATTGTCTGTATGTGGATAATTGGCTCAAGGGCGTGATCATTTTTTCACTTATCTGGTTATCAACACTCTAATGACATTAATGGAACATTAGGGAGATGGATCTGGGTGCACGGTGTCTGGCTTGTGTATGGGATGTCTGCGGAGACTCAGCGAAGAGGAGTGAGGAAGCATGTTTATGTGGTTGTAGCAACTGGGGTGGGTGGCTGGGCATCTGTATAAATCTGGCTCGCAGCACCGGACAAGAATAGAAGGAGTTGAAGCAGAAGCTCAATGTCAAAGAGAGGAGTGGGGGTTGAATAGTTGAAAATGAAGTGTGCCGTTTGTCTTCTTTGAGTGGACTGTAGCCAGGTGAAGTCAGGGCTGTTACAGTCGACATGAAATATGGTTTTCCAACTATGAGATGGTTGAAACAATGATTGATCATCACACATCATCAGTTTATGCAGAAACTGATTAATGGAAAGTCTGCCTCTTGTAATGACTCAACTGGCAAGTGCAGTTTTTCCCGCTGTCATTATCCTGGCCGCTCTTTGTTAACTTTGACATTATGTAACATAGCCAATTTTCATACACCGGTTATGAGCCTTCAGGGAAATGTTTTTTAGGGGAAGTCTGAGTGAGCATTGTTCAGTTCCACCTTAAACTGGTCTGCGGAGAGCCGGGATTGCGCCTTCCTCCCTCCTCCCTCTCCCCCTGCAGTGGGAAAGTGTGTCAGTAGGACAGAATGTCCACATGAGCTGACAGGCTACAGCGCCCGAGTGACGAGCGACTCGGCCAATAACAAAGAGGCTAGAAGAGCGTTAACCAGTGGGAAAGAGCGAGTCTGAGCAGGGCGGGGTCTCGGTGTTGCTAGAGTGAGCTCTGAATGAGTGTTGTGAAGAATGCTCACAGACGAGAGTTATATAATCCAGTGATGTGGGAGGGAGGGGTGAAGGGGAACCTGAGAGGAAGGGGGGGGGGATATTTTTCCATTGCATGTCTGCAGCTGCCCAGATCAGTTGGAGTATTTAAGTAACAGTTTTAGGGAAGAGACAGTCGACCGTGCCATTAAAGGGGAAAAAGGAGGTGGAAAGTTGTGTTTTCCAAGTGTCTCGATCTGTAAGTGGTTTTCCGCACGCCATTCCAGCGGCACAGAGGAGCTGCAAATACAGATTTGAGAAATTAGCATAAAGATTACACAAACAGGCGAGAGGCATGTGTCTTACGATATCCCTGCTGCTGCTGCTGTTGTGTGTTTTTTCTTGGAGCAAGAAAGAAGGAGCCTTTTGTGTGTTTGTCATATGTGCAAACATCATGTGATTCTCTATCTGTTGTGTACTCTGTTCCCTGATGGGGCCCACTCGCAGGGTGCAGACAAACAGTCCAGAACAAGTTGACTTCTCCACGTCTTATTGTGACGCTGTTTGTCTGCCTCAATAGAAAAACAATTCAGGCATGTGGTGATCCGATAAGTTTCATAGTGTCAGTACACAAAAGTCAATACACACATCTAACAATCTGATGATGGAGGGTCTAATGATGATTATTAGACCCTTTAGTCTCAAACTATTTCGCCTTGAATGATTATGTGTAATCAAAACAGTGTGTTGTGCCAGAAAACACGGAACGGTTCAGAGATTATAACGCACTCTGAAAAATGAGGAAGGACAAAACAATTACTGGTAGATGGGAGCAAAAATATTAAAGAAGAAGAACAGGATTTTGTGAAAGATGTGAGCACTCCAGGAAATGAAGCGTGTTTGCAACAATAAAGACTGAACTGATGCTATAGATGCCTGTAACACTCAATACAATGCGAATTCAGATTTGAAATTCAAAGGCTCAGAGAGACAAAACTCTTATTGTCAACACATATTGTATCAGTTGATGACAGAAAATAGCCTCTTTTCGGCCTTTAGTGTACATGGAGATAGGGTTGTCTGACTGTGACGAGATAAAGGAACCTTTCAAGAACTGCAGGAGATACAAAGGACCAACTGTAAGGTTCACCAAGTGTAAAACTGGAGTATTATGCAGCATCAATGGCCAACAACAGAGAGATTGACAAAAACTGTGCCTGAACTGATTCACTGGAGGGGGGGAGCAAAATTAAGAAAATAAAAGGACGGTTATGATAAAGGGCTTGGGTGTGCCACATATATAAAGAAGGTTATAAATAACTTCTTTTACAACTCACACTGAATATCAAACAATATTTAACAGTATAGCTGACATTGCTGTGCATTGAAATAGATATGTTTGTTTACTTGTTACATGCATGTAACAGCATGTCAAATATGAATACATCACCAGAAAGAGGCCCCTGTAAATACCACAGACAAAAAAGTTCCCTACTTTAAACTCTTCTCTCAACCAGACTTATAAATATAACTCAATCAATCAGGGCTTTGTTTGTATTTGTTTGTTTTGCTGCTATGTTAAAACAATTTCCCCTTGGGGATGAATAAAGTATTTCTATTCTATCTATTCTATTCTATTCTATTCTATTTGATCAAGTTGTACAGAACAGTACATTTTAAATCTTGGATCTAATCAGTAAAATCCAACTAAATGTCATATAAGGGCTTATGTGAAAGTGTGAGATGTCTGAATGACCATGTCATGTTCGAATGACTGTGTGTAGTTGTATATTAATATGTTTTGGCAGCATTCCACGGAGTGACTTAGTTTTGTCAAGCAAGCCATATGTTGCCACTGCTTTACTTCACAAGGCAGATGCTGACTTGAATTTGAGAGGCACAAGCCAACAGTTTTCTGACCTCTTTCATCATCGCTCTTGTTTTTTTTGTTTTTTGTTTGTTTCTGCAGCTCAGATCGAGGTCATCCCCTGTAAGATCTGTGGGGACAAGTCCTCAGGAATCCACTATGGCGTCATCACCTGTGAAGGTTGCAAGGTGAGGAGGACGAAATGCAGACATTTAGGCTACATCCATATTGCTCCATTTTCAGTTAAAAATGCATAAAGTCTGTTCTGGCATTTAGAGGCCCAAAAACCAAAGTTAGGAAGCGGTGCCAGCTCTGTTGTAGTTATCAATGTCACACAGTTACTCACATTCACTTCCTGATTGTTCTTATCAATCACAAATCGATTATCAGCTGTGAATGAAAAGCTCTTTGAGCACACACTTTCAGTTTCATAGCACCTTGTTGGGCAAACAAAATAAACCCTTGCTTTAAAGCAATACTTCACCGATTTAGCTTTACCCCTATTACTAAAATAGGGGTAGTATTTTGGAAAAATTGTGCTTCCAAACCTCAGTTTCCCCTCATTCTTTTCTTTGTTACGTGCTCACCAGTGACACTTGGTCCTGTTAGCGTAGCTGTTAGCAAAGATGGCGGACACTGTTTACATTCTGGGAATGAGGACCTGTCCTCTTACGAGTGGGTCTAAAAAGTGCGGATTTAGTGTTGCAGTTTCACGCCACTGGTGGGCACGTAGCAAAAAGAAGAATGAAGATATTTCTCCACTCAGGGGAAACTGAGTTTGAGAAGCACAGTTTTTCAAAACTACTACTCCTATTCTAGTAATACAAAGCTAAATGCAAATCGGTGAAGTATTCCTTTAACTTTTTACCATTTTTGTTTCTGGTTGCAGATTGTTTTTTATCTGAAAACACATGTGAAAATATCATAGTATGGATGTAGCCTTAATCAACCTATTTCATTATAGATGTGCATTTACAATATTTGTGTGTGTGTGTGCTTTTGTATCCCAGGGTTTCTTTCGCCGCAGCCAGCAGAATAACGCCATGTACTCTTGTTCCCGCCAGAGGAACTGTCTAATCGACCGAACTAACCGCAACCGCTGCCAACACTGTCGTCTACAGAAGTGTCTGGCTTTGGGCATGAGCAGAGATGGTAAACGCACTAAGAACGCACTGAAATCACTTTACACTTCTCCTTTAACCGTGTCATTTACTTGTGTGACTTTAACTTAGATGAAATTCTTCAGAGAAACTCTGTGTGTGTACGTGATATTCCTTATGTCAATGTAATGTCCTCTGAAGTCATGGAAACCAGTGTGTGTGTGTGTGTGCAGGGATGTTCCACTTTAGCCGGTGCAATTGGGGACACCAAAACAAATTGTACATATATGTAGACTGAAGGGGTGAAGAGCTGTCATCATGCCAGGCCTGGAACATACAGTACAGAGACAAGAATATCTTAGAGTTCACTTCAGGGAAGAGCTATAGATATTAAGGTTTTTTTTAAGGTATGGCAACAGACAAATGCAATCCCCTAGAATGTTTAATTAAAACGTGTAAATAAAAACAAATGTCCGTTTTTTCACAGCTTCAGAATTTAATTCTATTGTTCTGATCATTTAGTGGTTTAATGGTTTAATGGATTAACGGGATAAAGGTTTCTTGTGTTGCCGAACTGCATTGTGGGTGCATTGCTTCGCTTTGCTTGTGTGGTGGGCAGTAGACGTTTAAAGCATTTAAAGCAGCAGCAGCACAAGTGTAGACCAGTCAAATCAAATTATGCATATATTCCACACAAGTGCAAGCCAACTACATACCACGCTACTACTCCACAGCTCAAACGGGGCTCTTGGACAAGGTCGTTCTCCCAGTTGCGGATGGTTTTTTTTTTTGTCAGTCAAAGTGCGCACCCAATAACAATGGACATAGCAGACTTACTGTAATCAAATGTATTTCCTCTGTACAGCTGTAAAGTTTGGTCGTATGTCCAAGAAGCAGCGTGACAGCCTCTATGCTGAAGTACAGAAGCACCAGAAGTCCCAGGAGTGTGTGGGCTCAGGAGGAGAAGGCTCTACAGCTCTGTCCTTACCCAGGGAGGATAGAGACAGTGCCGGTCGTGGGGAGGATGGTGAGGAGGGTCTGAGCAGGTCCTACAGCAGCGGGCGCTCCAGCTCGGCCCTCAGTGACCTCGATGACATTGCAGCACTACCTGACCTATTTGACCTGCCACTGACCCCCGAGGAGGCCAGCGAGTACTGCAGCCTGGAGCTGCTCGGCGGAGGAGCCAGCACTGGAAACACCTCCAACTCATCGTCCTCTTCTACCTCCTCGTCCTTGTCCAATCAGAATTCCCCGCAGCAGACTCTAATGGATGGGACGGACAGCAAAGGGATACAGCTCCTGCATACACACTCTCACACACACCCTCTGCTGGGACACACACATGTGCTGCTGGACCATCTGCCTGATGACTGCTCAATAACAGACCTTGGTGAGTGCTAACAAGGCATCATCATATCATTCTCTCTTAATCACCCCTTACGTAAACAGTGTCACAGACAATATTATAATGCCCTTAAGCAACTTAATCAGGCCACAATATGAGTATGGTCTCCTTTTTCACGTCCTACATTTAATGCAAACTTCACTCATCTTTAAAAATGATTCACATTAAAACTGACTTCAGAGACAATAAATCCTTTCATCATAAACTATTTCCTATGAGTGTTTAGTTTATTATAACAGCAATTTGCATGTATATATATATATATATATAGCCAATAGTGTAGGCTGGGCATTATGGATATGAATGCACTGGTGGTGCAACACTGAGATACTTTTTTACTTTAAATTTGGGGGGCAGATGAAGGAAGCGATGATGATGAAGTGGTATTTAAAGAGATAACAAAGCTAAGGCATTTTCAAAGATGGCATCTCTCGGGACCTCAAATGCATTGTATTTTATTTTACATATTAATCGATGCTGGCAACAACTGCCAAAAGGCTTTGGGGACTTTTTAGAGATGCAGTCAGTAAATATTTTGGCTGCTTGATATAATGCATCAAGGTAGTGGAGAAGATACTAAATCTAAAAAATAAGATGTCACAGCCATGTGGATGTTCAACTGTACAACAGCACTCCCACTCTTGTCAAATTGCTTTAATGTGTGTGTGTGTGTGTTCATTTCGTTCCAGAGCGCATCACTCAGAGTATTGTGAAGTCTCACCTGGAGACGTGTCAGCACAGTGCCGAAGACATGAAGAGATTCACCTGGGTACAATACACACCTGAGGAAATCCGTGCTTTTCAGAACAAGGTACATACAGTAACACACAGACTCTACCTGAAACCTAAAACAGAAGAACACATTAACTCAGTATCAACCTAAACTCGGCTGTCAGCATTGGCATTTCCAGGTCTTTTACTCTTGAAACTTGACAGAAACACAGTAAACAGTGTAGGGCGTTCATTTTCTTTGAAGGAAGTGACTTTGACATCAACTTTCTGTCCATTTTATTCTTTTTTTTTTTTTTTTTACAGCCTCAACTTCCTCTGTTGTTGGGGAAATGCGACGTACATTTTAGATCCACTGTCTGATGATCAGATAACACATTTATCTCTGCAAATTAGTAAAAAAAAAACAGTGGCCCTTTAAATAGAATATGTGTTTTCCAATTTTCCAACAGTAGTTTTATTTTTGTAACTGGAATAACAAATGTTATTGTTTTCTACTTAGTCAGTGAACTGATTATGTCCTCTTTTTTTTTTGGCTTATGTCACCGGTTCAGTCAGCTGAGTGGATGTGGCAGGACTGTGCCCACCACATCACCAACGCCATCCAGTATGTGGTGGAGTTTGCCAAACGCATTGCAGGCTTCATGGACCTGTGCCAGAATGATCAGATTATATTGCTGAAAGCAGGTCAGTGCACAGTCTAAAATACTCCAAACAATACTTGTTCCTTAATTAACACAGTTGTGTCCAACCTTCCAACTCACACATGGAATCAAAATTAGCCAGAATTGTCTACCTCTCTACATTTGTTTACTCTGTAACTTGTAACCTTTTTAAGTCCTGAATTTATTTTTAAATGGTTCAAAAATATATATATGCTGTGTGCCAATTTGGGTCAAAATGATTTATATTTTGTTGTGTGGAGTGTCTTGTCTCTGTCCCTGCTCATCTATACATCTCTCCATATCTTAACCTCTGTCTGTGGCTGACCTCTCAGGCTGCCTGGAAGTCCTGCTGATTCGTATGTGCCGAGCATTCAACGTCAACAACAGCACCATTTTCTTCAACGGGAAGTTCGCTGCACCTCAGCTCTTCAAAGCGCTCGGTGAGTATCAGGTGGTAATGTGACGATGTGATCTGTAAAGGATTTGGATAACTTTAAAATATCTATGTTTATTACACTTTATGTAAGATGGAAAATCATGCTCCCTGTAGGTCGCTGTAGATTGACCGTTAATCAAAATGTCATCTCTATTTGTGTAGGTTGTGATGACCTGGTCAGCGCAGTGTTTGACCTTGGAAAAGGACTCTGCCATCTACAGCTGTCTGATGAAGAGATGGCTTTGTTAAGCGCTGCTGTACTTCTATCACCTGGTGATTATTCTTCCATTTCCCTTTGTCACTCACAAACACTTTCATAAAACAGAAAGAGAGAACTAATTATCTCGCAGAATGATAGCAGAGCTGCTCTGTCCATGCCCACGACAGTCGCACTGACATTCAAGAGCAACTAGCTTGTCTATTTTTAACATAATTATTGAAAGGTAGGTGTCACATGTTTTCAGGTTATTATTGCATATTATTTAACTGATGGTTCTCTGTTACAAGGTTTAGAGTCGTACATTTAAAATCCTAAAGGTACTTAAGGAGAAAAAGATTTTGAAGGATTCATGATTTCTCTCCTGTAGAACGACACTGGCTGACAGAAGGGCAAAAGGTTCAGAAACTTCAGGAGAAAGTCTACCTGGCTCTGCAGCATAGTCTGCAAAAGAGTGGCGCTTCTGACGAGAAACTGGACAAGGTACAGAAAATCAATCACTAGGGCTTCATATCTTCATGTTCTAAACCTTTCATTAGAAAATAGGTCATTAAAGGATCAATGTGTAGAATTTTGGGGGCAGAAATGTGATAAGAACCCTTTCTCTTCAATGGAGGATTCATTTGGCTGCAAGATGCAAACTTCACCCCTAGATGCTGCTAAATTCAATACACTGATCCTTTAATTTGTTTAAGGGTAATTTAATTTTAAATTCATTTTCCAATGAATATTTGACAAAAGCTCCCTTTTACAAAAGTATACCACAAATCAAACCACAATACCTGTCAGGAAAAAGCACAATTAGGTATTCCCTCCATATTATTCAGCCCTAGCAGTCATAATTCTTCTTTAACACCATATAGTTTTGTAATAAACATGGAAATGTACCTTTTTATAATTGAATTGCCTCTTTCCCCACAGATGATGTCCAAGCTGCCAATGATGAGGTCAATCTGTAACCTCCACGTCGACAAACTGGAGTTTTTCCGTTTGGTCCACCCAGAGACCGCCTACAGTTTCCCGCCACTGTACCGGGAAGTTTTTGGCAGTGACATGTCTCTGCCGGACTCCACCAACAGTTAGACAGATAAACAAGACAAGAGAGATGGAGTTTATTAAGAGGTAGGGAAGCAAAAGGAGAGACAAAAAGAAGGATAGAGATGTTCAAGCTCAACAACCAGCACAGTTAAGAGACAATCCAGGACTTGTAACACTCCAATGATCCCAAAGTAGTCCTCCACGTTCCCAGCAGGCAAAGCACCTTACACTGCACATGCTCATAGTCCTCGCCATATTGTAGCATTAACAGCGCGCGGATGGGCACTGTAATAATAACACACGGCCCACTTTGCATGTAACAGCTCCCAAGCTCTTGCACTTGTTAAAGATCGGATCCACTGTGGATCACCCAAACAGTTATGAATGTACTTTATTAATAAGCACCAATGCACAAGCCAGAGCGCAACAAGAGTGAATGTATGTCCCTGCCACTCTGAGACACGCAGTGTAAGAACAAAGTCATATTCATGGCCAGGTCTCACTGTTAACACAGCTTTCAGTCCATACTTCACTCTATTAAAATATGTGAGTATGGTTCACATTTGTATCCACACACAATATCTGACCATCACTTAGGGACCAAGACCATGAGTCATAACAAGACACACGCGGACATACTATGACTCGTGGCTTAGGCTGAACTCCATCAGCTGCAAACCACTTTCACACACAGATAGACGGTGTTCGGTGCTGCCTTTTTGTAGGCTCTTGTATCGCAATGAGAAACCTCAGTCCCACACACCCCTTTCCTTGTAAATGCCACTTAGAGACAGGACAAGATTAAAATCTATCTTTAATTTATATACACATTTATAAACAACTATTTTAAATAAGAATGTAAATAGACGATTATATAAGTATATGGAGGTAGAACATGAGTTCAGTTCAATCAAGAGAGTGAAAGGTAGAGAGAGAAGAGTGGATAGTATGATGTAGAGGAGGAGAAAAAGACAGGGGTGGAAGGATAGCCAACTATAGCCAATCTTTTTCTTGACTATTTTTCCCTCTCATGACAAATACTCTCAGGTTTCTGTGGCAATGACTCTTGCCCCGACGACAGTTAGGTTGCAGTCATCACACGAGTGATGATGGGTGGACACTTGTTGCAGATGCGACACAGCAGGGGATGCAGGGTGCCCGGACAAGGGGGCAAAAAACAAAAAACATTGCCGATGTCTTGCATTTAAAGTGAGAGCTTTCAGTTTGCACTTTGGCTGCTTCCCCTGGACAAACGGGACACTAAGGAAAGACGAAAACAGTGCAAAAGATGACTTCATGAACTCTAGAATAAAAGAGGACACACAGAGTCTGCCCTTTCTAACCAGCAGTCAGAAGAACAGGTGTGATACCATTATCTTTCACTCATGATGTTGGTTGGTTTAAAGCCGGAACAACAATGGTCCATTATATGTATAATAAGCCCACCTTGCTGGTTGGAGCAACTGTATTATTTTGTACATTTGCTGTTCCTTTCTCCTTTAGTCCAAAACCCAGCACTTGACTGAATACCATGCACTTAAACTTTCCTCTTCTCACTGGACACGAGTCTATGGTCAGACAGAGCTACCAGCTGCCCCCTGAGTTGGGCCTCAATGCCAGTAAGACTCAACAGTTTTCAGTCTGTTTTTATTATTTTTGTTTTTGTTTTGATTCCTCATCTCTCACAAGGTGTCACCCAAAACATTTTTTTTTTTTATCATGTACATAAATGACACACTTTTTGTTATGCTTTGAGATAATGATATGGTTTGACTTGGGTAACTGTGAAGTTCTTGAGCAGAGTCTGAGGACATGCTGTTTGCCACTCAGGGAGCCAGCTGTAATCTCTTGACCCTTTTATTACCAGTGTCGTCTTTTAACCTTGTACTCCTCACACCTTTGCACCTAAGATGAGACCCGTAACCATGATCACTGTGGATGTAAGTTCTATTTTTGTGAATGTTACAAAGTGTCAAAGCCCTTTCGGTTTGTCCCGATATTGTAACATTACAGTTAAGAAACAAGAATTTATTAAAAAAAATTTAAAATGAATCAGTTAGAGTTCAAAAAGGATTTCATTATTGGGGCTAATGTTTATTTTGCTGTGATTTGAATTGATTTGTCTGCCGTTTATCCACCTCTTTCTTTACGTGTCTCCACCTTTGTCTTGTAAAGTCTGTGATCTATTTTCTTTTATTCAAGAAAGATTGGGAAATGTACAAACAAAAAATTAATAGTTTGTCTTCCTTCTCTCTGTTTGACAAAATGTGCAAGAGGTATATTACTAGTCCAAAAGTAACTTGAGTCACACAGCTCGATATACTATATTGTCCAATGGGATACCTTGTATGGTATGTGTGGTTTTAAGAATGTAATAAATTGTTTCTTTTTCTTTTGAAATGTTTGAGTCTTATTTACAGAAAACCTGTTGATGAATCCATATGTATTTATGAACTAATTAGCTCTCCAAAATCTTCTGATCATACTATATACCGTATTCCTTTACTGTCTACAGAAGTCTATTAATGTCAAAATTGATTGGCACTTTTTAATTATCAGATGATTTGGCAACACATGGCCAAGTGGAAGTGAATGTGGCTTGTAACTAAAGGGTTGCTGGTTCACATACCCAGAGAGGTCAAGGGATGGGGTGTCCCTGAGCAAGGAATCCAGCCACCATTGCTCCCCATTCGCAGATAATGTAAGTGCTGCTCACTCAATGTGTGGACATTGTAGCAGTTCTACAAAGTCACTTTGATAAATCAAAGTCTTTATCAAAGACTTTGATTTGATAAAGGTTAGGGTAAGGGGCTAAAGCAGTGGTTCTCACACCTTTTATATCAAGTACCACCTGAAAAAATATTGAACTCTTAAACTAACACCCTGATCACTAACGTTAAAATACTGTGGTGTAAATAGGCCAAGTAAAGTCAGCTACAGGAAGCAGATTTATTCCCAATAAGATCATTTTCTCTCTCATCATCATCCTCTTCCTCACATACTTCACACACTGGTGTAGAGTAAGATGGAGCAAGAGAAAAGGTGACACTAATTATTATTATTTCATTTATTGTTATTATTTGTTATTTGTTTCATTTTCTAAACACCCCAAACAGTATTTCTACAATCAGTACTTTTCCTCCAAGTACAATTAAAGAAAGCTTATGTACCACTGGTGGTACACAGTACCACAGTTTGAGAACCGATACCTTTTCTGACTTAAACATTGACTTTGACAGGAACAGTAGCCCTCATGGGGACCAAAACCTGGTCCCCAAGGCAGAACTTCATTTCTGAAGGACTGGTAAACTAAGATTGCATTCGTGGTTAGGTTAAGATAAGGGTTATTGTTAAGTTATGGTTAAGGTTAAGCATGTGTTTATGCTGCTGAATGAATCAATGCGGGGTCCTAAGAAGAATAGCTGTGCAAACCTGGGCGTGTTGACCCATTTTATTATTTACCAGGATGGAGCCTCCCACTTTGAGCTGGGGCCAGGAAATTGTGGTTGCCTAGCAAGTTTCATATTCACGGTGCAAAGTTTTCAGACGTGTTGCTGCTGTTTCCCCCCCGTAAACTACAAACTCTCTGCAGCTGTTTTAAACACGCACATCTCCACGTCGACGTACAGGAGGCAACTTTGACGGGGCAAGATGTCCGTCGCGGGGTTTAAGAAGCAGTTTTACAAAGCGAGCCAGGTAAACGCGCTACTTTTCTGACGTTAGCTAGACGGGATAGCCTAGAAGCTAGCTGTAGTTACATTGACTGCGCTAGCTTCGAGATAGCTGGAAGACGTTATGAACTTGGCTAACACTTGTTTTCTTGGTTAAACACTGCAATGTGCAAGTGTGTTCGTGAGAACACAAATAGTTATGGTGGTTATTATATCTAATAATTGTCAACAGCTTAGTTTACTGTTAACCCCTGACAAGTATACAGAGGACTGGTACAGTAGTACTTTCAGTTGTTAATAACTATGTATTCCGCTATAATTGATTGGATTTTGACGCATGTTGGGTACGTGTCGTTAGCTTTGTTGTCAGACTTGTCGAAGCCAATTTACAAGATTGACGTTTAAATCGGCTAATGTTACTAATGCTGCAGAAGTGTGTGTGTGTGTGGCTGGCGTTTGTTTTCGACTTGCTATGTTGTGAAGTCGGCGTTGATTTCATGCCCTCTTTCCAAAGTGGTGTCCTTGTGTGTTATCTATAGAGTTTTCAAAACACTAAAAACACAGTTGCTCGTGTGTTCTGGTGACATTACTGCTCCAACCTGGCAACTCTAATCTCTTAGTAACAACTGTGATTTCAAGTGTTTAACTCAGGTGACGTGATCACCACCTCGTCTAGTTGCTATTTAAACATCTCTTTTTCAATGGTCTGACCCACAAAAAACTATATATCTACAATGTCAATAAGACGCAGATAGTATCTCTTTTTGTAAAACTCTAGTAAAGATTTAATCTTATTTTCAATTTTGAAATAAGATTATATTTCCCTAAAAATGTTGTGTTGAAGTGAGTTTTCGCTCAGTGGGTGTGTGCCTGATTGTGGGTAATGGAATCCTGTCTATGTGAGTACTCTGCCCAAACCAGCTTCCAGTTCCCATGTAAACCTCAAGAAGGATATAGTGATACATTGACTGTAAAGCAGAAATAACAAATTTTTGTGTGAGTGCACTGATATCTGGCATTTAGTAGGATCTTAAATCTTAATTCCTTATCAGAAAACTGATTATGGATGTAATACTGGGCAAATCCCACCATGAATACTTAACTCTAGTACAATAAATGTATGATTCATATGCTAAACACTTTGCCTTTCTTTAGCCAACCTCTGACCTACAAGTGTTGCACACTCTCATTGATGCCATGAAATAAATAAGGCAAGGTGGAGGGTGGATAATAAGTTGTCTAAGTTCAGTTACTTAACAGGGTTCTTGTCATACAAAAATACTGAAATGTATTAAATTTTGAATGGTCATAAAAAAAGTAATTTATTATCCACACAGTGTACCTTTTTTTAAAACCAATTATGTCTTTAAAGACATATGTCTTGGTTTGACAAGGCAAGCACCTCAGGTCCCAGCAATGTTTTTACCAAATCCAATGCTTGTTTCAAATCTGCTTATGAATCTGTATCCATTTAACACACTGCGTGCATAGTTATGGCTTTCAAAAAAGTTTCCATATACATTATGCAACCTAGTCTCTCTGAGACAGGCAAGTCTGGTAGGTGTGCTGAACAAAAACATTTGTTTCCAGTTATGAAACCAGATGTGGTGAAAAGGGTGTTTTTGTTTCCCAAATCTACACAACATCATATTGTTGAGAGAGATTTGTTCATTCTAATTAAAATGCGGTTGGACTGAATTCTATTCAAATAAATCAGTGTTTCAATTTTGTTCTACAAACCAGATACTATATTGATCAACCCATCTTGTCTGAGTTTTATTTGTTATGTATTTCTGACAGCTGCACCAAGTTTAACCAAAAGAGAAAGCATGTATAGGAAGTACTTACAGAACTAGTCTCTGTATAGCCTGCCAGCCACATGCACAGGACTTTAGTCTGTTAAAGTACAGTATATATGTGCCATGTGTTAGTAACAATAAGAATTTGTGAGTGAGAGTAAGATTAGTAAAAGTATCCATGAATGTGGGTGTAGTGATGGAAACTGCTGTGTGTGCGCTGGTCTGATGGAAAAGGGAAAGCCGTAGGCTCTATTTACAGCCTTAATTCCATGGACATGAATACATGGGACATTTCTTGGGCTTATGTTCCTTATTCCTTGACAAATAAAATTATGGAAAATGTTTCAACCAGCTGGGAATTTCTAATGACAATGATCAGATTGATTTGCCAGTAAAACACTGCACTGCAAAAGTGTCCTTGTGCGAGCCTCTGTTCCAGAAATTCATCTCCGTAGATGACCTTATTCTGTGGAGACCAGAAATGATAGAGAACATAATGCATAATCTGGCAGGATTTAAATTGACCCTGTACTCTGTTTGCTTTGTCATCACAGTTGATGAGTGAGAAGGTCGGTGGTGCAGAGGGAACCAAACTGGATGAAGACTTCAAGGACCTCGAAAGGGTGAATTATTTGCAAATGATTTATACGTTGACTAGCAATATCTTGTGTTAATATCACTTGAAGAAACACAAATGAATAGCTCAACACATTTTAATAGTGTCAATAGCATACAACTAGGTGTACACACTTGGGAATCATTGTCTCTCCTCTACCTGTATCACCAGAAAGCTGATACCACCAGCAAAGCAATGGTGGAAGTCATGAATAAAACATCAGAGTACATCCAGCCCAACCCTGCAATGAGAGCTAAGCTTACCATGCTCACCGGTATGTCCAAAATGCGTGGCCAGGAGAATAATCTGGGCTACCCCCAGCCTGAGGGCCTCCTTGGAGATTGCATGATTAAATATGGACAGGATTTGGGCGGTAACACCAATTTTGGTAAGTGTGTGTGTCAATAACAAAAAGGGACACACTGTGGTATAAATTAATGTAATGGTGTATGTTTTTAAAGTATGGGCCAGTTAAAACATAATATGATGGGGCGATGGGTTTTTGTTTGGTACAAAAAGAGTACATATACTCATTGTTTTTCATGTTTTCTTTTTCTTTACATAAATAATAATTACTGTTAACATGCCTCACAATGCCCTACCATCTCTGAAGTCAGTGATATTGTGTGTGCGTACTGTAGGTGGTGCTCTAATAGAGGTAGGGGAGGGCATGAGGAGGATGTCTGAGGTCAAGAACTCTCTGGATATTGACGTGAAGCAGAACTTTATTGACCCACTGCAGTCTGTCGCTGAGAGGGACATCAAAGACATTCAGGTAAAATCAAAGATGTGGTATATGTGTGTTTTACAAACACTAGAAGTGAAAACTCTTTAATACTGTACACTTAAGTAAAGCTCATCCACCTCTCATTCTTTACTCTTCGGTTCCCCTCAGCATCACCTGAAGAAGCTTGAGAGCCGCCGTCTGGACTATGACTATAAAAAGAAGCGTCAAGGTAAAATCCCAGAGGAAGAGATCCGAGTGGCCCTGGAGAAATTCCATGAGTCTAAAGAAATGGCTGAGGGCTCCATGCATAACCTGCTGGAAACAGATGTGAGTAGCCTGTAGTCAAAACCCAATTAACCTCGCTTTGCAGATGTCCCACACTTTTATGATGCACTACAGTCTTAAAAAACCTTCTATGAGTTAGGTTTAAGAACTTATACAAACTTAAAGATTAACTAAAACATTCAAATGGTGATTTAACAATTGCATATAAGCTGACTTTGTAATAATACAAGGTAGAAAATACACTTACAACAGTATTATTCATGCATGTTGAACCTTGTACACCAGTGTTTGTAATAACTGTGATATTTAGTAAGAGTAAAGGAGTAATAAAACACACTCAGAAATGTTGATATTTACGACTGAACAGTGATTGTGGCGTGAGCAGAACCCCACAATAATCAATGAGGGTGAGCTGACCAGGAAACAGATGTTGCGTATTTGTTTTCGAACCATCACTTGTACAAGCCAAGTTGATTCTCAGTCATGACTTCAGCCACAGTTTTTTGCGTTTCTCAGCACAAAACATCGCGAGCACACAACAGCTATTAACTGACGACTCAGAGAGTCCGCCTCCATGTCTACTCTGTTTATATTCTGAAGTCACGTTAAATCACGTGAGTTTCTGTGGGGTCCTAAATCCTTGGAATCTCCTCTCTGAAAGTGTTTGATTAACCGCCAAGTTTGTGGTTCTGCGTGTTGACTGGATCGTGTAGTCTGTGCTTTCTCAGGATTAAAACATTGAAAACAAAGTTTGTTGTGTCTGTGGTCTCCCACATATTTTTTTTAAATCAAGTGAGATTTTAAAATCCTCCAGTGTGGGGCAGGCATTATGTTGCAAAGTTACTTGTGCAATAATAATATAATTGTGAATAATTTTATTTATAATATAAGTACCAAAGATGTCTTAACAACTCAGGAGTGGTAACACTTTTCATCCCTTCTTATTCCTTCTCCGACTCATTTCTTGGACCATTGTCTCGGGCCTCAGCTGCGCCACTATCTCGCTCACTGATATCACTTACGACAGAGGAGAATAGTTTGAGGACGTACACTGTGTCGGGTGACAAACCTTGTTTTTTCCACAGTGACTTGCAGTCTTGTGAGCCAGCTAAACCCGTTCTGTGAGGTGTTTGCATGTCTTAATGAGGTGTTTCAGAGCATCCCGCGTGATGTTATTTTTTTAAACAATAATGACACTGTAAGTAGGAAGTAGGAATGGCAAGTGGCAGAAATAGAAGTGGAATGTACTCAACCAGGTGATGTGAATTTACTAGTGATGTGAATCAAGACCTGTTCTGGGGTTTGGTCTCATGCTAAAATCATTTTTATGTCCATGTAGGTGGAGCAGGTGAGTCAGCTGTCCTCCTTTGTGGAGTCTCTGCTGCAGTACCACAGAGAAGCTGTGCAGGTCCTTGATGATCTTTCTGATGGACTGAAAAAAAGGTCAGCACAATGTCTATTTTTAAAAATGACATACCTTTTGATATGTTGAGGCTGTGTCCTTTGGCTCGTGACGTGGTATGATTCAGCCATTTAGTCATACATACCTATCTGATTACCAGCAGCAGTGACGGATGCTCAGCTTAAATCACTTATTTTTCTTTAAACATTGTGATTGTTTTATTGGGGGGAAATGTATATATATTGTAATATTTTTTTGGACTACTATTTAAGAAAAAAAAAATGTTTCTCTTAGCTTGATAAACGATAACAGACAAAAGTAGAAGTTGCCAGTTAGCTTCAAAAATATAGGAAGTTGTGTTAATCTGCAATCCAGGGCTTTAAAAATAAATGATTCAGTTTCATTTTTTAGTTGTAGATGTTATTTACCACTGTCCAATTCATGTTCCTCCAGTAAAGACAGTAAATATCAATTTCTAATTTTGAAATGACAAAATATTTAATGTTAACTTTGGTATTTCCCACAGGAAGCTGGATTGATATATCTTTGTTTGACCTTATAGGATCTATATTGCTGCATCTCTTTATTGAGAGCTCACAGAGGTAATGGTTTCTTTCTTTCTTTCTTTCTTTCTTTCTTTCGTATTCAGGGTGACTGAGGCTCAAAACTGTCCAAGACAAGAATACACACCCAAACCTAGACCACAATTTGACTTTGCGGAGTTGGATCAGTCCAATGGAGGATACTCACCTTCTGCAACCAGTCCTCCAGCTTATTCACCCGGTAAATTTACCTCTGAATATTTTGTCAGTGCAGTGTGCTTGTGTGTTTATGGCCTATACCCAAGTAGGAATATTGGCAAAGTCAATATGCTCAAGACTGATGTGTGTTTCCTTTGTGACGTTAACCAGCCCCTGCACATTATCAAGGTCCTTCTTTCCAAAGGAACTCCGTCAAGAGCAGGCCACGTGAGTGGATAGATGAAGCTGTCACTTACACAAAGAACCTACTCCGTTTCTCTGCTGTCACTCACTCTTGTTGTACATCTTTGCGGCAGAGAGCTGCATTTATGTCTGTGTCAACTTTTCACTAACATTGTTGAGAGGTGTTTGTTGAGTCCAGTGTGTCCTGTCTGTCAGGATCCCAGAGCGAGGTGGGGCTTGTCAGTGTGAGGAGTACTGTCATATCAAGGCTGCAGACACATACAAACCTTAAACCGGGCACCCTGGTGCTGAATTGTATGTATCTGACAACCTGACAACCTTTTCCTTGAAACTTCTGAACCTTGAGAAAAATCGCCACATGGCTTATTTTATTTTGTCAGCATATCCAGTTGATAAGATAAAATGCAAATTTGATCTTGAGCTTCAGAAGGATTCTCTTTACCTCTCTTAATGACTAACTTGTTTTATTAACTTACATTTTATGGTCTATTCCAGAGTCTTACTGGGAAACGCATTGGAAAATCACTGGTGTTCATGATCTCGTCTTTGAAGGAAAACTGCTCATTTCAAAGAATTTATTTTTTTGCTTTCTCCTTACACGTCTACACTGTTTTTCTTTTTGTAGCTGAGCCATGCTGTAAAGCCCTTTATGACTTTGAGCCGGAGAACGAGAGCGAGCTGGGCTTCCGCGAGGGTGACATCATCACACTAATCAGCAAAATCGATGAGAACTGGTTTGAGGGAACCATTCGTGGAAAATCAGGATTCTTCCCCAACAACTATGTGGAAGTAGTGGTGCCTCTACCCTACTGAATGCAGCAAGGCAAGAGGGAGACAACCGATCATGGAAAGGGGGGAATTATAGATTGTTGACTTTATTGAACCAAAAACATGTTTATTGAAATTTAAGGGCAAACATCTCAAGACAGGGGCCTAATATTTGTATCCAGGTTATTTGCCTTTTGTCCATTCTCATAAGTAAAATGGATTTGTAAGAATGGAAGTAGGTTCAACAAGAAAAATGAGAAGTGTCTAATGTCAGAGTGCATTTACCACATCCTGAGACTTTATATCCATTCTTTATGCACCTGTGCACTTTTTGTACATTACAATCCCATCACCAGGACTGAGGATGAAAGATTATGATAAAATGACATCTGCGATATTGTGTCCATTAGTATCCACAAACACTAAGAAGTGCAACTACTTTATTGCGATATTCCTGTTTTATTTTTACAATGTGATTATTTTTTTTTTCTATGTATTTCTCATATTGGTACTACACACATGCAGGTATATGCATGCCTTTTGTTTTTTTTACGCACTGTTGTCTACACTCCCATTTGTCACCTCAGTGCCTTGAGACTACAGTACTTTTGTTATGGGCTCAACATGGAGGATAGGCTGCTTTCTGTTGATGTCTGAAACTATCCTCCACTGCCATCTGGTGGTCACTTTGATTGGGAGGTCTGTGAGCATCAAAAAGTAAAGTATAGATTTTGATGGCAGTGAATGGAGATGAAAGTGATGGCCAAATGAAGAAATGATTTGTTTTTGGTGATTAACTGGACACTGATGGGGGAAACTGAGTGTCCATTATATGAAGGGAAAGAAAAAGCATGTCTAGATAAAACTGATAGACTGCTGTTTGTCACACAGTGGTTTTGAGTAGATTTTTCTTCTAAAGGACTGTAGGGGGCCCATGAATACACACATTTTTTTAAGTACATTCTAATCATTGCTGACTTAGTGAGTCAATGTGCCTCAGGTCTTTTTCAGTTTACACCACCTTCTTTTCTCCGCAAACCAAAGAGAAGTTGCACACAGTTTGCAGCTATTTTTTGACAGCAAGAGTACACGTTTATACACAATTAATGGTTCAGTGCATTATTTTCCCCTTTTATCTAATACGCAGAAACAGACATTTGTTTTCATCACAGGGGCAGCTTAGTAATGCTACGTGATTTTTTTTTTTTTTCCCCCACACCCTAAGTGATTTACATTACGCTGAAGCCATTGTTGTACATTCCTTAAGTCCCTCTGTTTTCTCAGGCTCTAGAGATGCTGCTGGCAGTGTCACTTGACAGTGTTTTGTGGACTCTCGATTCAACCGTTTGTCAATGAATTTGCAATCTGTGATGTACGTTCTCCCTCTGTGCTGGGGTAAGCTTGGCTTTGGTATTCTGATGTATACTTTAGTTTGTAGCATAGGAATTATGTATTGGATGTTTTTGTACCTGCCTCATTCCTCGGCTGCAACTGACAGATGCTCACTCCTAACTATTGTGTTGAGGTTTTACTAATAATTCGTTTGGTCTTGGTACAATGGCTGGTTTTCAGTCTCACTTAAGCCCATTACAAGCATGAATATGAACTGTGAGGGTTTGTGCTTTTCACTAAATTGCCAACTTTCTCCTCTTGTCATGATCCCCTTGTTAGACCACCCCCACCCCACTCATTTCTCCCATTTCTATTTAAACTGCTAGTGGAACAGACAGGCCTTTTTCACAAGGGAAGGGCACACAGTGCTGGATTATGCCCTTCCTCCCCCACTCCTCTTTATTCACCACCTGCCCTCATACCCCTGCCCCCTTTCTCATTATCTGCCCCATCCTAGTCCCATGGTGCCTCCGGACCTCAGTCTCCAGGTCCATCCCCGGTATAATCTCTTTATCATAGTTTGTGCCTCCTAATGTTATATTAGCATGTCTTCTGTGTTATTCATGTTTCATGTCGGGCCATAGTGTTTGGCTGTGCCTGTGGTTCAGGTGTGGGTTCTCATTTCTCATTATTCGTAATTAAAAGCCTGGAGTTGGAGAGGGGAAAGGAGGGTCAGGGGCTCAGGTTGAGCTATTATGCAGCTTGTGATGATTAATGTTGTGGACAAAAAAGAGCTAAGATCAATTTTTATGTCCTCTGACTTCCACAGTTTAAATAGTCGTCTGACGACTGCAGCTGACATTTATCACAGCCCTACTATCTGAGATGGTTCGATTCACAGCCGTACCCAGATGTGGCCCAACATTGAACCAATATATAATAAATTAAGTATTATTGGCCTTTATATGTGTTATGCACAATCTTAGTGGTATTGTCCGTTTAAAAAAATGTATCCACTTTGCATGTGTCTTCATTTACAGCTTCTGTGTGTCGGGCAGTGGATGCCTTTCGTAACTGTGACCATGGGGAGAATTAAAGTCAGATTATCCTGGATTATCTATAGGATGTATGTTCTACCTTTATATTAAATGTAATCTTACTTGTTTGTTTTACAAAGGGGAATGGATGCTGGTAAAAAAAAATAAAAAATGCATGTACAGTCATTTGGTTCTGTTGTCTGTACAAAAAAAACTACAGCCACTGAATTGGCCTTTTTTAATTTCAAATAATTAAATTATATTATTGATTGAAAATATCTAAGGCGTGTGACTGTAATTTGTTTTTACTTGCTTGCTGCCAACCTGCTTTTTCTTTAAATTCATCTGCCTGCACAGTATTGCTAATTTTTGTCCAATGAACACCCACAGTCTGAACATATATCGCCGAACCAGAACCACTCAATTGTTAATCTGCACCACCACCCGCCTGCATGACCCCCCCACCCCACACACACACACACACACACACACAGCAGGCTACACCACCAGCCAGCTGTTGAAATAGTGGCACAGCGCTGTATCTCATCGAGGAAGGCGTGTCACTCCCAGAATTACTCGGATCCCCTTTGTCCTCGGTGTCCAGCCAGCGACACTCATGGCGGCTGCACCCGTCAGACAGCGGTCCGGGCCGGGGGGACCCCGGGCGCAGCTTCCTCCCTGCTACTACGAGGGGTTCCTGGAGAAGAGAGGACCGAAAGAAAAGGTGTGTTGTGCCGGTGCAGATCCAGTGCCATGTTGTCTCAGTGCATGCTGTCTGTGTATATGGGTGTCTATGCGTTGGACACCGGCTGGTTCCCCCCTCATCCCCACTGAGCTGTCAACTTCCTTATTGTGACAGAATGGGCGAGGCTGCTGCTGCTGGGGATATTTTTCCACATAGCGGATCTCATGTTTGATTTTTGTGCTTTCAGTTCAGTTTCCTGTGGCTTAGAATCGAGCAGTTTCTGAACAAATCACGACGCGTGCGTCTAGGAAACCGGGTGTTGCTGTCAAAACGTTGCTTCAACTTGCATTTTGAATAATATCGCATGAATAATCAAAACAGCCTTTTTCTTAAAGGAGATATTTTTTATGGTTGCAGACACTGTGCCCACCCCATCTCCACTTACAAAAAAGAGGAAATAATCTTCTGCATTATGAATGTGTTCCATATTTGATTGTACTCCTTGCCCCCCAAAACGCATGGAAAACTGCCCAATTAGCCATAGTAAATATTAACTCTTCATAACTGCAGGAAGTCTAAGTTACCATTAACCATTTTTGTATGCAAGTACTGGGTGAGTGTTCCTATATTTGTCTATATATATTAGGGGTTGGAATCACAGGGTGCCTCATGGTAAGATATGCGATGCACGGTCCACAGTACCAATAATATCACGATACAACGATTCCGTGATAATCAATATATTGCAAGACAAGCATATAACCATATACTGTTTGTTGAGCACTTTTGAAGCGGGAGCTTACTACACCATACACAAATAAGGAAGAAGAAAAATTACATACAGTACATGCTAGGGAAGCAGAGGGGTGAGCTGAGGATCTGCAGTCTCATCATTCGATGTCACTAGTTCTTATACACTACAACACCTTAATGAGTCCAAATAGCCAGGCCTTGAATGAGAACTTCACCATCAGTTTTTTTGTTTTTGTTTTGTTTTTTACTTTGTGCTACTGTGATAAATGAGGTCATTCAGCTTGCTTAACTCTGCAAATACATTTTTATAGTGTTTTTAATGACTAAACCTTCAATGTTACTCTTAATTTCTTTTTCCTCTGACTCAACTGTATTTTACATATAGAAATGATATTATCAAAAGGGCTATGGTGGCCCCCACTGGGGCCCGGGGCCCCCCTGTTTGGGACCTGCTGAATTAGAAGCTGTGTCCTTTTGTTTAATTAACACAGTATGTTACACACAGTAGGACTGCTACAACATCATCAGTCGCAGTTCAATTCTGACCTCGTGAATTGTCCACATGTTATTCTCCAAATTGCCGGTCCAATGTAGCAAACGCACAGTGGCAATATTATTTGTTATAAAAAAGGGTGTGATTTCTCTTCCATGTAACATAATAATGTATGGGACACATGGGTAAGCCCCCTTCCCAATTAGGCTCATTGAAATGTAATATGAGCTTGCATGGCTCAGGTGCAGGATGTGTCGCTGATCCATGGTCGCAGATTGACCACAGCTGAGGCCCTCTCTATCTTTCTCATGGGACAGGAAATGGGAGAGCAATAAAAATGGAAATATCCATTACACAGATGTGGGAGAGAGCAATGGATTTATTGTCACTGCTTTCTTTCCCTTTTTTTCCCTCCCTATTTCCCTGTGTCAGGCGTCCCGGCGACTCTGGACCTGCCTGTGTGGGAATTCCTTGTATTTCTTCAATACTGCAAAGGACAGTCATGTAAGTGTGGACAAGTCGTATACATTTAGTTTACTGTGCATCACACTGTTCTGACACTAACATGTATGTGTGCGCATTATACAGTATGCGGAGAAGTTGGACCTCAGTGGATTTGTCTCCCTGAAGGACGATTGCAGCCGAGACAGAAACCTGGAGGCAGCCAGACTCATTCTGCGCATGAAGGATGGGGAAACTAAACTTACAGTAATTCTGTTTTATTATTTAGCTACAGATAATCTACCATACCCTTTGAAATCAGAGTTCATCTAACATTTACAAAGGGCCATTCTGACAGGTCACAGTAGGGAAATCACAGCTGTAAGTAATCAAATGAATGATGGCTGAGTTCCATTTAGCTTCCTCAGTTTCCGAATGCATGCTGATCCACTGTCATACTTTCCCGACTTGCATAAGCTGAACAAAGCCATTGTTAATGTGATCAGTAACCCCTGTGCTTTTTCTGCTAAAACTGTGAAAACGGCTGCTGTGAAAACGGCCCATTGTCCTTCAATGCTAAAATAAAATAGATTAAAATCACAATGAATAAAGAAAAAGAAGAAAAAATGCAGCAGCAGGTCCTTTTAGCCTCATATTAAGTGACCAATTTCAAATATGTTGTCAGTTTTTTTATTTATCTGTCTATTCATTTAGTCATTTTTTCTGCAATAATCAATAAAACAAACATTGTGCTATACCTTCCAACATGTGAGTGGATATAGAGACAATCCCAAAAAGATGGGTATGACCACCATTCATACTACATAGAATAGAATAGAATAGATTTATTGTCAGAAAAATTGCATAAAGAATGACCCTCCATTAAACCAGACACAGTATAAGGTGGTCAAAAATATAAAATCTTTCTAAACGGAACTAGTTTTAATCCTACAACTACTTAAAGGAGTGGTGTGTATAATGTGGCGACATCTATTGGTGAAGCTGCATGTTGCAGTTGAATATTCCAACATCACCTTTTCCCTCCAAGTGTGTTGGAGAACTTATGTAGCCTTCAGTGATTATGAAAACTCCAAAGATGTTTGGTTTTGTCCATTGTGGGTACATGGTGGTCTAAACAGGGGGCCTCCGAAGAGCTGACCCAGCTCCTGATATAAATATAAAAGGCTCATTCTACGGTAATGAAAAATCAAACTTCATACAATACTCTTCCAGAAAAGTATTATTTTAATTTCAATATCTGCCAAATGAAAATAATTCCACCTACATTTTACACACTGGACCTTTTAAAAGACTTTCTTCTCATCGTCTCATTAGCTTCGTGATCTGAAAAATTGTCATTGTGTTTTTTTTCCAGGCACCTAACTTAGAATCAAGGGAGCTGTGGAAAGGTTTCCTTTACTCTGTCATTGATGTAAGTATTCCTCTTTCATGCAACGTTTCACAGCATCTTTGTCTTGGTGTAGTTTAATAAGAAACTCCACCTCTTCCACCCCAATCCCAGCTCAACGTGCCGTCCTGTCTCACGTTGCTGCCGGGACAACTGCAGATGCTGAAGGAGGTGGTGGACAAAGAAAGATCCAGGCGGAGAATTCGCACTCCCACGCGCGCTCCTCCTTCACCGCTCTCCGTGCCTTTAGTAGGAGAGATCCCACCGTGAGTTCTCCTCAGTGTTCATAACAGGGAGTGTGGCTGTGTTACTGTGTGTGCAGACCTTTTCCTCTGTGTGTGTGTGTGTGTGTGTGTGTGTGCACGTGTGCAGGTGCTTTCGACCTGTGTCCCGAACAGAAGCTGAAGTTCTCCTTGAGAGACATCCAGACTGTGGCAACATGTTGCTCCGTCCAGGCAGAGATGGATGTTCACTAGCTGTTACCACACGCCAAGACCTGAATGGGTAAAACAGCTGCCCAACATCTGGACACCACAGCTGCAAATACACTACACCGTCTTCACTTTCTGTGTCTTTTTTTTTTTTTATTTATAGGTCAGTGTTCAGACATTACCGCGTGACGCAGAGGGACCAAGGCGGTTATGTCATTGATGTAGAAAATCCTGTAAGTCTGTTATAACTGATATTTTTTTACTTACTCATTGATTTATGTTACATCCAAGTGGCAGGTGTGATATGATTGAAGAAACAGTTTTTAATGTGGATTGTTACATGCAGAAAGGCCTTTAGTTTTTATTTCATTTTGACTTTTTGTTTTTAAAATGATTTCCTTTTACTTGGCTTTTAGAGCAGGTTTGCTAGTTTTTTTATTAGTTTTAGTTTTTTGTAATATGGAATATTTGCCAGGTGCAAGATTCAAAAAGGTCATAATAAGTATTGTGTCATAACTCCTTATATTATAAAAAAATAAATATACTTCATATGAACGCAAAAGGCGTATGTATGAAATTAATTTACAAAGATGAAAACTAAGCACATTTTCGTTTTAGTTGGCATATAACACAACAGGTTTCATCTTCCAGATTCCCTGTGCTACACTTCATGAAGTCATTGATGCCCTGGTAGAGAAGACAGCAGGGACTTTACAACCTTTCCTACTGGAGGAGCCGTATGAGGAGAACATCAGTAAGACACACATTTCATCGTCTAACCTTTTCACATTTAATCTAAGAGTCCAACCATACTTTGTTTTTTTTTATAATGCCATCAGCATACGTTTCTGCCAATGATGAAAATGGAGAAAGGATTCTCCACACTGCCCCGCTAAGCCCCCTCCCAAAGGCTCCTGCCCTGCCACCAAAACAAGGTTAGTCTCTTTGACATCAAACGCAAACAAACAGTCACAGACAGATAACTACAATAATCACTGCTTTTCATTCTGCTGCAGATCGTTGGTCCAGTAGTCCCCTGTCCAGGTCCCCCGCCCCGGACCGCCGTATTTTGACCTCACCAGTGCCAGCCTCACCCACAAACCCAATGAGACGGCTCATTCTCTCCCCTTCACCTCTTGCACACAGTGAGTAGATAATAGGAATGGGACTTTTTAGTGCACATTTTACATAAAGTGAAAAAAACAAGAACCCTTTATGAGATCATAATAACCCACTGGATCCTGGAATGACTGCAAAGACGCAGGCTCTTCCTTGTAGCGCGTAATAATAAGTCACCAGGTCTCATGTTAGCAAACTAGGCAGCATTTTCAGGTCGCTCCTGCATAATAATAAAATTTTCCCCATTCACAATTGTTAATTCACCACAAACACATTAAAGCGAGTGCTGTTTATCACACTGTGCTGAGCCCTAGTCGATGACATCTGCTGTTGCTTCAACTCATAGTGTATCTTGTGTCTGCCCACAGCGCTTAATGAGGAACTAAAAATGAAGCTGGAGAAGAGACGAGCCAGTCAGGAGTGACTTAAAAGCCACAACTTCTCTGCACGGCGTACTCAATCTTCAGTGCCAAACCCGTTCTCACCGCAGCTATGTACTCATCCTGTGCCTTCTAGGTGGAAGACGAGGGACTACAAATGCCACCACTTCCGGTTAGCGCTTTCTCCACGTGCGTACAACTGTTTACAAAACTGCCACCGAGCAAATAGTCGCACAACACAAGAACTCTGAGTCAACATGGCTGGCAGCTAAAACCTATCTGAGAAAAAAACACTGACACACACTGGACCTGAGCCTGTGTCTGTGTCTAAAGCTGAGGAAGTTACTGCTGCAGCCCAGACTATTTAATCCTCTGTGAAAAGTAAAATGAACCAGGCACAATCGGGTTTCAGCACAGAGATTCTCCTCCTTCACCTCATCACGTTAAGAAAAAAAACAAAACCGAACAAAAAAAAAACATCTCAAAACAGTTGAGCCTGCCAGCAAAATGAAACTTGCACAATCTGCCTGCTGCTCTGAGCATTCTGTGTGATAATGTTGTTGATTCACCAGTGAGACTTTAACTGTACTTTAAGTGTTTTCTTATTCTCTGCTACTGTGTACGTGCTACTGTATGGTGCTACGACTCAATGGTGCTCACACCTGTTTGGAGACTCTCCATTGTTCCCCTTCAAGAAAATCAATCGACTGTATGTGAGGGTGCCCTCTAGTGGAATGGAGCCTCACTATCAGCACACCAAACCAGACAAAGGCTTTTGGTTTTCTCACAGTATTAAACCCTACCTCTAAACATGCAGCTTCACTCACAATATGATTATTTATTATAAATCTGAGGGTCATTCAACAGCTCGTATTTCTATATGGGAAACATTTTTTTTCCCCCTCACATTTCTGTACTAAACAGATCAAGTGACTCACGTCTCCTTACAGTGAACTTGTACATGTATGTTTGTACAGTATGTGATGATGTGTCTTCTTTTCCACTATTCAAGAGTAGTGTTTGTTAGATTTTGAGGGCATTAAATTGTTTTTGCATGGAATTGCTCTTCCTCGTCGTAAATGTGTAAATGTGCCTTTTTCCTTGATTGAAAGAATGGCAAAAAGTACAACTTTCTTTTTCTCTGACAAGTGGTCGGAGAAAAGGCTGGACACTGAACAACTTTTAAGACAATCCCTACATGAAGACATGTGACTATTATGAAGTAAAAGGGTTATTTTCAGTTTACTATAAGACTGTATTTCCATACAGACCAGTTCTTAGGATTTATACTGAAATCATATGTATGCTGATCAAGTAAAAATGTTTGATTACCTTTAGTGGCATGGTTCTCAAAGTGTGGTACGTGCAATCACCAGTGGTACGCGAGCTTCCTTCTACTGTACATACACCAGTGAATCATCAGGGTATGTGATTGCAGTGGAGCTGAGGACTTTTGACCAGAATGTGGAGAAAATTAAAAAAATAACAAAAAAATTATAATAAATTGAATAATAATAGGGCTACACAGTGGTGGAGTGGTTAGCACTCTTGCCTTGCAGCGAGAAGACCCGGGTTCGACCCCCGGTTTGAACAAGGGCCTTTCTGCATGGAGTTTGCATGTTCTCCCCGTGTGTGTGCGTGGGTTCTCTCCGGGTTCTCCGGCTTCCTCCCACAGTCCAAAAACATGCACCAGTGTATAACTTTACTTTTTACTTCAAGAGCTCATTATTTTCTCAGGTGGTACTTGGTATAAAAAGTTTGAGAACATCGATGAAGTCCCCTGCTGTAGTAGCAAACTTTTTTTCGTGCAAAAAACATCAAAGATCCATGGTGCACTTTATCGAATAACATCAAAGGTCCACAATACCATTTATTTCCCTAAGGCCATCAGTTGACTCCTTTAATTGTTCCCATATTATACTGTAACATATAATTTTGCATAATCAATTAAACTAAATCGAAACTTAATTAACACAACACTGGCTCCTACACCTGCTATAATGATGTCAATACTGTACACTAGTATAACATGATGTCCACATATCAGATTTGGGATGATTATTGAAATATAAAACTTAAAACTTTTTTCGATTTTATCCGAGAGTGATTTTGACAGAATGAACTTTTTGTTTTGGTTGTATTGGCTGAGTTGCATCATGATCCTGCCCTAAGGACAAAACAGATGCAACGCTGGACTTATTGCATGAGGATGTTGCATAACCAAATATATCTGTTGGAGCTCCACCATATGAGAAATTAGTAGTAGTAGTAGTTTGTATTGTATTTTTTGTTGTTTTCTGTGAAGTGTGGGGTTTATTGTTCCCAAATAGCATTTATAGTACATTTGTATGGAACTTAAATGTTTTACATTTTACTAGAATGGTGTGATTTTTTGTTTATAACACTGTACATTTGATTGAGAACTCCAGTTCAATATATTTGACTATATTGTGCTTTCACTGTAGCTGTCATGAACGGGGAGTGTGAGTGGTCAGAATTAGATATCTGCAGCTAGTGTTGTCTACAGTTCACAGGAACAGCAAACAGACCAGTGATAAAACCAACGCCTTCCGCCGCCTCAGCGTCAGACTGAAGAAATTTAAAAAAAAAGGGTGAACCTGCGGGGGGAAACTAACCGACCAACCGGAGCAGCAGCAGCAGCTGCCATTCAGCTCCTTTCACCGCGGGCTCCGTACGCCTCAGTAATAGATCACTGCTGAGTCTTTGAGAGGACACAGAGACACAGAGGACAGACTGAGGAGGCGGTGGCGCTTTTCTCCCCCCTGTGCTGCACTTGCACACAACCTGACTCGCGGTGTTCCTGCGCACATCCGACCTGAAGGAAGTTAGTACCTAGTTTGCGCGACAGCCAGGCTTCACTTTTGCGCGTGTGTTGTGTTTTTCTCACACCACTCGAGAGATTTATTGTCACTACCAGGACTTTTGGACAAGTCTCAGTCAGACCTGTTTGTTAGTGTGTTTTGAAATTTCCTTTCAAACAGGTATTGGGACTTTCTTTTTTTTTAAATGGAGTTGCTCACAGTCTTGGGGCGTGTCAGTGCGCAGGTAAGTCAGTGATTAACCGTCGATTATTGACCTGCTGTTCGAGTTTACGCTCGAATTTACTACAACCACGAGAGACAATGGGGGGCATTTAGGCTTCAAATGATAAATGAACCACAACGCTCTTAACTTGTTAACCACAGCTTCACCAACGTGACTTTTCACGTACATGTTTTAAGACGGACTTTGTTGTTTGTGCGTGAAATTTGGCGCAGTAACGTAAAAGCCTGCGTACACTGTGTGTGTGTGTGTGTGTGTGTGCTTGTATTTGCTACCTCTTTAGGGCATTTTCGGTCATAAATATTGACCTTGCCAGGACCAGTAGTCCTCATAGAGACTAAAACCTGGTCCCCAAATGAAGCAGCACCAAAGTCCCGAGGAACTGGTTTAGCTGAATGGTTAATTGGTTAGGATAGAGTTAGGTATAAACTGGTTGTGGTTAAGGTCATGGTGGGATAATGCTTTGTTTAGGTTGTCCAGATAAAATGAGTTCAAGTCAATGCAGCCGTCTTAAAAAGAAACGCTGTGCAAACATGTGTGTGTTTGTTGAGTAAGTCTCGTCTTGGCCCCAGGGCCAAATATGTGGAACATGTTATCAAGACTACATTCTCTGACAAGCTGCAGCTCATCGGCGTTACACACCACACACCTTTGTTAGGAAAGAGGCACCCACAGTACACACCCACTGTGTAGGCTGTGGTGGAAGGAACTGCTGTTACTGCAAAGTTAAAAAAAATAAATAAATAAATAAAATGAACCTGCTTAAGAGAATAGTCTGATGTAAAAAGTGTTCTCTGATGACCTCAACCTGAATCAGATCATACAATATCAATAATCACGTTAACATTTTGAGATGAATTATGTACACTTCTGTTAATAAGATTGTAACATCCTGTGTCATAGTAGGACTATGCTCTGTGTTTGTGACATCAACTCCTGTAAACATGCTCTAAATCAGAGGTGACAAACTTAGTAAAACGTGGCCTTTGACCTTGTCTTCCTTTAAACACAGCAACACAGCGTGGTGACAGAATATAATACTATAGTAGGCTATGTTTGCCAGCAATATTTTTATAATAGTAATAATAAGACATTACAACAAAAATGTGTTACAAGTATATATTCTATATACTGAATAAATATAAAAAAGCCACTTCTTCCTTTTAATTACCAGGAAATCTCATCATGAATGTCCTTATTGTGACATCATGCTGTGATACCACTGTTTTCGCCCCTCTTGACCAGACTAGATGCTCATTGGCCCCCGGGTCATTTGAGTTTGACACCGCTGCTCTAAATAATGTCTTCAGAATGAGACTAATAGTTGGATTTATAAGTGTGGGTGTAATCAGTGGAAAGATGCAGTAAGTCTAGATGCTTCTGTCACAGTAGAAGGCGAGCGATACCTCAAACCACGTTGTGCAAAGCTGCTCTTGCAAAAAAACCCACATGGTGCTCAGTGCTCATCTGCTCTAGTTTTTTGGCAGTCTCTGTGCATCTCTTTGTGTGCTTATGTTTGGTGCTGCAGGAGAGCTAAGGTCGACATCCCTGCACCCTGCTGAATGCCTTTCATGGCCCTGCATTAAAGGGGACATATTATACCCTATTTCCCCCATTAAAATAGTTCCCTGGTGTCCTAATGAACATGTCAGTGACATGCTTTGGTAAAAATACCATAAGGATGAAGAATCATAGTAGTTCAATAACCCTGCTAAACCCGCCCCTTTCAGAACGCTCGGTTTTCGTGCAAGGTCCCTTTATATGCAAATGAGACACAGGCAAACACACACCCACTTCTTCCAGGGGGTTTCTGATTTGTCCTCTTTACAGCTCTATTCGTCTCCCCCTCCCTCCACTAGTTCTCTGACAATATCAACATGTCAGCGAGAGTGCCGTCACAGGAAGAGACGTCCTACATAAGGATCGAGCCGAACACTGTCCAACTGTAAATCAGTTAAAAACACTTAGGAACAGAAGATCAGCGGTGACACAGAGAGTGCAGCACCGCTGCACAGAGAGTGCAGCACCGCTGATCGCCAGCGGCGCGCTGAATAAACTGTATGTTGCTGTATCAGACCGGAGACTGTGCTCCGGAGACCTCACCACCGCTGACCAGCTCCGGTGCTCCGGCGAGCTGGCGATCAGCGGTGGCGATCACCGTGTAACGCGCCACCGCTGATCGCCAGCGGCGCGCTGAATAAACTGTATGTTGCTGTATCAGATCGTGTGTTCGTGTGTTCGCACCACTTCACATCAGACTGCAAACAGCGGTCGCCGCATTTAGTCAGGGGACGTATTTCACCGACGTACAAACACACACATTGTTAAGAAAAGATCACATAGAGCTCATAACTGACCATTCTGACACGTCCTAATTAAACATATTTGTTCAGTACGTCCTCCATGACCGGAGCACAGACTCAGTCTGATACAATCACATAAAGCAGCTGTTTATGCAGCTCGCCGCTGACGATCAGCGGTGCTGCACTCTCTGTGCAGCGGTGCTACACTCTCTGTTTCACCGATAGCCTAAACTGCCGCTGGCGATCGCTGATCGCCACCGCTGATCGCCAGCGGCGCGCTGAATAAACTGTATGTTGCTGTATCAGACCGGAGACCTCACCACCGCTGACCAGCTCCGGTGCTCCGGCGAGCTGGCGATCAGCGGTGGCGATCACCGTGTAACGCGCCACCGCTGATCGCCAGCGGCGCGCTGAATAAACTGTATGTTGCTGTATCAGACCGGAGACTGTGCTCCGGAGACCTCACCACCGCTGACCACCTCCGGTGCTCCGGCGAGCTGGCGATCACCGTGTAACGCGCCACCGCTGTATCAGACAGTCTCCGGTCTGATACAGCAACATACAGTTTATTCAGCGCGCCGCTGCCGATCAGCGATCGCCAGCGGCAGTTTAGGCTATCGGTGACACAGAGAGTGTAGCACCGCTGCACAGAGAGTGCAGCACCGCTGATCGTCAGCGGCGAGCTGCATAAACAGCTGCTTTATGTGATTGTATCAGACTGAGTCTGTGCTCCGGTCATGGAGGACGTACTGAACAAATATGTTTAATTAGGACGTGTCAGAATGGTCAGTTATGAGCTCTATGTGATCTTTTCTTAACAATTTGTGTGTTTGTACGTCGGTGAAATACGTCCCCTGACTAAATACGGCAACCGCTGGCCACAGTCTGATGTGAAGTGGTGCGAACACACGAACACACGATTGCTGACTTTATCCGGCACATTAGCTTCATATATAAAATCCTCTGTAAAACACTGTGCTCCACTGTGCAGCCACCAACAGCACACTTGTCCCGCCACGTTGACATAATACCGCTCTTCCTCCCTCGCCTGCACTCTGGCAGGGACAAGGTGGAGCTAAGGTGGAGCTTGCGAAGTAAACGTACTGGTGGGGCGGTAACATTCGCGGTGAAATGCGCATGCTGACGTCATAAGCGCAGGGAATTCAACATCGAGCGTTTTATCGCCTATACTTACACTAAGCGGAACCACGAAAACATGACTGAGTATTGTTTTTCCACACTTTGGCGACTGGTAGGGCCCCCAGAGTCCCAAATATCAGTATTAAAATGGTTAAAAAGTTGATTTTGCATAATATGTCCCCTTTAACATCACTATGGCACTGACAGAATTACTGCCTTGCTGACTTTGGCTCACTCTGCCCTTTCTGGCTGTTCCTTTTACTTTTTAAAAAAATATATTTTTTCTTGCTTTGTTTCTTTCACTTGTTTTTGGCATAACTTTAATTGTTCACCTTGGTTCTTGTGTGTTTTATCCTAACATTTGTGTTGCACATTTTTTTTAATTGACCGTGATAGCCGTCCAACCATGTCTCACTTACAGCTCTTCCCAGCTTTGTTCCTTTGGTGTATGCCATCCATCTCACCATGGACAGCCTGCTGAGCGGGGCCAATAAAGGAGCTGGGGCTCTTGAGCCCGACACAGACCTCACCACGTCATAGATGCCACTTGCTGTCTTTACCCCCGTTTGACTGACTGTTGGGGAAACAACAAAGTGTAAATTCCTCTTAGCTTGCACAAAGGAGCCATGCACCCACTGCTGCTCTCCCTCAGTGTCCTTTGGCTGCTACCTCTGGCCTTGACACTGGAAGAAGACTCGCCGCTGGACTGCGTCCCCCGCAAATTTATCCTCTATCATGGTGAGCACTTCTGTCTTGTGTAACCTCGATGTGTTGGCCCATATTGGCACATACACACACAGACAGTGGTTTGTATTTAAACAGACTCCTTGAGAAACAGGGTTGCATTATTGGTGGTTGCTAAGTAATGAATCAGTCATATTTTCTGTCTCTGCAGGGGTCAACGCTCACCTGTTTCATGAGGACGGAGTGTTCAACTACTCCACCATGTTGTTGAGAGAAGATCTGGATCTGCTAGTGCTGGGTGCCAGAGAGGCTGTGTATGCTCTTGACCTCAACGACATCTCCAAGAAACGTGCCTCAGTAAGAACAGCACTGTTGACATTTGAAGGCCAGCATTTGTCAACTTAAGAAATATCTTATCAGAGATTTCTTGGACAAGAGCTTCAGTTTTGTGCAAGACTCTCTGCCCTGAATGGAGTTTCCCAGGCAGTAGTTGCTCTCAGGTTTTAATGTGGTTCAAATTCTGTAAAAGAAACCTGGGGAACTTAGTTCAGGGCAACAAAGACCCTTAGCATCCCTAAATGACTCAAACCAACCTTGTGTTGAGCTCTAAAAAAGCAGCTCAATCAAAAAAAATGGAGACATTTGTACCTGCTTCTTTAACTGCTAGTGTTGCATCCACAACCTTCTACGATGGAAAGAAAGTGAAAATGTGGACGAGTGTGTAACCGCGATTGTTTTCCCGGTTTTAGGTGAAATGGAGAGTGACGGCAAAGCAGAAATCGGAGTGTCAAAACAAAGGGAAAGATCCTGAGGTGGGTCCCGTCAGCTGAGAGCAGCATTACACCTCTGGAAATGATTAGAAGAATAAGAAGGTGTGATTCTGTTTGAGCAGATGTAGTTCATTGTGTTTTTAAATGCATTTACAGCTGGAGTGCAAGAACTATATAAGGATATTGCATACGATGGAGGACAAGAGGATGTTTGTTTGCGGGACCAATGCTTTCGATCCAGAGTGTGATTACATGGTAAGACAAATCGAGAGCTCTAGTTTGTACTTAAAAAACGGGAGTGAATACCAATGATTCGAGGATTTAACAGTGTTTGTGTGTTAAGTCCTATTCAGACGGAAAGCTGATTCTGGAGGATAAAAGAGAGGATGGCAAAGGGAAGTGTCCGTTTGATCCTGTACAGAGATACGCCTCCGTCATGGATGGTGAGAAGTTGTTAAACATTTCTTTTTAAGATAACAATGTTGCTTTAATGGTCCAGTGTGTAACACAGAAGAGGTTTTATTGTCAGAAACAAATGTATTTTGAAGTAGAAGCTTACTTCTCAAACGAGGATCAACAACTCGGCCGCCATAGTTCACTGACATGTTTGGGAAAGGGAGGGTTGAGCAGTTTTTGGCGTCACGCTTACAGACGGGACATTTAATGTCGCAAAATATTGTTTTAATATCCATTTTCTGTCTCGTTTGACCAGATGATAACCTGTACTCGGCCACTTCCATGAACTTCCTGGGATCCGAACCTGTCCTGATGCGCAGCTCTCCCATCTCCATACGCACCGAGTTCAAGAGTTCCTGGCTTAATGGTAAAATGTGACAATATCTTTTTGTTTCTTTATTATCTCTGTACTGGGCTATTTCAGGAGTTAAAGTTGATGGGTTTGTCTTCTTTCGTCTTCTTTTTACACCAGAGCCCAGCTTCGTTTCCATGGCTCAGATGCCAGAGAGTGAGAACAATGAGGAGGGAGACGATGACAAGGTTTACCTGTTCTTCAGTGAGAAGGCTGTCGAGTGCGATTGCTACAACAAACTGGTGGTCTCCCGTGTGGCCCGTGTCTGCAAGGTTATAAAGAGCTTACCGTGCTTGGACTTTTTCACCACTTTCATGATACAACAGTAGCACAATAATAGTGCTTCCCACACACACGTATGGCACTTTTCCATGATACAGTTTTAGCACAGGTATGTTTGACTTTAGTAATTGTTCCCTGGTGCCATCAACCACTGCTATCACTAGTGTGTGACATCGACAACCTTGAGCCATGAGCGTGACGTCCGACACAGGAATCAAACCGAACAATGCCCAACTGTAAATCACTTAAAAAGACTTAAAACATCCTGAAACATGCGTTAATCTCCAACATTTAGCAAGGACATTTCTAAAATCTCAATATTTAACAGAGGAGTCGCTCCACAACCCCTTACGCCTGATGCACAAGCCAAGTAGAGTCGAGCCGTGCTGAGCCAAGTAGTGCTAGAACTGTATAGTGGCCATTAAGCGCCATTATTCTGTCCCCATCCTGTTTGTGTAATATTATGGTGTGTGTCTGCGCCCACAGGGGGATCTTGGAGGTCAGAGAACTTTGCAGAAGAAGTGGACATCCTTCCTGAAGGCTAGAATGGACTGTCCGGTGCTGGAGTCTCAGCTGCCATACATTATTCAGGACACTTACCTTTGGTGTGATCCCCAGCACTGGAGGAACTGTTTGTTCTACGCCATCTTTACGCCACAGTCGTACGTTTGAAGCAAACATGTTAATGTGTCTGTCTCACAGGGAGGAGGGTCGCCCCTTCCTCAAATGGTGTTTGGCACAAAACTTGGCCCACATTTTCTGAGTTATTGTGTGTGTGTGTTTCAGGGACACATCAGACCTGTCTGCTGTGTGTGTGTTCCGGGTGTCGGACATTAGCAGAGTGTTTGCAGAGGGGAAATACAAGACTCCAGTCCCTGTAGAAACCTCTTTTGTTAAGTGGGTGATGTATAGTGGAGACATCCCTGTCCCTCGGCCTGGAGCTGTGAGTCTGCACATGTTTGTTTGTGTGTGTGTGTTGGAAACAAATCAAAATCTCAAAAGGCAACTTTTTTTTACTAGTGGCCCAGCTGGAAGCTGATTCCTTTTGTACTTTGACACCATTGTCCCTCCTTTTTCTCTTTCCTTGACCTCTTCACTTGTCAGTGTATAAACAATGAGGCTCGTAAAGCGGGTATAACTCAGACTCTGGACCTCCCAGACCGGACTCTTCAATTTGTAAAAGATAGGCCCCTCATGGACCAGGTTATCCAGCCAATAGGAGAGAAGCCCCTGCTGGTGCGAAGGGGAGCTACGTTCACACGCATCATCGTGAACCAAATGCAGGCTGCAGATGGCGAGAAGTACCACGTGATGTTTATCGGCACAGGTGTGTTTTCAGAGTCACTTCCTGCTTTGTTGCTCTAGATAGTTTGACACGATGAGTGTTTAAAAATGCAGTAGTATTTAAATATGGCATGTTTCCTTGTTTTTACATGAAAAGAGAAAGGCACCTTGCTGAAAGCAGTGAACTATGATGGAGAGATGTTCATCATTGAGGAAATTGAACTTTTCCCGTCCCAAGAGCCAATCAAAATCCTCAAGTTTTCTAATGTCACGGTAAGTTGAAATCTTACCATAGTCAAATTAGTGGCCTGAAATATAATATTTATATCATACATCAGTAGACAAGTTAGTAACCGTGTCATCGCTCTGTGACTGTGTGTGGGATGGATCAAACATGCACAGCGTCAGCTGTATGCAGGGTCAGACTCTGGAGCAGCACAGATACCACTGGCCAGTTGTGAGAGGTCCTCTTCCTGTATGGACTGTGTTCTAGCAAGGGACCCATACTGTGGCTGGGATAAAAGTCTTGGGAAATGTGTTGCTCTTTCTGAGTCACAAAGGTATGCCGCTGTCCTCCCTGATTGCAACTCTGGCATCAGCTCTAGTCAAACTATATTTAATTTATTGCCTCTTCTGCTTTAGAGAGCTAATCCAAAGTGTGAAAGAAGGAAATGGCTCTCTTTGCTCAAATGCACGTGAGTTCAACACACTAATTTAAAGCCCTCTGGGTGATATTGGGCTATGCTGATACATTTTATTTGATGTTGTTTTTGTTTTCAGGTCCAATCAAACCAACAAATCAGTCCATCTGGCCAGGTGGGAACGTGAAGCTCAGCTGCCCTAAGCCTTCTAACTTGGCGAAAACCAGCTGGAAGCGGGACAACCTCCCTCTGACTCCTTCAGAGCGGCTTCAGCTGCTGGAGGATGGACTGCTCATCCTCAACGCTTCACTCAGCGATGCTGGTCGATACCGCTGTCTATCTGTGGAGCACTCGAAAACCGACAAGTACACAACTACTGTGGCCGAGTACCAGCTCACATTAGATCCAGCAGGCTCAGGCAATGGTGGTCACAGAGTGTTTCCTCAGGCTCAGAGGGACGGCCCCTCTGTGGCCGGACTGCAGGTCGTAGTCGCACTCCTTGTAATTTCTCTTCTTGTCCTTTTGGCTTGGAACTTTTACAAAGGGCACCTGCCTCTTCCGTGGAAATGTGGGAAGAAAAATAAACAATCCCAGGGGTCCTGTGAGGAGGAGGGTGTAAACTCTGCTGCACACTACCAAGGAGCACAGAAGCCTGCACTGGCAGAGGACAAGCTCCTGGTGTCTGGAACAGGCAGCAGCAGCAGAAACAATAACCACACCAGAGAGGGGGCAGCGTTTAGCGCTGCAGGAGACGAGAATGACCTGCCAGATGTTAACCAATCACTGAATTACATAGACGATGAGTCTGAAATTTGAAAATGACTGAGCAGTTCTATCAAATTAATTAATGACAGTGCAACAAAACAAGTGTTTCTGGCTTTGCCAGAAGGTTGGAGTGAACAACCTTTCCGTGTTGAAGTCTCGTTTTCAGTGGACACAAACTGAGACACCAAAAGATTCTTAAGGTTTTTGTACATGCTTTCATTTCTTTTATTTTAATAATGCATGTACATTTTCTGTTTTAGCTAATTATTCTCTAACTATCCTAAAGATTCCAATGTTTTGTGAAGATTGGTTTGCTTTCATAGGGAATGTACAATACCTTAAAATGAGCCAATTTGTTTTAACCACGAGTTGTAGAGGTTTTGTTTTATTGTATTAAACCTTTTTCTACCTGACCTTTTTGATTTTTACAGTGTTTCCAAAAACAGTCAGCTGCTTTTACCACAAGACATGACTTGCCAAGAATGTGGAGAACCGCTGTGGAAGTACTTCGCAGTCATGAATCATCTTTGTACTTCTGTGTGTTACTGCTTAGTTTTGTACATACAGTTTTGCTAATCACTTAAGTTTGCAGCAAAAAACAACAGTTAGAGTAAAAAGGAGGAAATCTTTAATAAGTAATTTTTAAGCCACATAACAATTATCTTTTTCAAATGGAACAAAATGATTTGTAACTTTAACAAATGACATGATACAACAATGCAGACTGACTGTACAGCCTACATAAAAACTGTATGGTTAAAACCCAGAGACTGGCCTTTTGGTCCCTTCTGGTAAGCTGCCCCTATCTCCTGTAACGGTATCTCTTGAAGTGGAACCACAGCTGGAAGATTCCATTGGCGAATTGACAGCGGAAGCCGTGTCTGTGTGAATACTCCCATTCCCTATTCACTATCTTAAAGGCGATGTCCTCATAAGGAGGGCCTGCATGGAACCTTAAGATTCCAAAGTCTTTGTTGTCGGGACTGGGCTCGAGGAAGTACTGTGGGGTGGAGCGTTTGTCAATTAGATCTGGGTAGAAGATATTGAACTTGTATCCTTGGACGATCTTGGGCGGAGGATTGTCGAAGTCATAATGCGTCTGGTTGTATTTGTTCCACTCAAAGCCTGTGTGCACCCGATTGAAGAAGCGGGGCTTCCTGGGGCGATATTTGTCCGCCCACAAGTACATCTTTCCTGTGACGGGGAACTCCACGCTGAACTGGGCCTCATCGTTGCCCATGCCCTCTTTGGCACGACGCACAAAGAAGTCCTCTGCGCTCTCGCTGGTGTCACCTAATAGAGAAGTAGAAGAAGCAACGAGTGAAACAATCGCACATTTCTGAATCACACGTTAAGTGCATTATACGCACATGTTTTTGCATGTGTGTTCATGGTCTCGTACCTGTAACCTGTAGTTGTTGGCGTGCCAGCTGCAGCCTGTGTGTGTCCTCCTCTGGTGTGATGGTGTGCGTGTCTAGCGGCAGCTCAGAAGACGTGAGCAGCGCAGGACTGTAGCGCCCCGAGTCATACTCGGCCTGACTCTGCTGGATCAGGTCCTCCTCAGTCAACACAGCCTCCACCACCTCGCCACTCTCCTCTCCATCCTTCCTGTCACCCTCGCCTTGGTTAGAGGATGTGGATGGGCCTGCCTCTTCTTCGGTTTCTCTGTTCTTACTTTTGGTGGAGGATGACTGCCCAGGTTCTGCTGCTCTCTCCCTGGTTCTCTCACTGTCATTACAAAAACATTAGTTTATTTCTAGTGTGAAGTCTATACAACCAGATCCATGTTCTCAAAACTGGATGTTTCAGTGACAGCTCATTTAGCTGAGTATTAAGTGAATACTCAGGTCAGAGTAACTGACCAAGCCAGAGATTTTCAACAGTTTGTGGATATATGCAGTGTATGTTTCTAGGTAACTTACTCCTCTTCCTTAATCTGCTGCTCCTCTTTGATGATGGGGAATAAAGGTTCACTTTCCACTCCTTGTTCCTGTTTTAGCTTGAATAGCTTCTGCCGCAGCACATCCTGGTGTCGCTCTCTCAACCTGAGACATAACATTGTTTCCAATTAGTCACAGTTTTCCCTCTACTGTGATACATGGGTAGATCAAAGTATGTATGCAAGACCTTTGGCAAATGTGTGGCTTGGTCAGTAGTCTTGTATCGTGTATACAAAAAGGAGCATTCCATTATGGTTATGGTATGCTCGGTAATAAAACCTGCTTAACCTCTTCCTACATTTCTTAGCAAAAAAATGACCATGTTTGGCATTAATGGGTTGAGCAGCTGTTGAGACATTTGAGTGACTCAAAAGACAAACAATTCTGAAGCAATAGTAGATGTTTCTGTATATGTACCTGGCTCTGGCCATGTAGACTTTGACTTGCTGCAGCAGACTCTCCCAGTAACCGATATCAAGATTGGATCCTCCAGCCTGAATAGTTGACTCAATTTTCAGGTGCAGCGCCTGCAACTGGCTGTACGTCTTACCTTTGAAGACTGTCTGAACATCAATGCTCACAGCTGTGTTAATGCCCTCACGGCGGTCACCTGAGATTTCAAAAAGATTGCATTGAACAAGAAAAGTGTGGTTGAGAACAGCTTCCTGTTGCATTCACTACCACTTTGGGAATAGATGCAGATGCAACTTCACACATAACAGCAAACAGGAACAAATAACATCTCAGTGTAATAAAAAAAAAACATTGTTTCATAATGATTCATACCTGGCCCTTTCCCTGAGGCCTCCAGTTTTCTCAGTTTGCCGATTTCATCTTCAGTGATGGTTGTCATGTCTCTCCAGAAATCCACGTTCTTGCCTTGCTCCAACTCCATATACACCTATCAGTATAAACGACAGTTACAGTGAACCATGTACTGAGTGACTTCCTTTTGTCATTAATAGAAGTAAATCAACAAAAAAATGCTTCCTGTTTTGGGGTCAGAACTTCTCTCAGCAGTTTACACTCAAAGCTATGTCGTCATTCAAGGTTGACATTAGGTTTGGACAGAGTATATTGTGACATATTTTACAACACAGTACCACAGAATTCACTCCCCATCTCTCAAAGCATGAAATAGATAGTTTGTTACATCCTATACTTTTTAGTGTGTTGGCCTCTCAGTGGTAGTGAGAAGAAAGAGACTATGTGACATGATTTTGATGACAGAAACATAGATTCTTTGTTGGCAATATTGTCTCACTTTTCCTAAAAGGGATAAAGTAAAGTACAAGACGCATGGAAATCATCTAAGACCATGGTCTTGAATAACGCACGGAAACAAACTCCATGAAACAGACTTATTCAAACAAGTAACTGATTACCAAACACAATATCAGTGTGATCACATTAACAAGGTGACATGAAACATTTTATGCTTATGCGAGTTAACATTTGCTTGGTAATGTATGACAGTTAAGAGACTGCGACATTACCACATCTTCCACATAACATTGCTTATGTACCACAATTTATACCAAGTTTACCCTTGAATGTAACATATGAACACACCTTAATGTCCTCCAGCAGGTCATCCATATCAGTGACTGTGAGCCCGTTGAGGAAGGTATAAGGTTCATGCATTTCTACAGCAAGATCGTCATCCTCTGCACTGATGTACTTTGCCAAAAGATCAATGGGCTTGGCACGACCATCACGTATACGAATTTTAGATCTAAACACGTGGCGAGAAAATGCATATCAATATTTACAAACTGTTGTTCCGGCCTGGAAACCAACTGAAATTGTGCAAACAAATCACATTGCTGTAAACAAACCGTAGTTTGGCCTGATGTAAATGGAAGTTGTCTTCCTGTTCAGCCCAGGTCTTGAAATGCTCTGCCTCCTTCTCTCTCTGCAGCATCTCCAGCTCTGTCTCTCTCATGGCTTTTTCTCTCTCCCGCTCCAAGCGAAGCTGTTTCACCTACATACAAAGTTATAATGATTAACCAATGAACAGATCCTCAAAACTCAAGAACATTATACTACTACAAGAAACTATCCTGCTCATACCTTCTGCAGCTCCCTGCGGTTTTCCTCCTGAATACATTTGTTCCTATCCTTAAGCTCTTTTTCTCCAAGATGGCCGATGCCCTTCTTATCCAATGCCTGAAAAAAATATATACACACATTTAGGCAATATTTGAGACAAGGTGTGACAAAAAAAAAAAGGCAATAACTGTTCTGTGACCGAAATAATCAGCTGCCCCAACTCACCTTTTGCCATTTAAATGTGCCTAATAAGTTGTTGTCACCAAAGGGATTGTCAGCATTAGTGTAGCCCATGTATTCCTCACTCCAGCCCATCTTTTCTCTCCTCTTCTTCTCCTTTGCCTCCTTCTTTGACAGTCGTCTAGCCCTCTTTTCCTCTGGTGTCTCCAGAGCTTTCAGCATTTCTTTTTGATTTTTCTTTTCCTCCTTTTCCTTGACTACGTGCCTCTCATGGTCAGACCCCGAACTATCAGATGACTCAGGGGAACTGGAGCGCTGCCTCCCTCGACTTCTTTCCCTCATCCTTTGTTCCCTATCTTCACTCCTCTTGCTTCGCTCTTTGCTTTTTTCGCTCTCTCTCCTTTCTCCTTCTCTGCTGCTGCATTCCTGTCTCTCTCTATCTTGGTCCCTCCTCTGTCTGTCTCTGGCTGGACTCCTTCTGGCTGGACTCCTTCTGGCTGGACTTCTTCGTCTTCTTCTTTCTCTGTCACTGCTTCCATCATGGGAGTGTGAGCTGGACTGGGACCTTCTTCTTGTCCTCTCTCCAGATGTTCTTCTCCGAGCCTCCAATTCCTTTCTCCCTCTCATCATTTTGGGATCATCTGAATCAGAACTAAGACAGAAAAGATGATTCCGTATGTTTGTTTGTTGATGAATAACCATGTTTTTTTTCTATTCACCAAAGGAACAATGGGCTACAAAAGAGAACATATAAGGTGCTGTTTGTTTATTACATTGAAAATAGCCGTCCGTAAACCTTTGAAAATATAAAACCAATACTCCGAAGACTTTGAAAGAGGTTAATCTCTATCTACTCAAGGATCGTCTTGTCTGTCTGCCCGTCTTTGTCCAGTGTCAAGTTCAGAGTCATCAAAGTCAAGAGTCAGCGTCATCAAAGGCACATTTTTGGTCGTTTATATCTGTCCCCCTGGAAACCATATAAAAAACACCCATAATTACCTGGATGATCGGCCCCGGTGTGTTCCCGGCCTCGTATCGCTCTCAGAGCCACTTCTGGAACCAAGACGGTCCCTGTGCTGATGTCGATGTCTGGCAGGAGAGCCATTGCTGGAGTCCCTGCTAGCGGAGCGTCCCCGACCACGGGCGGTTATTTTGTTGTCCACGGACCGACTGCGCCCTCTCCTTTTCTCCGGAGACCGAGACTTGCTCACTCTGGACATGTTTCGCCGGTCTCGGCTGCGGCTTCTGGGCCTGGAGCGGGACCGACGTCGTGATTTCGAATCCATCACGGAGAAGTTGGTCAGCGCGGGGTCTGAACTGTACTGTGTCGCGTAAATAAGACGTAGCAAAGGGAAGCTCTATGCAGTTTTCATTTAATCTCAATACAGCAGCGATTAAATAAAATACATATAATAAAATACATACGTAGAAGTAAAAATCTGCATTTACGTGTAACTCGATAAATTGCCTGTTTTCCACAATAACCACTCAGGCACTACAAAGACAACTACACAGGGGCTTTCTACGATGAAGCGCATATTCATGACACTAAAAAACATTCAAAAACACAAATAAATAGCTGTCAAGTTTAACTGTTATTCTGACAGCACTTAAACATTAAGAATTCATTTTATTTGAACGTAGCTGTCACGCACTATTAAAATAAATTAAGGTTTAAAATAGGTCAAAGCAGGTTTTCTGAAACACAAACAACATCGCGTTTTCGTGACGTCATGCAATTGGCTAATAGAGTTCTCTGAATTCGCGTTTAAACCAATATTTTAATGAAACATATGACCAACTTAACGAATGTGTCATTTTATAAATGAATTGTCTGCAGTCAACTCATTTCGTATGACCTGGTGTGGCTCATTGGTTGCCTTTGCAGAATAAATAATTGTTACAGTTTAAATTGGACTACAAATACCATACGACACAAGGCGTCATTGCCTCTTATGATGGAAGAGTGGACTCCTTTCAACAACAGTATTCTTTACTCAGTCATGTGAAAGGACGTTCTCAACTACATTTTCCACCAGACCAAACCGATAGTGTTTTTCTTTTCTACTCTGGCTCTAGTGGGGAGTTATAAACTGCGGTGAAGTGGGCTCCAGCTGATCGGTAAGGTGGAGCTTGTCAGCTAGCTCAAATTAGCCTACAGTTACCAGTAGATTTACGGCTTATGTCCGAGGTTGCCCTGCCAGGTAGATCAACTAAAGCTGGAGGCGCCGGTCAGCCACAATGATTTGGCAAGTGCACCCATTACTGAGCATTGACGTTGGTAAATAATTTATCCGGTTTGGGAACAAATCAACTCCTTTCAACGTCTTTGTTTGCGTGCGCGCAGCCTGGCTGGTTTGGCCTGTTTCATTGTCTGCGAAGATCGTAAACACACCAGTTGTTTTTCCCTGTCGGCACAGGTTGTTTTTGGCTAGTTAGGCTAACTTAGCCCTGTTCGTGTAAACACAACCCGTTAGCTGTCTACTTCAGATTATCCCCAAACAAAACTATCAAAAACGAGTATGGCGCAACACGACTCAACTCATGTAGCCAGTTCTCAAAAGGCACTTATGTTGGAGATGAAGAGCCTCCAAGAGGAGCCTGTCGAGGGTTTCAAAATAACACTGGTGGATGAGGCTGATTTGTACAACTGGGAAGTGGCCATTTTCGGACCCCCGAACACCCATTATGAAGGAGGGTATTTCAAGGTAAGAACCTTTTATTGCAGCTTGTCTTTGGTACAGCTGCCACTCCAACCAGACCACGTCACAACAGCTACATGATCTACAAGTAATAACACAATAAAAATACAAGAAAACGCCATTGGATCACAGAGGTTCAAACATGTTGTTAAATATGTATAATATACTGGTTGATTCTTCCAAAAAAAACACCGTTACCAGCTTAAGCATTTCCCCTTGTCCACGTCTACCTCAAGACATCGTATATGGGATCATATACGATAATACAGCACACTGTCATAAAAGGCACCCACAATAAATTAAATGTGGTGAATTTCCATTAACCAGATAATAGATCACGGAGAAAGATGTTAATATTCCACTTTAATTTACTTTAAAATCCTGTGAGTGATTGATTTTGATGTTCCACAAGTGAAGCCTGAATCAACTGTTTAAATTGCCTTGAAATGTCATCAGAAACGAAGGAAACATGACCACTAAAAACAGTGGTAGCACGTAGTGGTGCATAGTATGCTCCTCATAGATTAGTCATTTGATTCACGCATATTTGGATCCTACCCGGCAACCCCGGGAACAACACTCCAATATGTTTTATTTAGATTACAGTACCTGTTTTAAACTCTAGTTGCATATCTTACATATAGCCTAAGATTTTTGATATTCTCTACAAATGTTCACTACAAATAAGTGTCCTAATAAACATGTTTTGTAACTTTGCTCTCATTAGTTAATATGTTACAGAAAGCTTATGAATGCAAACCAAATTTTGGTAGACCATGAACAGAAAGCTCAGCTGAATTGTGGTTATTTTGGTTAGGAAAATTGACAGAGAAATGTCATAACATCTCATGCTTACATTGCACATAGTGATATGAAAGAGTTATGTCCCTTTTGTAAAATATTCAGGCTAGCTCCATAGCTATTCTGTAATTTAAGTACAGTGCTAAAAGTGCCACTAATACGAGACAATGTCGCCCATAAGATTCAAGTCTGTCATAAAAATACCAAAATTATAGACACACAGTGTACAGCCAAATTAAAAGGGATCTTTATGTTCTAGGCTCGGATTAAGTTCCCCATAGACTACCCATATTCTCCACCCACCTTCCGGTTCCTCACCAAGATGTGGCACCCCAACATCTATGAGGTAAAGTATCATAGCCTTGTTCAATTTTATATTGCATCTTACGTCCATTTCATACTTTCATGCTTTATTAATTAAATAGCTGCCCTACAGTTGGCGGATAATAAAAGAGAGTTTATTTATTCTGTTTTAGAATGGAGATGTGTGTATTTCTATACTGCACCCCCCAGTGGATGACCCACAGAGTGGAGAGCTGCCTTCAGAGAGATGGAATCCCACCCAGAATGTCCGGTTAGCACAACTACTCATTATCTCTCCCCTTATGTGTCTTTTTATCTGTGTTCCTTCCTGCTCTGAACTCTTCAGCCACGTGACTTGTTCCCTTATCACATGACATTTGTCTTCCCCGGAGACTCTTCAGAAATTCCCATAAACCCAACATTGAATCTATTTGTGGGAATTCAACACCACATGTGTAATGAGATCTTTCTTGGCAAGAGGCATTGTCCTTTTGTTGGCCCATTGTTCATTATTTCTAGGACTCTACAATCTACAGACATCACAGCTCAGTTTAAAGTATTAAATATTTAAATTCTTACCTTTTTAAAAATGATAACTGCAACTCCTACCTCATATATAAAAGCTTACCATGGCCTCAAAATTGCTTGATTTCCTCCTTTCACAAGGGTTAAATTTGATCTTTTAAGCCTGCCCCCATCCATGTTACCGTCCATGTTGTTTACCTGTAAATAATATGACGTTTTCAATTGCCAAAAAGTGATTACAAGTGTTGTTTCTGCCTCAAAAATGAGTTCACTCATGAAGGTTTATGTTGATAGATTATATATCACCCATGCCCTTTTACCAGCAATGCACTAAACAATTGATGTTATTAAAATGCATTTTTCGCTGGGAAAAATGTGAAGTCTCCCAAATTTGTGCCAGTTTTCCTGGCCCTTTTAAGATTGTAAATTTAATGCCTTTATGGACTCTTCATAATACTAAATAAAACATTTAAAATTGTGTCAGCTCAAAAATAATTCTGATGGTTATCTTTGTCTATTTTGAATAGTTACCTCATAACAATTCCATCCATCTTCTACCGCTTTATTCTCAACATGAGGGTCGCGGGGGGGCACTGGTGCCAATCCCAGCTGACATGGGTCCTAATAACAATTCATGTGCATTAAACATTTCCATCTTTAATACAAGGACATTTAAAATGGCCACATCTCTTATTTCTGAAAGATATTTTGTGACTGTATTTTAGGTCACCAAATTGTCACATGCCACTCATTTTTATTCTTTCCTCCAGGACCATTTTACTGAGTGTGATCTCGCTGCTAAATGAACCCAACACCTTCTCTCCTGCAAATGTGGACGCTTCTGTCATGTACCGTAAATGGAGGGACAGCAAGGGCAAGGACCGTGAATATGTGGAAATCATTAGGTAAAATGTCAAACAATATTATCTCAGTGCACCAGATCTAAAGAAGATTGTTCTTATTACTGTGTGTGTTCTTTATCCCTCCCTCAGGAAACAGGTTTTGGCCACCAAAGCAGAAGCAGAGCGCGATGGCGTGAAAGTTCCCACCACACTGGCTGAGTACTGTGTCCGCACACGTGTCCCAGCCCCTGACGAAGGCTCTGACCTCTTCTATGACTATTACTATGATGATGATGATGTGGAGGGTGGAGATGGCGACTGCTGCTACGATGAAGATGACTCAGGGAATGAGGAGTCGTGACATGCTTATTTTTGACAGTAATGCTGTCTAGCTGGCATATGCCATCCCCTTTTTTTCTGCCTGGGTTGCCAGATATTCAAGGTCTACAACCTTGAAAGATTTGAAGCTTCTCACTACAATGAAAATAGCTGTTTTTACCTAAACCTCTTAATTATTCTTGAGGTTTAAATCAATGCGTCATTGTGGAAGGGTCATACCTAGTAAGATTTGCACCAGCACAAAAGTTTATCCAGTTTTTATCACCACATAAAACCTTACTTTGAGAGAATTTAATTCCCCTGTATGGTACAAGATATTGTCGGTTTAATATCATTGTCCACAACAGCATCATTTACACTGGTGCAAACACTTCCAAACTTTTCTCAATCTCTCTCTTTGCATATGTTTATTTCCCTAATTGTAATTGGGTCTCACCAACCAGTACTTGGTCTAAGTGAATGACTAAGGAGGAGGACTAAATGCAGCCTGGTTGTGTTGAGCAATGTGCTGCAAAAACATGGAGTCTGACGTTTCAGTTTTCACAGTCTGTCTTGATTCAACAGGACGGGACATGAATTGACACAAGACTGTGTTTTCAAAGTTCCTGTGCATGCCAGAACATCTTTGAAAGCTTTGTGTCTCTTATTGATGGACAATTTGCCTACTTCATGATCTTATTTCAGCTTGATGACAAAAAGGCACCTGTGATGATGAAGAAAGTGTGTCCTCCAGACCATCTGACGAGCTGAATCAGTGGGTCTAAATCTTTGTGAACATTTTTGCTAACATACTGATATTTGCTGTGTTTCCTCTTGTTATTGTTGGATGTATTTCTTTATTATTTTGAGTGTGGGGTCATGTTATTTTAAGTAGCTCAGATGTAAGTCGTGTAGGGTGACCAAGTTTCTCAGCATCGGCTGGTGAGTGGGCAGAACTAATTACTGATCCAAGCTATATTCCTCCTCGTGTTTGCTCTCTGAGCAATCCAAAGGAGCCAAAGACCTAAACCAGTGTAAAAGAACACCCAAAGCATTTTATGGCTGTTTGTTGTACTCGTCTTTTTTTTTTGCTCTCTTGCAGGCTTTGTTATTTATTTAATTTTTTCTTTGGTTAGATCATATGCCTGCAGTCTCTGATTGAGAATTAGATTTGATTGTCAAAACAAAAAAGCCATCGTAGGGGAACGTGTTGGTCTAAAGGTGTTTAGGATTATTAGAGTGAAGAAGGCCACCATGTTTTATTTTCATTTCAGTTCTTTGTGTTAGTTGACCGTGAATAGGTTTAAGAGTGTTTGGGTGTCTGTGTGTATTCTCGCATAAGCAATTTTGATCATTTAGTTTACTTAAATTGGTACTTCATAATAAATTTCTCAGGACAATGAATTACTTATGGCAAAATTCAAACAGGTAAATACTTCCCTCTTCAGTGGTCTTCACTCTTGGTTTACAGTTTCAACAGGAACCATAACTGACATGCACATGTTGCTGTATTGGTGGTCACCATGTTGTTTTACTCACCTGCATTTATTTTTTATTTTCTGCTATTTAAAAAAAATAAATAAAAAAAGTGTATCGGAAAAAGGAAGGTCTAAGTTTAAGCTTTTAACTATTTGGAGAAACTACTGGGTATTTTCACTCTTGTGAATGTGAACAGATGAGCCACAAAAACTTGGCAACATGGATGTTATGTTTTTATATATTTTATATAGACTTCCCAAAGTTCAAATTACACATTTGAGCTTTGTTCTTTGGAACTGTGTATTCCATTTCATACTCCACTGAGATTTAGGATAGAAGAGATAATAGTCAAGGAATAAGCTCAGGCAGTGTGAAATAGCTCTGAGACATAAACTGCCCCAGAGACATGATGACGGTTTTTAATAGACTTTAATCTCTTTGTTGAACTTCAAACTGTGAAGGGCAGCATTGCACTCTTGGTGTACAGGCTGTTGGAAATTCTTGGAAGAAGAAGAATCAGTTGTCAAGTGGAAACACTAAAATACTGAAGAAAGTTCACTGTCAGTGTACGAAAGTTAAAATACCACCAGCTGAAAGAGTTAGGCAGCTCTGTATTTCCAAGGGCCTGTATAATAAGATTTAACATACTAAGTAGGTTTTAGACCATTAAATATTTGGATTCCTACATTTTAAGTGGCCTCACATTCACACTCGGTCACAGACAACATGAGAGTTATAAAAAGTGGGATAGTGTTTCATATGTAGAGCAATTTGTTAAGTGTTAGAATTAGTTTTTAACCACAAATGTATGGACTTTGTTGTCACTATTCGCTCATTCATTTCTGTAAATGAATTAAATAGAAGGCCCCACAAAACTTAAAAGCTTATTTTGATCTCAAAATGACTTCATTCACGAAGGCTACATTTTACCTGTTGAAATATCTGTGCTAAAGCTAAATGACAAAATTACATGTAATCTGTAGAATACAGCAATTGTACAAGAGGTTGTTCTATCCTAAAATTAGTTAGTCACACTCATTCTCACACTCAATTTGACAGATTAGCATTCCCATAAACATATTGAGATGCATGTAAAGGGTCAGTACATATTAAAATACTTATTATCTTTCATGGCAAAAAAGCGATTACACACATTTATTGAAAGTAACTTGATTTTAAATTGAAAAGGAGCTGTTGTATAGCTGATTTTTACTTTGTGATGGGCTCAAACATTCAACTATTTAGTTATTCATTCATTTATTTATTCATTATTTATTAAACTTCTCATTTACAACACTGTAAAGCATTTCAACATTTTGAGATAAACAAAGAATAACACAACAAAATAAATCAACAATAAAAAACTCATGACTCAAGACCTTAAGTCCTCTGTTTGTGAGGTCATTCTTTAAGCAAAACATCGTTAGGTCCAATTTCATGTTCTCTATTATTACACCATAAATAATGCCATTATATTTTATAGTAGTAAGAACCCTGTATTTCATTTTGAACCAATCCATAAAGTATTTCCAGAACAATTGTCTATGAGAGCATGAAACTAAGAGATTGTTTTTGTAATGTTGCAAATTACCTTGAAGCCAAATCTTTATCTTATAAATATGGTGGATCATTCATGATTTTAAAGTGGATTTCTTTAGTCTTGGGTGGAACTGGGTATTTATGGAATTTGGTTCTCAGTTTGGATATTTTGTTGTGGGTCAAGTAAGTCCATAATGTTTTTCTTATAAGATTGAGCAGGGTATAACTCATTTTGCTAGAGTGGATCTCATTAATTTATTTAAGCATTTTTTAATAATTAAAATTAATTCCATTTATACAAAGTGTGGGGATTGATAGTACAAAGAAGATTCCATGTTTGGTATGGCACCAATAAGATATTAAAATCTTTTGAGGTCGCACTCAAAGTTATATTTACGACCAAAAAAACATTGTAAGGTAATACATCCCCATTTGTATCTGACAAGTCCATACACCATGCAAGCAGCTCTATAGCATTTTCTTGAATGAATTGAGTCAAGGCGTCGCATGGTGATGACGTCAGTCAACACCCCGCTCATCTTAAATCATATGGTAACAGCTTTCTGAACAAAACAGGAACAATAAAAGCACCAACAGTAGTCATGTCTGTAAATTATGCCGCCGGGCTTTCGCCGTATGCAGACAAAGGCGTCTGCGGACTTCCTGAGGTAAGTAAAATACAGCTACCTACCGACTTAGCTCTAATTAGCTAACGTAGCTAGCAGGCTAGCCGAGAATGTCTTGTTTCCGTGCAGTGCACAGGATATAAAGTAAATATGGAGAACATATATCCATTCTGGAAACGATGTAAAGATACTCATCTACCCTATATATGTATGATTATACTCACAAGTCCGGGGAATGTTCACACATCGACGGTTTTCTTAAATATATACCATGTACGTTGTATGTTATTTATCCTATATACATAAATCACAAGCTTTGTGGATGATGCTCAAAGACCAGAAAAAGGCTGAAAAAGGAGAATGAAGTTGTAGAAGTGGTGAAATTTAGTAGTTAGTAGTTTAGTAGTAGTGGAACACTGAGTTATTTCCAGTCTAGCATCATGCTTTTGTCTCAGTGCCCCCTTAAAATATTTTCTTCTACTCCTGAATAAAAACATTCCTTCCTACCTGAATTGTATTATATTTGTATAGATTGTCTATTTGATACATTAAATAAATATAATGATTTAAGTTGCAGTGTATTTTATTTATTGTAATTGTTTGCAAAGATTATTTAAAAAAATTATCCACCATAATGTTAAATTCTTGACTAAACAAAACTAGCACAAGGAACAATCTACATGTATCATAGTTAAAGCTGTCAATATTTATTTATCTTTTGGAATATATATGTTGATACTGTATGGTGACAACAATACATTTTTGATGCATTGTGCAGTCCTTATAAGTTGTACATTTCTTTTGTGTAATTAGTTTTTGGGTTCTCCATGTTCTCCGTGTTCATGACCTGAAACACAATTATTATTGATGAATTCATTTATTCATTCATTCATTCATTCATTCATTCAATAAATAAATAACAGCAATAATAATAGCAGTACATACATACATACAAAACTAGTGACATGAGACATCACACAGAAACAATTTTACAATGTTTGGAATTGTTTTGTTATTTCCAGTCTTTATATCATTAAAAAAATAATGCTCTGATCTTAAGTTCAAGTGCAAGCTATGTGTGATCAAGTCACTGTCTCTACTTATTTGGGAATATCATTTTCATTCTTGCTGTATTTTGTGTGTGTGGCAGACATTTGATAATCCAGAGGAGCGAAAGCTGAAGGTGGAGACTCTCGCCCAGTTGATTAAAGAGTCTCAATACTTAGTTGTCCACTCTGGAGCAGGAATCAGCACCTCAGCAGGAATCCCTGACTTCAGGTGAGACATAATCAAATGCAAGTCACTGAGGGTTTGTTTTTCCCTCCCAAACAGCGACAGCTGATGTTTAAATCAGCTGGGTAGAAAACACTCAAACCTTCAATCAAATCAGAGGCTCGATTTTTAGGCTTCTTCGTTCATCCATTCATTCTTCTTTCAGCTTCTTCTGATTAGGGGTCTCCACAGTGAATGTACTCAAATTATTGGATTATTGGTTGTTGTTTCTTTCTTAGCAGGATGATAATCACGTCTCCTGGGGTGACTGCTAAACCAGTGCCTCAGAGTGCAGGCAGTCAACACAGAAATCTCATTTCCCCCCAAATGTGTTGCTGATTGTCAGAAAATGTACCAAAATGTATTCGCTTTTACAACCACTACTGTGACACCGATATTAGAACTTTAAGATAAGCAATAAATTGTGCTAATCCCCCAATCAGGTGCCATTATACACCACTCCATAAGAAGAGTGTACAATGAAATGACTTCATTAAAAGAGGTTGACGACAGAGAGGTTAGATGACCATTTAAATCATATGGCTCCTGTCCAACATTATTTACGATCTCAATCTATTTCCACTGCACCGTGGAAATACAAGTGTATAACAAAAGTGTACTGACCTTGTGCTGATACACTGTATGTTTCTTACTGCACCTCTGCCATATGTTAAAAAAAAGTTATTTGTGAAGTTTTAAGATTTTTTAAATAGCTGGATCAAAATGCACCCGTTGTTTTGTTCAAATTGAAAGTCTTATCTCGATTTTTGATTTTTGTGACAAACAAATTGGAAGAACTCCTCACTATTCTGTTACTCTAGTATTTCTAATGGTGTCAAAAACAAATGTATATCCTTTTGTTCAAGTCTGTAATTCACATTTCCCTAACTTTAAGAACATGTCCGGATAAACAGTATATCGGCATGACTCTTGCAGCAGATGTCCATGTCCCAAATAATGCAACATAAATATCTAGTTTCGTATGAATGTGAAATCTGACTACCTTTTGAGCAGAACAGATACCATGAAAAGGACAATTGTGTCTCTGACAGGTCAGAAGCAGGGACATTGAGATTATTGCAGTTATTCTGGAGACTGTTGTAAATGCTGAACCGGACAAAGTGTTTCTCCTGCTCAGCCCAGTAAGAGAGGAGGAAATTACACTAACTACATGGTACCATTTTATGTTTTTGTCAGCCTTAAAAATATGGATTACTACCATGTAAATAGCATCTATCTATAGTGGAAATATATGGAGATTTTCCTGTTTTGAAATTCAAATAGTTACTGTTTGCCTGGTGGTTAAATGAATAGTCAACTGGTTTATACTCTGACTATCTGAAAAATCATAGTTATCCAGTTTCTTCTTAGGATTTTTCTATTGGCGATCTAATTATAAAACACACTGTTACATGTAGGACTGTGACAACTCATTTTTCAATCCTTTAAATGGAACAAAATGGTAAAGTTAATATTGCATTAAGATCAAGCCGACACGGTTTTACCAAAACAGTATGCATAATGCATTGCAAACTGAACTACATAGCTCTGGGATTTTTATTTATGCTGCAGATTTTTACTTTGTAGCTCAGTTGGCTGCTAAATCAGTAACATGCGAGTTCACTGATTTCACTTGCAACCAGGCACCTATTGGACAATGAAAGCTGCTGGGATTGTCTTTTTTCGTCTAAACTGGAACACCATTTACAATCTGACATCATGTTCTATTGAAGTTATCGATTTTCACTAGGGGTCAAAATATGGATTTGGTGATATATCCTGGTCCGTCCTCATGCTACCTATTTACCTATATACCTATTTACAATATTTTATTTATATAAGTACACAGTCCTTGCCAGTTTCACTTGCCGGGTTACTGATACATTCATTAGTTTTTTAAACCACTTCACAGTTTATTTTATAAACATGGATGTAAACTGCACTTTGACTGTGTGGTGAATGCACTCTAATCTAGTCTTCCACTATTGCTTAGACATAATGACATGTTAGTTTTGTCTTAGTTTTCTTGTAGTACCACTGCTTGCCCAGATGGGGGTGCTACCTGTCTGTTATTTGCCAGGAACATCCCTCTTTAAACAATAAGTGAATTCGCAATGTGTATCTTTATGGAAAACAAAATTTGCTACTGACATCAGAGATTTGACATGAAAAATAGAAAACCTAAACTTAGCCTTGTGAATGACAGGAGTTTTCCTATGTGAATTCACATTTGCATGCCTGGAAATGTTGTACCTGACTAATATTTGATAGCTTTGCCTGTGAGGCAGGTAAAAGCGACCTTGGATGACAATATAATTAAAGCTAAGGATTTTCATCAAGCAACAAGTGCAATTTATATTCCCACTACTGCTACATACACACATACACACACACACACCGATACACATGATCCAGCTATGTCTAAGAAATTCAGCGGCTTGCCCCATTTACCAGCCTTACAGATCATCTGTGGCTTTCATGTCCTGCAGCATCTCTCATGGTGATAAGCATGTAATAAATGATGTAGGTGCCTCTCCATTAATGCTGGAATGTCTTTGAACTGGTATTGGCTCAGCAGGCGGTGAAATATACTGGCAATGAGACATGGGGCTATTTGAGTTCACACAGAAAGCAAGAGATGAGACTGTTGTGGCTGCATTTGGAGATACGGAAGATTATTTCCCTTGTTTGATGTGTAAAGATAAGTTGTGTGTCCTTGAAGTAATTTGCAAGTGTCAACACCAGTGGTGACAGGAGCACCGTGTTCATTTTTAATTCAGACACTTAACACTGATGGTTAATTAAAGAACCATTAGCAGACTGATGGTGCATGCAACAAAAGATTTAATTTCTATGTATAATTATTTTGTTTGATATAGTTTGTTGTATTTTCTTTGTAGATTTAAAAGCATGATAATCTTTGCAGTGTTCTGCTGCCCCAGTTATTGTTAGTAGGCTCAGACCTGCAGCATGTTGTCAATTTGGTTTACAAAGTTTGTAGAACTCCTCTTACTCAGCCATGAATACAAAATCACACATCCGGTCTTGAGTATTCACCAATATTTTCTGTTTCAGGGGTCCAAAGGGGGTGTGGACATTAGAAGAAAAGGGTGAGTCACCTCACTTCAACACCACATTTGAAGAGGCCCAGCCCAGCTTAACTCACTTGGCCCTCCTGGGCCTGCAGAGGGCCGGATACCTCAAGTATCTCATCAGCCAGAATGTGGATGGCCTGCATGTCCGATCAGGATTCCCCAGGTAATAGATTCAAATCAGGTTTGAAACTGATGAACTGAGTAGTAGGTGTCGCACCTGAATTTACAAATTGATGCGCTGATGATTACATTTTAATGAAACTTGCAGTTGAACAACATAAGTCAATTTATTTCATTCACAGAGCTTATTAGAGTCCATTTGCTCGCCATAAATTCCACAACGTCCAAATCTGTAACTTTCCTGCCGCATCAGCAGTCAAACATTCACATGTAGATGTGCCAAGTTGTAGCCACTGGCTGTTTTCTGTCTGTAGGCCCTAGGCAGGTTGATGTCATGTGAGTAACACATTAGTACACAACACGTTACACATAGTAATGTAAACCGTGATCTACAGCAAACCTTTAGTATGTACAGCCACAAATGGACACAAATTATATAACAATGTACATATAAACAATAATTAGGTAATCGCTCAGCTCAACGTGTTCAGAAGATGCGGTGAATTCCTCCTTAAAGAAAACAAAGTTTATTTGTTGTGTTTTATGAACACAAATAATAATTTGTATACTCTAACATAATAAATGATTTGTGTATTTTATTTAGATCCAGACTTTTTTTTGCTGGAGACCACTTCATAGCTTTTTATTCTCCACCACTGTCTAGGCAGCCCATTGGCAGCTCTCTGAAGAAAATCATTGAGACAGCAAACAAACTTATGAAGTAAACTGGTATATGCGCAAGTTCTGGGTGGAGCTATAGAGCACATAAATAAGAGTAGTTCAGAAAATTTATCAGAGCAGAAGTTTGAGAGAAGTACTGAGAAAAACTTGTGTTGATGAATCCTGACATTAACATTAACTTGAACAATGATCTAAGAGAATATTGTGTTTGTGATCTTTTTTCCCTTTGTGGACTTTTCCCCCTTCTTTCTCTATTAGGGATATGTTATCAGAGCTTCATGGGAACATGTTTGTGGAGGAGTGTGAGAAATGTGGCCGGTATGTTTGCACCCATATATGCATTAAACATCACCCACATTATTATTATTATTATTTTTTTTATTTCTCCCATAACTCTAATCTTTACAAGCTGCTGTTTTTAAACAGATTTTTATTTGGAGTAATTTAATGAGGTATAACACCATGAGGTTCAGTTACTTTTCAGTATATGCCAGCCTGTACTCCATCTTAGCTTTATTGCATCTGGTGGGAGTTTTGGTGCACAACGTTGGCATACCAACATCTTAGACCTTGTTCAGACCTGGTGTTGACATCCATCCTGAGGAATCTGTATCAATCATATTCAGATTGGTCTGATCTGTGAACACTAGCATTCTGAGTGCGCCCTTAAATCTAATCACAGAAACCACATTCAGAGGTGGTTTGGGGATTCAGGTGACTACATTCCTGAGAATGTATGAACGAAGTCCCTCCTCAGGACAGATTAGAGACCGCCTCATCAGCTGACATCATCTGATCCACAGCCGTTACACTTATGTCTGTATGTCAGTCTGTCTCACTTGCTCGCTCTCTCTGTCACTCACATTTAAACACAAACACACTGACATCAGACACATATGTACTGCCAGACTCCTTAAAGCACCATTTTGTTCTTTTAAACAGTCATGACATCAGTGTATATTTGCTGACACCATGTTGCATGGGGGTGGTAGTTGCTGGTGAATGTTTTCTATTTTTGAAATAAAGTTCATAAATCTATTGCAGAGGGCAGTGGAGTACTTACTGTATGAGGGGGGAGGTGTCTGGGGGCTGCAGGATATTGTTGAGTGTAGAGAACAGAGTCTGTGTGTTTCCTTCAGCAATGAGTTACTTATTAATTCAGATACTAAAAACACAGATGTTGATTTATGAAGCTGAACATCTGCAGCCAAGTATGGAATTAGATGTGTGTATTAGCAACTTTTTAAGAAGCAAACAACACTTTTTAAGAAGCAAATTAAATATCTATTTAATCATTCAATAATATTGTATTGTTTCAAAATACACTTGTTCTATGCACTGTGTTTGATTTGTTTGTGAGCGGGCCTTAGGAAGCCGACTGCCAATTAAATCAATATTTTATTGGCTTCTTAAAAAGTGTTGTTTGCTTCTTAAAAAGTTGCTTGAAAATATTGACACAAATCTAATTCCATAGAAAAGAAGGGCATGAAACTGTAGACTGTCCATATGTGGTAATTAAATCACAAAACATGTTTTGCCAAGTTCATTAAATCATCATTTCTATCACACTAATCCAAATTTGTGCTAAATAACAAATGCATGCCAGGCACCCCATACTAAATGAGGCTCTCATTCATCATTGACCAGCAGCACCACAGTCTGACTTATTCAAATGGAAATTCCAGCTGAGCTATACAGCCTTTCACAGAATGCTTATTATCTCAAATTGATTGCAGGACCGTGACAATGATTTCCTTTTTATGCGTCAAACCAAAGTTTTCTGGTGAAAATGTTTTTTTTCTCCCAGGCAGTATGTCAGAGAAAAAGTGATCGGTGTGATGGGCCTGAAGCCGACAGGACGTTACTGTGATGTGGTCCGCTCCAGAGGACTAAGAGCCTGCAGGTAACACGTGTGGTTTTGTGCATTTTCATTAATATAGTTTACTTTCATTTATTTTCATTTATTATATTATGTGAATCCTTTTGACAACAGAGGGAAACTAATTAGCACCATTCTGGACTGGGAGGATGCTCTGCCCGACAGAGACCTGAACAAAGCAGAGGAAGCCAGTCGGTGAGACAAACATTGCAGTTTGTGCCCTTTTATATTATATTATTGTTCCTTTTTGTTTTTCAGCAGCTGTTTTAGCACAAATTACACTGTATTTCTGTCTATCATGGCGTCCTCTGTTTCATGTTAAAAACCGCAGGCCATTGGTCAAACTGTGAATGTCCCCCTGATAACTGAAAACGGTAAAGCCTCTCATGTGTCAGTATTTCCTCTCTATCAGCCACAAAAAACATTTCCTATTTGTCTACAATTAATTAGCTTTCGTCTCATCCTGATGTGTGCTCTGTGCAAGCCGTCATACTATTTACTATTTAAATTACAGTGAGAAGAATTTGAGTCCTACTGATGGCAAAAGTCATGAAAGTATGATTTTCTAGCTTGATTTCTACTGTGATTCAGACGTAAGGTTTGGTCTATTTTTTTCTGTCAAACTGCAAAGGCAGTTGTTTTCGTTACTGATTTATCCTCCAATAATTTCCATGATTTCATGTTTCTTCTGCAAACACAACATGAAAACATTGAAAACTGTTACTATCACAGAGTGACCTTCCCTTGATACTTTCAAATGTCTTCCTGTTTTTAGAGTTGTTCCGATTCCGATACCGGTATCGGAAATGCCTCCGATACTGCCGAAAATGTGGGTATCGGTATCGGCGAGTACTGGAGTCCATGCACCGATCCGATACCACGTTATTTAATAGAGCTCCGTTAGCGCTGACGCGGTTCTTCTTCGCCGCTCTTGAAACAGTTGCGCTGTGCTGTTTTAGAGGCGTGAAGAAGAACTGATCACCCGACACCTGTAGACAAGGAGCTAACGTTAGCTCATCATGTCGGCGGTTTGGCAGTATTTACCAGTTAGCTCCGTTAGCGTTGTTAGCTGCGCTAGCTCCGTTAGCGCGTCTACAGTCAAACTGGAGCGGCCCGTTTATTAAACGAAAAGAGCAGCGCTACAACTAACCAGCGTACCTGTGTCCTGCGTATGTATGCCTCTGTTTTTAAAGTTTAGCGTTACTTCAGAGACTCATTTTAACAATCTGGAGTCGAGTAAAAATGATGTCACGCGCGTCCTTTTCCGGTCAGTCGTCATGGAAACATGAAGCTCTGCCAGTGCCGCGGTGTTTGGACCAGAGTGAAAACAAACGTACAAGCTGAAAAATGAAATAGCATCACTGGTAAAAATAAATGATGTCCATTTGCTGTATCCGTTCATCTTTTACAGAGGGTTTAACCTGAGCCAAGCCTTACCACCAATGATTTATTTATTTATATATATATGTATATGTATGTATGTTTATTTCGGTCATGTCAGTTAGATCACTCATCATCACACATCATCTTAGTGTAGTTTACACAATACACATAACCAAAAGGGAAAGCCGGAGAAGCAAAAGTTTATCTAGTCCCGTCCCCATTACCCACAGACTACATATTTTCATCATACAATACATAATTTTCTTTTTCTTATGACAATTTGACAAAAACATGTTTCAGCATCAGGTAGCACTCAGAGATGCAGTTTAGCTCTAGACAGTCAATCAGACTCCATGTATGTCACCTTCTGTTTGGTTACATTTGCTTCCACTGCCGTATCCACACGGTGTCTACAGATTTCTGTCTCTGACCTTTGTCATACTTTCCTCCTGGGTCATTCTGTATCGATTAATGGTCATCTCTACATACTTCTTTTTAAATACACTCCGTTTTGCTGATTTTTTCATCTCCTCATCCAGATTATTCCACTGTCTGACACCCGTGACTGATACGGTAAAGGATTTGGTGATGATAATCATATCACAGTCATGCAGGCGTAGTATGATATATATTTTTTTATAACACACTGGTATCGGTATCGGTACTCGGTATCGGCCGATACCCACAGCACAAGTATCGGAATCGGTATCGGGAGAGAAAAAATGGTATCGGAACATCTCCACCTGTTTTCCTCAATAAGCAAAAAGAAAAAAAAATATAATGAGTTTAAATTAAAACATTACGCATGACAGTTAAATTTTTTCAAACGTATTGCAGTTAGACATTTCATATAATTTTTTAAGTGAAGCTTCAGTTACATTTTTTATTATGTTTTAGATAAAAAAACAAGAAGAGATGCCATTAAAAACATTAACATATACACTCTAATGCAAGAACAAGAGCCTTTATATATTGCATTAAAATTAGGATTGAACGTAGAACAGTCAGATGTAGAACCATTCAATTGCAGCCTTTGCTAGTTACATTGTTTCATATTGCAATTTTGATTTGAGATTCAATAATTGTTCAGCCCTTGTCCTCGAGACTAACATGGGAAATTAATTAGAGAGAAGAGAGTCAAAACTGAACCGTGATAATTCTCCGGTCACCACCTCCTGCAGCCACTGTCGTCCTGATGAGTTGTTTTGTATTTGAGGAGATGAATATTAGACGATTATCAGATAAAGGAGAATGAATAACGGTTGAAGATTAATGTACGACTCGTCTCTCTGCTGTTGGCTCCCAGACAAGCAGACCTGGCACTGACCCTCGGCACGTCCTTGCAGATCAAACCCAGTGGGGACCTTCCACTCCTCACCAAGCGCAAAGGAGGGAAAGTAGTCATCGTCAACCTGCAGCCTACCAAGCACGTGAGTCTCGTACTTGCACCTCCACCACACACATATTTACTCTATGGAAGCCAAGATTGCCACTTAAATTACTGAACACAAATCAGAGGCTGGTAGAAACGGCAGTTATTATTTTAAAGAAGTCTATTTCCTGCTTTTTAGCAACTGTGTTGTAATTTTCTTACTTTCAGGACAAGCACGCACACCTGCGCATCAATGGTTATGTGGACGAGGTTATGAAACAGCTGATGGAGCTGCTGGGATTGGACATCCCAAAATGGGAAGGACCGACTGTCTGCGAAGGCTCCTCTGCCACATCTGAGGCTGATGTCAAACCACCACGTGCAGTGACTGCAAAGGGAAAGGTGAAAAAGGAACTCATTAAGGAGCAGAGGAAAAGAGAGGCATTGTCATCAATGGATGATGGGAGCATTAAGGAGGAGGTGGTTTCAGTGAAGCGAGAGAAAGCAGACTCTAGCAGTGATACATAAAGAGAAATAGCCTTAGGTGTTTTTCTTTTTCACAATAACACCTCAACACGAACCCATCCAGGAACAAAGTTTACAAGCAAGGGTGCTCAGTTTCATCACCTTTACAGAGGATGGAGACCCTTAACATCCTTCAGCCTCTGGAGCACACACTTGTATTGTATTGCTTTGGTTTTGTCAATCCTAGAGTAGTCACACTTGTGTTTACAGCTGTGATGGACACTTCTGAAGCTCACTCACTCCAGTGAAGTCTCACAACTTCACCTGCTCACTTTATAGAAAAGATGTTTGTTTTGCAGATCATTTTTTTTTATTTCTGGTTAAAACGTTTACCTAAAAAGAAAATTGGCCAATGCACAGCCGGCACTATGACTGTTTCTCTCAAGAGCGAGGATTTAATTTAGGTCAACGCAGTGGAATATGACATAAGACATTTATTCAACGGAGCCTTTTGTTTAAGCGTGTGAGGTTGCTGCACCTTATGAAGAGCTTAATTCATATCCATGTGCTGCTTTTGATTGGACTATAATCACACTGTACTGTACATTCCTTGGAACATGTTTTTTATCTCAGGAAACATCATTGTAGATACAGAAAGTCATTTTACCGTTTTGTTATATGTACATATTTTTTATTCCCATTAAAAATAAGTACCCCTGTGCTGTGGTGTCAATCAGCTGTTGCCTACTTGCATGTCACCACGTGGGATTGTTTGTGCCATAAAGCCTCCATACGCATAACCCCAACCATTTCTGAGGTCAAAATCTACTCAAAGGTTGTAAAAATATTCATTACACACGGCTGCACTGAGAATGAAAATAATGATATCTACATTATTTTTTACAATGTCTAGTGTCGAGGGAGAGAAGACTTTCCTCCTATTGTTACTCTCAATACAAATACCATAACATTAAATGAAATTAAAGTCGAAAAACATTTGTATTAAGTATTCCACCCTTTAGCTGCTGTGGTGACAATTTATCCTGAGTTTTAAATGTCTTTTGTTTGCCACAGTCGGTGTCGACTGGGAAATCTTTGACGCTTGTCTATGACCCGTTAAATCTACGCCTCCAAAAAATTAAAATCTTATTTATTACAATGAAGTTATATGGTGTACAGCTCCTTTAGCCAATAAATAAAATAAAACTAAAATGGACAGGGAATTAAGGAAATAGAGCACAAAAGCAGCAGCAAAATCAAGCAGAAAAAAAACGTGTTTCCACTCAGCCACACCTCCACCACCTCGACTTCTTATTTTAACGGCCTTCATGACCTGAAGAGGGCACAAAAAAAGGCAAGCAGCATTATAATCAAGAATTAACAAAATAAGAAATGTCTCCCACAACTGCAGTGACATTTAAATTAGGTCTGCAACAATCAATTAATCAATCAGCAGAACATTCACCAGGTGCTGTTATAATTATCAACCACAAGCCTTATCACATGTGAGAAATCGTTATATCTGTTAGACTGATATTAAACTATTGATCATTTTATAGAAAAGAAACACAGATCAAACCCAGTGGGGACCTTCCACTCCTCACCAAGCGCAAAATAAACACAGAAAATGAACAGATATTTTGGTGGGTATGTAATTCCCATTTGTTTTTCAAAGCTTCGATTCACATCTGTCTCATTCGGTTCAGAGTGTGTTCGGTCCAACAGATGAGCCATGAAGTCTTAGGCTCTTCAGAATAGTGAGAAGGCAGATAAATGAGGAAGAGCATCAAATGGTTTCTGTTCACTGACTCTAGGATTATAAATTGGAAACCTTGAACTCTGTCTACAGCTGCTCGTTCTTTTAACCTCGGTGCCAAGAACATTGGTTAGTCAGGCAGTCGACAACAGAGCACCACTGGCTGTGAAGCCAGAGAGAAGGGACAACAGTCAGCGTGGCACGACTTAAGTCTGTGCTGTGCTGCAGAACGGCTATAAGGAATGAGTCGCATGTCTGTGGAGAGAGAGACTGGAAGACTTTCTCCCTCTATGGTCTGATGACGATGATGCCAGAATCAAACTTCTCAGTTGTAATTCAAAATGCTGCGTCTAGAGGAAAGCAGGCACAGTTCATTAACTATTTAACAAACGCACCCTGCCGCAGAGCACTGTGGCACTTTCAAGTGAGAAATTGAGAACAATGAAGAGAGGCAAGAAGTCCAGACTAATCTAAGTGTCAAAAACCACTTGGACTGGGTTGAGTTAATGCTCATAAAAGACTGTCACACTAGAACAAACAAGGAAATAATTTACTGAATCACAGAGGGGTGAGTGTTTGGAAAAAACAAAACAAAAAACAGAATACTTAAAACCAGTTTGTAAATCTATAGCCACTTTTAGACTGTAATGTTCCTTAAAACTAGGATAAACTGGCCAAAAAGTAGACAAATCTGGCCTAAATTTAAGAAAGTTGTGCTTATCATAAGCAATGAAATGGTGTAATGTTAGAAGACAAAGTTAGGTCTTTTTTTTTTCTTAAACAGTGTTAATTTTCACATTAAACTTGCTTGTCAAAATTGTTTCCTTTTAGGCAGAAATATAAGAACAATTTCACACAATTTTTACTTTCTTTCTTCCTTAACAAGCAAGTGCACATATGTACCTAATACAGTAGCCAGTGAGTTTATTTTCAAATCAGTCAAATTCAATGAATTTCCATTAAAACGGTGAGAAAGTTCATTTGTGAGCTTTATTTTCAAACCTGAAACCATTATTATAATGATTATTGGTCAATCGTTATAATAAGCAACAGTCATGAAGTGTTTCATCACGTAAGATTACTTTTTAAGATAATCACTTACCACTCTTTGATCTTAAAAAGAGGAACATCAAATTGTCACGGTGCCTCCAAGACACATGCACTTTAATTGTAATTTGACTATGTCGTGCTGTGCAGCAGCACTAACAACTGAATCCAGATTCGTCACCACAGTTCTTTACAGAGATTAGTCTCTAGAGACACGTTCTTCCTGTTCGTGTACCCATTTTTATTACCCACGGTTCAGGACTCGATGCACCTTCAAACATGTAAACAGCACATTTACATTTGCTTTGTCTGCTTTCATGTAGCGCTTTTGCTAATCTTCACATTCATCCAGGACCTTTCTATCACACTCTTGGTTTTCATGTCTTTCTCACTGCGTTGAGCTAATTGGTGGAACCAGGGATCTAAATACCAGCCCTTAGATTAGCTAATATCCATCTTCTACCGCTTTATCCTCAGGTTACGGCCATGACAACATAACATCGCAAGTCCAGAGGCGACGATAGATCGGTGTAGAGAAAATGGAAGAACAAAGCTTTCCCTTCATTATTGGATACAAATGAAGTTTCCCCATTACGATAAGAACTAGACGGAGACCAATTAGTTTATCCTATATGAAGATTTTTACTTAAATGACTGTTTATTATGTGCAATGAAGTGCTTTTGTTTCAATTAAACTCTTGTGATTTCTAAAGAAAAACGGATAAGGATTGAGATTTGACTCCGAGCAACAGAAAATATCCAGTAAACTCAGTTTCAGGATTGTGAATGACCACAAGAAGCTGCTGACCTCTCAAGTGTAGTTCCCAGTGTGCATGTGGGTTCTGTACGGGTTCTCCCACAGTCCAAAAACAGGCACATTTGGAATTTGGTCACAGTTTTTACTTTACTCTAGTTTATACACACACACAAAAATAATTAATCTATGCACACAATTCTGAAAACTTGGAAACTTGTTCTGTAGATGAATGACATGCCTCCAAATCAATTCAATTCCGAGCACGGGTCCATTTGTCACTAATTCCCATTCTTACACATTTCTGAACACACGTTGCATCATGCATCACGTCTGTTCACCTATAGAACCACTGACCTTCAAATGGCAAACACCCTGATTACCAATAAGTCTCGCTCCGTTATAAGAACACATCAATCGTACATCTGTGTAAATGAGGCCTCCGATGACTGATATGAAATATTCTATTTTTGTATCTGTGCACTGGTTGACCTTGTAGTGTTTCATTATTGAGTTGAATTAATGAGGAAAAAAAAAAACATCCATCATTCATTTTTTACCGCTTTATCCTCCTCATGAGAGTCGCGGGGGCCGCTGGTGCCAATCCCAGCTGACATGGGGTGAAAGGACAAGGTCACCTGTCCATCACAGGGCCACATATAGAGACAAACAACCATCCACTCTCACACTCACACCTACGGTCAAGTTTAGAGTGTCCAATTCACCTAATCCCCAAATCTGCATGTGCTTGGACTGTGGGAGGAAACCGGTGAAGAAAACCCACGCACACACGGGGAGAAAACAAGTAAAACAGACCTTATTTCCACTCACTTCTGAATATGTAAAGTGTCCTCAGAAAGCCAAAGCATACATTACCACCAGTCAATGTTTTTGTTGATGATAAGCATGTAAGCGTATTATAGCAGCGTGTGTGTGGTTTTTTTTTGTGGTCAGTTTGAAAAATGAGAGAATGTGATTTTTCACATTTTTTTTTCATTTTGCTTTGCGTCTGTGGAGGTTCGACAAAACTGTTTAAAGGAACACTTCACCCATTTGCATTTAGCTTTGTATTACTAGAATAGGGGGAGCATTTTTGAAAAATTGTGCTTCCCAACCTCAGTTTCCTTTGAGTGGAGAAATATCTTCATTCTTCTTTTTGCTACGTGCCCACCAGTGACACCTCTTACGAGTGCACTTTTTAAAGCCTCTCGTAAGACGACGGGACCTCATTCCCAGAATATAAACAGTGTCCGCCATCTTTGCTAACAGTTACCCTAACAGGACCAGGTGTCACAGGTAGGCATGTAACAAAGAAAAGAATAAAGATATTTCTCGACTCAGGGGAAATTGAGGTTTGGAAGCACAATTTGACGACACAAAAAAAATACTACCCCTAGTCTAGTAATATAAAGCTAAATGCAAATTGGTGAAGTATTCCTTTAAATCTTTTCCGTTTCTGACTAGAGTTTAGAGAAATGTTGCCCCAGTCTTTAAACTAAATTTGGGACCAAATGGACCTTAGATGTGAATGTGAATAGTTGTTTGGGTCTGTATGTTGTTCCTTTGATGAACTGCCTATCTTTTGATTGCGTACTCCACTTCTAATGCCCAATATCAGCTGGGACTGGATGCAGCCCCTCTGCCATCCTTGTCGCATAATCATAAATAATGAATGAACATCGTGTTTGACTTTGTAAACAAGTGGCGTTAATTAGAAATTATTCATTATTAATTATTTGTATGCTTAAAGATGAAGATGGTCTTGTCTTTCAGTCACATCGTGCTCCCCTGAGACTTTTTTTAACCTGTCACCACCACGCAGCATAGTTTTTTCTGAACCCAAATGAAAGCCTCCTGGATGTGACTGGATGCCATTTGTTTGGTTGAGGGGGTTTTGTCTGTCGCTGCTCGGTCCAGTGTTCGGACCCTTGATAGGGAAAGAGCAGAAAATGGAAAAGCAGAAGAAAAGAATCTGAAATGATGATTACAGATGGCACCCTATGATAACACTGTGAACAACAAGCTGTAGCACAGTAATCTGTGCAGGAGAATTGGTTCTGAAATCTTTGACTTTTCTATTCACAGCCAGAAGGTGCAGTTTCCCTTGGTGACGCGCTCGCCTTCAAAACTATGGTTCTGATCAGAGAAGTACTGTAATTACTATTAGAGTGGCACACTGTGGAGGCAATTTGATGTTGTGCGTATGTGCACATCAGCCCTTATCTCTTGGCAGTTGAAGATGATTATCCCTGACTGTAAAGGTTGCTAAAGGGCACAGTTGTATGGCTGCTTTTGTGCCGCTGACTAATTCTTTTCCCTCATCTTCCTGGTTTTGGAGTCTGCCGTGACTGCAGCAGAGATTAACTTCCCGTGAGACGTCACCGGAGTCTTTTGTGCTCTTGTTTTATTTAATGTCACAGAACTCACATGTTTTTTTTTTCCACAAAACAATTTACAGAGACACAGCAAGACAGACAGAGAGACATGAAAATGGCCGACAGTTTCATGCTGGCATCAAACACTGCTTACATCGAGGAAAATGTCCTGGATTTGAACACAAGGCAATAACACGAATGATAAAAAAAATGACACACATCGCTCCTCAGGGCAATGTGACAATCGTGCTTTTATCATGACCAAATTACAGAAACTGTTTTTCTTCTTGAATTAATGTAACTCGGAGCTGATTGATCCCAGGTTTTGATGTTTTTCAAAAGGTGTGAAATAGGTGAGGAGGGACGACCTAATTATGGCACCAAAGAAAACAAGGAAAGGAGACTGTGCAGTACGACGGTATGAGCTGTAATTATCAAACTTAAAATACAGTGTTAGTGTTGACCTGTTTTGGGTTTGCCGCTAACGACAGTGAGTCTCCTATGCAGATTATTTCAGTTCCAACAACATTGTCCATCACAGGGCCACATAGAGAGAAACAACCATTCACTCAATTTAGTGACCACCTAATCCCCATATTGCTGTTTTTGGACTGTGGGAGGAAGCCAGAGAACCTGGAGAAAACACACACACACACACACACACACGGAGAACATGCAAACAGGCCCTTGTTCCAACTGGGGCTCAAACCTTCTTCTTGCTGCAAAGGCAAGAGTGCTGGCCACAAAAGCTCACTAATATATTTAATTGTTAATATAATATATAAATTACAATTGTTTAATGTTGTGGAAAAAAAACCTCCGACTATGGTCAACAGGTCACAATTAACTCAGTAATAGTAAGGATACACCTGTTAAACCATTTATAAACTTTAACTGCAGCTTCAGACTTGAGAACTGGGATCAGTCCTCTCATTAAACTCTCAGCAAGTAAGAAGCGAATATGCACGTGTCCCAAACCTCCCCAAACTGTTCCTTCTCATAGAGCAAATTACATGTTGATGTCTTTATGTATGATGACGAGACTGGACGGTGCTTCCTCCACTCGTCTGCCTCTCAGAGCCAGCGTGACAACATTTTGGATAGAGCGCGAAACTCTCAGCAGGAGCTCCTTCAGTCCAGCTCGGTACTCCTGTCGGATCAGGCAGTAGAGCACCGGGTTGAGGCAGCTGTTTGCATGAGCCAGACACACGGTCAGTGGGAAGGCATAGGCCTGGGCGTTGTAGAAGGCTTTACTGAAGGGCACCATGTCAAATTTGATCAACACCCCCCACAGAGTGAGAGCCTGGTTGGGCAGCCAGCAGATGAAGAAGGACAGAACTACAATGGTGACAGAGCGGGTGACTTTGGAGCGGCGGCGGTGGCGACCGCGCTCACACTCTGACCTCTCTCCGACGCTTCCACTGTCCACACTGCTGACAACACGTCGGCTCAGGATGAACCTCAGGAGGAGGAGGTAGCAGACGCTGATGACAATCAAGGGCACTACAAATCCTAAGAGGACTTTTTGAGTTTGATAGAGTCCAAGCAGGACTTGTGGATCCCAGTGGTCTGAGTCGGAGTCGGAGAACCGCACCAGGCACAGCTCGTCGTCAGCCGATACCTGTCAACAACATAAGAGCATGAGAGGCTGCTGATCTACAACAGAGAATATCTTCTGTAAGCAAATCAAATTGGGAATGAAAGATTAGTCTCAAAACCTGGACTGTGGTGGAGTAGAGAGTGTGAGGCAGCGTAGCCACAAGTGACACCACCCAAATGGCTAAACTGACCCACTTGGCTCGAGCAGTGGTGATCCTGGGGCTTTCCATCTTCAGGGAGGTCACCAGGGAGCGGTAGCGGGTCACACTCATGGCGGTGAGGAAGAAGACACTGGCGTACATGTTGAGCGTGGTGACCGAGCTCACGATCTTACACATGACCCAGCCGAAGGGCCAGCGGAAGTCCAGCACCGTGTCCACGGCCCAGAAAGGCAAGGTGAGGACGAACTGGAGGTCGGTCAGCGCCAGGCTCATCACAAAGCAGTCAATGGAAGAGTGGTGGCGACCACGTCGGCGGGAGTGGAGCAAGAAGAGCGCCAGGAAGTTACCCACGAGTCCCAGGACACACACCACGAGGTAAACCAGGGCTATGAGAACTCGCACCTGTCAGACAATAACGTCAAGCGTCAAACAGGTAACATAAAAAACAACAGTTTCACACTTAATGTCCTGCATGCATTAAGGCAGAAAGGATAATTTGTATTACATGTCATTTAGCGACTTACAAGGGAATTGAGTACCACCTGACAGGGGTGGAGTTGTTGTGACTACGAGGTCTTCTGCACACAGGGCACCAATCTTTACCACTGAGTTACCCCACATTAGTGTTGGAGTGAGTGTCACTGCTCCAGCCAAACTGTCTGTACGCACTTTTAACTACTTTCCTCATCAGACAACATTTCGTCAGAAGGGAATTTTTCCACTCCAACAACAACATAATCCAGAACATGAGAACTAGTGAAGGTAATGCAGGGTTTACAGTGTGTGGAGCTGAGAGGAGCAGCATGAATGTCATCAGTCCACTAATGAAATTCTTGCTGCTGTAGCAGCTGCCACCCTGAGCTAATAGATGCACCACATATTATGTAGTTATTAGTAAAGTATAAAAGAATAATTGTTTTATCATTGTAATAATTGATAGTATTGTTTTAGTTTTGTATTTTTAATTGTTTAATATAATGCATTTTTTTTTTACTATCAATTAAAAATAATCAAACAAGTGAATATTCATCCCTATTCATTTCAAAGTAGTCTTTGTATGAACCTACTGCCAGGTTTGCGCTGTCTCCGTGCAGGTCCACTGAGGATTCCTTGGAGAGGATGTGAAGCCAGCAGTTCAGAGAGAAGTTAAAGGTTGCCAGGTTGGAGGCTGCTCCCGTGGAGCTGACCAATTTGGAAATTTCGCGCTCATCCTCTTCTCCACACACACTCAGAGAGGTCGGGGGTCCGAAGGCGCTGCCGTTGCTCTGCATGATGCCGCGGAGGTGAAAATTGGGGCTGGGTGAGTTACTTTTTCTCAAGCAAGTTGTGCAGTTTTGCCTCCTCTTTCAGACCAGCTCTCCAGAGTGCGGGCGCACTGCAGCGGAGGACGCAAACATCCTCAGCGTCCTTGTTCTGCTGCATGGAAGTGTTTCAAGTCTCAGCGGGAGATCAGAGGCTCATCATTTATTCTGGTGGCTCCTAAAAAGTATTTCTGCCTGCGTTTGGTTATTTTTACAGTAGTGGGGAGAAAAAACATGGGTGTGATTAAAAATGATCAAATGAGAGGCAGCCGACTTCGGAGCGTTCAGCTTGAAGTCTGACTAGTTGATGCAACATCTCCCTCTCCTCCTCTTCCCTCCTCCTCTTTCTCACTCGGTGACGCTGTCAGCATCCACAGACTGGAAGCGTTTATACTCAGCGGACTCTTCCTCCACCGCACGGTGGCGCACGCGCGCGCCTTCGACATGCAACATGTTTTTTTTGTTTGTTGTTTTTTTTAAATCATTATCTTCCTGCAAAAATTGAAAGAGGACAACTCACTTTGTATGGCAGGGAAACTGAGAACTTCAGCTGATGTCTTCCCTCTCATGATGTTTAAAAAAAGGTGGATTCCATTTAGATGTTTCAATATGCACAACTAACGACAAAACCAAAAATACACAGAGCAAATAAACAAATAAGCTCTAAAATGACATCTGCTAAACGTTTATTACATAAATGATGAGCCCACAACTTCAAAGTATCACCATTTACATCACGCCAAACTAGTTTGAAACAACACAGACACAGCCACAGCAAGAGGCAACACTATCTCCCAGTGTTTGTCTCTCTCTACCTGTGTGTGTGTGTGTGTGTGTGTGTCTCTGTCTCTCTCACAGCTCCTAACAGCAATCATCATGTCTGATCTTTAATCGATCACCCTCCACTTCAAACCACGTCAGCTGTTTTTTCCTTTTTTTCCTCTTTCCATAAAAGTATGCCCCCCCAACAATTTTCATCACCAGCCACAGTATTTACAGTTGTGTGATTGTTTTTTTTTTGTTTGTTTTTGTTTTACCAGTTTTTATCCTGTACTTGAGCCACTGCAACACTCTAACTTCTCCCAAATGCGGCTCAGTGAAGGATCTTGATCTCAGTGTTTCTGCTTTCTTTTGATTTAAAGCCGCGTTGCATGCTTTGCACGTCTCACAATTCACTTGTATTGAATTGTATTTGCTTCTCTTGTATTCTTGTGTTCAAAATGTACCTATTTTTTAAAATTGTTTCCATGTTGTGTGACCCACTGATGAATTGTGCCAGTGCTGTCTTACAGAAAAACCCACACCAATTGTATTAAATAGATGTATCTCGAATAAGTAAATAGTAAAAACTTATTTGGCAGCTGTAGAACATTCTGATTCTGGTCTGTTTCTATTTTGTAAAGTTAAACTACAGTATGTTGCAGGCCACCTTTTCTGTATTGTGTTGTATTTATATGCTATAACCTACCATTTCATATATAGTGGGTTTTTTCTCTCTCTCTGTCTCTGTCATGTAGCAAACAAATCACACTCTCAGATACTGCGCCAATCATTACCTTTAAAATTCCCTAACCTGATGAGAAATGTGCAACCACACAGGATGGTATCTCCACAACCACGTTTCCGTAGCATTCAAAGTTGTTTGAATTTGCATCTAAAATGCACATCAGAAGAATCAGATTTCAAAAGGCCTTTGGCGTTTGTGAGAGCCAGAGAAGAGAGAGAGAGAGTGAATGCTTTTGATTTGCATTTCTTATAGGTAACGGTCAGGATTCACCTAACACCAGCTGTGGTGAGCTGAGCGGGGGATTGAATGCACAAAAAAGAAGATATTTTGTCATTTTCTTAAGCTTTAACAAGTCACAGTGAACTTGCTTGAGTAGTTAAAAACTAATCAGCCAATTTGCACAAAAGTGTTTGTGATTCACTGCAAAAATTCCTCCACTTTTCCTCATGGGACATTATATAATAATAATAAAAAACTCTTTCAAAATTCTGCTTTTTGGGTCTGAAGGCCAATTTAAAAAAAGTTTGCGATTAATGTTTTTCTCATTCACAATTCCCTTTCTGATTATGGAACTATCAATTAAAAAAAAAAGTATTTGTTAACTCTCTTTCATCTTCTTTTGATTCATTTTGAAAGCATGCAAGGAAAAGCACCCCAAAGCCACTACTGTGCGATCTGCTGGATCTTTCTAAAACCCCTAAAGATGTTTCATTTAATTTTCATCATTTCCATTTTATTTTTCAGTAAATAAAAACAAAGGGTGTGTGTATAGTATGTCGTCCAAAATCATCACATACTAACCTATGACTTTTTTGACTGATTTTGAATGACATACTAACCTATGACTTTCATGACTGATTTTGGACGACATACTATACTATGACTTTTTTGACTGATTTTGGACGACATACTAACCTATGACTTTTTTGACACATTTTGGACGACATACTAACCTATGACTTTTTTGACACATTTTGGACGACATACTAACCTATGACTTTCTTGACTGATTTTGGACGACATAATAACCTATGACTTTTTTGACACATTTTGGACGACATACTAACCTATGACTTTTTTGACTGATTTTGGACGACATACTAACCTATGACTTTTTTGACACATTTTGGACGACATACTAACCTATGACTTTTTTGACACATTTTGGACGACATACTAACCTATGACTTTTTTGATGGATTTTGGGCGACATACTAACCTATGACTTTTTTGACTGATTTTGGACCACATACTAACCTATGACTTATTGACTGATTTTGGACGACATACTAACCTATGACTTTTTTGACTGATTTTGGACGACATAATAACCACTGACTTTTTTGACACATTTTGGACGACATACTAACCTATGACTTTTTTGACTGATTTTGGACGACATACTAACCTATGACTTTTTTGACGGATTTTGGAGGACATTCTAACCTATGACTTTTTTGACACATTTTGGACGACATACTAACCTATGACTTTTTTGACTGATTTTGGACGACATACTAACCTATGACTTTTTTAACGGATTTTGGATGACATTCTAACCTATGACTTTTTTGACTTATTTTGGATGACATACTAACCTATGACTTTTTTGACTGATTTTGGACGACATACTAACCTATGACTTTTTTGACTGATTTTGGACGACATACTAACCTATGACTTTTTTGACGGATTTTGGATGACATTCTAACCTATGACTTTTTTGACACATTTTGGATGACATACTAACCTATGACTTTTTTGACACATTTTGGACGACATACTAACCTATGACTTTTTTGATGGATTTTGGGCGACATACTAACCTATGATTTTTTTGACTGATTTTGGACCACATACTAACCTATGACTTATTGACTGATTTTGGACGACATACTAACCTATGACTTTTTTGACTGATTTTGGACGACATAATAACCACTGACTTTTTTGACACATTTTGGACGACATACTAACCTATGACTTTTTTGACTGATTTTGGACGACATACTAACTTATGACTTTTTTGACGGATTTTGGAGGACATTCTAACCTATGACTTTTTTGACACATTTTGGACGACATACTAACCTATGACTTTTTTGACTGATTTTGGACGACATACTAACCTATGACTTTTTTGACGGATTTTGGATGACATACTAACCTATGACTTTTTTGACTGATTTTGGACGACATAATAACCAATGATTTTTTTGACACATTTTGGACGACATACTAACCTATGACTTTTTTGACTGATTTCGGATGACATACTAACCTATGACTTTTTTGACTGATTTTGGACGACATACTAACCTATGACTTTTTTGACGGATTTTGGATGACATTCTAATCTATGACTTTTTTGACACATTTTGGACGACATACTAACCTATGACTTTTTTGACACATTTTGGACGACATACTAACCTATGACTTTTTTGATGGATTTTGGGCGACATACTAACCTATGACTTTTTTGACTGATTTTGGACCACATACTAACCTATGACTTATTGACTGATTTTGGACGACATACTAACCTATGACTTTTTTGACTGATTTTGGACGACATAATAACCACTGATTCTTTTGACACATTTTGGACGACATACTAACCTATGACTTTTTTGACTGATTTTGGACGACATACTAACCTATGACTTTTTTGACGGATTTTGGATGACATTCTAACCTATGACTTTTTTGACACATTTTGGACGACATACTAACCTATGACTTTTTTGACACATTTTGGACGACATACTAACCTATGACTTTTTTGACTTATTTTGGATGACATACTAACCTATGACTTTTTTGACTGATTTTGGACGACATAATAACCAATGATTTTTTTGACACATTTTGGACGACATACTAACCTATGACTTTTTTGACTGATTTTGGACGACATACTAACCTATGACTTTTTTGACCGATTTTGGATGACATTCTAACCTATGACTTTTTTGACACATTTTGGACGACATACTAACCTATGACTTTTTTGACACATTTTGGACGACATACTAACCTATGACTTTTTTGATGGATATTGGGCGACATACTAACCTATGACTTTTTTGACTGATTTTGGACCACATACTAACCTATGACTTATTGACTGATTTTGGACGACATACTAACCTATGACTTTTTTGACTGATTTTGGACGACATAATAACCACTGATTCTTTTGACACATTTTGGACGACATACTAACCTATGACTTTTTTGACTGATTTTGGACGACATACTAACCTATGACTTTTTTGACGGATTTTGGATGACATTCTAACCTATGACTTTTTTGACACATTTTGGACGACATACTAACCTATGACTTTTTTGACACATTTTGGACGACATACTAACCTATGACTTTTTTGACTGATTTTGGACGACATACTAACCTATGACTTTTTTGACGGATTTTGGATGACATTCTAACCTATGACTTATTGACTGATTTTGGACGACATACTAACCTATGACTTTTTTGACTGATTTTGGACGACATACTAACCTATGACTTTTTTGACTGATTATGGACGACATACTAACCTATGACTTTTTTGACGGATTTTGGATGACATTCTAACCTATGACTTTTTTGACTTATTTTGGATGACATACTAAGCAATGACTTTTTTGACACATTTTGGACGACATACTTACCTATGACTTTTTTGACTGATTTTGGACGACATACTATACTATGTCTTTTTTTGACTGATTTTGGATGACAGACTAAACTATGACTTTTTTGACACATTTTGGACGACATACTAACCTATGACTTTTTTGACTGATTTTGGACGGCATACTAACCTATGACTTTTTTGACGGATTTTGGATGACATTCTAACCTATGACTTTTTTGACACATTTTGGACGACATACTAACCTATGACTTTTTTGACACATTTTGGACGACATACTAACCTATGACTTTTTTGACGGATTTTGGGCGACATACTAACCTATGACTTTTTTGACTGATTTTGGAACACATACTAACCTATGACTTATTGACTGATTTTGGACGACATACTAACCTATGACTTTTTTGACTGATTTCGGACGACATAATAACCAATGACTTTTTTGACACATTTTGGACAACATACTAACCTATGACTTTTTTGACTGATTTTGGACGACATACTAACCTATGACTTTTTTGACGGATTTTGGATGACATTCTAACCTATGACTTTTTTGACACATTTTGGACGACATACTAACCTATGACTTTTTTGACGGATTTTGGATGACATTCTAACCTATGACTTTTTTGACGGATTTTGGATGACATTCTAACCTATGACTTTTTTGACTTATTTTGGATGACATACTAAGCAATGACTTTTTTGACACATTTTGGACGACATACTAAACTATGACTTTTTTGACACATTTTGGACGACATACTAACCTATGACTTTTTTGACTGATTTTGGACGACATACTAACCTATGACTTTTTTGACGGATTTTGGATGACATTCTAACCTATGACTTTTTTGACACATTTTGGACGACATACTAACCTATGACTTTTTTGACACATTTTGGACGACATACTAACCTATGACTTTTTTGACTGATTTTGGACCACATACTAACCTATGACTTATTGACTGATTTTGGAAGACATACTAACCTATGACTTTTTTGACTGATTTTGGACGACATAATAACCAATGATTTTTTTGACACATTTTGGACGACATACTAACCTATGACTTTTTTGACACATTTTGGACGACATACTAACCTATGACTTTTTTGATGGATTTTGGGCGACATACTAACCTATGACTTTTTTGACTGATTTTGGACCACATACTAACCTATGACTTATTGACTGATTTTGGACGACATACTAACCTATGACTTTTTTGACTGATTTTGGACGACATAATAACCACTGACTTTTTTGACACATTTTGTACGACATACTAACCTATGACTTTTTTGACTTATTTTGGAAGACATACTAACCTATGACTTTTTTGACGGATTTTGGATGACATTCTAACCTATGACTTTTTTGACACATTTTGGACGACATACTAACCTATGACTTTTTTGACTGATTTTGGACGACATACTAACCTATGACTTTTTTGACGGATTTTGGATGACATTCTAACCTATGACTTTTTTGACTTATTTTGGATGACATACTAAGCAATGACTTTTTTGACACATTTTGGACGACACACTAACCTATGACTTTTTTGACTGATTTTGGATGGCATACTAAGCGATGACTAGTTGACACATTTTGGACGACATCCGTCCAAAATTACTTTTTAACACATTTTGGACGACATACTATACTATGACTTTTTTCACTGATTTTGGATGACTTACTATACTATGACTTTTTTCACTGATTTTGGATGACTTACTATACTATGACTTTTTTGGACGACATACTAACCTATGACTTTTTTGTTACATTTTGGACAACATACTAACCTATGACTTTTTTGTCACATTTTGGACGATATACTAACCTATGACTTTTTTGACACATTTTGGACTACATACTAACCTATGACTTTTTTGACACATTTTGGACGACATACTATACTATGACTTTTTGGTCACATTTTGGACGACATACTAACCTATGACTTTTTGGTCACATTTTGGACGACATACTAACCTATGACTTTTTTGACTTATTTTGGATGACATACTGTACTATGACTTTTTTGCCAAATTTTGGACGACATATTAACCTATGACTTTTTTGACTGATTTTGGACGACATACTAACCTATGACTTTTTTGCCACATTTTGGACGACATACCACTGTATGACTTTTTTGTTACATTTTGGACAACATACTATACTATGACTTTTTTGACTGATTTTGAATGACATACTAACCTATGACTTTTTTGACTGATTTTGGATGACATACTAACCTATGACTTTTTTGACACATTTTGGACGACATACTAACCTATGACTTTTTGGTCACATTTTGGACGACATACTAACCTATGACTTTTTTGACTTATTTTGGATGACATAATAAGCAATTACTTTTTTGACACATTTTGGACGACATACTAACCTACGACTTTTTGGACAAGTTTTGCACGACATACTATACTGTGACTTTTTGGTCACATTTTGGACGACACATTATGACTTTTTTGACTGATTTTGGACGACATATGACTTTTTTTGTCACATTTTGGACATTTCAAAACACTTTGCATGAGATGGGATTTGAACTCGCAACCTTTTGCTTATGAGTCCAGTTCCTTATCCATTAGGCCACTAGGCCTAACACATTTTACATAACATACCATAGTTAGACTTTTTGGTTACATTTTGGACGGCATACTATACTATGACTTTTTTGACTGATTTTGGACGACATACTAACCTATGACTTTTTGGTCACATTTTGGACGACATATTATATTATGACTTTTTGGTCACATTTTGGACGACATACTAACCTATGACTTTTTTGCCACATTTTGGACGACATACTAACCTATGACTTTTTTGTCACATTTTGGACGACATCCTATGACTATGACAACCTATGACTTTTTTGACTGATTTTGGAAGACATACTAACCTATGACTTTTTTGACTGATTTTGGATGACATACTAACCTATGACTTTTTTGACACATTTTGGACGACATACTAACCTATGACTTTTTTGACACATTTTGGACGACATATGACTTTTGACTATGACTTTTTTGACTGATTTTGGATGGCATACTAAGCGATGACTAGTTGACACATTTTGGACGACATACGTCCAAAATGACTTTTTAACACATTTTGGACGACATACTATACTATGACTTTTTTCACTGATTTTGGATGACTTACTATACTATGACTTTTCTGATAAATTTTGGACAACATACTATACAATGACTTTTTTGGACGACATACTAACCTATGACTTTTTTGTTACATTTTGGACGACATACTAACCTATGATTTTTTGTCACATTTTGGACGACATACTAACCTATGACTTTTTTGACTTATTTTGGATGACATACTAACCTATGACTTTTTTGACTGATTTTGGACGACATAATAACCAATGATTTTTTTGACACATTTTGGACGACATACTAACCTATGACTTTTTTGACTGATTTTGGACGACATACTAGCCTATGACTTTTTTGACCGATTTTGGATGACATTCTAACCTATGACTTTTTTGACACATTTTGGACGACATACTAACCTATGACTTTTTTGATGGATATTGGGCGACATACTAACCTATGACTTTTTTGACTGATTTTGGACCACATACTAACCTATGACTTATTGACTGATTTTGGACGACATACTAACCTATGACTTTTTTGACTGATTTTGGACGACATAATAACCACTGATTCTTTTGACACATTTTGGACGACATACTAACCTATGACTTTTTTGACTGATTTTGGACGACATACTAACCTATGACTTTTTTGACGGATTTTGGATGACATTCTAACCTATGACTTTTTTGACACATTTTGGACGACATACTAACCTATGACTTTTTTGACGGATTTTGGATGACATTCTAACCTATGACTTTTTTGACGGATTTTGGATGACATTCTAACCTATGACTTTTTTGACTTATTTTGGATGACATACTAAGCAATGACTTTTTTGACACATTTTGGACGACATACTAAACTATGACTTTTTTGACACATTTTGGACGACATACTAACCTATGACTTTTTTGACTGATTTTGGACGACATACTAACCTATGACTTTTTTGACGGATTTTGGATGACATTCTAACCTATGACTTTTTTGACACATTTTGGACGACATACTAACCTATGACTTTTTTGACACATTTTGGACGACATACTAACCTATGACTTTTTTGACTGATTTTGGACCACATACTAACCTATGACTTATTGACTGATTTTGGAAGACATACTAACCTATGACTTTTTTGACTGATTTTGGACGACATAATAACCAATGATTTTTTTGACACATTTTGGACGACATACTAACCTATGACTTTTTTGACACATTTTGGACGACATACTAACCTATGACTTTTTTGATGGATTTTGGGCGACATACTAACCTATGACTTTTTTGACTGATTTTGGACCACATACTAACCTATGACTTATTGACTGATTTTGGACGACATACTAACCTATGACTTTTTTGACTGATTTTGGACGACATAATAACCACTGACTTTTTTGACACATTTTGTACGACATACTAACCTATGACTTTTTTGACTTATTTTGGAAGACATACTAACCTATGACTTTTTTGACGGATTTTGGATGACATTCTAACCTATGACTTTTTTGACACATTTTGGACGACATACTAACCTATGACTTTTTTGACTGATTTTGGACGACATACTAACCTATGACTTTTTTGACGGATTTTGGATGACATTCTAACCTATGACTTTTTTGACTTATTTTGGATGACATACTAAGCAATGACTTTTTTGACACATTTTGGACGACACACTAACCTATGACTTTTTTGACTGATTTTGGATGGCATACTAAGCGATGACTAGTTGACACATTTTGGACGACATCCGTCCAAAATTACTTTTTAACACATTTTGGACGACATACTATACTATGACTTTTTTCACTGATTTTGGATGACTTACTATACTATGACTTTTTTCACTGATTTTGGATGACTTACTATACTATGACTTTTTTGGACGACATACTAACCTATGACTTTTTTGTTACATTTTGGACAACATACTAACCTATGACTTTTTTGTCACATTTTGGACGATATACTAACCTATGACTTTTTTGACACATTTTGGACTACATACTAACCTATGACTTTTTTGACACATTTTGGACGACATACTATACTATGACTTTTTGGTCACATTTTGGACGACATACTAACCTATGACTTTTTGGTCACATTTTGGACGACATACTAACCTATGACTTTTTTGACTTATTTTGGATGACATACTGTACTATGACTTTTTTGCCAAATTTTGGACGACATATTAACCTATGACTTTTTTGACTGATTTTGGACGACATACTAACCTATGACTTTTTTGCCACATTTTGGACGACATACCACTGTATGACTTTTTTGTTACATTTTGGACAACATACTATACTATGACTTTTTTGACTGATTTTGAATGACATACTAACCTATGACTTTTTTGACTGATTTTGGATGACATACTAACCTATGACTTTTTTGACACATTTTGGACGACATACTAACCTATGACTTTTTGGTCACATTTTGGACGACATACTAACCTATGACTTTTTTGACTTATTTTGGATGACATAATAAGCAATTACTTTTTTGACACATTTTGGACGACATACTAACCTACGACTTTTTGGACAAGTTTTGCACGACATACTATACTGTGACTTTTTGGTCACATTTTGGACGACACATTATGACTTTTTTGACTGATTTTGGACGACATATGACTTTTTTTGTCACATTTTGGACATTTCAAAACACTTTGCATGAGATGGGATTTGAACTCGCAACCTTTTGCTTATGAGTCCAGTTCCTTATCCATTAGGCCACTAGGCCTAACACATTTTACATAACATACCATAGTTAGACTTTTTGGTTACATTTTGGACGGCATACTATACTATGACTTTTTTGACTGATTTTGGACGACATACTAACCTATGACTTTTTGGTCACATTTTGGACGACATATTATATTATGACTTTTTGGTCACATTTTGGACGACATACTAACCTATGACTTTTTTGCCACATTTTGGACGACATACTAACCTATGACTTTTTTGTCACATTTTGGACGACATCCTATGACTATGACAACCTATGACTTTTTTGACTGATTTTGGAAGACATACTAACCTATGACTTTTTTGACTGATTTTGGATGACATACTAACCTATGACTTTTTTGACACATTTTGGACGACATACTAACCTATGACTTTTTTGACACATTTTGGACGACATATGACTTTTGACTATGACTTTTTTGACTGATTTTGGATGGCATACTAAGCGATGACTAGTTGACACATTTTGGACGACATACGTCCAAAATGACTTTTTAACACATTTTGGACGACATACTATACTATGACTTTTTTCACTGATTTTGGATGACTTACTATACTATGACTTTTCTGATAAATTTTGGACAACATACTATACAATGACTTTTTTGGACGACATACTAACCTATGACTTTTTTGTTACATTTTGGACGACATACTAACCTATGATTTTTTGTCACATTTTGGACGACATACTAACCTATGACTTTTTTGACTTATTTTGGATGACATACTAACCTATGACTTTTTTGACTGATTTTGGACGACATAATAACCAATGATTTTTTTGACACATTTTGGACGACATACTAACCTATGACTTTTTTGACTGATTTTGGACGACATACTAGCCTATGACTTTTTTGACCGATTTTGGATGACATTCTAACCTATGACTTTTTTGACACATTTTGGACGACATACTAACCTATGACTTTTTTGACACATTTTGGACGACATACTAACCTATGACTTTTTTGATGGATATTGGGCGACATACTAACCTATGACTTTTTTGACTGATTTTGGACCACATACTAACCTATGACTTATTGACTGATTTTGGACGACATACTAACCTATGACTTTTTTGACTGATTTTGGACGACATAATAACCACTGATTCTTTTGACACATTTTGGACGACATACTAACCTATGACTTTTTTGACTGATTTTGGACGACATACTAACCTATGACTTTTTTGACGGATTTTGGATGACATTCTAACCTATGACTTTTTTGACACATTTTGGACGACATACTAACCTATGACTTTTTTGACACATTTTGGACGACATACTAACCTATGACTTTTTTGACTGATTTTGGACGACATACTAACCTATGACTTTTTTGACGGATTTTGGATGACATTCTAACCTATGACTTATTGACTGATTTTGGACGACATACTAACCTATGACTTTTTTGACTGATTTTGGACGACATACTAACCTATGACTTTTTTGACTGATTATGGACGACATACTAACCTATGACTTTTTTGACGGATTTTGGATGACATTCTAACCTATGACTTTTTTGACTTATTTTGGATGACATACTAAGCAATGACTTTTTTGACACATTTTGGACGACATACTTACCTATGACTTTTTTGACTGATTTTGGACGACATACTATACTATGTCTTTTTTTGACTGATTTTGGATGACAGACTAAACTATGACTTTTTTGACACATTTTGGACGACATACTAACCTATGACTTTTTTGACTGATTTTGGACGGCATACTAACCTATGACTTTTTTGACGGATTTTGGATGACATTCTAACCTATGACTTTTTTGACACATTTTGGACGACATACTAACCTATGACTTTTTTGACACATTTTGGACGACATACTAACCTATGACTTTTTTGACGGATTTTGGGCGACATACTAACCTATGACTTTTTTGACTGATTTTGGAACACATACTAACCTATGACTTATTGACTGATTTTGGACGACATACTAACCTATGACTTTTTTGACTGATTTCGGACGACATAATAACCAATGACTTTTTTGACACATTTTGGACAACATACTAACCTATGACTTTTTTGACTGATTTTGGACGACATACTAACCTATGACTTTTTTGACGGATTTTGGATGACATTCTAACCTATGACTTTTTTGACACATTTTGGACGACATACTAACCTATGACTTTTTTGACGGATTTTGGATGACATTCTAACCTATGACTTTTTTGACGGATTTTGGATGACATTCTAACCTATGACTTTTTTGACTTATTTTGGATGACATACTAAGCAATGACTTTTTTGACACATTTTGGACGACATACTAAACTATGACTTTTTTGACACATTTTGGACGACATACTAACCTATGACTTTTTTGACTGATTTTGGACGACATACTAACCTATGACTTTTTTGACGGATTTTGGATGACATTCTAACCTATGACTTTTTTGACACATTTTGGACGACATACTAACCTATGACTTTTTTGACACATTTTGGACGACATACTAACCTATGACTTTTTTGACTGATTTTGGACCACATACTAACCTATGACTTATTGACTGATTTTGGAAGACATACTAACCTATGACTTTTTTGACTGATTTTGGACGACATAATAACCAATGATTTTTTTGACACATTTTGGACGACATACTAACCTATGACTTTTTTGACACATTTTGGACGACATACTAACCTATGACTTTTTTGATGGATTTTGGGCGACATACTAACCTATGACTTTTTTGACTGATTTTGGACCACATACTAACCTATGACTTATTGACTGATTTTGGACGACATACTAACCTATGACTTTTTTGACTGATTTTGGACGACATAATAACCACTGACTTTTTTGACACATTTTGTACGACATACTAACCTATGACTTTTTTGACTTATTTTGGAAGACATACTAACCTATGACTTTTTTGACGGATTTTGGATGACATTCTAACCTATGACTTTTTTGACACATTTTGGACGACATACTAACCTATGACTTTTTTGACTGATTTTGGACGACATACTAACCTATGACTTTTTTGACGGATTTTGGATGACATTCTAACCTATGACTTTTTTGACTTATTTTGGATGACATACTAAGCAATGACTTTTTTGACACATTTTGGACGACACACTAACCTATGACTTTTTTGACTGATTTTGGATGGCATACTAAGCGATGACTAGTTGACACATTTTGGACGACATCCGTCCAAAATTACTTTTTAACACATTTTGGACGACATACTATACTATGACTTTTTTCACTGATTTTGGATGACTTACTATACTATGACTTTTTTCACTGATTTTGGATGACTTACTATACTATGACTTTTTTGGACGACATACTAACCTATGACTTTTTTGTTACATTTTGGACAACATACTAACCTATGACTTTTTTGTCACATTTTGGACGATATACTAACCTATGACTTTTTTGACACATTTTGGACTACATACTAACCTATGACTTTTTTGACACATTTTGGACGACATACTATACTATGACTTTTTGGTCACATTTTGGACGACATACTAACCTATGACTTTTTGGTCACATTTTGGACGACATACTAACCTATGACTTTTTGGTCACATTTTGGACGACATACTAACCTATGACTTTTTTGACTTATTTTGGATGACATACTGTACTATGACTTTTTTGCCAAATTTTGGACGACATATTAACCTATGACTTTTTTGACTGATTTTGGACGACATACTAACCTATGACTTTTTTGCCACATTTTGGACGACATACCACTGTATGACTTTTTTGTTACATTTTGGACAACATACTATACTATGACTTTTTTGACTGATTTTGAATGACATACTAACCTATGACTTTTTTGACTGATTTTGGATGACATACTAACCTATGACTTTTTTGACACATTTTGGACGACATACTAACCTATGACTTTTTGGTCACATTTTGGACGACATACTAACCTATGACTTTTTTGACTTATTTTGGATGACATAATAAGCAATTACTTTTTTGACACATTTTGGACGACATACTAACCTACGACTTTTTGGACAAGTTTTGCACGACATACTATACTGTGACTTTTTGGTCACAATTTGGACGACACATTATGACTTTTTTGACTGATTTTGGACGACATATGACTTTTTTTGTCACATTTTGGACATTTCAAAACACTTTGCATGAGATGGGATTTGAACTCGCAACCTTTTGCTTATGAGTCCAGTTCCTTATCCATTAGGCCACTAGGCCTAACACATTTTACATAACATACCATAGTTAGACTTTTTGGTTACATTTTGGACGGCATACTATACTATGACTTTTTTGACTGATTTTGGACGACATACTAACCTATGACTTTTTGGTCACATTTTGGACGACATATTATATTATGACTTTTTGGTCACATTTTGGACGACATACTAACCTATGACTTTTTTGCCACATTTTGGACGACATACTAACCTATGACTTTTTTGTCACATTTTGGACGACATCCTATGACTATGACAACCTATGACTTTTTTGACTGATTTTGGAAGACATACTAACCTATGACTTTTTTGACTGATTTTGGATGACATACTAACCTATGACTTTTTTGACACATTTTGGACGACATACTAACCTATGACTTTTTTGACACATTTTGGACGACATATGACTTTTGACTATGACTTTTTTGACTGATTTTGGATGGCATACTAAGCGATGACTAGTTGACACATTTTGGACGACATACGTCCAAAATGACTTTTTAACACATTTTGGACGACATACTATACTATGACTTTTTTCACTGATTTTGGATGACTTACTATACTATGACTTTTCTGATAAATTTTGGACAACATACTATACAATGACTTTTTTGGACGACATACTAACCTATGACTTTTTTGTTACATTTTGGACGACATACTAACCTATGATTTTTTGTCACATTTTGGACGATATACTAACCTATGACTTTTTTGACACATTTTGGACGACATACTATACTATGACTTTTTGGTCACATTTTGGACGACATACTAACCTATGACTTTTTTGACTTATTTTGGATGACATGCTGTACTATGACTTTTTTGACTGATTTTGGACGACATACTAACCTATGACTTTTTTGACACATTTTGGACGACATACTATACTATGACTTTTTTGACTGATTTTGGAAGACATACTATACTATGACTTTTTAGAGTGATTTTGGATGACATACTATACTATGACTTTTTGGTCACATTTTGGACGACATACTAACCTATGACTTTTTTGCCACATTTTTGACGACATACTAACCTATGACTTTTTTGTCACATTTTGGACGACATCCTATGACTATGACAACCTATGACTTTTTTGACTGATTTTGGAAGACATACTAACCTATGACTTTTTTGACTGATTTTGGATGACATACTAACCTATGACTTTTTTGACACATTTTGGACGACATACTAACCTATGACTTTTTTGACACATTTTGGACGACATAGTAACCTATGACTTTTTTGACTGATTTTGGATGGCATACTAAGCGATGACTAGTTGACACATTTTGGACGACATACATCCAAAATGACTTTTTAACACATTTTGGACGACATACTATACTATGACTTTTTTCACTGATTTTGGATGACTTACTATACTATGACTTTTCTGATAAATTTTGGACAACATACTATACAATGACTTTTTTGGACGACATACTAACCTATGACTTTTTTGTTACATTTTGGACGACATACTTACCTATGATTTTTTGTCACATTTTGGACGATAAACTAACCTATGACTTTTTTGACACATTTTGGACGACATACTAGCCTATGACTTTTTTGACACATTTTGGACGACATACTAACCTATGACTTTTTTGTCACATTTTGGACGACATCCTATGACTATGACAACCTATGACTTTTTTGACTGATTTTGGAAGACATACTAACCTATGACTTTTTTGACTGATTTTGGATGACATACTAACCTATGACTTTTTTGACACATTTTGGACGACATACTAACCTATGACTTTTTTGACACATTTTGGACGACATAGTAACCTATGACTTTTTTGACTGATTTTGGATGGCATACTAAGCGATGACTAGTTGACACATTTTGGACGACATACGTCCAAAATGACTTTTTAACACATTTTGGACGACATACTATACTATGACTTTTTTCACTGATTTTGGATGACTTACTATACTATGACTTTTCTGATAAATTTTGGACAACATACTATACAATGACTTTTTTGACTGATTTTGAATGACATACTAACCTATGACTTTTTTGACACATTTTGGACGACAAACTAACCTATGACTTTTTTGCCACATTTTGGACGACATACCACTGTATGACTTTTTTTGTTATATTTTGGACGACATACTATACTATGACTTTTTTGACTGATTTTGAATGACATACTAACCTATGACTTTTTTGACACATTTTGGACATTTCAAAACGCTTTGCATGAGATTGGATTTGAACTCGCAACCTTTTGCTTATGAGTCCAGTTCCTTATCCATTAGGCCACTAGGCCGAACACATTTTGCATGACATACCATAGTTAGACTTTTTGGTTACATTTTGGACGACATACTATACTATGACTTTTTAGAGGGATTTTGGACGACATACTAACATATGACTTTTTGGTCACATTTTGGACGACATTCTAACCTATGACTTTTTTGACGACATACTAACCTATGACTTTTTTGACTGATTTTGGAAGACATACTATACTATGACTTTTTGGTCACATTTTGGACGACACATTATGACTTTTTTGACTGCTTTTGGACGACATACTATACTATGACTTTTTAGAGTGATTTTGGACGACATACTAACATATGACTTTTTTGCCACATTTTGGACGACATACTAACCTATGACTTTTTTTGTCACATTTTGGACATTTCAAAACATTTTGCATGAGATGGGATTTGAACTCGCAACCTTTTGCTTATGAGTCCAGTTCCTTATCCATTAGGCCACTAGGCCTAATGCATTTTGCATGACATACCATACTTAGACTTTTTGGTTACATTTTGGACGTCATACTTAGACTTTTTTGACTGATTTTGGACGACATACTATACTATGACTTTTTAGAGTGATTTTGGACGACATACTAACCTATGACTTTTTGGTCACATTTTGGACGACATATTAATTTATGACTTCTTTGACTGATTTTGGACGACATACTATACTATGACTTTTTAGAGTGATTTTGGAAGACATACTATACTATGACTTTTTAGAGTGATTTTGGACGACATACTAACCTATGACTTTTTGGTCACATTTTGGACGACATATTAATTTATGACTTCTTTGACTGATTTTGGACGACATACTAACTTATGACTTTTTTGACCGTTTTTGGACGACATACTATACTATGACTTTTTGGTCACATTTTGGACGACAGACTAACCTATGACTTTTTTGCCACATTTTGGGCGACATACTAACCTATGACTTTTTTAACTGATTTTGGACAACATACTAACCTATGACTTATTGACTGATTTTGGACGACATACTAACCTATGACTTTTTTGACTGATTTTGGATGACATTCTAACCTATGACTTTTTGGTCACATTTTGGACGACAGACTAACCTATGACTTTTTTGCCACATTTTGGGCGACATACTAACCTATGACTTTTTTGACACATTTTGGACGACATACTAACCTATGACTTTTTTGACTGATTTTGGACGACATACTAACCTATGACTTTTTTGACGGATTTTGGATGACATTCTAACCTATGACTTTTTTGACACATTTTGGACGACATACTAACCTATGACTTTTTTGACTGATTTTGGACGACATACTAACCTATGACTTTTTTGACGGATTTTGGATGACATTCTAACCTATGACTTTTTTGACACATTTTGGACGACATACTAACCTATGACTTTTTTGATGGATTTTGGACCACATACTAACCTATGACTTATTGACTGATTTTGGACGACATACTAACCTATGACTTTTTTGACGGATTTTGGATGACATTCTAACCTATGACTTTTTTGACACATTTTGGACGACATACTAACCTATGACTTTTTTGACTGATTTTGGACGACATACTAACCTATGACTTTTTTGACGGATTTTGGATGACATTCTAACCTATGACTTTTTTGACACATTTTGGACGACATACTAACCTATGACTTTTTTGATGGATTTTGGACCACATACTAACCTATGACTTATTGACTGATTTTGGACGACATACTAACCTATGACTTTTTTGACTGATTTTGGACGACATACTAACCTATGACTTTTTTGACTGATTTTGGACGACATACTAACCTATGACTTTTTTGACTGATTTTGGACGACATACTAACCTATGACTTTTTTGACGGATTTTGGATGACATTCTAACCTATGACTTTTTTGACACATTTTGGACGACATACTAACCTATGACTTTTTTGACTGATTTTGGACGACATACTAACCTATGACTTTTTTGACGGATTTTGGATGACATTCTAACCTATGACTTTTTTTACTTATTTTGGATGACATACTAAGCAATGACTTTTATGACACATTTTGGACGACATACTAACCTATGACTTTTTGGTCACATTTTGGACGACATACTAACCTATGACTTTTTTGACTGATTTTGGAAGACATACTTACCTATGACTTTTTTGACGACATAGTAACCTATGACTTTTTTGACTGATTTTGGACGACAGATTATGACTTTTTTGACTGATTTTGGACGACTTGGACGATTTTTTTTGTCACATTTTGGACATTTCAAAACACGTTGTATGAGATGGGATTTGAACTCGCAACCTTTTGCTTATGAGTCCAGTTCCTTATCCTTTAGGCCACTAGGCCTAACACACTTTGCATGACATACCATACTTAGACTTTCTGGTTACATTTTGGACGCCATACTATACTATGACTTTTTTGACTGATTTTGGACGACATACTATACTATGACTTTTTAGAGTGATTTTGGACGACATACTATACTATGACTTTTTTGACTGATTTTGGACGCCATACTATACTATGACTTTTTTGACTGATTTTGGAAGACATACTAACCTATGACTTTTTTGACTGATTTTGGATGACATACTAACCTATGACTTTTTTGACACATTTTGGACGACATACTAACCTATGACTTTTTTGACACATTTTGGACGACATACTAACCTATGACTTTTTTGACACATTTTGGACGACATACTAACCTATGACTTTTTTGACTGATTTTGGACGACATACTATAGTATGACATTTTGGTCACATTTTGGACGACATACTAACCTATGACTTTTTTGACTGATTTTGGACATACTTACCTATGACTTTTTTAACACATTTTGGACGACATACTAACCTATGACTTTTATGACTGATTTTGGACGACATACTATACTATGACTTTTTTGACTGATTTTGGATGACTTACTATACTATGACTTTTCTGATAAATTTTGGACAACATACTATCCAATGACTTTTTTGGACGACATACTAACCTATGACTTTTTTGTTACATTTTGGACGACATACTCTAATACTCTAAATGTGACCAAAAAGTCATAGTATAGTATGTCGTCCAAAATCAGTCAAAAAAGTCATTGTATAGTATGTTGTCCAAAATTTATCAGAAAAGTCATAGTATAGTAAGTCATCCAAAATCAGTCAAAAAAGTCATAGGTTAGTATGTCGTCCAAAATGTGTCAAAAAAGTCATGGTTAGTATGTCGTCCAAAATGTGTCAAAAAAGTCATGGTTAGTATGTCGTCCAAAATCAGTCAAAAAAGTCATAGGTTAGTATGTCGTTCAAAATGTGTTAAAAAAGTTATTTTGGACGTATGTCGTCCAAAATGTGTCAAAAAAGTCATAGGTTAGTATCTCGTCCAAAATGTGACCAAAAAGTCATAGGTTAGTATGTCGTCCAAAATGTGTCAAAAAAGTCATAGGTTAGTATGTCGTCCAAAATGTGTCAAAAAAGTCATTGGTTATTATGTCGTCCAAAATCAGTCAAGAAAGTCATAGGTTAGTATGTCGTCCAAAATCAGTCAAAAAAGTCATAGGTTAGTATGTCGTCCAAAATCAGTCAAAAAAGTCATAGGTTAGTATGTCGTCCAAAATGTGTCAAAAAAGTCATAGGTTAGAATGTCCTCCAAAATCCGTCAAAAAAGTCATAGGTTAGTATGTCGTCCAAAATCAGTCAAAAAAGTCATAGGTTAGTATGTCGTCCAAAATGTGTCAAAAAAGTCATAGGTGAGTATGTCGTCCAAAATCAGTCAAAAAAAGTCATAGGTTAGTATGTCGTCCAAAATCAGTCAAAAAAGTCATAGGTTAGTATCTCGTCCAAAATGTGACCAAAAATTCATAGTATAGTGTGTCGCCCAAAATGTGTCAAAAAAGTCATCGGTTAGTATGTCGTCCAAAATCAGTCAAGAAAGTCATAGGTTAGCATCTCGTGCAAAACGTGACAAAAAAGTCAGAGGTTAGTATGTCGTCCAAAATGTGTCAAAAAAGTCATAGGTTAGTATGTCGTCCAAAATGTGTCAAAAAAGTCATAGGTTAGTATCTCGTCCAAAATCAGTCAAGAAAGTCATAGTATAGTATGTCATCCAAAATGTGACCAAAAAGTGATAGTATAGTATGTTTTCCAAAATGTGTCAAAAAAGTCATAGGTTAGTATGTCGTCCAAAATCAGTCAAAAAAGGTCATAGGTTAGTATGTCGTCCAAAATCAGTCAAACAAGTCATCGGTTAGTATGTCGTCAAAAATGTGACAAAAAAAAGTCATTGTATAGTATGTCGTCAAAAGTCTGTCAAAAAAGTCGTACTATAGTATGCCGTCCAAAATGGGACACAAAAGTCAAAGGGTAGTATGTAGTCCAAAATGTGACCAAAAAGTCAAAGGGTAGTATGTAGTCCAAAATGTGACCAAAAGTCATAGTATGTCTTCCAAAATCAGTCAAAAAAGTCATAGGTTAGTATGTCGTCCAAAATCAGTCAAAAAAGTCATAGGTTAGTATGTCGTCCAAAATATGACACAAGAGTCACATTTCGTTATGGCTTCTAAAATTTGACAAAAAAGTAGTATTTCGGTATGTCGTCCAAAATTTGATAAAAAGGTCATAGGTTAGTATGTCGTCAAAAATGTGATAAAAAGTCATCCCACCGTATGTGGTCCAAAATTTGACCAAAATGTCATATTTTGGTATGTCATCCAAAATGTGAAAAAAAACTCATATTGTGGTATGTCGTCCAAAATTTGACAAAAAAATCGTATGTCATCCTGGGTTCACCAGGACCCTCCTTGGGTATAGACGCAGTGGACGCCTAGCCTGTTCAAAGGAAGAAGTTGACCAACACCTTCCGAACACCCTTAGTGACCCCACCAATGACCAAGATCTAGGACTGCACGATGCCATGAAGAGCCCATGGAGGCATTCGATCTCCAACAACAACACTCCTGAAAGAAGTTCAGGACGTGGTGAGGAAAGCACGGTCCACGTCAGCACCAGGACCAAGTGGCACTTCCTTCAAGGTGTACAAGCACAGCCTCAAGTTGCTACTCCATCTTTGGAAGACTTGCAATGCATATATTGATTTGCGGCCCAAAAGCTCTGTGGGAAGGCCAATACCGCTGGCATCATGACCAGGTGCTCAAAACCATTGCAGAGAGCATCTGTAGCGCTATCACCAACTGTCGACGGTCCAAAGGCTTGAAGCAAACCATCAGCTTCATCAGAGCTGGAGAGGAGCCAAAGAAAATATCTAAAGAAACATCAGGCCTTTGAGCAGAAGAGGGAGGAGTATCGGTACCTTGTCAGTGACTGCCACAGACAAGGATGTGGGTATGCTGCCAGGGCACGGGCTGAGGACTGATCAACCTCAGATGAGGGAGGGTGTCTGATGTTGGAAAGACCTGAAACATCCTATGATCTCAGGAAATATCACTGATGATGTGCCATGGCTTTATATCTGAAGATAACATGAGTCTGGTCATTATGCCACCTGTCCACCAGGTAATTTCATCCTCTAGTTCAGTAGTGCAAGTTATTTATTAAAGTATCTGCTTGTCAACTTTAAATATGTGTACATTCTTGCATTCTTTTTTGTAATGAGTGCCTTTTGGTTTTTCCCAGGCTGCCATGTCACGCCATTGTCTTTTTGTGTTCTTTGAGTTCAGTCTTCAGTGAGCCTGTTAACAGCCTGCAACCTCTGCCTCCAGTGACACTTTTTTTAGTTGTGTCTCTACTTTGGGGCCAACACTATGTTTTTTGCTTCAGGTTTGGTTGAAAGAATTACAATTTATAGATTTATCTACCTCTTCAGTTACTGAAAAGCTTGGACATACAGTACTCGACAAGGACTGTTAAATTAAATTGTGCAACTGTTTTGCAAATTGTGCAAAGTATGTGATTTTGAAAAGTGCTGAAAAGATAAAGATGGTTATTATTATAATAATAATAATAATAATAATAATATTGTAATATTATTATCCTCTAAATGAATAACAAGTACATTTGATGGACATGACCTCAGTGTCCTTAGCAACTGCCCTGTCTGCAAACTTTGTTTTGTATTCCAGTGAAGTGTTAACACAAAGAATATGTAATTACTATCTCGTGAGACTAGCCTGACCAGAGTTCACCTGCTTCAACAACAGAGTTTTAAAATAAATGTAACCTCATGCATTGACTTTGAAAGGCATCGCTGCATTTGCACCGTGCAAGAGGATACAGACAGAGATTGGGTATTCTTCAATCTTTACTTTGTGTTTTGAGATTCAGATATGATCAGAGATTTGTAGCCGAGACTCTGTGAAAGCGATGTTGTAAATAGATAAGCTGGTTAATGAAAACAGTGGATGTAAAGTGCTACACCAGCACCCTGAGACAAGAATGACTATGGACTACATGGTTTTAGCTGGCAGCTTTAATCATTATCCCTCAAATGCAATACATAGCAGCTGTTTCATGCAATCGTTTTTTGTTTTTTTTTCTACAAGAAATAGACATGTCACAACAGTAACACAATAATGACATTCTCCATAGTTAAAAAATAAATCTGCAATGAATAAAAAAATAAATGTTTTTGCCATGAGAGTGAGAAGCCATCAGGCAGTTTTTGCTTGGGATGAAAATGTTTGCAAAACAAAATATGCTTCAATAAGTGAAGAGTTATAACTGAAAGAGTTATTCTTGTTTTTCCAACATATTCATTAAAGCAGATAACCGAACACAGCAGCAGCATTGTATACATTTGTTCTATTTTGCCGATCACACTGTACCTACATCTTGCACTACTGTATAGTAAGTCCACAATGAAATAAACTATCCACCAGGTACCTGAAGCTTCACTCATCCAAAGAAAGAAAGAAAGAATTTCATCTCTGTGGATGACTCACTCACTGCCCTCCACTAACCTTTCGGTGAGTGAGTGAATGGCAAACACATTATGACACGTCACCCAGTCTGTGCAGTGAGAATCTGCTATAAAAGCAACAATATTTGCTTATTTGAATGCTGCCTCTGCGACCGAGCTTGCACTTCTTTACTACTGTCTTTATTCCCGTGGATTCTGTGTAATTCAGTGATCATCCCGGTGCCTGAAATCCTGGTGGCTAGACTGTATGTTGACCATGTGGACATCTGTCCAGGTCCAGAGCTTCTCTGTCAAACTGCAGAAGGCCTCGTAGCCTCTGGAGACAGACAGGAAAGGAGAAGCAGGAGGAGGGACATTCTGCACTTCATCCATCAACTGTAGGGAGCGGGATGGCACTGAGGAATTAAGGCATGTTGGAGAGGCATTAGTATGTGTTTCTATGTTTGTCAGTATGTGTCAAACAGCAAGGGTGAGTGTATGCATACGCCCAGACCTTTGGCCTCCATGTACTCTCTCCGGCCAAGTTGGCTGTAAGGCTCGGGCTGAAGATTTGAGGATATAAGTAGAGATAATGAGAGGAGCAAAACCTGGACATGAATACAGACAGCAGGACAAAACCAGGCCACACACACAGACACATTGAAAAGACAGAACATACAAGGTTGAGAAGAACACAGGGTTGAGAAGAAAATTAGTTTTTAGGTTTAACCTACATCCTGCAACAAAGGATAAGCACATGCAGGTGCCACTCACACATTTGACTTAACAGCTTTAAAGTCCACTGTGCAACAATAGTTAGGGTTTATTGGCAGCGATTGCATGTGTGTAAGTGTATAATGGATTTTAAATAAGTGTTTGGTTATTTGAGCCTTAGAATAAGCCTTTTACATATATAGTGACTATTCTGGCCTGTCTTTTAGTCCACCAGTGACAATAGAACCATACCCCACTACTTTAGGCAAGGACAGCAATCTTGCTCCATCCTGTTTCTATAGCAGCCAGAACAGACAAACCAGCCAGAGAGTGTCATTCACATTTGTGTTTTCAAGCAAAAGCAAGCAAAGAAGAACAACATCCTTTCTTGTGTGCAAAGTGAAAAAGGGCCATATGTTGGATATGGCCCTTTTTCACTATGGTCGGAGGTTGGATTTCCACTACAAAAATAGTACCTACTCAATGTGGGCAGAGTCATCACTGCATGACTGAAACGACGGTGACTTCGTTTTACATGCGACACACACAAACGAGTATTAAAAAAAAGTACCTGGTACCTGGTGCTAGTGGAAACGCAACTTAACCGTGCTGAGCCGAGGTGAAGCGAGTCGAGCCATTGGAAACACGCCAATAGTTCTAATAGTTCCCTGACACAAATTGGCTAGGGAGGAGTGAGTGGATGATGCCACTGGTTGTTATTAACGATAATAGCACAGAGAGTTGTCTTTTAATTTGAGGGTTGAATCATGATGGCCAAGACACTAAACCCCACTGCTCCTGACAGCTGTGACAGAAAGTGTGCTGCACATAGGTGTGATGTATGAAAGTGTCTGTGAATGGGTGTGAATGGGAAAAACAGTAGTGTAAAGGAGTTACATTATTACCTATTTACCTTTTACTGTGGCTTGATAAATAAATGAAACAGAGGAAAAAGCCAAATTCCTGAGGAAATCAACTTAAGTATAAATAAACTCAAAAAAATGACTCAACACAAGCCTCACAGCCTTACTGCAACAGTCTCTTTCCTCACACAATGCCCAGGTGACTTCTTATGCCCCTCATAGCCCCCACAGAACTCAAACATCTCAGTCCTAAAACAGAAACATGTCAAATATCACTAAGTAATTGTTACATTACAAAATAAAAATAACATGATCTGCTGAGGAAATGTCATTAAAATCACAAAACACATCTAATCAGCCTGACACGAAAACAGTGGCTTCACTGAGCCTGATTGCTCTAGGGAGTACGGGCAGGTGAAAAGGTAGGAGAGCACATTTTCACACTGCAGTCTCACTATTAGATGTCATTAATTCTTACACAGTGGACCTTGGCTGGTGTGTTACTATATCTGTAAAGAGAGCTGAGCATCAGCTCCATATTATATTGCATATATTATACATGTATTATTTAAGAGTTTTTTCTGAGATTACATTTTGTTGTGTTATCTATATCTCACCAGGATGCAGGTCCCTTTGTGCTTTGTCTTGCTGGAACTACTCGAAAGGCGAGCATGTAGCTGGTTTAGCTGCTCCAACAGAGCACTGCAATACAAATACAGACAGCAAGATGAAAGAGACTGTCAAAAAAAGGGGGGAGGGGGGCATCATTGTTCACTGGCAACAAAAAGAAGAGCAGCATGCGGCACAAAAGTAAGCGTATGCAGCTTCTTCCCATGTTTTGTTTCAGTTCGCTGCAGCACTCTGCCAACCAGCGTCAGGACTAAAGCAGCCTAATGAGATGGCAGGATGAGAAGGAAGCGAAGGTAGATAACACTGTGACATGCTTTAAATGTGGATCTTTTCATATTCTGGCAATTCAATGATAGCAGGGAGTTTCTTTAATCAGGTTGTCAGCATCTTTAAAGTGAAGGCCCCTGGACAAAATCATTATAGATCATTGAAACACTGACAGGTGTTAACACAACACACAGCAAAGGCACAACAAGAGACACATAATGAGACTTTGACTCATAGCGATGTAGCTCCATGACAAGGAGATCAACAGTGAAACAAATGAAACGGCAAACAGAAAGATAAAATGAATGAATATTCCAGACAGCATATTTTGTTGGGATTATTTCATCAGTTTGAAAGGAAATACTAGGAGATGTTGACAAAATAAACTGATACAAGTTTGTGTGACAATTTTTAAAGCACTCTTGGGCTTCAGAGCTGAATAAACCCCTCCCTTGACTGTATGCAGTTATATCTCAGCCACCACAAGCATGCAGGGCTTTGATGTGTGCAGCAGGCTGCAGAAAGTGAGATTCTCAGCATTAAATGGCTTCAATAATGGTCTTTTTTTTTAAGTCCTTCATAAGCTTAAGACAAGAGCAGAAGAACTGCCAGAAAAATGCTAGACTCTTTGTCTGCTGTAATGAAAACTCCAATAATTTGCCTTCAATCTTCACACAACACCTTTTCATTTTGTCATGTTCAAAGTAAAACAGGGTTAGAAAATACTAACATACATATGGACAAAGGTATTTGGCCTCCTGTGTTAAGTTTTGAATGCAGGTGTTTTTTTTAACTGATTTTAACACTTCAGCATACCATGACATTTTGGAGAATACTATGCCTCTAACTTTGTGGCAACAATTTTATTCTGCACCCTAGAGCACAAAGCAAGGACTATAAAGACATGGTTTGACAAGTTTGGTGTGGAAGAACTTGACTATCCTGCACAGAGCCTTGACCTTAACCCCATCGAGCACCTTTGGGATAAACTGGAACAGAGATTGTGAGCCAAGCCTTCCCGTCCAACATCAGTGCCTGAACTCATACATGCTCTACAGAATGAATGGGTGCCGCAAATTCCCATAGAAACACTTCAAAATCATGGCGAAAGTCTTCTGAGAAGAGTGGAAGCTGTTATAGCTGCAAAAGGGGGACCAACTCCCGGATATTCCACATTTAATGTTAAAAAATGACAGTCATTTTAAACTGCATCCAAATAATTGTATCCATATAGTCAACTTGAAACATTAAACTGCTGAAAACATCTGCTTGCAGGCTCGTTTGAGGACTCACCTGTTGGTGTCCTCCAAATGCTGGACCTTTCGCTGCAGCTCCAGGTTGTGAGCGCTGCATGCAGACATCCTACAGAAACAAGAGGGCAACAACATTACATTACATTGCATTACATGCCATTTAGCAGCTTTTATCCAAAGCGACTTACAATAAGTGCATTTCAACATTTGGGTACAAACAAGAGCTAGAAGTAAGTGCGTGCTTCAAGTGAAAGAGGGAGCATGATATAGTCAAGGAAAGAATGATATGAAATAATAAGTTTCATTGTCTTCCCTACATTTCTCTTTTTATCCGTATCCCTCTGCTTTATAAGTATAAGTGTTATCTTATACCCATTCTCTCATGCGATGACTAACTACCCCCTCCATCTATCTCATGTGCTGTCTCTATTGTTTCATGAGGTCAGTGTGAGTCACATTCCACGATGACCCTCAAGTGCACATGGCTGACTCATAGCCTGCTGATACACTCTGTGTGCAGGTGATTCTGCTGTGGGAAAATAGGGTTTGTCCATTATTAAGTAAAAGTATGGCCTTGATTTAAGTTTAGTCACTCAATTATAACTTCTTTAACAAAAGATGTAAACACTGTGTTCTCAGGTTTGAAAACGATAACACAGTTCCATGATTCCAAGTGGCAACCAGTTGTGCTGTCACCAAGCTGAACTTTTTGAAGCCCCCAGAATTGTGATGTCAACATTTTGCAACCAAAACTTCAGCGGGGGGTGGGGCGTGGCATCACCTGCTTGTGGTCTATTTTCCTTTAAATTAGAACTAAATGTACAAAATTGGCATAACAGTCAATCACACAACTGTCCCTATGGGTTTCTTGACAGGCTCAAACTTGGCAGGTGACTTAGAAAGGGCGCCAGTGTGTGCAGTGCTGACTTTGACGTTGTTTGGATAAGAAATGCAAGAGATATTGGAAGAAAAGCGATGGCTATGAGAGCTGCCTCTGCCTCCTTTAACACGACACAGAACACAGTCCCCGATGACTCTTATTCTGAAATGAATGACTGATAAGAAATGGCGGTGGTGATCTGTCAGGATCGAGCAATCCTGTAAATAACCAGCGGTTCCTCTGAGCTATGAATTGTAGAGAGAGGACCAAACACAATTGTGGCGGGGTAATTGGGGCCAGTCTGCCATGTCTTTCCTCATCTGGGTCAAACTACAAGCTCTACCATGTCACATTTTTTCTGTGGACGTGCAATGGATGGAGGAGCCAGTGTGGGGGTGGCAGGCAGGATTAATAAATCTGGCAACAAAGGCTGCATGGCTTTGTAGTATGGGGCTCATTCTTCACAGCCTGGAGGTAGCTGAGGAGAGGAGGAAGAGGATATAAACTGAACCTCCTGTGCTACTCTGAGATGCAGCATCTGTCATCTGCAGCTTATTCTATCAGCATATCATATCCCTACAAGTTTTTAAGTCAGCATGCCTCTTTGATCCAAACATCCTGAATTATAAAGATACAATTTTGTACAGACACTCATGGTTCCCAGGAGATCATGACATAGTTTATCTTGTTGCTTTTCCTCCTGCTCATACCTTGTGTTTGACAAGTATGGTTTTGCATGAAATGTCTCCACAACTAATGCATAACTTGCTGTGGAATACTTTGCTGTCATGTTGACAGGTTGCTCACTGCCAGGCGTGAAGACTCGTACTCTGTAAGTTGCACAGTTTCATAGGCTGCATCTAAAACTAAAGCATGGACGGAATAAGTAAGAAATGTAAGAACTAAAATTCTGTGCGTTAAGAGAACGACAACAGTCACACCCCTGTAGCAACACCACCAGGTCAAAAATGTAATCACTTGAAAAATGAACAGTCTGTTCTCATAAAAAAAGAACGGACTGCTAATCAGGAAATATGATGACTGAATTATGTAAGCATTTAGTTTAAAGCATATGTGTGTCAGCCTGTGTTACCAAATGTGTGCATGCTGTGGCAAATGTGAGTGTGTGTGTGTGTTGAGACCTACACAGTCGTGAGTGTACAAGCATATAACCTGTTATACTCTTGTTATGCTTTGATTTACACGCTTAATACGTCGACGAGATACTATAAATGTGTTAATTGTCATGCTGGAGCACATCTGTTCCTGTTGACTGTTCTTTGCAGCTTTTGCTGCAGTTCCAATGTGGAGCTGTCCACTTAAATGTGGATCCTTCCCATGCCTGAAAGAAAATGAAGAATGCTAGAGAATCAATAATGGGATGGGCCACGGTACTTTCAGTTTGGCAACAACAGCAGGATCTGTCTGTTACTGCTGTGATGAGTTCCTCAGCTATCAAGTATCTTTGTATCCAGCTCTGGGAAGCCTCAGAAAGTTTGACATTCAATCTTGTTTCTCAGCTTGAGTTGGTCAGCCATAACCACAGCAACAACCTCAGCTTAGCTCTGGCTTTTTTAATTCCAAACAAACCACTGCTCCCACTGTCAGTTTCCTGTCAAGCTTTTTAAAGGTAAGACCCAGTAAACAGCAAAGGAAAAACGAAAAGAACCAGTGTTTCAGACATTGTAAATAGTCAAAGTACAGTTAAAGTGAATTATGCGTATAACAAAAAAAGTGCTCTTCACAGTACAACAAATTGCTACACAATTTTCTCCAGCCAAAGTGTGCAGAGATAATGTCATGTTGAGTGAGTGCAGCTGCCTTATACCTTCCCTCCAGACTATCTACATATTCCCTCCTCTTCTTACGACTCTCCTGAGCTGAGCGCTTGTTTCGGATTTTCCGCCGGATCTTCTTCAAAACCTTCTCTTCAAACTTCTCAGGGAGATGAAACATGTGGGAGGATAGGGAAAAAGAAAGAATATGAGAGAAAAGGACGACTCGGGGAGTAGATGATGGTAGCAGCAGCAACAGCAGCAGCAGCAGCAGCAGAGTTTGTGTGCCTGGGGATTCATATTTAGAATTGATGCATCTGCCCTACATATATCTAAGTATGTACCTTGGACAGGGGCAGTTTGCTGGGTAAGTTCACCCCCTCTTTAGCCAGGAGAGTCTTCTCATCCTCATTAAGTTCAAGCTCTGGCAGGGAATGCTGGGGGATTTGTTGTGCCTGTGAACCAAGTGGACAGAATATTTAAGTTAGAGTCCCTCTTTGGGCAGCTCACCTAAAAATAACACTGAAGCAAATGAGTGGCTCTGGAGTTCAGTGCCACCATACTAATAAAAACACAAGAAACCCTCTCTAGAACCATTTGATTAGTCCATTCTGGGCCACTGTATAAAGAAACTGGTCCATGGCAGACTCTGTGGAAGGTGACCTGGTCCCCATGTTATATAAAGGGATTAATTTAAGGTAATAAAAACACAGCAGTTCTTACTTTTGGGGGTGAAAAAAAATGTTATTAAGAACATAATTACAAATACTATACTGTTGACAGATCACCCTTAAAAGTCCAGTGTGTAAGAATTGCGAGATTGCAACAGGCAGTAGATTCCTCACCCAAAGGGTGTCAGGGAAATTGTATTTGTTCATATAAATATTCAGTGCCGTACCAAACGATTCTGTCCTTACTTTCTGTCCCAGGTTTGATAAGAGCAGGTCCTTCACTGTGAGCGTCTGATTGGACAGCAGGGGGCAGCTTCGGTTGAGGTCAACTGCAATTGCATGCTCCTGGAGGTCACTGGACTCCCAACCTTCAGATTGAATGAGTAAAACAGCAGGAGACGTTTCACAAAATTGCCCCCATGCGCCATTTGAATGCTTAGGTTGCTAGACCTCTGTGCCTGGTGCACCCTGCTGTTTTGTACAGTCCACACTAGAAAATATAACGTCACACTTTTCTACGTTTGAGGTCTTTGTGTTATTTCAGATGTGGTTTTGTTGTAGTATGGGGTCAGTAGTATGTGTTGTGAAAGGCAGCAAGACAGCATCCGCGTGTGATGCGTGACAACTCTGCAACCTTGTATTCTTCACAAATGCTTTAAAAATTGACCCCTTGAACCTCAGTCAACAATTTTAATTCTTTCTGCTACACAAAGAAAAAGATTCTTCTTACATCAAAGTCTCTGTGCAGTGCGTGACTGCCCAGGTGTCCTGGCTCAGTGACTTACAGGTTAAATTGGTTAGTTTGTGCTCCCTGCTGATTCCATTCATTACTAATTTTGTGGCTATAAGCGATATTTAACATATATAACATGCCAGCTGTAGTCTTACATTGATTTATGGAAACATCAGTTGTTTTTCCATTTTTGAGCAGCTGATTGCGCAGACGTGGAGGCTGAGAGAACGTTGGCGTGTCAAAGGTTTGGAAAGCGTTGCAGTAGGATGGGTGAGGGCTCTCTGTGGGATCTGTCAGAGGGTCCTCATTGATGCTACTGTCAGTTGTGCAGGTCGACCACAGGGGGGACGCCGGGGCTGAGGAGGAGTCACTGTCACCCAGCAGGGTGTCGAGAAAGTCATCAGCAGAAGCTCCCTCAGGGTTTGGGGTCTGGGGTGGAGGAGGATGCGTGATCACATGACCGTCTTAGTGCTGACTTAATCAGAAAATCGTACTCTCATACACAAGCACGGAAAAGAACATTCAGTTCACTTTCCTGAGAATATTTGCTTCTTCACGGTTGCAGTCACACAGGAGAGCACAAGGACACAGGAAAAACACCTGTAGCTCTTAGTGACACTTAATAATAGTGGTAATAGTATAATAATACATTGGGACGTAATATTATGATACAATCTTATTTCCTGTGCAATTTCCAGCTTTCTTATAGCAACAGTCAAGGTGCGATAACACAGAGATAACGTCGCAGAGATACCATGTTATTTCCAGACTAATATTCAGGAAATGAGAATTACTGTGGGCTACCATAATAACTTTCCTTTAAAATGTTGTGAATCTAAATCAGTAATTTGCATAAAAGTTGCATTTCATTCTCCTTATGTCCCACACGTATTTTGCGGTAAATCAGTAAATACCAAGCTATTACTTGTTATTTAAGATAAAAATAAGATTGTATTACAATAATATAAATCATTTTTTGACGACTTTTACCATATTGTTAATGTAGCACAATGTAAAAAACTTTCTATTTAACTCAATGGCCCGGGTAGAAAATACAGATCACACTCAGCAGTCACACATTCATCATGAGATTTACTTACCTTATGAATTGTGATAGTCCACGATTGGTTGCTGTGGTAACCGCTGGTTTCATACGTGTTTCTAAGCAGAAGGTCGATAAAATCCAGCCCACCGTGTACCTGAAATAAACAGCTATACACTGAGTCTCAAGAAGAAAGGATGCGGTTGACAATAATACACCAACAATCTTCAGGTGTAGGTGTAGTACAAAAACCCAACAATTGTACATCTTACCTTGTCTGTTGACATAATTCCACTATTAAAGCAGCAGCAGATGAAACGTTGGTGAACCTTTTCCAACAGGAATCAAATCACAACACACTCTGAGATCCAGATACTGTCTGTGGGTTTGTGTCCAGGAGGAAAGGCTCGAGTGGGATTCAAGATTCAAGGGACAAAGGTGAAATGCAACATGATACAACTGCATGACATCAACCCAGGTTGCAGACAGCTGAGAGAGCCAGGCATCATAAAAAAGAGGAATCATGGATAGATTAATAATCCAAAGTTGATATCAGTGAGTCAACACTGATTTGCTGTGTGGTTTCACATTCACTTGTTGGACAGAAGTGATTTACAACTCAAAAGTTGCTCTTACAGACTGTTGCTCAGCACAACTATAACTTCATGGTTATTACAATAAACAAACAGCATTTCAGTAAAAAGAAAAGAAGATTTCCGTTGTGACATACATAGATATTTTTAGCCAGACTGCAGCGTGATTTAAAAGGTGCCAGCGCTGACAGACTGAAACATGTCAGCTTTTGGATGGATTGCGGTGACATTTTGTGACATAGACGCACTCGTGTCCCCTTGGGCTTGAATAGTAATAGCTTTGGTGATCCCTGAAAGGGGAACTTTGTCATTTTTTTTCCCCACACATCAATTCCCGCAGCATTGCAAAAATCACAGCCAACTAATGGCTCAAGGCTATATTGCTATTCACACGACAGACCTCACAGTGTCTGTTGGAATAGCAAAGTGTTGGGCTTGTAACTTTTAATTTAGAATCAGAATTTCATTCTGCTCTAAATCTAATCTGTGACTGACCCTGCAGATTAGGGTCATTTTGACTGTGATAAATATCTCAGTCTTAAAAACTGTTTGAAAACAGTTTCCACTTTTCTTGGTCACAGAGAGCCTTGTTTTAACAGCACATCAGCAATAAAAAGGTTGGTAATAAGTGCAGTTTCACACCTATTAATGAGTTTCTAACGCTCCTTCACTTTCTATTTTACTTAGTTTGACGTGATTGTTTCAGCTTTTTCTCCAGTTTCTTTGTGACTGTTAATGAGGCACTTGTTCGTCTTCAGTTTCCATCTATTAATAAGTGAGAACAACATTTGTTTTTGCTTTTCTACAGCAGAGCAGGCTTCACAGTGTCTTATCTTTATTGCCATGAGTTTCGTGCTCTTTCAAAGTATACGCACACACACGATAAAGCAGAGATATTACATAATGTGTTCAGGGAGCAGTAACACAAACAGAACATGCACAACTTTTATCACAATGGGGAAGAAGAGATTCTTTTAAAATGCAGAGCTATTATAAGTGCCTTCGTTTGAGATAAGCAGAATCAACAGGCTGGCTTTTAGTTTACAGAGTAAATAAAAAAAAAACTTGCGGTCCATCCTTATGCCTTGACTTCAACCTTTCTCTGAGGAGAGACACTCACTCTCTCTCTCTCCGCTGACTTCACCGAGGCTAATATTCAGCATAAACTATGAAGACGAGGGGTCAGACGTGTCACGTCATGTTAATAAATCAAGCCCACTGCTAAGGTTTTGAACTTTGATTTCAACACTGTGGAGACATTAATTTTACAGCTCATGAAGGCTTTTCAGAGAGTCCTACAGAATAAATATACACCTCAGCTTCTGGCTAGAAGAATTATCCCGCTCACTCAGGAACTCACTTGTTTGCCTTCCTATATCCATGGGGTCAGAGTTTTAGTGTGTTGCCTTGGGCTGGAGAAACTAAAATCCAGCTCCCGCAGAATATTTCAATGTTGAAGTGCAGCCTGGTCTCCATTTCTGACTTATTTTAAGACTACTAATCTGTGAACCTGACTCTAGTCTTGTGAACCTGACTTAGACCTGTCTTTCTTTTTGTTGTTTTCACTGACTCGTGGTCTCCCGTCTTTCCTCACCCTGTACTCACAGTTCATTCTATATGTACTTATGTATGTGATGTGAATTCCTTTCCTTACTAAGACTCCTCGTGGCACTTGCAATCATGAAGGGGCCCTCACGTCCCCACACAAGTTGGGGAGTGCAGCAGTTCCCTGACCTCACTGTCTACCTCACTCGACAGTCTTCACTTTTATTTGTTAATACCCTCAAAAATTACTGCAAATAATAATAACAACATATACGTGTTCAGGGTCGCGTATGCACGTATGTTTCGAGGAAATCGGTCGAAATTCGCCAAACTTCCACCGCAAGTTACAGTTCACTTCCAGATGACCTACTTCCTGTGTGCAGGTAATAGCTTGCAGACATGTTCAGGGCGGGCCCCTTGGTCTCACATATAAAGTTTTGAGCAGATCGGTCGACGTGCAGCCAAGGTACAGTTACTGTTTTGTGGCGCAATGGCAGCCATATTCAAAATGGCCGACTTCCTGTTGCGTCAAGGTTGTGTCCGCCAATGTGTTTGGGATCTTCTACCGCTTTATCCTCCACATGAGGGTCACGATCTCAGCCAGTTCGCCAGTCCATCACAGGACCACATATAGAGACAACAACAACCACTCACTCTCACATTCACACCTATGGTCAATTTAGAGTGTCCAATTGACCTAAATACCGATATTGCATGTTTTTGGACTGTGGGAGGAAGCAGGAGAACCAGGACTGGACTCAACAACAACAACACATGTCATCCTGTGTGAGTTATGATCCCACTTATTCCCTCTGGACACGATGGCCCCTGTGCAACCCTTCTGACTGCTATCCGTGCCTCTTAAGTGTATTTGTCGCATCAAAATCAACTTATTTATGACAGAGAGTCCAGTACTATCAGTGCTGTAATATGCCTAATTGCATGGCAGCAGAGCTGTGCTATCTTTATTGTTGTTCTCTGTCCTGATTAGACAGATTCAAGGTACATGCATATGTTATCTAATCAGGACATTTAAAAAAAAACAACAAATATCTGTGGATACAGAGAATATGCTGCAGTGCAGGTAATTGCCGTGTAAACACGTGATGTCATGTTCTAAACCCATATTATGGTGTCCATATGAATGCTTGTTACACCCAGTCATGGGGAAAGGCTTCATAATACTGAAAGTGAGTCACCACATTTCATGAAATGTAGTATGAAATCCCAGTCAAGCAGCTGAGGTCAACTCCACTTACTTTTATTATACATTATATAAAGTATGTGCAAGTGCAGCTCAAGTCATTTTTCTTTTCAAGGATGTATGAAATTGGAAAAGTGTGAGCTGACAACACTCGGCTAAGCTGTTCTGGGAAAATAATAGACCTGGTGAGGAAAAGAAGTAGGCTTCTCTGATTCTCTTTTCTTTATAGTCAAACAGGCGAGAAGCAGGGAGTATGCTCCAAGCACACGCTGTGCTATCATTCCACCATGAAGAGCACGCTGGATGGCTCTTATCAGGAGGTCGGTGATATCGTTGAGATGCACAAAATGAACCGACACCTGCAGCTGGTGGGAAATTTCCAGTCGTGTCACACATGTAAGAGAAATGAAAGCAATTTCAGGCTGTGTGGAATCGAGTGTGCTGCTCACGTGTCCACTGATAAAATCCTAAATTTAGCTTCAGAGCAGGAAGCTCTCCTTTTATAGTTATTTCATATTTTAATATTAGTTTCATTTTGTTTAGATTGTGATTTAAAAGTTTAAAACTCATATGTTTTTTATTCCTATTTCACGCAACGGAATTTAACGACTACTTTTATCTCTCTACAACTCTACACAATACACAGTTTATACAATGTTCTTTATGCTCTCAATACAACACAACAATATTTCTGGCTTTAAACACTGCCATTCCCATTACTGTGGTTCTTCATCCTTACATTTATTTAAAAATGTTTTGTATATTCTTTTTAACTGATTTATGTCTTTACTTATATACATAATATACTGTATTTTTAACATCATAAATGTAGCAAAATGTTTTTGTCCCCATCTCAAATGCCAGAGACCATACATGATTTTGGCAATTTTAAGGAAATATTGACTGTATCTGTAACTCCTATGCATGATGGGGTAAGTTTAATTCAGCATGTTATCCTGTTTTAATTTAATGTAGAAAACAATAGATGAATGTTTAGGTCTTTTTCTATCAATTTTCATTTATTCATTACTATTTATAGTATAGAATATATGCCTGTACTCTGCTTATGTCTATATGTTGCGATGTTTAGGGTTAAATGCTGGCATCTATGTTGTAGGCAGTCACTCATTGTTTTCAAGTCTAATTTTGGATACCATGGTATTTCTGACAAACAGTACATAGCAAGTACTGTTTATATAAATGTGACCCTGTTCATGTTTAAAACCCTTATATCAAATCTATACTGATGTTGGTGTTAAATTTAGAAGCCAACCACGTCCTGATGTGGAGGCAGACACACACGTTTGTTTTTGACTTGATGCAGCAGAGCAACAGTGAACATCCCACGGATGCTTTACATAAAATATAATAAAGATGTTGTGCCATAAATCAGGCACTATTTTTGACATGAAAGTAATCTTGTCTCATCTTCCTGAGTGACTGCAGACACTTGGAAACAGGCTGAATATTTTGTTTTAGTAGGTCAGCTCTGCCGCTGAAAATGCGACAACTGCTGTCGCAATGAAATGAAGAAATATATAAGCGTCAGTTGACGTGGTCGCAGAAATGATTGATTGTTGGTTTTTGTATTTGTTTTTCTCATGGGTTTAGTTTATGTCGAGTTTTGCAGATAGAAAATAGAATCCCACTTTTTAATCAGGCATAAAAAAAATGGGTTTACACAGTGCAATGAATAGTTTTTCGTTTGAATCAATAGTCAGTGCTTTATAGATAAGTTATCAGTGGTTATTAATTGCAAACCAGTGGTATAAAATTCTCTTATTGATTATATCTTTTGGAAAAAGAGGACAATTTAACAATGGAGCACCTTGAACACCATAATTAACATGTTTCTTCTGCAGTCTGATATTCCCCATCTTTAATAAACCATGATGCCAGGTTCTCCTCTGACCTCTGCTCTCATGAGGGCCCATTATGTGCATGTGTGAAACTGAATTTTTCAGTTTGGAGCAGAATTATTTCCTCTGGGCAGTGAGTGTGTGGAAAAATGAGTCACCTGGGGTAATAAAAAAAATATCCGTGTGCATGCATGTTCCTATAAACACGTTTAACTCTGCTTTTCCTCGTTCAGCTCTTATCTCACTGTCCCAACGTGACCTCCTGGAGATGCTTTGTCCTGCTCTGCCCTCAGCTGTTGGAAAACTGCAACAGCATGCTGAAGTGTGGAGACAGAGAATGTGCAACGAGTAAAGGTCCATGAACACGAGCACAGATGTGGACAAGCTAACTGTTGTCTTCTCTTTCTCTCATATGACTGTACAAAAGTCTCAGTTGTTTTTATGTCTATTGACATTTGGATTGGAATTATGTGATGGAAATTCGGTCTTATATATATAAGCTCATTCAACAACATGTGTCTTCACAGCAGATATTTCTCGACATGAAAGAGTGGGACAAACATTATTTAAGGCTCCACTCCACTTTGATGAGAGCCAGGGTCGCGCTATAGTTCAAGTCCAAGGGCAGGTCACACTTTAACCTGTAGAAGAAAAATGTAATTTTAAAAGATGTCAAATGTCTTCTGTACTTTATGAGTTTGTTCCAACAAAGTGATGGATAAATAATTATACTGTGTGGTCATTATAGCACTGCTAAAACAACATGTTCAATATTTAATCTCAGGAGGTGACATTGCTATAGCAACCACATACTCAGCTGATCAGCCACACAGAGCTGATCCCCCCCTCCCATCCCTCTGTCATCCCTCCTGTTCTTATTTATCATTTTGATGTTTCATAAGGGGTCATTTAATTTAACTTGTCTTACTTTTCATGTATTATAAAAAAAATATACAATTACTTTTTTTTATTACTTAATTTAATTATTTTAAATAAATTAATCTCTTAATCTGGCATGGAGCAACTGTGCAACCACACATTTTCCTCCAGGATCAACATAGTATTCTAATTATTCTCAATCTTCTCCACAGTTCGAAGTCTCATGTTTGAAGCCTGACAAAAATGCGATTGACAGACGGACACTGCAGTCCCTTCATCATCTGTGATGTCACTTTGTACATCAAAGCTAATTAAAAAATGACTTTGATGTAGTTCACAGACAGAGTGTGACAGTTCAAAGTCATCAAAGGACCCTTTGTCTTTGCTAAGCAAAGTTTGAAGCCTGTCAAGTTGGAAGTTAACTGTGGGACAGAAAGATATACAGACCTTCCTCGAAGAAAGCGGTACGGACATATTTTGTTTTACTTTTATGCGTCTCGACTGTCTATCCTGCTTGTTTTGGAATGGTAATAATTAATGTTTCAGGCTACCTTTTCAGTAACAGTGTGTAGTTTTGTTTTTCTTACATCAGTGAACAAATGAAAAACCTCTAGATGTTAAATTAATTCATTAAAAGTATACATAGTTTTGTTAATGATGTTTTCTATTGTAAATGAAGAGCAGAAAAAAAAGAGCAATTTATGAGCAGTTTATACTTTGCTAAAAAGTTATTGCCAAGTTGTTGATATCATAAGAGCTTTTTTGGCTTTTGCACATTTCGATATTCAACTGGTCAACGTAAACAATATAATACCATATTTTGTGTTTTATTGTGAAATTACTCTACTCTAAAACAACATTTTAAAAGTGCGATTTATACAGTCAAATGCAATATTTATACAGTCTGTAGTTGACACAAAGTAATTTCTGCTCTGGGCTCTGATATCTGAGTGCTGTGAGAGATGTAGTTCATCTGCTCCACCACAAGGGGGAAATCTCCAAAATAGGAGCAGGTGGATCAGGCCGTTCGTCTTTGTATAGCGGGGCTTCGGTCTACAAGCGAGGTCCAGTAGATCTGGTAAGAATAGTATAAAACTGCGAACAAGTGCGTGCTATTTCAGGATTAAACATGTGGGGGAAAAATGGCCGTTTCGCCACATTGAGCATGTTATTGTGTATTTGTTATCTATATAAATCAGCCCTGACGCTGTCTGATAGCAGCTAAATCTAACTCACCGGTCCGTTACTGCAAACGTGGCGCTGTTTAGCCTCGCTGTATACTTTCTGTGCCGAACTCTTTAACAACTGTTAGATGAGATGTGGAGCAACTGCGGTGCTTCGTTTCACTTTATTAGCTTAGTCAAAAAGAAGTTATGTATTTGTAGGCAATGTCACTTGTTTGGGTGTGTCGCGCAAAGCCACATCGGTCTCCAAGTTGGAGAAAATTAACACCGAGGGGAAAACAAGACGATGTCAATAATCACTAATGAGACATTTTAAGAGTTTGAATCGACGTTATCTTTTCCTCCCGCAGAAACACACCCAGCAGTGACTTTTCCGCACAGCAGAGTGCAGTGTGCGCACAGAAATCTGACCAGACCAGGCTGTGGCGTCGGAGCTCGCCCGCTACAGCAGCCTTTTTTCTGCATCATCTCGCGGCGGCAGCAGCAGCAGCAGCAGAGGGACCTCCTGTCCTCAGACAGCTGGAGGCAGCGTGAACAATAACCCATCATCACACACTCAAAGACCAACAACCCGCCGACAAAATGGTGAGTCGACATCGGGCGTTCACGCGCTCTTTTATTGTGTTACGTGCTCGTGTGTTAAAACACAAGAACGTGCCGGGATTTGCCCTTCGTGGGCTGTCATGACGCGTTTCATGTGTGTTTTCTGTGAGAATGTGTGAGTGATTTGAACGCTGAGACTTGGTGTGAAGTTGGCATCGCAATTACGCAGCGGTGGCGGCTGGCAGAGCAGGCCCGAGGCCTTAGTCGTGGGCCCCGCTCTTCTACACTGTGACGTTCATCGCAAACGGAACCGTACATGTCACAGTGCCGCTGCCGTGGCTCGCATGTCATGTGCCGAACACACCGTGAGACGAAGAGCGCCGCGTCCCGACCGGTGTCATGCCCGCGACCGGTGTCATGCCCGTGTTATGACTGTTATAGATTCACATAAGGAAATGACACAATGCTTTATTATGTATTCGTAGGCCTTCGCCCACAGAGAGCTGCAGTGTTTCATAAGTGACTCACGATGGTGGATCTTTTTTTTAATAGCTTTGAATTATTTATTACTGTGATCAACCGTGACTTTGACCATCAGTGAAAGCCACTGTCTATCTGTTTTTGTCATTATTGTGTCAGATAAATACTTTATTTAGGCAAGAGTCACCTGATCAATGTGTGGCAGTTGATCTTGTCTTAGGCACAATAGCAAGTCATTGCATAATAGCTCCATTGAACTCCACCTAAACTAAATGACTCTAGTCAGGGTGAGGCACGCATATTTGGGATTCTTAATGTTAAGATGGTTTTGATCTCAAACTTCTGTTTATATAGAGACAGATTGATGGATCATATATACTGTAACAACATATAGTGCATGTAATATGTATACATTTTTGTACGTATTCATATGTGTATAAACATAATTCCAGTGCCTTGAGATTGTTAAGTGGCACGACTTGGCCCATTCAGTGGTGACTCAGTAATTCCTGTTGCTGTTGCCTGATCAGAATACAGGTAGGAGAGTGGTCATGCGGTTCCCACTCTCCCTGTTAGGCTGATGGATTCAGTTTTCAAACATGTCTTTCTTTTCATATCTTGCAATAAAAATATTCTTGGAGCGGCTGCAAAACTCTAGTAGTGGACATGAATAAATATATTTGTGATGAATATGATTACATAAGTGTCCCCAATCCTTATGCACAACTCTGCCTACCTTGCCAGGTGAACTTTACTGTGGATCAGATCCGTACCATCATGGACAAGAAGTCCAACATCAGGAACATGTCCGTGATTGCCCACGTGGATCATGGGAAGTCCACACTGACTGACTCCCTGGTGTCCAAGGCAGGGATCATTGCTTCGTCCCGTGCTGGGGAGACTCGTTTCACAGACACGCGCAAGGACGAGCAGGAGCGCTGCATCACCATCAAATCAACGTACGTGATTCAGCAGAAACACAGTATAGGAACAACTCTGTCTATGTGCAGACAATAAAAAAAGGTTCTGATGACTTAGGATAACAACCGTAAGGTTGGGATGAACACATAAGTAGTGATAAGCACATCAATTAACATACCTTTCACCTGCCCCCCCCCCTTTTGTAACACAGGGCCATCTCCATGTTCTACGAGCTTGAGGATAATGACATGGCATTTATCAAGCAGTGCAAAGATGGAAACGGCTTCCTCATCAACCTGATTGATTCGCCGGGTCATGTTGACTTCTCCTCTGAGGTCACTGCTGCCCTCAGGGTAACTGACGGAGCGCTGGTGGTGGTTGACTGTGTCTCAGGTAATTACATAGTAGCTCATATTGTCGCCTCGCCATCTTACACACACATAGTCTTGTGTTTTCAACGAGGCCCATTTTTAAATTTTAAATATTTCTCTGCCAGGTGTGTGTGTGCAGACTGAGACTGTGCTGCGGCAGGCCATCGCCGAGCGCATCAAACCAGTTCTAATGATGAACAAGATGGACCGTGCGCTGCTTGAGCTGCAGCTGCAGATGGATGAGCTCTATCAGACCTTCCAGCGCATTGTGGAGAACGTCAACGTCATCATCTCCACCTATGGAGAGGATGAGAGCGGACCCATGGGAAGCATCATGGTATGGCATTTGGACTGCAGGCACACATGTAAGTGCCAAAATGGTTGATACCACTCTTGATTTGTAGTTACTAAGACTTTTCCCTCCCACAGATTGACCCCGTCATCGGCACAGTTGGGTTTGGCTCTGGCCTCCACGGCTGGGCATTTACCCTGAAGCAGTTTGCTGAGATGTATGTGGCCAAGTTTGCTAAAGGTGATGCTCAGGTGACACCAGAAGACAGGTGTAAGAAAGTGGAGGACATGATGAAGAAACTGTGGGGAGACAGGTAAACACGAGGCTGCAGATCAGTGCGCTCACAACTGCAATCGCTCTTTCACCTGTTTCAAAAAGCTCATCATATTCTGCAGCTATACGTTGCTCTGTTAATGACTCAAACATGTCAACTTGATATTTGAAAATATGTCAATTTCTGCTTTCAGATATTTTGATCCAAAAACTGGGAAATTCACAAAGTCCTCCACCGGACCTGATGGTCAGAAGTATCCTCGCACCTTTTGCCAACTTGTTTTGGACCCAATCTTTAAGGTACCTGAAATGAAAAAGTTTATTTTACTTGATGAATGGCATGAACTGTGGATGTTTTATAATGTTACACACTGGCTCTTTTTCTTAGCTTGATGTTTTTCTATTGTCATCCCTTCGCCACCTACTGGCTAAGATATGAAGTACAGTGTCTGTTTCTATCACTTTAATATCTGTTATGTCCTCTCTAACATATCAGATTAACATGTAGACCCCTTTCATTGCAGTTGGATAAATAATTATCTTGTCCAAAAATATAAAATGGACGACTGGAGTTGGATATAATGTGGGAGACCGGCCAAAGCTGACCCTAAATACAGTGAATAGACTGCAACAAATTTTACGAGCATTATTTAATTTCTCACTTCTAGCAGTGAAAAGGAAATATAATTTCATTGGGAACTTTAAGGTTTAGTAAACCTTTCCTTTCTTTTTCACTGCTCTGATATAACCCTAACCCTTCTACAAAAGATTAAGCATCGAACACATTTTTGAGTCACAATGTTTAACATTAACATTTTCTAAATGTTTTTCTCATGCCGTAATAGTTTCAAACACCCTCTCGATCCTCTTCAGGTGTTTGATGCCATCATGAACTTTAAAAAGGACGAGACAGCCAAACTTATTGAGAAGCTGGACATCAAACTTGACACGGAGGACAAGGAGAAGGAAGGGAAGCCTCTGCTGAAAGCCGTGATGCGTCGCTGGCTGCCTGCTGGAGAAGCCCTGCTCCAGATGATCACCATCCACCTGCCCTCCCCTGTCACTGCACAGAAATACCGCTGTGAGCTGCTCTATGAAGGGCCTGGAGACGACGAGGCTGCCATGGGTCGGTACAACGTTTCTCACAGCACCATGTATCACCATGTAGACTACATCTCCCCCCAGTGATGAGTACTTTGTTTTGTCTTTACCAGACTTAAAGCTTACCATATTCTCCCTGCTCAGGTATTAAGAACTGTGATTCCAAGGCTCCGCTGATGATGTACATTTCCAAGATGGTCCCAACCACTGACAAAGGTCGTTTCTACGCCTTTGGCCGTGTGTTCTCTGGATGTGTGTCCACTGGCCAAAAAGTGCGCATCATGGGGCCAAACTTTTCCCCCGGAAAGAAGGAGGATCTGTACATCAAACCCATCCAGAGGTGAGCATGGTTTGTTTTATAATAATACTGTAAATACACCAAGCATTCGGTGGTCTCTTTCCCTTGTGTTGGCAGTGTTTTATTCATACATCCCTCATGTCTTCCTTCCAGGACCATTCTGATGATGGGCCGGTATGTGGAGCCTATTGAAGATGTCCCCTGTGGCAACATTGTGGGTCTTGTTGGCGTGGACCAGTACCTTGTGAAGACAGGGACCATTACCACCTTTGAACAAGTACCGTATTTCTTTTATCCTCCCCTGTATGACAGCACATTTACTATGTGTATGTATACTGTAGTCATTTATTACTGTTGCCACTCTGCCTGCAGGCCCACAACATGAGGGTGATGAAGTTCAGTGTGAGCCCTGTGGTCAGGGTCGCCGTAGAGGCCAAGAACCCTGCTGACCTGCCCAAGCTGGTGGAGGGTCTGAAGCGTCTGGCCAAGTCTGACCCCATGGTGCAGTGCATCATTGAGGAGTCAGGGGAGCACATCATCGCTGGAGCTGGAGAGCTGCATCTGGAGATCTGCCTGAAAGACCTCGAGGAGGACCACGCCTGCATTCCTCTGAAGGTACTGTGGACAAAGAAGCAAAATTTAAAAATGAATTAAAAAGGATTTAGTCGACATGGGACAAACCAGATCCATCAAGCTTCTTCACTTGTCAAAACTACTTATCCCGTGACAATAAACATATTTTTTGAGACTGTAATGACATTCTAGCACACGGATTTTGGATAGCCCATTTCCTTTGTGTCGTAAATCAATCAAAAGATTAACCAAGTAAAAGCACACTTATTGGGGATCAATATAAATGTGGACAGTGGTGTTTTCTGTCAACATTAAACTGTGGAATCATTTTTCTTATTGACAAGATTAAAACACAAAGTTGTCTTTTTTTGTCCATTTTTCCTCAAAACATCAAAATAAGAACCAACATTGGAAGCTGTGGCTAGAAATTAATTTATATTATCCTTTTTTGGTTCTATAATCTCTTCTCCTCTCATGTCTTCCCAGAAATCGGACCCAGTCGTGTCTTACAGAGAGACGGTGTCAGAAGAGTCGGACCAGATGTGTTTGTCCAAGTCCCCAAACAAGCACAATCGACTCTTCATGAAGTCCCGTCCTTTATCCGACGGTCTGGCAGAAGATATCGAGAAGGGAGACGTCACCGCTCGACAGGAGCTGAGGGCTCGCGCTCGTTACCTCACTGAAAAGTTTGAGTGGGAGGTGACAGAAGCCAGGAAAATCTGGTGCTTCGGTCCCGATGGAACAGGGCCCAACCTGCTGGTAGACGTGTCGAAGGGCGTTCAGTATCTCAACGAGATCAAGGACAGCGTGGTGGCCGGTTTCCAGTGGGCAACTAAAGAGGTGGACTGCAGTTTGTTATTATGATTTAATATAGTTGTCATATTACATACGTTCGGATTTCGCTTTAACAGATTTAACCCTGCAGGGGGCTCTGTGTGAGGAGAACATGCGTGCAGTTCGTTTTGACATTCATGATGTCACGCTGCACACTGACGCCATCCACCGCGGTGGAGGACAAATCATTCCCACAGCTCGTAGGGTCCTGTATGCTTGCCAGCTCACTGCTCAGCCACGTCTCATGGAGCCAGTTTACCTGGTGGAGATTCAGGTACGTGTGCACAGGGTTTCTGCAACAGCAAAGAGAGAGGCCTCAAGGACAAGTCAATACACACGTTTCCAAAAGTTACACACTACAGTTTTAACATCCATGTCTACATAGTGCAGACATAGTTTTTTTTTTTACTGTTTCAGAATGCCTTACAAGTCACTTTTGCTTCACCATGTTTACACTCCTGTACCTGTGGTCTGTACAGTGCCCAGAGCAGGTGGTTGGTGGGATCTATGGTGTGCTGAACAGGAAACGAGGTCACGTGTTTGAGGAATCACAAGTGATGGGGACTCCCATGTTTGTGGTGAAAGCTTACCTGCCTGTCAATGAGTCCTTTGGTGAGTAGCTGTGCTAATTCCCTGTATGATCTTGCTCGTATTTCTATTGTTGCATGATACATATTGAATAAATACTCTCAGCGTAGCTGAAGGTTTAAAGAAGCCAAATCTCAGACTTTTATAGACACTTTTCAAGACCTCTTTTAGACTTTACGTTCACATAATGTTAGTAGACAGTATATAATAATTGACGATTATGTGAACATGGTCCCAGTTTCTCTGTAACTCACATTCTCGTCTGACAAAAGAACACAATTTATCCGTCTTTCATTCTCCAGGGTTCACCGCTGACCTGCGCAGCAACACTGGAGGCCAAGCCTTCCCTCAGTGTGTGTTTGACCACTGGCAGATTCTCCAGGGAGACCCCAGTGATCCATCCTCTAAACCCTTTCAAGTTGTTGGTGATATTAGGAAACGCAAAGGTCTGAAAGAAGGCATTTCTCCCCTTGAAAACTACCTGGACAAACTTTAAATACTGAACCTGGATTTGAAAAAAGAAACCAAACAAAAACCAAATCAATCTCTAAACCCTACCCAGTGGGCACTTTACAATCTTTGAACAGGCTTAAAATTACACTGCACAAAGTGTTTTGACTTTTGAGTCTGGAGCAGAAATAAAGCTCCAGTTTTCATTTTTTGCTAGTGGAAGCAGTGACGCTTCTTTCATTTCACAGCTAAAGAACACCAAGTGCCTAGGGCAAGGGTTTTGGGGAACAATTGGATCAAAGCAGTTGTATTATTGATTCCCCTTTTCTTTTATTCCTCTACATCCTCTCATCTGCCAGGGTGTCTCTACAGTGCACTGTGATACTGCTGCAATAACGTATACTTAAATGGGTCAATGGGGAAATTAATGAAAACATGACATGTCAAACTTGCTGGATTTGGAACTTTGTTCAGTGGATGTTCATCACAAAATAAATTCATTCCACTCGCCATGAAAATGACTCTTGAGTTTCTGTTATTCCAGTAGTCATCTTGTAGAAATTGAAGGAGTGAGATGTCAGATACGGCCAGATTATTCTCCTGTTAGGACTAGGGGCCAACTTTGATGTCAAGCCTCCATCATGATGGTGCCTTCAGACACTTGACAGTCTATCACAGGGCTAACACAAGTCATGCTATCAGTGAAATTTATCAATTCTCCAAATAAGTTAAAGCAATTTTTAGCCATGAACTCCACATGATTAAATAAATATTCACCAGAGTTTGAGCAGCAGCATGATCCAGTTGATGGGGCAAGCATCCAGTTAGCAGGACACTTGTCTGTTCACTCAGTTTCTGCTTGTGGTGTCCTTATATGAACTTACAGGGACTTTAACTGGAGGTTTAACCAGCCGACATTTGCAGTCACACATCCTGTCCCTACGTACAACCTCTGAAGAATCTAAGGTGTTCAGTACATTTCTGAAAGCAACTGCTGTGAAAAAGTATTTGCCCGCTTCCTGATTTATTTTTTCCTTTTTTTTTTGCATGTTTGTTACAATTACATGTCTCAGATTATCAAACACATTTTATTATTAGACAAAGATAACCCAGGTATCTATTAAGGGAATAAAAACTATCCAAACCTACATGGCCCTATGTGAAAAGGTAATTGCCCCCCTTGTAAAATGATGAAGTAACTGTGGTTAATCACATGTTTTGGAAAGCTGAGTGCAGTGCAGTGAGGGCCATTATTCACAAATGGAGATAACATAGAACAGTGGGGAACCTTCCCAGGAGTGGCCGGCCTACAAGAATTACCCCAAGAGCACAGCGACGACTCATCCAAGAGGTCACAAAAGAACCCAGAACAACATCTAAAGAACTGCAGGCATCACTTAAGGACAGTTAAGGTCAGTGTTCATGACTCAACCATAAGAAAGAGACTGGGCAAAAATGGCACGCGTGGCAGAGTTCCAAGGCCAAAACAACTGCTGACCATAAAGAACATAAAGGCTTGTCTCACTTTTGCCAAAAAAAACATCTGGATGATCCCTGAATTTTTTTTGGGACAATATTCTGTGGACTGATATAACAAAAGTTGAACTTTTTGGAAGGTGTGCGCCCGTTACATCTGGCATAAAATAACACAGCATTTCACAAAAATAACATCATTGGGTTCTGCAGCAGGACAATGATCCAAAACACACCAGCCAATCCACCCTCTGAACGGCTTAAACAAACAAAATATAGGTTTTGGGGTGGCCTCATCAATGTCCAGACGTGAATCCAATTGAGATGCTGTGGCATGACGTTAAAAAGGCAGTTCACACGCGGGAACCCTCCAATATGGCTGAATTCAAACAATTTTGCAAATAAAAGTGGGCCAAAATTCATCCACAGCGATGTGAAAGACTCATTACCAGTTATCACGCATGCTTAATTGCAGTTATTGCTGTTAACGGTGGCACAACCAGTTATTTAGGTTTAGGGGGCAATTACTTTTTCCACATAGGGCCATGTAGGTTTGGATAGATTTTTGTTCCTTAATAGATACAATCATCACTTAAAAACTGCATTTTGTTTTTACCTGGGTTATCTTTGTCTAATATTTAAACTTTAAAAGTTTGATAATCGGAAACATGCAAGTATGATAAACAGGCAAAAACATAAGAAATGAGGAAGGGGGCAAATACTTTTTCACAGCACTGTATATCTTTGGATTAAGGAAGCCGGCAGACTAAAACCCTTCTGGTCAAATAGGGCTTTTGAACCAGGGAGCTACATACCAAGGACCACACTGCTATGTGGCCCTCGATTTGAAATGACTAATCTTGATTTGTCAGGAAAATAATATCGTCCCTACCAGCATCTCAAATGTGAATATTTGCTTATTTCTTGGGCTGTCCTATTAGTTTGCTCCCTAGCAACCCCTAATAAGTGAATTTTCATGCATTGGACAAAAATCAACCAAAAATCTTTTTTGTTTCCATTTCCAGTCTTTATGTTAATGTTGTAGAAAAGACTGAACGTACCATCCTCATTTATGGTTAACAGATTGGGCGTTTAAAAAACAAGCTCAGTAGTTTTCCTCACTCTTTAATCAATAGTTATTTCAAGTTACATATATAGTTAATAAATGCCACTTTAATATACAACCCTTAAACGTTTGCCCACACTTTTTAAAACAAAGCTAAATAGAAACTTATGAAGAGTAAGTGTGCATCCATAGAACAACCAAATTAACAGATGCCAAGTGCAAGGTATCCCCGTTATACGCAACTACCAAGCAAGGACACAACATATCACAGATTGTGCTGTATGTAAAACCCCAAGATTTGCTCATAATAATCATATTGTTAAGATTAATAGACGCCTGGTTCAAATTTGCCAAGCGGTGTGAAGCCTATGAGGTCTGTCAGTCTACAGAAGTCATGTGGAATTGCATGAAATGCTGGTCTCTACTAGACAATAAAGATCGATCATGGCAAATATGATAAACTGTACATTAATACAGTTACGACTCTCCTCCGAACTAATCCCGTGGAGTACAGAAAGGGGAATCGTACAGCTTTTATTAGAATTAAGTGTCAAGTTTTATGCCGTCCAGCCACAGCTGTGACAAGGATACTGTGTTTGAACCGAGAGGCTTCTCCCTCCCTCTCACCTTTCATTGTGGAGGTACAGTCATGTCTGTTTTTTTGAGACTTGCATCACTACAACACAAAGGGATAAAAGGGAGTCACCAAGAAAGAAAGACGGCATCTCAAATGACAAACTATGCCCCATGTAGTGGCCTACATCGCTTCACGGCTATTCGTCTTCCCATGTAGTGCACTATATGGAGGGAACAGTATGATGTCTGACAAATAAGTCCCCAGTACAGATGCTGAGACGTGGCCCTGCGCTGGTGTCAGGCTGTCACATTTGATGGAGGATTGTTGCGGTGTCAGAGGTGACTATGTGTAGAAGATGACCTCAGGAATCTGTCCGTCCTCTACAGAAGTGCCGTTGTTGTTGCCTGCTGCGTAGCAGAAGGTGAAACAGGTCTTTGTGCCGGTGGTTGACGACTCGTGTGTTACCTTTCGCATTCCCTTCGTCCCATAATGAGAATCTGGACCCTGCATGTCGGACAAAGGGAAAGCTGAGCTTAATGGTAATATAGTTTAACAGCATAGTAGAAGTTTCTTAATCCTGTTTAATATGTAATATTCACTCTATTTACGACAATTACCAGACCTTGAGTGTAGCACAGGCAGTGTAGCTGACGTTGGGTAGTATCTCCACAGGTTCTTTAAACATGACTCTGAAGGTGTTAGCTGAGCCATCACAGCTGAAGCCTGTATCATTCTGGCCCAACACTGTGTTGCTGTCTGTATGAATTATCTGCATGAGGTGAAGGCAAGCATAAACATCCAAAACATCAAGACAGAGAGCGAGGGAGAAACAAATGTACAGATTCTACCCATTAGATACAATTCTGCTTCATAAAGGCTAAGCCTCTTGCACTGAGGAAAGGGAATTGTTGCATATGTGGAGACACATGCTGTGGAAAAACTACCTAATACAAAAATATTTTGGTGCTATGTCACTAAACTCTTTAACCACCCTTTTTATTTGATTTGATTTTGACTGCCGACTGAACGGGCAGCTTTAAGCATCCATACCTGTATGTTGACCTGGTAATCTGTGGGCCCGTGTATGGAGCCGTAGAGGCCGAACCCAACCACAAATATCCTTCTGTTTACCGAGAACCTGGGAGGAAACAGGGAGTAGGAATATTTTCAGAAAGCAAAATACAACAATCATTTACTCTAAAATTACTGAAAGAAAAGAAGATTTCAATTTGAAATGCCTGAAAAGTGCTCAATCATAAGCATATGAGAAAAGAAGAGTTTTTAACCTGGACTCAAAAATATTCATTTGGTGCTGATTTCAGTTCCACTGGTAGCTTGTTGTTGACATATTTGGTTTGAACTCTGGGCTTGACTAACTCCATATGACTGCTGAAGATCAGATCTGAGACTATCGGCACATCAAAGTTAAGGACTCTGGCTTTGGTTTGTAGAGACTGTGACTCCAGGTATTTACTAACAACAGTCCTCTCTTTATTGCCAAAAACAATAACACTAACCACAATAGTCTTGACAGACTGGAATCTAGTAAATAATCATTTATCAATTTAAGGGCATTTCACTAAATTTGAATTCGATTTTTGACAGAAAAGCCAGACTCTTCCCTCACCGTATGCGATCGCTTGTTCCACTGTAGCCCCAGCGGCTCTCCACCTGTCCAAAACGTGTAATGCTGCATTCCTTCCCACGGAGGCAGCAGCGAGGTCGGTCGATGAACTCTACACGGGGCTTTGGGTTTACTGTGAAGTGGAGGAAGAGACTTACCACCTCTCTGTCTGTAAGAATATTAGACTGGGCTGGACCTTTAGACACAATGAAATAACAAAAAAAGACAAAAATCAGAGTTTGGGGTGTGCATTTGGGAAAGAGTGTGACAGCATAACAAACTGAGGTAAAGAAACGCTGTCATTTACCTGCAGCAAATTCCTCAATGGTCATGAGAGGGAAGCGAATGAGTGTCAGGGCTTTGCCCAGGACTTTGCGTTTGTTCTCAGGTGTGGGCTGTAACTGCTGCCTGTGAGTTTCAGCCTCTGCCCAACGCACCGAAGCTCCAAACAAACGCACCTCCCTTACCCCTAGAGTATCCCTCTCCAACACTGCTACCAATGTATCTAAAGGAGGGAGAGATTAAAAAGCAAAAGGCAATTTTACACATGGAAACAAACAGTCTTCAAAGGAATGACAATACTCAGGATGGGAGAGGAGAAATTACCCAGGTCTATGTCTGTAAAGCCTTCAGCAGCAAGAGCGTCTCCAGTGTTCTTATCAATATTTTCTAGACAAAGGCTGGCAAGCTGAGGCTCATCAAACAACCTCGCCTGAAAAAAGAACATGTCACAGTTTGAGAAATGCATTTGTACATGAGAAGATGGTCTAGTTACACATTCACAAAACTGACAACAGCAAATAAAAAAGTTAATGATTTAATAAAATCCATATGGAACGATATCCTCCATGAGCTTCAAATATGCAAGTGAAAAATGCATCTGCTAAACCAGAAAAGAAATATGACTATCTTCTGTGATGTGTGGTGTTTATCACACAAAAATATCTATTTTCCCCTCTGCAACAGTGCAGAGGGGAAGTTCACACCTGATGTGATGTGTGCAGTTCACACCTGATGTGAACTGCAGTATAAGGAACTGTGGCATTGTGCACATGGATGAAAACATTTTTGACACATGTGAATGACTTATGATTTGTGTCTAAAACAATGATGTCAAAGAAACCATTTGCTTCTACTAAGCCAATAACAGGATGACATTCAGTGTGCAAGGGAGGAGACCTGTGTTAGCAGCATGAAAGCGTTGTCTGCTCTGAGGTTTTTCTTGAGGAACTCCACACAGTGAGCCTCCAGGGCTGGCACTGCATACTTCTTAGCTGTATAGAGTGTGGTCATCACAGTCTCAGGCCCAATCTGGACTTCATCAGAGTAGAGAAACCTGGAGGAGTGCCACAATGTGTCATCAAGGTAATAATTTAAAAGCATAACTTTTTCTGAGACTAAATGCTAAATTTGACTATTTACATGCAATAAATATGCCACTTATATATTAATAACAACTCGAAACCTCCACCAAGCCAAGGCCACACAGGTTTACCAGTGGCACAGCACTCCCCCATCTTACAACTTAAACAATTGTTTAAATGTCCAAATCACCAAATTACAATTTTTACTACATCCTCAGAAAATCTAATTAAAACTTGTCTTCTTTTTTATAACGTTGCTCTGAGACAGACAAGTACACATAATCAAATCAAAATAAAGACTAGACATGACATGACAGGACTAGGGCTGCAGCTAACAACTGTTGTTCTCATTATCAATTAACATCATTTTCTATTAATAGATTAGTTGTTTGGTCCATGAAATGGTGAAAAACTTTAAGCTGTGTCTCCCACACCACAAAGTTACAATGTTTACAAAATATCTTGTTTTGTCCACTGACCAAAATATTATTTGTTCATAGTTTCATTGTTATTCTAGAAGAGCAAATCAACACGATAATAACTAAGTGTAGGAGGTTGAAATATGAGATAACAAACGATCAAACAGTTAGTAATTCTTCAAGTCATCGTTTCTTTGTTGCATCGCTTGACATGCAAACCCTCCCTTAAAATGTCTAATCATGTCGCTCCTTACTTTAGCAGAGCTAGAAAAGCAGCTGGTTCCACATCAGGGAGCTCGATTTCCGTTGAGGTCGTCGCCATCCCACCGTTAAACATCGCATCGAACACTGCGCTACCCACAGCCAGTACAAACCTGACAATGAACAGACTGAGTCAGCAGCAGCAGCAGCAACATGCGCTCATATTGTCAGTGTTGTTCACGCCGCAGACACACGTCTTACCTGTGCGCAGGTATCCTCTGAACACCCATCCCTTTCCCCACTAAGAAATGAACGTCACTGAGCACCTCGTTGTTGAACAAGAAAGCGAACCTCTCCTTGACGGTGCTCTTCGTAGCCTGCCAGTTGTACACGGGCTCTCGGTACACCAACACTGACGCAGCAGCCGGGGTGGCGGTGGGCGCTGTCGACAGAGCCGCGTTTGACGCTGCGGTGGCTGCCATGTTGGACGCCGGGGTAGCCATGGCTCCTGTTGCCGCAGCACCTGTCGCAGCGGACTGCTGCAGAGAGTTCTGCGCAGTCGGCGGCGGTCCGGTCGAAACACCGTTGCTGTCTCCGCCGCCAGGCCCAATCTGCGGGTTGGGACGCCTCGCTACTCCTGGCGCTCCCCCAGCCGCACTGACCGCTCCGCCGTTGGAGGCTGGCATGGAGAAAACGCTGTTGCTCGGCTGGCTGTTTCCCAAAGGACCCGGACCGGAGAAATTAAGGCAAGGAGGCCTGCCACTGTTGTCTCCCGCAGCCATCTTGAAGCTAGCGTCTGCGTAAACAACACACTTCTTCGTTTTGTATATCTGGTAGTCTCAACGGGCATGCCTTGTCTTTTCTGCCCCCTGGCGTTTAATATTGGTAATACACGACACCATCGACGTTTACGGAAGGGCAGTTTTTCTCACACCACTTTATGATTTATTAATTATAAGTAAATCATATAAATATTTATTTACTACAAATAAATCATCAAATTTTTGAGCAATTGTTGATCAAATTAATTGATAGTTCCTTTCAAAATTCCGTCCACATATAGACAGTTTAAAACCACATTATAGGCATAACAGGCATTTGAGTTCAGGCTTTGTGTTTAGTGCTTCATCATACTTCTGACATAGTCACACAGACCTCTGCTACCCCTGAAATTACACAATTAAACACAACTGCACAAGTGGCTGCTTGGACCCCCCCTGCTCACCAGGAAGAAGAACATTTTAGTGGTTTTATTTTGTAGTTGAAAAATTGCTCATTTAGTGCACATTTGCAAATCTGTTCTAAATAAAGTAATTAAACTGGTTTCCTTGTTTAATTCGAGGTCAGTAAAACAACATTTAGTGTTTTTACAACTACAAGTCACAATAAAATTACGAATAGTCAAAATTACATCACAGTTGTTTGTAATTCCAGATAATCAAGCTTCAAAGGCTTACCATAGCTCTGTTTTTGTTTTTTATACAAGCCTATCGAAGCACAAGATGGGGGCCTATGTAGAGCAAGACCCATTGCCTTAAGTACTTATAAAATACTTATACTATTACTTTGCTATGAAAACCAAACCCTTTTTTTTATTTTAAAGCATTTACACACGCATAACATACTAATGTGTTGTATATTAAATGTATATCAATAAATCCCTCCTTTAAAAGAACGAAAACGCTCTGTAACGCTGAGAAATATGAATGAAATTCCTCGTCGTCTTATTGTTCATTGAGGACATTACACTGGTATTACATCCTTCCTCACTCCACTCCCTGCTGCTACTCATCAAGCGTGACGTCAGCGCGGCGCGGCAGAGCTGTCCTCGCGCGCGGAGGGTCCCGCCTGCTGCTTAAACAAGATGGCTGTACGCGCAGGAGGAGCAGTAGCAGCAGCAGCACCGGAGGAGGAGGATAACTGAGGCTATGCAGAGGAGGAAGGACAGGGGGAGACGAGGGTTTGTTTCACTCCTGTGCGCCTGGTCCTGCAGTCAGAGTAGCGGCTTCACAGAGGAACGGACGCCGTGACACGATGCTGCTTTGTGACCGTTACCTGTCAGGGTGACGGCTGCTTCACTTGCGTGTCTTTATTGTTATTAGCTTTTCTTCTAAACTCAGCACCAAACAGACTGAGCAAACAAATCACGGAGCACTCGGCAGCAGAGGACAACCGGGGACGCTCACTACATCACGCCGCTGACAGAGATGTCCCTGCTGTGCGTGGGAGGTAAGAAATACCGGAACCTCCATTTACAAACGCTCCCGTGTTTGGAGTGAGTGAAGCCGCAGCATCTGTGTGTGTGTGTGCGGGCTGACAGCCCGTGTGGACCGAGCAGCAGCAGCGGGTTTATGCTGAATAGTCATTAAATCACAGGGATGGTGAGCGAATACTGTTACTGCTGCTGAATCGATCACATATTAGTTCCATCTACTGTTACTGTGTGTTTTCATAAATGCGTTTTATCTTGACAGCGAGCATAAAGGTGATATAAATCCACAGGTTCGTGACTGAGGGATAGTGCGCGCGCGACAGACGTTAACATGCTGGTGATGGAGGTTCATTTAATGTATGTGAGGATGAAAACCTCTTATTCCTGTTCCTGTGTGTGTATGTGTGCTCGTTTTAGTTGCCTCTACAGGACATTTTGTGTTATAAACACTGACAGGTCCAGTAGTCATCCTGGGGACCAAAGCCGGATCCTAATGATGCAGAACATCCTTTGGTTTGGAAGTCAGGGTTAAGATGTGAATTGTGTGAGTTGGCTGGTTATGAGTAAGGCTTTGGTCCAAACGATTGAAATCAATGCAGTGTCCTCACAAGAATAGCTGCAGCTGCTGTGTGTCGTTCTTGCGTGGGTCGTCAAAAAGAGGAGGACGAGGAAAAGCCCCTGCCGCTGCCGCACCGCTCGCCGCACCGCTCACCGCATCCGATCTGCCGCTTTGCTGTAGTCGTGAGGGAATACTCGCAGCCGAATGGAGGTGCGCGTCACTCCTCGACGTTTTCCCTGAAGCGATGCGTCACCTCCGCCCACCAGACTCCCAGAAAGCACCTGATGATGCTGACTCTGTTGGCTCTCCGTGCCATGAATAAGCATCTGCTATGACCGACACACAACTCCTCCAACTTCACACCCTATCTGCTGTGGCAAACCGTTTTATCATGGAATAGCTAGTCTGGATTTGTGTGCCAAATATCTGTAAATCAGTTTTCAGTCCCTCAAAATGAACATTTCAGATAAACATAATGACAGTCTTCAAATCCAGAACTTCATACAGGACAAATAATGTCACTTTTTTATGTTAATGTGTATGGGGTTTCATTACAGATATTTTGAATTCACTTGTAGGCATAATTCGAGTTGTGACAATATCCTGACTATTAACTCATTGGCTGCCAGCCATTTTCAGGGCAATGGTCGAATTGACGTCTACAGCAGTCAATGGCAGCCAATTATTCCAGTTCAAGATTCATTCATTCATTCATCTTCTTCCGCTTTATCCTCCACATGATGAGGATCCTCCACATGTTGCTGGTGCCAATCCCAGCTGACATAGGGCGAAAGGCGGGGTTCACCCTGGACAGGTCGCAACTTCATCACAGGCCCACACAGAGACAAACAAACATCCACTCTAGGATTTTTCAAATAATATTTGCACATTACCTTTTCTGTCTGATCAACTAATATATCAAACTGTAATCAAGATGCATCATGAGCATATGTTTGTAAATTATCGTGTAAAGGTGTTTTTGGGTTTCCATGAGCTTGAGAACAAAAGGACAGTTACCTTTCATACAGTATGAGTCGAGTCCCGTCAGGCCCACCCACTGACGGTCCCTGATCTGAGTCAGTCCCAGTGTTCTTCATTCATAAACACTGGGTGCAACACTCAGTGTCATAGCCTACGAGACTTGGCAGAGAGCCCCCTTTCTGTTCCTGTTACATCATTCATACGTAACTGACCAGAGCTATTTCTGGCCTCCACAGTACTTTGTGCTTCTTGAATAGGCAGCATTTCTTCAGCGCATCTGCAGAACCAGCAGAATTCAGACACAGATTAACTCTGAAAAACTTAGCCCCCTTTCCTGCAAATACTTTCCAGTCCACTTTTCTCCCTGTCTTAATTTGGAAAATAAATCACAAAGTGTACTACTGTCTCTGTCAGCACTTGCAAGGAGTGCTGCTGCAGACCTGCCTGTACTGTGTATATGATCCTTCAGAGTTGGGCTCTGTCCATCTGAATCATGTCAGTTGTGGTTTTGACATTGGGTGGCTGAACTCAGCTCACCCACTCCTTACTTATCATTCATTGACTGTTCAACCTGAAGGCTTTGCTTGATTCCTTGTCTGCCTTCTTGCCAATCTGCTTACTTCCCACAAGGCCGTGTGCTGTGTCAGACAAACTTCCTGAATGAAGCACCTACTCCAAAAGAGAAAAGGCTTTGCACAAAATTTACTAGTAGGTTTTATAGATACACATACTCTGATTAAAGAATTAAAAAAACAGCTGATGTTTTTATGCTCCTAAGTCATTTAATCAGGTGGTAATAGATGGTTATTTAGACTGGACCTCTTTTGAAATGAGGGTATTCCTATTACCTACATGTCAGCCAATCTATACAGTGCTTCACAGGCTTATTGTTTATGGGTTGCAGGCACTTGTATGTGTGTGTGTTGGGGTCTTCTTAACTGCTTCAATACATCCAGTTGTGATAAAATGTCTCTGAGGATGTGTGGACGTTTTTCATCGTAACTCTCACAGTCAGAGGTTTATGACTGTGTGCTATTATTAAACGTTAGCGTCCCACTGTTGAATATACTATTTCCTTTTTATTGATCCTTCTCATGTAGCGACATATTTCCAGAACTGTTGTTGAGTGTTGACACTAAAGCTCGGCAAAGGAACAGGCTCTGATTTGGTCTGCCTGAATAATTATACCATGGCTTGGTTTCATTTTGGTCTATCAATTAGTTTTTATCTCCTGTTTGTTTGTTTTTTTACATAAACTGCAACTCACTGGATATTCTTTTTTTTTCTATTTCTCCTTAAATCCTACATGGTTGTGCATGTACATCCCAGTAGATCAGCAGTTTCTGCAGCCTGTCTGGGTCCAACAACCGTGCTTCAAAGTCACTTAAATCACTTTCATTTCCAGTCTGATGCTCAGTTTGAATGGCTTGAGATGGTGGTCTTGACCATGTCTACATGCTTAAATACGTTTTGTTACTGCCATGTGATTGGCTAATTAGATATTTGTGTTAACAAGCAGTTGAAGAGTTGTACCTAATGAAGTGGCAGGTGATGTTTGATGTGAGTGAGTCACTGCAGTTAAGTGAAAGCAATGTGAAACAGAAACAAAACAAAATAAAAAGTGCCATACTGACTCAGAGCAATTTTACTTTTTTTTTTTACTTTTCATTTTGTGCTAGTTACCATGGCGACCGGGGCCAGTGCGTAGAACACTGTGAGATAAGTCATGAATTGATGTTCACATCACACATTTCTGAGGAGGTGATAAAGGTAAAGGTTTGCTTACATAGTGTGTTGAGCTTCTATTTGCATTTTATTGATAAAAACTTGTGTGCATGATGATATATAAACCTAGTCAATGTGGTGTGCAGATCTTCTGGTGTGTGTGTGCACTATTTGTTACCTCTTTAGGACCTTTTCTGGCATAGACACTGACACTTGTCAGGACCAACAGTCCTAATGAGGCAGAACGTCATGGTTAACTTTAGAGCTAAGATTTAAATTGTGGTTAAGGTGAGGGTTAGGCATTAACAAATGCTTGTAGTTATTCTCAAAGATCATTTATTTTAATCCACATATCTGAATGCATTTTATTATACTGTAAAATACAAAATAAATAACTACCCGCTCCCACCATACTACTACAGTATACCAGCACTCCAATTCTAATTTCTGTGAATTCAAATACTAAGATACACTGGTTTTCTGCAGGTGTTTCCAGCACTGTGGGTTGGGTTTGCTTTGTGTTCTAGGCCTTGTGGCCAAAAAAGGTAGAGCTCGTAGTTTAAATATGCATAGTTGCAATTTTGTTATGAATATGTTACATTTTTATGCAGGGACAGGAAAAAGTGTATTAAATAAAAAAAGATTTAAATATTGTTATAGTAAATAGATTTTTATAGCATGTTAAATATATACAGTGTGTTTTGATTTATCTTGAATGATATCTTGTTGCCTGTTGTTTGTGTAACAGCCAAAGCAGAGGGCTGGGGAGTGTTCCGAAATAAAAACAGATGGCAGAAAGTGTGTGTGTGACTATGTCTCTCTCTGTGTTTCCACAGTGAAGAAAGCCAAACTGGATGGACCCCAAGGTAAGACTTGGCCTCCTGGCAACAGAAATAGGCAGATCACTCAGGAGGAGAGCCTCACTGTCATAAATCTTTAGGAGACCAAGGACACGTTATGTGATTCAGTCATACAATGCATGTAAATGCAGGCATGGGAAGTTAGATAATGCACAGTATACCATTATACCTGCTGGACGGACCCAGTGATCTTTATTGTTTTTTTGAATGCAGGGATGTTTCATCTCAACTTATCCAGTCCTTCTCTCTTTCCTTGGCAGATAAGTTCAACACTTATGTGACTCTGAAGGTGCAAAATGTGAAGAGCACAACCATTGCTGTCAGGGGCAACTTGCCCAGCTGGGAGCAAGACTTCATGTTGTGAGTCCTTCATTATCCTCTAATAATGCTCTCTTTTTTCTCCACTGCTTGTGTGCATTTGTGTTTTTTCCTCTCTTGTTTTCCATCAACCTTTCTTCCTTCCCTGTTTTTCACTCCTCCATCCCAAGTGCCCTTTATCCCTGCGTTCCACATAACTCTTCCTCCCTGCATCCGCAACTCTGTATCATGTGCTTTTTCACCTTCTCACACTGCTTCACACTTCTGCCCCTCTCTTCCTAATCCTTATTCCCAACTTTGGCTACCTCCCAGCTCCTCTTTTCTCTTTCTTCTGTCACTTCCTCTAAACAGAGCCTCTTGATCTTTATTTGCTCAGCCCCACCTTCTCCTCTTCCCCCCTCCTCCTCTCTATATTTCAACTTCACTTTTCACCTCATATTCTCCCTTCCCTCTCCTCATATCTTTGCTCTCTAGGCCTCTCAAGCAAGATTTGTTTTAGCTTTATTTTAGAATGAATATTGGAATCATTAGATCATTTAACAAGTAGCCGACATGCAGAGTGATACAGTGTGGTATTAACAACGAAGCCCTGTGCATCTGTGTGAGGCTTGGAGGCGTTGAAACATTGTTCTGGGATTGCATCAGTAAAGTAGTGTTATGTAATGTTTGGGCTGTAGAGAGAGCCTCATCCCCTCCTTCAGGATGCCTTTGACTGACTGTGCCCCCTCCGTCACAGCCATGAATCAAACAGGCACTCTTTAAAAGGAGTCACCACTGAGATGGGATTTCCAGTCCTCCTTTTTCTTAATTAAAGTTCCCACTTTCTCGCTCCAGGCATGCGATACAATCACCGGCTCCACTGCCATCATCACACTTCTCCCTCCCCTCATTTATTTTCTCTATGCTTCCTGCTCTCTTTTTTATGCTTAATGCCAGTTTTTTTTTTAGAATTACACCCACAGAGATGTGTTTTATATTTCTGACAGTGAAGCCCACAAGTACTTACTGCACATCTCATCTGTGTGTTTAGTATTTATGTTAAAATTGAGTGGAACAGGGGGTGGATGGCGTACTCAGAGTTGTTACATAAATAAAAAAAAGCAGTGTAGCACTGTAATATGTATAAATACTTTACAGTCTGTCAGTACACTAGGTAATATAAGCAAACTAAAATAAAGTCAAAGTTATTATCATCCAAAAAATCAGTCCCATTAATATAAATTATTGTTTTTATTTTATTTTTTTCGTTAAAAGATAATTTCATGTATTTTGGTTTAGGGACCTACAGCAATGTACCAACTAGCAACCCTAACCCTAACCCAGCTCTCAGTATGTATTTGAGTTTAAGTACAATACTGTCCTTTGAAATCTAAAATAGAGGCAAATGGAAATAGTCAAGCCAATACACACACTGTACCTCATGCAGGAGTACTTGATCAAAAACATTGTTCTTAGTTTTCTATATTTCTTTCTCTTTGCAGTGAGATCAACCGCCTTGACCTGGGTCTGACGGTCGAGGTGTGGAACAAAGGGTTAATTTGGGACACCATGGTTGGCACTGTGTGGATTCCCCTCCAGAACATCCGGCAGTCAAACGAGGTTTGCCACTCATCACAACCACTTGAGAAATGCTGTAGTGGAACACTCTGTTCTCAGACACACTTCAGGGATTTGTAGCAGTGATGTTGGTCAGACTTTATTGTTATTTTTGTATCATCTGTGCATCTTTCCGTTCCCAGGAGGGTCCAGGGGAGTGGCTCACACTCGACTCTCAGGTCATTATGTCTGATAATGAGATCTGTGGCACCAAAGATCCCACTCTGCACCTGGTGCTGCTTGACACACGCTTTGAACTGCCTCTTGGTGAGAAGAAATCAATAGTCACGTCAAATTCACAAATCAACCTTAGGTGGACAGAATCAGAATATATTGGGCGTTATCAAGCCTTGAGGAAAGCGGAGAAAGTCTTGAATAAATTGTGTATATGTATACAGTTAATAGTGATGTATGAACACCAGCAATCTGTGACTGATTAATTATCCTGATCCACTTTTCAGTATTTGCACAGATGTCAGAGAGAAAAATGTTTGTGTCCTTTCTTAGTGATCATCAAGCTGTCCTCCTCTCAGCATTGATTAGGTGTGATTTCCACACTGTTTCCTCTAATCAATATTGTATTGCAAGTCTAGGGGCTAAGTGTTCTGGGTCAAATAAAATGTGCAGTTGGGTTGAATCACAGAGGACAAAACAATATTGAGGTATAGTGTTTGTGGTATAACTATTTTAAGATTTCTTTTTCTTTGTTTCCTGAGTTTATGTGTTTTGTCGTTCTCAGATATCCCAGAGGATGAAGCACGGTACTGGGCCAAAAAACTGGAGCAGCTCAACGCTATGAGGGACCAAGATGTAAGCTGTATGATTTAATATCGCAACATATAGCCACATTTTAGGAACATGCCCAGTGAAGTGGATTATAAACAGTATGTTACTCGTTACAAGATCAAATGTTACTTTTGAAACGGCAGTCATGATTAATATAATAACCATTTACATAGTTTTTAAGTCTTTCTCCTTTTCTCTGTCACAATTTTCTCAGTCACCATCATGTGCACTTGTAATTTTTCCAGTATTCATACCAGGAAGAACAGGAACGCCCTCTCCGTGCGCCAGGCACCCAGTGCTGTAAGTAACTGATCGATGTTTGCTCAAACTAGTCATTTGTTTGTGCTGAACAAGAGAATTATGTGTTTAGCTGTTGAAATGTAATAAGATTGCTTTAGGTCAGCCTGTGCATTATGTGTGTAACCACACATGGGTTGTTTTGCGTTAGACGGGAAGAAGGTCTGGATCATTACACAGTAAGGGATCAATAGCGATATCGGATGTCCGGAGGAGTGCTGCTCCAGGATGCTTAGTGTGTTTTGACTCCTGGCCCGGTCTGCTGAGCTCGCTGAGCCAGCAGTCTTGGGCAGGTGGAGCCCACTCCACTCCCTCTGTGCTCTCTTTCCATACACCTGCTCCAACTGGGAACTTTGAAGCATCTATAATGTGAACGCATGCTTATGTTTTGACATCAGTTCAGTTCAGTATTGACACTTCTTCTTGTTCGATCACAGGTAATTGGAACCTATGGGGAGACCAACAAAGTAAGAGCACATGCAGTACATTATGTGCATACAGTGAGTACATAAATGTTTTGTGAGTCCTACATGTTGAGATAGAGAGTTTAGCTACTTATTTATAGTAAACATGGGGGGGCTTCCCCCACTCTGTGTCCCCACTACACTGTTATACAAACTGTACAATTTCACACACTTAATGCTATTAAATGGCTTAGTTAAACTATGTCTTAATAGTTCTATATTGCAAAAGCTATGCTCAGTGGCATTGTGTCAGAGGGCTGACCTTTTGCAGTATCCCACAACACCTTCAATCAGAAGGGAGAATTCCACAAAGAGGTGGTCCTCTCTTCTCCAGGTCTCTGGCTTAAAATAAAAGGGGAACGTTGATGGCAGCCAACAGGACATTAGTGAGCCAAAAAAAAGGTGTGCCCCAAGGGTATCCAGTCATGCAGTGGGGTTTTATTTTGGAAAGGTTATTTCTGCCACTGCTGTGAAAAACTGCAAGGTTGGTGGATAGTCGTTGGGGGGAACTGATCCTTTAATATGTCTTTGTTTTAGTTTAATCTAGCACTTGGCCATAGAGAGTCATTATAATGAAAATAAGTTGTTGTCCAAATACACACACACACACATACACATTTTGTAATACAAGAATACATTCATACATTAGATATAAAAAGCCTCCCATGTGGTGTCCCCCTCTCTCTCTCTATCTGTCTTCATCCTTGTCTGTCTGTCTCTTTCTCACTCTTGCTGTGATTAACAGATGGTCTTATATAAGTGCCTCACCCACTCCACTGCAGCAGTTCATCTCATCTCTGTTCACTTAAAAGAAAAAAGGAAAGGAAAGAGCAGTGGAGCGGCTGATAGATGGTGAGCCGGTGAAGTGAGTGGGACAGAAGGATGCAGAGAGAGAGAGAGAGATTGAGACATGTGGAGACGCGGGTGAATTAGGAAACAAAGTTCATTGTCTATAATTAGTGTTTACACGCCCAGACAGATGGAGATGAAGGTGTACGCACTGCAACAGTAGCCCTCCCTCAGAGTGTGAGAGATGATGGCTGATAATAATGAATGATTAATAGATGGTGGTTTGGCTTTTGACTGATTCAGTAGTGTTTACGTCTTTCATCACTTCCCTCTGGGATTTTAAGACCAGATCTATGACCACCACAGAAAAATAAAGCACCTCCTTCATGAGCAGAAGGGATTTATGTTCAGTTGTGGTGGTGGGAATGTGAAGGAGCTCATCACATGCTTTATGTATGGATGCACTCTGGATGACCTATATGGTTCTGATTGTGGTAAGCAGCCACCTCATCTGTATTACCTGTAATTAGAGTTCAAGCACAAGTGTGTAGAAAACTATTGAAACTGTAAGAGTTCTCTTCTTCCTCTTATTATTCCTCCAAATGAATCCCGTTTTTGAGGCCCTGAACATACCCCAAAACTCACCAATTTTTGCAACTGCATCAGACCTTGTGAAAAATTACATATATTAGTGGTTCGGGGAATGCGCATAAAAAAATGAAAGTGGGCAGGGCTAAAAACTGACGCAAAAAACTTGTATTAGGTCATCTGCTGTCGGGTTTAACGTACATGAACGAAACTTGGTTGCTGAAGACAACTATGTTGCTGAAAACGGTAGAAAATACTAAAAAAAAAAAACTGGTACAACTGTGCCAATCCTGGTCCGATCTGAACCAAACCGGCTAGGATTGATCGTAGTCCGGCCCTGAAGACGGCTATATGAAAATATTCAATTTTGAAAACAGCGCCCCCTGGTATCGGCAGACAGAATTACATTTAAAGTTTTTCATGCTGCTAACAGGGATGGTTGTATCCACCTGAAACTGGATATGTGAGACCCCAGACCCATCCTGAACATGTCAGTAAAAGATGACCTCCCTACAGGAAGTAGAATGCCCGAAACAGGAAGTAAAGTCTAACATTGTCGGATCTGCACAAAACTTTATATGTGAGTCAAGGGAACTTTCCTTAACATGTTTACGGACATGCCTTTCACCCAACAGGAAGTCGGCCACTTTAAAAAGGAAGTGCCCTCTAACTTTGCACAGGGACGCCGCTGAAAATAACTAGTACCACAAGCGGTGAATGAACGGGAGATGAGCTAGAGGCGCACGTGGCGACATGGGCACACAGAGACTCGCGAGCCCTCAAGCTCGAATCCGTTCAGAACTGCTTGCGGTACTAGTTACCATTGTAATGGAAGATTGTCTCAGTGCTGATTAGAACCTCTTTCTGTACCACATTACAAGGTCGACTGGGATCATCACTTTGATTATGTTTGTTCTCTTTTGTTCTCCTGTTGCTTGATCGATAAAAAATATTAATTTTTTTGCTGCCATGTCTCTGTGTGCCTCTGTATAGATGAGGATCCGGACAGTGCAGTGGATGACAGGGACAGCGACTATCGCAGTGAAACCAGTAACAGCATCCCTCCTCCCTACTACAGCACATCTCAGCCCAATGCCTCTGTCCACCAATATCCCATCAGCCACCAGCACCGCACCTCCAGAAGCTTTTCTTACCCATGCACGGCCAATAGCGACGACCTGGACTACCACAATCAGAGGGCTGTTAGGTGTGTATCTGCTTCTTTGCAATCAGCACTGGAAAATATTAGTGAATCATTTGGTCTTTGTAATTTATGTAAAAATGGTCACTAGAGTTTCACAGAGACCCAAGATTAATCCAGATAGATGATTTGTTCAACAGTTAAACACTTTAATTCTCATTCAGTTCATGTTCATTAGAGAGACTAGAATAAATAGCACCATCTTGTTTTTAGCTAAGTCATACTTATTTAATATATACATAGCATTACAAATAATAGTTGTGCTGAGCTTAAGCACTTTTCAAAAGACACAATGCAATAAAAGAAGAAAAAAGTACGAATAACACATTTAATATGGCAACATATACAATCAGACTGCATCAAGAATAAAAGCAAGATTAAAAAGGTATGACTTTATATTAGATTTGAATTCATCACTGGTAATGGTTGTGAAAAAGAAAACTGAAATTCAGACATAAAAATGAAACATAAAATGAAACATAGTGAAATTCAGTCAGGAGTTTGTGGACATTCTCATCTCGCAGGTGATATTTTGACTTCTCACAACAGAAGAAGTGAAGAACTGATAATAATACTAATATTAATAACTTGATTTATATAGCACCAAACCAAACAGTCATTACCCAGTGCTTCACAGAGACGGACAATTAAACACAAGAAAACAAACTAAAATAAAAAATGCAAAGAAAATAATACTGCATATAAATATATTAAACTTGTAAAAGCTAAAAAAACAACAACAATGTTTGCTTTTCTTGCAAGTGCCCCACTGAGCCTGGGCCTGGAGCTTTATAGTGTACAGTAACTTCTGTCAAAATGTTAATGAATGGTAATCAGTGAGTGTATGAATATGTGAGCCCCTCACTCACTCATGCAAACCAAACCCTATTCCCTCTTCAGATTGGTTTCCAGTATTGTTACATTTCTCTGCCTATACTGACATACTCCTCACACACTGGGAAGGAAACCATGCATCCCTCCTCCTCTGACTTTATGAATTATTCAACTGGCAATCTACCGGTCAATACTGCACATACCGTTATAGATGTTTGTGTGAGTGTATTGGACAGGGCAACTTCCCCACACTCCCTCCCTATTTTCTTCATTTCCTCCTTTCATCTCCCTCCATTCCCCCTTCATTCCCTGTCCTCTTTCCCTCTATTTTCTGCTCACTCTCCTCCAGTTCTCACCATCCATCCTACCTCCTCTTTGAGCCTATTTTTCTGTTTGCCATGCTATTCATCAAAGGCTATAAATAACTTTTTTCATCTGTAGCTTTCCTGAAAGCTTGTGTCAGCATTCTAGAGACCTCTCACCTTACTGGTCTGCTTTATGTCTCAGTAATTGTCTGCTACACTTGTATCCCCTGTGCTTTTCATTGATTATCCATCAGCATTATTCCTGACCACCCCAAGAAATGTTGGAAATGTTTGTAGTAGTGCTGTCATGTCAGCTGTGCCACACAGTAGAGTACAATGTGTACAGGTTATGAATTTCTGTGTAAGACTATTGTGCATACGTGTACTTAGTGGCAATAAAACATGGATGGTCATAATGAAAGTATTTTTTGTACTTAAATCTTCTCTTCTCTTCTCTTCACTTCTCTTCTCTTCTCTTCTCTTCTCTTCTCTTCTCTTCTCTTCTCTTCTCTTCTCTTCTCTCTTCTCGTCTCTTCTCTTCTCTTCTCTTCTCTTCTCTTCTCTAGCCCCACGGGGAGCTATGCGTCATCTGCAGAGCTGAGTCGGTGCAGCAGTCAGCTGAGTGTGGAGGATTATGGAGGTGAGTACATCGAGAGGGATCCGTATGATGAGAACGACTCCTACCACTCCTGCCATTCCTCGGTCAGCTACAGCAAAGGCTCTCCAGACTGGGACCCTGATGAGACCCAGGCAGCATACAGTGATGAGGGTGGTTACAGCAAAGATGGTGGCGAGGAGGTGGCTCTGTACGAGGAGGATGATGGCGGATTGTATGAGGGAGAAGAAGATGGGCTCTATGAGGAAGAAGAGATAATGTATGATGATGAGGATTTGTACAATTTGGATGGGCCCCTTAGTGAGGACATAGAGCCTCCATTCACTCCCACACCAACATCAACTGCCCCTCCAACTCTTGATGTACCAAGCTCCAGACCTCCTCTAGAGAAACAGACGTCCTTGCACCAGCAGCAGCCATCTTCTCAATTGTCTAACCAAACACCTAATCAGGCTCATCCTCCTGGCGTGGCCCCAGCAGCACAGCCCCCCTCTAGTCAAACAACAACCCAAACACCTAAGCAGCCCCAAACACAACCTCAGCCACAGCCAGCTCCATCTGCTACTTCCTTCTTCTCAATGGCCAAACCTCTAACAGCTGCAGTCACAGGCCTGGCCTCTACTTTCCTGTCTTCAGCCACCCAACCTGCCCAACCTGCCCAACCTCCCCCGCAGCCCTCAGCCTTATCCCAACAGCACCATTCTGCAGCAGCCAGCTCTGTCCCGCCATCTCACCCAGCCACCATGGCTAACTCAGCCACTCAGCCTCCCTCCACCACCGTCGGCCCTTCCTCACAACAGATCCCGTCATCTGCACAGCCCCATTCCCAAACCAACGACCCTGCCACCACACAGTCAGCTGCCCCCGAGGACCAGGTTCCCCAACTTGAAGAAGAACAGTGGCTAGAAGAGGAAATGATGTTGGAGAGAGAGGACAGGACCCCTCCAGCCCAGTCGGAGGAGAAGTTCCCGATGGAGGAAAAGGAGCAACAATTTGAAGAGAACACACCGCAGACACCCACAGAGTTACAAGAGATTCCACCAGAGAGGTAGGAATTAAGAGTGAAAGGGAAAGAGATCAATTAATTGTGTGAATTATAAAAATAGCCCAGAAAAACTGTGACTATCTAAAATATTTTTATTTATTCCTTTTAGCCCTCCAGTTATAGAGGAGCCCAAAGAGCCAGTCGATCCAGCAGTCCGCGCCAAAGAGAACTGGCTGAGGTTGTACAATAAGGTTTTAGAGCAGCTTCGGGAGGTAAGCTAAGAAGTTTAGCACAGTCTCAGTCTGGTTTGAACACCACATTTATTCCAAATTTTTGTTTTGTCCTCCACTACAGTTTAATCCGGTGCCTGAGCTTTAGGCTTGATTAGGCACCATTCTGTCATCAAACAGACATGTCTGAGTTAAAAAGCCTCTAAAAGTGTCTGCCAGGTCTTTGAAATATGTATCTGTTGTGCATTATTTATGTTCACAGACAGGATACATTCAGGAAGTTCTTGAGTTGATAATGTTTTTTTTCCAGAATGCAGACTCATGCTCTCATATTTATACCGTGGGTCACTGCAAATGGGCCCTAAGCCCCACAGGGCTCAGCTCTTCCACCTGAGCTATCCTGCACCCCCATGCTCTATGGTTGTTGTTGCCTTTTGATTTTCTTGAATTAAGTTATGCTTGGTCAAGTTTCACTTGCATATTTTATTCATATATTACGTTGCTTTTCATTACCTTTAAATTCTGTTGTGCAGATGATTAATCATTTAAATGTTTATGTCAACGGATGTTGCATTGCAGTTTTTGCACTTGGCCTCCCTTTTGTTTGTTCCTTTTTTGTTTGTGCCGACCCATTTTGTTTTCTTTCTAGTTTCATGTCATTGCCATAGCGACACTCGCATGCATTTTGCTTGGCCATCATTGGAGCATGTTGACAGGTAGGTTCAAACCAACTGGCTGTGTGAAAGAAAGAAGGACATTTTGTAGAAATTGGACAGTGAAGAAAACAAACATGGACAGGCTGATGCAGTGATGTAACTTTTAATTTAGAGATACGGGGAGACAGATGATATAACAGGCAGGAACTGGTCATGAGGTACCTGGAAACATGAACACTGACTGTCTTTTCATACGTCAGCAGCACACCTGCCATCTTGGTAAACTAATACATTTACACATAGAAACTGTTTCATAATAAAAAGTACCAGTGTTCACATTTCACTGATTATGTTTATGCCTTGGAAGAGGTATGCTGAGTGGACAGGAAAGCACTACTGAAAAATGGGACAGCAGTGAGCAAGACTGGAGAAAAAGTTGGGACATCTGGTGGGTGGATGAAGAATGACTTTTTAGAGTAAATAAAGGCAGACATGGACTAGGAGAAGTAAACCAGGGCCAGTGACAAAGTATTAGAGGAACAAGGAAGCAGAGATGTGACTGAGTTCTTGTTTAATTCCCCACTGTGTAAAAAAACACACATGCCATCATTCTGCTCATCCATGTTCATGCCAATTGTCTCCTGAGAATATGATTTAAGTAACTGTGATACACTGTGATTCTCCCCACACACATTTGATTTCAAATTGAAACCAAAGCATCTGTTTGCACTGTTATATCACCAATTAGATCTATAAAGTAGCAGTATTTTAGCCATAAATCATGCTACTAACAACTTCTTTTAATTTTTTGATGACTGTTGCAAAAGTGGATTTTTTTATATGTGAAGACTGCAAGGACAAAATAGAGTCTGCCTTTGTAGTTCACTGAAATTACTTATTTTTCTCTCTCAGGCTCGAGGAGAGACCTCCAACTCGCTGTGGTTTGGTAAAGGAGGGTGGGTGTCTGCTGTTACTCTACATAGTATACGATATTAAAGTCAAGTTCATGAAACAACTCCAGATATTAAACTCGGTCAAAATTATCCTCAGATCATTATGGAAACCTGCCAACGTTCCTTTCGATTGAAAATGCCCTTCTTTAGTCAGGGATTCCTCCTTTTCTCATTCCACTTATGGCATTTGGCCAGTGAGTATTGAGCTGCGGTAGGCTGCCCTGACTTAGCTGGCAGGTCATTTGTAGATGAGGCAGACCTCAAAGTGGAACCGAGGCTGCATACTGAAGAAGTGCTAAGCTAGCCAAGTAGAAACCCAACAATTACACCCAGATGCATGGAGTGTCACTTCCACAATTTGAGCTGTAATCAAACTCTCCAGTAAAGTCCTTTAGAAGTCCTTGAGTCAATTAGTGTGTCAAACACATCAGCCTTATGGTAACAAAATATGAGATCATACCAAGAAACTATGATCGAGGCGACTACAGATACTTATGATTTCATAATTAATGTTTTTTGTTTTATCCAGAATGGGTGGTGCACTCTACAGTATTGACAGCATGCCTGACCTTCGTAAAAGGAAAGCTATTCCACTTGTGAGAGATCTGGTAAGAAACACACGCACACACACACACACACACACACACAATATGCACCCGGTATTTATTTATTTATTTTTAAATCTTATTCTTAGACAAATATCTTTATTTCTGCCTCTTTGGCATGTGAGTAAATCCTCTATAAAACATCTGAATAGCTTCCTATTTTACCTTTCACTGTCTATATTTGTTTTGTTACTAAATTATAAGCTTGCATATCTGTGGGGTTAATGTAATTACAGTAATACCTGTCAGCAGTACCTGTCAGGTGCACTGGGACACTGGTGCACATGCTCATGCACACAATGCACCATAAAGAATCATTTAACAATTCCTGACATGTTCACATCTGTTTCTTTCTCTCTGTTTCATCACTGCTGGGTCTTATCAGGCCATGGTGAGTCCTTGTTTGTCCCTTTATATAAATCAAATATATAGCTGACATCCACAGTATAGTCAACATTTTAAGATAAACATTCTCTCTTTTCCTTTTTCTCAGTCGCTAGTGCAGAATTCTCGGAAAGCTGGAATCACATCAGCCATGGCTTCCACCACTCTTGGCAATGAAGAGCTAGTGCGTGTCCTTTTCCACAATTCAGTTCACGTTTTTCCATTTTCTATTCGATCTTAGTATCAAACTCACAGTTCATTTCTCCACCCCTTCTTCTTTGCAGAAGAGCCATGTTTATAAAAAGACCCTGCAGGCTCTGATCTACCCCATCTCCTCCACCACGCCACACAACTTTGAGGTGTGGACAGCCACCACCCCCACCTACTGCTATGAATGTGAGGGACTGCTTTGGGGTATCGCCCGCCAAGGCATGCGCTGCTCTGAGTGTGGCGTCAAATGTCACGAAAAGTGTCAGGATCTACTCAACGCCGACTGTCTGCAGAGTAAGAAACACACATGCGCGTGTCACTGTAACACTGTTATACATATTCACCTATTTGTACCCGGGTATACACACACATCACAGCCATACATACAGTCACGTGACATCATCTAAGAATCTGGACTCTGGAGATGCGTGATTTTGAGATTAGTCACATTAGTGTCCCCATGTATTGTATGTTCCATATTTTATTGTCTGTTTTCATAATTCAATTTTTTTACACCATGTTCTGTTAAAAAAAAGGCCTGAACCTAGAAATTAAAAATATTAACTCCATAGGAAAATGTTATGACTTTATAAATCTATGGTCTATGGTCTATGGATACAATACATGTCCCTATACAGGGTCAATGACACGATATACTGTATTGCAATATGTTAATAGTAATAAGCGGTGCAACATTTTGACATATTTTTGTCACCACCACAATAGCATATTTAAAAATAATTCTCATAATAGGTTTTAAATACAACACAAAATCACTGTTAAAAGCGCCTCAAAGAATTGATGCTGTATCATGCCCGTAAATATCAAAATATTTTAGTGTTTCAATATTTTCTTACACCCCTACTCAGCACAGACCTTAACCTATTTAGCTCCTCTTCCCTATCCTTCTCCCCGATTGACATCCCATTTTTCTTGACCTCTATCCACTCTCACATTCTCCTCCTTCTTCCTTTCCAATTTATCTCCTGAGTAATATGCTGTCATACCCCAGCTTTTTGCCTCTCTCCCCTCTGCCCATAGCCTTTGCATCTATACTGCTTTGTCTGATTCATCTCCACCAACAGAGACTCAAGTCAGTCTATGCAGTGCCTAATTCATATCTCTCCTCTCTCCAAAGAGTTGTTTAAGATATTTGTGCCAAATCATCTTATGGTCTTTTATACTCTGAATGTCTATTCAATTTTGTCATTACATTAACAGGTGTCGCGTTTGATGATCCTTTGCCATGAAGTGTCAAAGACTTAAAACATGATGTGATGCTATCTTAATCTGACACTCAGCTTTGAAAAGATGGCTTCCAATGAAAGAGGAGATATGTCCTGTGGGCTATATTGCTATGACTATATTTCACACTACTGCCTCAATCTTCCTGCATCCCTTGTCTCATCAGGAGCTGCAGAGAAGAGCTCCAAACACGGGGCGGAGGACCGAACCCAGAACATCATCATGGTCTTGAAGGACCGCATGAAGATCAGAGAGAGGAACAAACCAGAGATCTTTGAGCAGATACAAGAAGTGTTTGCCCTCGATAAATCAACACACGCCACGCACATGAAACAGATCAAGCAGAGTGTGCTTGACGGTACCTCAAAATGGTCTGCGAAGATCAGCATCACAGGTTTGTTTTTACATTGATGGTTACAGCATATGTCCTATTCTGAGGCATCAATAAGATGTATGGTGCTCTTACTGATATATTTAAAATGATCTGAATTATACAATACATGTTGACTTAGAAGGCAGCTACCAGGGTTTTTGTTAAAACGTCTCTTGTCTCTTCTGCAGTGGTTTGTGCTCAGGGTCTGCAGGCTAAAGACAAAACAGGCTCCAGTGACCCTTATGTCACTGTTCAAGTCGGGAAGACCAAGAAGAGAACCAAGACCATCTATGGCAACCTCAACCCTGTCTGGGAGGAAAACTTCCACTTGTGAGTACAGTAGGACGAAATGGTGACATATGCTGAAATTTTTATTTCACGTATCAGTGTTCAGATGACAATCAGCACTAGAAATCAACGTTTCCTGTTTTTTTTAAAGCGAATGCCACAACTCATCTGACCGCATCAAGGTCCGTGTGTGGGACGAGGACGATGACATCAAGTCCCGCGTGAAACAGAGGTTTAAGCGTGAGAGCGACGACTTCCTGGGTCAAACAATCATCGAAGTCCGCACTCTGAGCGGGGAGATGGACGTCTGGTACAACCTGGGTGAGATTTGCAAGATAAAAGAAAAGGCAATGGAGAATTATGGACAGTTAAGAGAAGCAAGTCACACTGAGCTAAAATGATAAGAAACAGAAGAACTTGTCTGCTGTGGATAGTTTGCTGAAAAAGTTATGTGTTTAACTTTGATCTGACAGACAAGAGAACAGATAAGTCTGCTGTGTCGGGAGCCATTCGGATGCACATCAGTGTGGAGATCAAAGGAGAGGAGACGGTAGCACCTTACCATGTCCAGTACACCTGTCTACACGAGGTCAGTCTAATATGACATCCAGTAGGAATCTTCCAAATGTTGTCATTATTTTTTGGACTTGATATTAAACATTAAAGGTACAGTATCTAAATGTTTGCACCATTTATTGGTGAAGTTGCATGTTGTAGCTCAATTTCCCCTTTTGCTCACCTATGTAGTTAGCATCTCAGTTTGCGTCAAAACTAAAAAGATGTTAACTTTGTCCATCGTGGGCTACTGTAAAAACATGGCAGCTTCTAAAGAGCTGACCCAGCTCATGGTATAAATACAGGAGACTCATTCTGGGGTAGTGAAAAATAACAATTCATACAATCAGATGATTGTACACTTATTATTTTATCTTCAATTTGTCTCAAATTAAAATAATAATAAAATAATCATTTGTAATTATTGCAAACATTGAGGCATCTTCATCAGTATAGAGTTGATATGGACATCCTGGATGTGGGACATCAGCAATTAGGCATAGTATATTTCTCTGTCATGAAAGCCTACAGACAATTAAATAGTTTATATATAAACTGCAGGGTTGTGAGTCACAACCATTGAATTAATAATTTTTGGCAGCCTCTTGGCAGTGTTCAAATGACTGAACTTTAACACACAAGCACACTCATCATTCCTTTCCCTGTTTTCAGCATCTGTTCCAGTACACTACTGAGGAGCAGAATGGAGGTGTAGTAAAAATCCCGGATGCCAAAGGGGACGATGCCTGGAAGGTGTACTTTGAGGAGACAGCTCAAGAGATAGTGGACGAGTTCGCCATGAGATATGGAGTCGAGTCCATCTACCAGGCCATGACGTCAGTACTTCAAATATTACACTGTATTTTTAACTCAATCCACATTCTACCAAGTTGACTTTAGCTCTGTGACACAGTTAGATAATTACAATCTATTTATTCATCAAAGTAAGCAAGTTTTTCTTCTCCACTCCCACCCCACAGCCACTTTGCCTGCTTGTCATCCAAGTACATGTGCCCAGGAGTCCCAGCGGTGATGAGCACACTGCTGGCCAACATCAACGCTTACTACGCCCACACCACCCAGTCCTCCAACAACGTTTCTGCCTCAGACAGATTTGCTGCGTCAAACTTTGGCGTGAGTCCCTGATAGGGCTGAACAGTTAATTGTTTTCATATCTAAATATCACTTTTAAACAACCTATTTAGCAAATTGCAAAGGCTGAAATTCGATTAGTCTACTTTTAAATATCCATTCTTTATGGAAAATATAGATGTTACCCATGCCTGTCGGAAACTGTTCATAACGTTTTCATCCTTGCAAGAGAATAGTTAATTTTTTTAAAGTTTTGTTGGTGTCATGTGGTAATTTTTGAATTAAATTGTGCATCTCTATAGCCCGCTGATTAACTCCGTTTATCAATATTTAAAAGTAATGTATTTCTCCTGTAATCAGTCAATAATGTACTGACCCCAACATTATCGTGCTTCCTTATTTTGATAAAATATTTTTCCCAAATTATTTAGCCACAGTCCCTCACTATTGGTAGAAATTTTTATACATTCCTTAAGTTCTCTTTTGTCCCCTCTTGATCGATGTGACTAAAATGGGAAAATACTTTCTTAAAAACCTCTAACCCTAATTGTCCTTCATTTTATTCTGGCCCCACCTTCTTCTGCAAATATCCAATCAACTGAGCCTTGTCAGATCCAGCCCAAGATTTGTGTAGTCTAATGTAGCAAACACAGCTGTGGTGTGTGTCTGAGCTGTTTGTTCTGTTTTTGTGTCTTCCTGTTTAGAAGGAGAGGTTTGTCAAACTGCTGGATCAGCTGCACAACTCCCTGAGGATTGACCTGTCCATGTACCGGGTACTGACTCTTTTTCTTTAATATAACAATTCTTTTTAAAAGTTTGTATGTATAAAACGTTACACTTTATTAGCAAAACACCCCTTGTTAGTCCACGCCCGTTCTGTGTCGATGTATGACATAATGCCTATTTGTTGTTTTAAATAAAATGAAATTGCCACTACTCATATTTATTGTCTTTCTACCAGAAGAACGGTCAACTTTTAAACTGTGATGAGCTTTTTGTACAGTATCTTACACATTATTGAATGTGGTTTCAGAATAACTTCCCTGCCAGCAGTCCTGAAAGACTACAGGATCTTAAGTCCACTGTTGATCTCTTGACCAGCATCACATTCTTCAGGATGAAGGTAAAAAAAACATTTATTTTTTTATTTTAAACATACTTTTCTTTAATTTCAACATGGAACTCCAAGATAAACGTAGAACACTTTTCCAGCACTTTCTGAACAGTACCCTCGGGCACAAACTGAGAATCAGCTTAAAATTTTCCTGTTCAAACCGAAAACCAAGCTCATGCAACTCAGGGTGTTAACGCATGTTAATAGAATTTGCTCACCTCAGTGAGTTTATGGTTAAAGGGCCGCTGAGATAACCCCCCCCCTGCCGAGAGTGTGCCTGTCTGACAGACACTTTGGTGTTTTCCTTTTAACCAGATGTTGGGTTCTATTTATGTTCAGGTCCAGGAGCTGCAGAGTCCCCCGAGGGCAAGTCAAGTGGTGAAAGATTGCGTGAAAGCCTGTCTCAACTCCACCTATGAGTACATTTTCAACAACTGCCATGACCTCTACAATAGGGAATATCAGACAGATCCTGTAAGTCTTGGTTTGAAGCTAAATTAGTTTGTTCTTGCTGTTTGATGGCTCTACTTTGGTCTCATTGTGCCACTGTTTTTGTCTCCAGTCAAAGGCAGTTCCTCCGGATGAGCAGGGTCCCAGCATCAAGAACTTAGACTTCTGGTCCAAACTTATCACCCTCATCGTCTCCATCATAGAGGAGGACAAAAACTCCTACACTCCTTGCCTTAATCAGTGAGTTCAGTGCTCATAATTTTGGTCTACGTTTAGGAGAACCAACTCTTTTAAAAGACATTTATTGTTTCAGGGGAAAAAAAACAAAACAAAGCAATTGGACAAATAAATGGACGTGTTATAGCATAAAGAGAAACACTCAAACAGTTAAACAGCCTTTGTTTGTTCTGAAGCCACATGGTCTGTCCAGTCAGTTCCAAAATAGAAAATAAAGATGCACCTAAATATCTCACAACATCAGACTGTAAAAAAGAAAGCATCTAACTGTTGGTGGCAATATATTTCTGTACTGTATTGTCAGTAACATGCTGTGACAGTTAACCCTTAAACTGTATGTTTACAATATAGACAAGTCTTTCCTGTACTACAACAGCTTTAGGGGGTGGGTGGATCCCATGCCATTTTTAAAAAACTCTAAATGTAACAGGACTTGAATAAACTTACTAAAGTAATTTAAGGAGGTAATGAGGATCGTTTCAAGCTAATTCCATATTTTCTTCTGTCTTTCATAGGTTTCCTCAGGAACTGAATGTGGGCAAGATCAGCGCTGAGGTCATGTGGAATATGTTTGCACAAGATATGAAATATGCCATGGAGGGTGAGTTTTGTGTGTGTTCTGTTAAATTTGTATTCAAGGTTAAAAACAGGTTACAGGCCTGTTTGTGTCAGGAGTTTGTTTTCCAGAGACATTTTTTTCATCGCTGTATAAATTACAGTATACATGGAGAAGGACAGCCAAATTGGAAATGAGTCTGATTTGATCTTTCTGTTTGATGTTCAGAGCATGAGAAGAATCGCCTGTGTAAAAGTGCAGATTATATGAACTTGCACTTCAAGGTAAAGTGGCTCTATAATGAGTACTGCAAGGAGCTGCCCACTTTCCAGAAGCACGTCCCTGAATATCCAGCGTGAGTATCTCCTTGACTATCCACTTGCCACAGTGGCACAAAGACTCACTTCGCCTCTTCTAATTTCTGTTTTGTTCTGAAGCTGGTTCGAACCATTTGTCATCATGTGGTTGGACGAAAATGAGGAAGTGTCCAGAGATTTTCTCCATGGAGCCCTGGAGAGGGACAAAAAAGATGGGGTAATTACTATTTGCATCTTTCCCACTGTCAGTGCTGCCTGTTGCAAAAACACGGGAAAAGCCACACACAAACACTCATTGATGAAGTTGAAACTGAGGAAGAAAGGCGATTTAAGTGACTTTGAACGCGGCGTGGTTGACGTTGAGTATTTCAGAAACTGATGCCCTCCTGGCCTTTTCATGCACAATTATCTCCAGGGTTTACAGGTAATGGTCCAAAAATCAGACACTATCCATTAGAGTGGCAGTTCTCTGCAACAGTAACTCAAATAATCTCTCGTTACAACCAAGTTATGTAGACGAAACATCTGTGAATGCACAACACAGTGAACCTTGAAGCAATTGAGCTACAGCAGCAAAAGACCACACCAGATGGCACTTTATTAGGTGTCCTGTGTATTAAAGTGGCTGTGGAGTGTAGTTAAAAAAAAATGTTCTTCAACTATTCCTTGACAGCAAGCGAAACATAAACATTACAGCTAATCACAACCCTGCAGGCGCTGTGTAATATACTTCATATTGATATATAACACATATTAAGACCAGTCCTTGCTGCCCTTTACTAGCTTCCTGTCAACTTTCTATAACTAAGCATTTTGGGAAAAAAATGCGAGTTTAAAGGGGAAAAAAACAGTTTTGAGACTAACAATTGACTAAATATCATCAGATCTTGCTGAGACACTAATAAAATGTAATATGACTGCATAAGTTTAACCTCCTACATGCAGCTGCACCCCTTCAAAAAATGTATTTATCCATTTCTCATGCAAATTCAGGCCATTCGAATCATCTCTCCTGACTCAGCACACTGCAGGCCAGGAGGAGCAGGTTGAATGCTTCAAAGTAATCAATAACGACTTAATACCAAAGGAAACTTAAAAAAAAAAAACAACCTCCACTGCAGAGAGAACAGTTGCTACAGTACACGTTGTACATACTCACACACCCATGCAGCGACTCACACTGATTCACTCACACCTACATATCCACATGGCAAAGAGGTTGATACAAAGCTGCTGAAGCTTCTCCCGTCTCATATGTCAGGACTCCTTTGGGTCCAATTACTGTCGCCTGAGGCAGCTTCTGCTTTCCTGTGTCAGCAAAACAGCACTCTCCAGGCCCAGTCATATACCAGAACAGTTTTAGTCTAATGGCTGCACTGCTAATGAAGGCTCTGCACCTCATCATAACATCCTGATCACCTCCAACACTCGCATCCAAAAGGGTTTCAGAGGAGTCACTTTTAAAAGAAAAAACCTTCAATTGCAGCTACTTTCATTGTCTATGACATGTTACAGCAATGTAAACTTTTCCCACAAGGTTTAGCCTAATTGAAATTCAACCTCTTTCACTTTCAGTCATGCTGCAGCATCAGCACCATGAGGCGGCTTCTCATCCTTTTTCCTGTTTTTGTTTTTTGTCTCGTTTTTTAGTTCCAAGTCACATCTGAGCATGCTTTGTTCTCCTGCTCAGTGGTGGACGTGTTCTCTCAGCTTAATCAAAGCTTTGAAATCATCCGTAAACTGGAGTGTCCCGATCCACAGATTGTTGGGAACTACATGAAGAGATTCGCCAAGGTGACTTTTATCCTCCTCATCTTTACATGTATAGTAACTAAGGCTGGGCAAAACTTCAATAACAACATATTTATTGCAGTATCATTTCCTTTAATGTCAGTATAAAAATATCTATTTTATTCTGATATAATATTCATGTACTCTTTGTGACACAGCCCATAATTGCTATTCAATGTCTCAGATGTGTGAAATGTTTCACTATTTAACTTAACTTTCCAGAAATTAGTTTTAAACCTTGTTATTTCCTCATCTTTCACACGGGAGCAAAGTTGAATTTTATCTGGACATTTTATCGCGATAATTATCAAATATCAACTGATTTGAAACTTGTTTTATGGTAATCATGTTATTGATCTTATCACGCAGCCCTACATTTAAAATGTTTAGCTCAGCTGACACTCTTAAAAGTACTTTAAAGTATCATTTGCTACTGCATTTGTGTGTGCTGCTAATGCTCTTTTTATTTTTCATTCCTAGACTATCGGCAATGTCCTGTTGTCTTACGCTGACATCATAGCAAAAGACTTTCCAAATCATGTCAAGAAGGAGAAAGTGGTAGGTTTTTGAGATGTTTTAATGTGGCAGACAAGAGACAATAGACTGGAAAGTTTTGAACTTGACTGATAGTGATTCTAAATGTTACATTTCATCTGCTACTTGAGTACGATGTACTCAGTTTGGCATATGTGGTCAGAGTAATTAATTTCAGCACAGTGAAGCACTCCTCTCCAGAGTAATAGCCAGGCCTAGTGTCACTAAAACAGTGAATTAGCACTGTCTATCTCGCTGCATGTGGTGTAGAGTCCGAGAAAAGTGGGCTACTCTCCCGCAGAGACCAGGAATCCACTGAGGAGCAGTTAACTACTGTGCAGGAGCTCCTTGTCCTGCTTCACATCACCAAGTGTTTTTGCAAGCAAAGTAATAAAAAAGAGTTCGGAGGACAAAGCTTGATTAATTACAATAAAAAGCTATTTGTGGGTGTATGCAATGATTTTTTTTTTCTCTCCCTCTGCTCAGCCATGTATCATCATCAATAACATCCAGCAGCTCAGAGTTCAGCTGGAGAAGATGTTTGAGGCCATGGGAGGCAAAGACGTAAGTTTCCATATACACCGTTACTGTTTTTTTCAGATTTTTCTCTTATGGCATGACGCATGTATTAATCCCATCCATCCTCCTCCAGCTCAATCTGGAGGCGAGTGACTTCTTGAAGGAGCTGCAGAACAAACTCAACAGTGTCATGGATGACCTGAGTCGCATCTTTGCAGTCAGGTATGTGCTTTAGTTTTATTCTTAGCCCAAAACTACAAGTCGCTGCAACCAAGTGGCCACTGGTAGAGACGTCGCCCATATGAAGCCAAACTCCAGTTTTAAAGCCTTCATTTTGGTGATTTGACCTGTGCCGTGTTCAGGCTTTTTCAACAGGAAATTACCAGACATCACCTGCAACTAGGCTCCTCTTAGACAATACCAGCTGTCAATCACACTGGTACACTCATATGCAGCCATGCAACATCCTTTACAAATCATGTTCTATTGAAGAAGACCTGAAACTAGTGATTAAGATCATTAACTATTCAGGAAAATGTTTTTTTTATGTTATAAATCAAGGGAGATGTAGGGTCAGTCAACCTCTGTTGCGTTTACAGCTTTTATTTCCAGGTTTGCCTCCTCCTTTATATAATCTATGGCTGCTACTAGCTTCTCCAGCAGTTGTTGCTCATGTAGTGTGTGTGGCGTTGCAGTTTCCAGCCACAGATTGAGGACAACGTGAGGCAGATGGGAGATATCTTAGCCCAGGTCAAAGGTCAGACTGTACCAGCCAATGGCAGTGTGGTTCAGGAGGCGGACAACGTCTTACAACCCATCATGGACTTCCTGGACAGCAAGTAAGAACCCCAGCCCTACCTACTCAACTTGTGCCTTAAAATGAAATGTGCCTTTAAAGCTGTTGTCAAATATTTGGACAGATTCTTTGTCTTTGATTGGATTGTTATTCATGTCATTAAGGATAATTTAATATTGACTATTTTAGTTTGTGTTTACATCTTTAGCTGAGCGATTGTGTATGTCTGTGTTTTAGTCTGTCGCTGTTTGCAAAGATCTGTGAGAAGACCGTCCTGAAGAGAGTGCTGAAGGAGTTGTGGAAACTAGTGATGAACACAATGGAAAAAACGATTGTTCTTCCAACACTTACCGACCAGACGGTATGTAGCGATGATGTTTAATTTAAAATAGTCATTACCAATTCTTCTTTTCTTTTTTCCCTTCTGAATTTCAGTGATGGTCATATCTGTGTGACTGTACATTAATCCATCTATCCTGCCATTATTCCATTCTCTCTACTACCCTGATTTTTCTTAGGTTATTGTAAGTATGTGTGTGTTTCTGTGTGTGCAGACTCCATGAGCATAAAGGAACACAATATTTTTTTAACAGAAGCCATAAAACAAAAATTTGTTCTGTTTTGTTTTGTAACTCTTTGTCCTCCTCTAAAGTTGCATTAAACCACTGCACAGTGCACCACAGACACAAGTCGACATGCTTTTAATACAACAGTCAGTTTACAGTTTGTAGTTTTACTATAGATTTCTCATTTATTGTGTTTGTAGCTCACTAAAACTCCTGAACTCACCTTTCACCTGTAAATCACTGTGCTGATCTCTTTAAGACCCCACTTTACATCCTAAACTCACTCACCTGTGTGTCCGTCTCTCTTTGACAGGGCACTCAGATGATCTTCAATGCTGCTAAGGAACTGGGGCAGCTTTCTAAGCTCAAGGTGATTCAAAAGAAAACAAGTGTCCAAAGGTACCGACTTTGTTTCAGCAGTAACTGCGGCAGAGACTGACTCGTTTGTTTCACATTTCCTGTAGGAGCACATGGGGCGAGAGGAGGCCAAAGCTCTGACTCCTAAACAGTGTGCAGTCATAGAGCTGGCGCTGGACACTATTAAGGTATTGTATGCTCTGTTACAATAGCAAATCTTTTAAGTTTTTGTTTTTTTATTTCTATTTGGTCTGGACTTAAAATAAAGCTAAAAGAACAAGAAAGTCTAAGCTTACCCTGAATTAAAAAAAAAAAGGGACAGAAACAAACACCACCATCTCCCCTCCATATGTGGTTTGAATCATCTTTGGAAACATCGGATCTTGTGTGTTTTTTGGCTGTCCAGACAGCTTGATACAATCTGAATATGATTAAAAATCTGATTTGAACAGAGGCAGATTAATCATCATCATCATCACCACCAACAACCAAAATCACCAAATCTACCTACTGCAGCTTTAAGGCTCTTTTAATACACTATATTTTACAAAGCATCTGCAGCATCTTTGGCTTAGATTCATTTGATTCCAGTGGATGCACTGGCACAGTATGAAATAATGATTATATGATCACAGTAAACACGAGCAGGCTGTTGTGTCGCTGACATGTCTGTGTATGTTTTCTGTGTATTAGTGTAGATCCAGAGTTGACAGTTTAAAAACCATCACATCAAGCACAAACGGGTTTAGTAAAACATTGTGTGTCTTTTCTCTGAATTCTAATTGACTCACAGCAATACTTCCATGCTGGTGGTGTGGGCCTGAAGAAAACCTTCTTGGAAAAGAGTCCAGACCTGCAGTCTCTGCGCTACGCCTTGTCTCTGTACACGCAGGCCACCGACAAACTGATCAGGAAGTTTGTCCTCTCACAGAACGCACAGGGTATGAATTTAAATGCCTGTAACAACACACACACACACAGACACAGTTACACACCAGGCCTCACACAGTCACAGAGCTGCACTGTGTATCGTTTACTGTTATCACAGCCTAGGGGAGTAAATTAATAAACAATTTTGTGTTGTAGAGCAGCAGAATCTTTATAGTTTGTGTGCTCCGTGTTTTGATTTCAATATTCTTATTGTCGTTAGTATTACAAATGTGCACCAAAAGCAGAAACTGTAAACAAACGATGCATTATTATAAATACACCCACCTTTAACCACAATCTTATTACATTCTCACATACACACAAACACACTCATGGGAAGTAAATGCACACATACTTGGATACATATATTAAGTAATTAGAGTTTACTCTTGATATATTCATATACATCTAATTTGTCATCCATACTAATTAAGCTGATACTGTAATGTTCAATAGTTTTCAATGGAGTCACCGTGATGCACTTTCCGTGATGTAATGCTACTTTCTGTGTCTGCAGTGCATGGAGGGAAAGGCGTCAGGTACTCGGCGAACGAAGACACGCCGCCAGAGAAAGGTACGTGTCAGCGCAGCGGCGCCGTGATATGTTGTTGTACTGTCACTGTAAAGTGAGTATGAGCAGACGCGTGATCACCGTCACCTTTTTATCTTCCCATCTAAGCTCCTTTCAGTCCACTGTCCTTCTGCACGGCATTGTTTGTGGTAACTAAAAACCACAGATCAATTGGAGGCAGACTGGCAAGTGTCAGTGGGTGAAAGAGAGCTTTCCTTCAGAAACTTGTGTTGCAGTTTGTTTTCTGTCAGTGTCTGGAAAGAATTAACCACTGTTATTACATTAAAGTTAGTTTAGCACCGACGCTGCATTAGTCTCTCCTCGAGAGTGAGAGAGAGAGAATGAAAGAGTGCGAGAAAGCGTGTTTCTGCATGTTTAAATTTGGTTCGAGATTTGCTGATCCCAGTTTTTTTGGAGTCGCTCGTCTGATTTGCTGACTGCAAAAACACCACTTATAGTCGCAGATAAATGGGGTCATACCAAACACACACACACTTCACACGTAGGGGACCAGTAAAGCACTTACTGAGTGTGTCTCTGTCTTTGCAGCGTCTGGAGTGGATGCAGTTGGCGAAGTGGTCATGTGTGTGGATATCTTACCCCAGCCTAACGGAGAACACAAAATCAGTGTCAAAGGTAAAAAATAAAAATCTGACTTTTTCTCAGGCTAAGAAAAGTCACATCGGCTAAATCTGATTCTCTACAGATCAGATGTTCATAGTTCTAATTAATAAATACAAATGTCTTGTATGAAAGATGACAGCATCTGTCCTCTGCTCGTCCTTCGGTGCTCATCTTTATTTGCCTGTGTTCTACAGTGGTGGCTGCAAATGACCTGAAGTGGAAGGCTCAGGGCTTCAGGCCTTTTGTGGAGGTCTACATCATCGGCCCTCACCTCAGCGACAAGAAGAGGAAATTTGCCACCAAGTCAAAGAACAACACCTGGTCTCCCAAGTTCAACGAGATCTTCCAGTAGTGAGTTCCCGCTTCATTTCATACACTTAGTTTCAACCACGTGTTGGTCCATGATCCTCATCTGACGACCGCTCCCGTCTTGTTTCAGCTCGCTGGGCACAGAGGTGGGTCCAGAGAGCTACGAGCTGCAGGTGTGCGTGAAGGACTACTGCTTCGCCAGAGAGGATCGTACTGTGGGGGTGGCCCTGCTGCAGGTGAAGGACATTGCCAGCAAGGGCAGCGTCACCTGCTGGCTGCCGCTGGGCAGGCGCACGCACATGGACGAGACCGGTCTGACAGTGCTGCGCATCCTCTCCCAGCGCAACAACGACGACGTGGCAAAGGAGTTTGTGAAGCTCAAGTCAGACCAGCGCTCAGCTGAGGAGGGCCGCAGCTGAGCGAGGACACACCAACCCCAGAAACTGACTCACGTAGTATTATGCACACATATAAGTACCACATAGATGATAAGCAACCATGTGCAATACATAAGCACACACACACGTGAAAATACTCTTATTGTACAAATATCTGCATACATTATGCAACATTGACATCGGTGCAAACTATGTGTTTGTAAAAAGATGACGTTTCATTTTGAATAATTCAGCAGCTCAACTCAAATTTGGTCAGCTGAAGGTTTTAGCCTTGCATTTAGCAAGCCCTTGTCACTCTCTCCTTTAACACACCGCACCTTTTATATGGTATATGGATAAAACTACAACGCCACAACTGCATCCATGTGAATAGTTTGACAAAGACCACTTTGCACTTTTGCTTCTCTGTATCTTCAGGAGAGCGGCTCTCGCCCAAGCTACGCTCTGTCCTCCTGCTTGCCTGTTTGTGTTGTTCTTCCAGTCTATCGTTCTCCTCTCCTCTCCTCTCCTTTCCTCCCACAGTGTTGCATACGGTGGAAATCAGATCCAAGATCAGCTTTCTTCACGCCCAAAAACCCCCCAAACAAAAAAGAAAAGATAAACTGATCTTAGATCAGTGTCCAGAGGACACACCTCTGCCTCTCTGTCCTGTGACTGTGTACGTGAATGCTGCATGTTAACTCCAGGAATATTGTGATTCACTCTGCTGTAGCCATGGCAACCACTCACCATCCACAGAAAAGATGGGTGCTTTGTGATGTCTGACTGGTGGTGCACATATCCCTGTTTTTTATAAATCAGATTTGAAAAACCTTCATGTTCCTGGAGAAACAAAGCTCAGCCTCACGTCATGTGAACGCTGTGGCTACAATGTGCAGTTTTATTGTGTTGTTGGTTTTTTTAAACTTCTCTTGCTTCACGTCATGACAAAAACGGAGCAATACCCCAGTGTCGAACACATCCACACCCCTTGAGTGCACATTAACTCCAAAAAAGGGCTACAGGATCAGTGGACTGAACAGAGTTTCCGTCTCCCCCACCTGCTCTGCCACAGACACAGCGAGTCTGTCATTAGTGACGCCGTGGAGGGAAAAACTCCACACGAAGCCTAAAAGGACACACTAAGTGGGTCGCTCTCCTCCTGACCGCCTGCACACGCATCTAAACCCATCTCTTCAAGGCAATAGCTGTGCGTTCAACTGAACCACACGTTTGTTTTTTTGTTTGTTTTTGAAGGACGAACCCTCTGTGAACACTGCTGTGTGTGAGGGTGTGTGTCTGTGTGTGTGTGTGTGTGTGTGTGTGTGCTGTCAAACCTGCAAAATGGGCTCTAAAGTTTATGAGCAATATATTGTACCTACATACCCCAAATGTATGCGCCAGTGAAACTACAGGAGCACCAACTGCAATATCCAGATCCAAGGAATGGGAAACTTAAGATATTTTATTTATGGACTCATAAAAATCCCCATTCCTCTTTGGAGCGTGTTCACTTTTTCTCACATATTTTTGGACAAGAGAGAAGGAACATGTCGATTATTACTATTTGCCTTTAGTCGGACCAAATTTGCACGAACATTTGTTTGTTTTGTTTCAAAGACAGAAGCCATCACAGTCACCGCCAAGCATCTATGGTGTTCAAGTATTAGTCTCGTCCATGTGCTTTGATGAACCACTTTATCTTTATCACTGCAAAAAGGTTCGCAAACGCTCACAGTCGTAGTCTGACTCGTCTCGGTGTGGAAACTGGGAAACGTAGCGGCGTTCAGACGCCGTGTGGAGCCACGTCAGACGTCACTGCTGGCCTGTCACATGTTGTCTTTACTGTACACTGTTGAATGCTACCAAATACAAATCCTCAGAATGTTACTGATCCTCAGCAGAGCCTTCTTTCTACCATCAGAAGGATGTTTAACCCAAAACGCCAACTCATGCCTTTTGATTTAAGCCTCCAAATTTCATTTTTAACCAATCGGTCATGTGTTCATGCTTGATTTACTGTGTGTGTGTGTGTGTGTTACCTTTTGGGCTGGGGGTGAACTTGCCTTTCACAGGCCGCCTCTCTCCTCCATCCACACACTGCAGTTCCATTGTTGTCATGTGTCGTCTAGAAGTGATCCCATGCAGCATTTAAGATGAAACTTGTAGCTTAAAACTGCAAGAGAAATAAAGGTTAACACAACTAATTGTCCAGTTCAGGGCTTATTGGTTGCCTGCTTTGTTTATTTACACACATTAACACACACGTACACACACACACACACACAAAGACTTCTGCTTAAGCACAAAAGTGCACATGTAAGATGACACACATGCATGCATGCACGCCAACACAACTCTGTGGAGACCAATGATGCCCACTCTGTGAATAATCGACTTACAATTGCATGATGGGAAACTTGTGCCAGCACGTGTCTCTTTGATGTTTTTTTTTTTACTTCTTTTTTTTGTCTTTAATTTCTGGAGCTACTTGTACGTAACGATGAGTCATCAATGTTTGTGTTTCTTTTTTGTGTGTGTGTGTGTTTTTCAACAAAAAAAAAAGAGAAAAAAGTTTGTGAATACGTTTCCTGTAACCAATACGAATGTAGTGTGACCACAGAACTCGCATGAGACAATTAATTTTCTACCGAGGATGTTTCTAATTTGTTTCTTATCATTACTGATTGTTCTTTAATGAGGATGAAGTGGAACTGGAATGCAGCCTGATTGTGATCTGCTTCCTATTAAAAGGACATTTATGTCACAATCTAAATGTCTTCTTTATGTCTTCTGTTGAATCAAGCAAGCACATTACTGCGACATGATTTGTGTTAGGAAATATGAATTTAATGTGTTTCAGTTTTTTTTTTTAATGCTCCCAATTAAAGTGTCTGGGTCTTTTTAGGCAAAGGAAACTATTACATCCATTTAAAGCCTATTAAAAATGCCTCTGACTCAGACTGGTGTTTAAACAGATGCAGAGACAGCTGGCTGTTTTAACCCTCAGCTGGAACAACTGGCCTCCACTGCAGACAAGTCATGACCTCTGACCTCCCTGTGGGAGGGGGGAGGGGCCTACGCTAGGTCTAAATCTACACAAGTCGAACCACATGTTGCGTTTGTTCGGACTAGAGTGGAGAGAAAACGCAGCAGGTCAGAGTGAAGTTTACAATAAAGATCTGTTTAATAATCCTTATTATCCTTAGCGTATATGTGCTTTAAAATAAAGATTGTTTGGTTTTCGTAGCCTTAGAATAAATGTTTTCAGTCAAGGGCCTTGTTTTACACGCTGCCATGTTTCTACAGCAGCAGGAAAACACAAACCAGAGAACGTGTCTCACGTCATTTGGAAGCAGAAGCCCACAACAACGAGAAAGAACCTCCTTTCAAAAATGTGACGGTGACCACATTTATTAAACCACATATATTTAATCTGCACTCACCACTAGATATCGCTCCTCAACACACATTTAACTTATGTTGCTGTTCAGTTTTGCATCAAAACTCCAAAGAGGTTTAGTTTGGCATCTGTAAAAACATGGCTGTGCGAAATGGCAGCTCCTGTAGAGATGTGGACACAACAGCGGACGCTCATTCTGTGGTGATGAAAAACAATAATTCATACAATCAGGTAAATACAGTTGCTTTACCATTTCTGTAAATGTTTACACTGACCTTTACACGTGGTCCATTAAGTCTGTAAATAACAGAACACACCTGCCACAGTCTCCTACACTTACATTTCAGGGACAAATATTTGGCTTTCGGTTAAAAAATGATCTAAAATGTTGATAAAGTTGTTGTTGATTTACACTGTTAAATTTTATTAATGAAATGTGAACAAAAAGAAGGCCCAAACATCCCAATTTTCTACTCTTTTTTTTTCCTTAACAATCTAAATTATAATCTGATGAAAGCGCAGAGGCGCTATAGATCAGTGTAGTTTAATTTCCCATCGAGTCACCAATTGGGGGAGAAAAGAGCCGTGTTTTCAGTTCCAAATGTTAAATTCACTGTGTTGTATGGTGCAGAATAACAGCCTGTTCTCAGATTAACAGACAAACTCGTGTGAACTGCAGATTTCTTATTAATGCCTGGATTTGCTGCTTCGAGGCAGACGTCTCTGCTGCCCCCGTGTGATCAAGAATACCCCTCCGCAGAAATAAAAGACACGAGTCGTGGTTTCTGATCTTACAGTAAAAAAATGAAACAAAAAACAAGACTTTATTAAAGAAGCATAAAAAATAAAACTCTTGATACATTTCTCATAACCGTCAAGTCAGCTCAAATTATATGATTATACAATTTCACCGGGTCACGGTTAAAAGGTCCATAAACTTTCAAATAAAATATATTTCAATTTTAAAATTTCTTCAATAGTTTTTTCATTTTGTTATAAATTGCCTATATGTAGTACACAGGAAATAAGGAAAATAAAAAAATGGAAAATAAAAAATACATTTTAAGTAATAAAAAGGGTCACATTATTGTCTGGGATATTTAGGTAAGCAAATAAATTGTAAAAAATAAAATGTGTAAAAAGTTTTTTTTTTTTTCTTCTTAAATCTTAAAAATCATTAGCTAACGTTAGCCAGATGGCTCGAAGACATGCAGATGGTTAACTTACAAATAATGATACATGTTCTTTAGAAACTACACTTATCTTCAATTAAGTCATTTTGCTTTTGGAACAAAACAAGATCCCAATGATTGTATTCCAGGTATTTACACACAGGTCAGGACTGAAACTTACTGTTTGTCAACGTTTTACATTTTGGTTCTGCATACAAAGAGAATTAAAGCAAAAAAAAAAAAAAAAAAAATAGGAGAGCGGAGGGTTTTTCAGGGAGTCTTTCACCCCTGCCTGGCTGAGCTCTCTTTGCATCCCCCCCTTTAATCACAAAAAAGGTCAGAGGCCACTGGCAAGCATGCCTCAGGAAACCCTGTTTTCAAACCTTAAGGAAGGAAATGGGGAAAATGGGGGGGGGGGGGGTGTTTGGGGGGTAAAAAATGTTTTTTTAAGTATAAATCAGCAGTCAATCTGAAAAAATGTACCTTGTTTTTTTTGAAAAAAAACAAACAAACAATGAAACTACTGTACATTAAACCCTAACATTCTCTCATTGGCCAGAAATCCCAGTGCAGCACCAGGATTTTAAATCTGGCAGAAAAATACAACACATTTTACTTCTTGAACACGTCGACTTGGACAGTTTGAAGATGGGCTTTATCTCCGGGCTTTAAACACAGCAGTCGCGACTAATCTGTTCAGTGAGACACACTCGCAGCCCTGCATGTGTTCCGAGTGTGTGTGTGAGGTGACACGACGCTCGACATCTCTGCCTGACGAGGTGAATGGGCGCTCAGTTTTGACCAAAAAAACCCACAAATAAACCAGGACAGAGTAGTCCGATCTACGGCGCGCAGGCGGGAGGTTGTGTCTGAGAATTAAAATAGCTCTCCCGCATGTTTGACAACACTTTTCAGTAGGAAGTCGCACCAAAGCACCATGGGAAAGTCCTCGGAGAAGACTACCTGTTCTGTTCTGTTCTGTTCAGCTCCTGGATACATTTCTCCTACACGTGTGGTGGACACATAATCAGTGCACTGCTGCGCTCAACCAGGACAGCTGCTTTTATTAAGATCCCTGCCGTCCCCGTCAGCCAACAGTCGAGACAGCAAATAAGTTGAACGTTAAACTGAGTGAAGCACCAAAGCACAGCAGCAACTGCCCATTTTCAACAGCTATTTTACTCATCAAGAGTTACTTGTGTGTGTCGTCGTCCCCCTTGATATCCAAACTGAACAAACTCGCCCTAACCGGCGACTACGTCAAGTGAGGGCGACACGCTGCGACTGCCACGCCCTAACAGGTCTTTGAGGAAAAATAACAAGAAAGCCAAACATTCGGCAGCTGCTGGGATTTGAACACAGAGTGTCTGGAAGCCCTGGATGACCTACAAATAGCTACTAGCTGCCATAAAGGATAAGTTGATTCTTTCCTACGGTGAGCCCGACCAAAATATGGGATTATGTGCAGTCAGAGGAAGCCCTTGAAAATCAGCGGCGTGTTTTAATGACGTTATCATGGCTTGTCTCATTGTATGAGCGGATTCCATGTTGTGTTCAAAAGGGCCACAAAAAAGCAAAGTGTGTACCGTCACAGCAACGCCGCCCAAATCGCCCCGAACAATATTAACACTCTTGGAGGCAGTTACTGCAAACTTCTTTAAAAAACACAGAGACATAAAACAGGACGCCTCTTCAGGAGCCACTCGGTAATGCTATGAAACACAGGACAAATCGCAAAACTACTAACCATATAGTGCACTACATTTGGCCAAAGAGTACAGCGCTATATGGGAATGACAGTGAGTCATCTGAGAGAGTGCCATACAGCTTTGCTGTCAGAGTGGGGTGGAAGACCAAAACTGAACAAGAACAGTAAGAGCCGATTCCTTTTTGGCAATTTTTTGTGTTTTTTCTCTTTTTTCTTGGGGGGGGGGGGAGACTGTGTAACAGTGCATGGGGAAAAAATGCTTTAAATTGAGCCTTTTGTTATTGTTTCATACGAATGGAGTGAACGTTTCTCCTTAATCTGGACAAAACATTCACGCGTGACATCAGGGTCATTTAAAAAAAAAAAAAACACCGTCTTAGTCTCCTAAAGATCAAAATACAGCTACACGCCACACGCTTGACAATCCAGAGTCAAAAAAAAAACGTGAAAGGAGTCAAAGTGTAACTGGTTGGAGGTGACAGGAAATGTCTTAGTGTGGATGGATCAGAGCATCATCTTCCTGTAAGACTGAGACTAAGAGGAGGAGACACGGAGACAGGAAGCAGACCTTTCTCACAGTCAGGACACACACACACACACACACACACACACACACACACATGGGGATGATGATGCCTACTTGAAGAACAGCGACAGTGGGCACTAGTCTCACGTGCGTGAGCTCAGGAGATGTGATGCGATTGTCAGGCAGCCCAGACACACAGACCTCATACACATTCCTTTCAGCATCACTAATGGTTTAGTGTCTGACTTATTAAAAAGGACAATTCATACGAATCAATGCAGCAGCCACATTTTCAAATGTGGGGCAGACTCATTTAAATTCATCCAACACATTATTGGGTTTTATCAAGAATAACTCAGCATCTATTAATAGCATTCATTTGGCATTACTGATGGCTAATTTTTTCTTCTGTGGCTAACGAGAAACAAGAACTCATCCTCAAGATTGTCCCTCGTGTGTGTTGTTCTGCTGGGTGCCCGACTAAATGCTGACCTTTTTTAAAAGTTCCAAGCTTACAGAAAAACAGCAAACCCCCGTTGCTTCATGCCACCAACAACAGCATTAATGAGAGCAGGAGAAAGGGGGGGAAAAGAGGAGGGGGGGTTGGGGTTTGTTGGAACCGTTAGCGTCCTCTGTCAGGAACATTAAAATAAGTAGTAGAAAAGTGCAGGCCTCAGTGACGGCTTCATCAAAAAATATCTGTTAAGTACAAAAGCGTCCAAAGGAAAGGCTGTGAGAGAGAAAGCAGGCAGATATCTGAAGAAGCCAGAATGAAGAAATGTGGAGACAGACCGGCACCCAGCGGTGCATGCCACTCCGGGTCAAAATGAAGGCCTGAAGAGAGATAAGACACTAGTTTCCTTCCGTGAGTTCACCACCGAGAGACTGTCTGAGCCCCAACTGTCTGCAGACACGTCTCAGTTTACTCTGAAAATCAGTCAGTCGTTGTTATTATTATTATTATTATTATTATTATTATCATCATCATTATTATTATTATTATTAATCTTGACAGTTATTATTACAAATCAACATCTGTAGTATCATCATCTCTGTAAATGTATTTATTATGGTCCATCGTGGGTGTGAAAGTTATTAAATGTGAATCTTCCATCGCCTCCATCACAGCTGGTGCCCATCTCCACTTCTCAACCCCCCCATACTCATGACAATATGACAACCCTCAACCCCACCCTCTGACTGGGACATTAGGAGAAGATGCGGATGCACTGTGTGGTGGGGGTGTGGCAGACGGGGCACTCTGGCTCAGCTGACTGGCAGATCTGTCCGGCACACTCCATGCAGAACAGGTTGTGGCCACAAGGCACAAGGGCTGCTGTTACCTCGCTCTCAAAACACACAAAGCAGTCCCTGTTGACCCCAGGGCCAATGCTGACCAGACCTGCCACTGCCGAGCTGGAGCCGCCTTTCAGACGGCTCAGGATCCCAGAGCTGAGACCCACGCCACTGCTGCCACCCTCTGAGTCAGTGGGGGAGCCGCCGGGCAGGGAGGACGCCGAGCAGGAGGAGTAACCGGTTGACGAGCCACCAGAACTGGAGCTGGACGCTCCCGAGAAGGAGCCGCCTCCTGCGTTGCCAGACTGTAGCCAAGAGAGAGTGCTGAGGGGGTCACTTTGTGCACGACGGGCTAGTGGGTGATCCAGGGGGCCTACACATGTGTCCTGAGGCAGAGTTGGAGACAACCGTGGAGTGATGGCGCCGCCACTGAGGCCGCTGCTGTTACGACGTAGAGGCTGTTGCTGGGAAGACCCGGACGTTTTATTGCCGTTTCCACCGTTAACAAAAGGTGCCCAGATGTTGGAAGCAGTGAACTCAAAGCCCAGTTCATCTGAGGAGGGCAGTCCTGGGGTGGAGTCGCCCCCGAAAGTGAATCCTCCCCCAGCGCTGCTGGAGCCTGTGCTAAAGGGGCTGGTGGGACTGCCTCCCTCGGTGGCTTTTCGGTTGGTGGTGGTGGTGGTGAAGTTGTCTGAGCTCATCCCGCCATTGTGCGCGTGATAGGCGACTGAGGAGGACATCTTCCGGCTGGAGGAGTGGTGCATGGACATGGGTAGAGAAGGAGGTGGGGAATGTGGTGGAGGAGGGGGGGCAGAATGGTGGTTGGCAGCCCTTGACCACAGAGAAGCCCCAAGTGCTCCACTCAGAGAGCCCAGGCCTTCCAGACTGACATCAGTGCCGTTGGTGTGAAAGTCATTGTCTCCCTGCAGGTCTACAAAGGTTCCAGTTCTCAGGGTGATGTGAGTCTCGATCTCCTCTCTCGCTCGGTCCACATTTTCAGGCATCCCGGTCACCTCGAACACTGGGTCTTTCTCTCGACTGGGTGTCACAATGTAGGTGTGAGTCTGCTGCTGGATGCGCTTGATAGTTGCCCCCTTTGGTCCTACAACTAAACCCACAACTCTGTAGGGCACCCTCACCTGGAGGAATGGCAGAACATCTTTAATCAACTTTACTTTCAATAAAAGGTGCAAGAAAAACTCATGTCTGATATTTCTGGTTTCTGTACCTGTATTGTGGTCTGTCCTGGTAGGTGTGGTGGTCCAGGGAGAGATCCTCCTCCACCTCCTCCTCCACTTCCTCCTCCTCCTCCTCCTCCTCCTCCTCCTCCACTACCACCACCACCACCACCACCACCAGCAGCAGCAGTTCCTCCAGCTTTGCAGCGCGAAGCCCGGATCATAGAGAAATGCTCAGCTGCAGAGACAATTTCACGTTTGGCCATCTCCACATCCTCCTTGCGTCCCGTCACGATAAAAACGGGCTCCTCGCCCCTCACTGGAGTTTTTATGTAGGTGTTTGTTTTGGCACGCAAGGCCTTGATCTTGCAACCTGGAAGATGCAGAAAGAAAAACCATAACTTTGTGTTTAACACAACTCCATGTTTGATTGTGTACAAACAATAAATATACAATAACATTCTTTCATTTAAACACTCAATTATTCCTTTTATGAAAACATTATTATTAGCTATTGCACTCTAATACAAGAGCCCTGCAACAAATCCGTTTTAGCAAGTTTACCAGTGTCAGAGTTTGTTGAAACAGTGAGGTTTGATCGAAGCATGCAGCGGTTTAGATGCTGTGGTTTTGTGATGTCGTTTCTCTTTACTCTCACGGACATAAATTAGTTAGAGAATGTATTAAAACACCTCTCACCATAAAGCAACAGAGTTCAAGAACACAATAAACTACAGCCTTTAAAAGAAGTTGAATCAACACCTCTATGCGGTGATATATACAGAGGTACCGTTGTATTAGACTTTAATCAGAGTATACTTATAAATAACTGTGATTGTGTCTCAAAAAAAACAACAAAAACAGAGCAGTCACAGAAATGACTCCACTGGATTTCTGGAAGTAAACAGCTCTATTATGTAACATCAGGCAATGAATTCTCTAAAACAACCACCAGCAAATAAGCAGTTCAGTTTTAATATGAAGACTGATCATTTCGACATGTACGAATTAACACTTGTGGAGGCAAATTTTTGACGTGAGATTTTCTGGGGGGGTTGCCAAATAAACATGCTGAATTTTTCCCCAGCATTTTTACTAAAGATCTGAGTTTCCTTAAAAACATGCATACATTTAATATTGTAATTCATTAGATGTTGTGAGATCTGCTCCAGTCGGGATTTATAATGTGATTTGTTACATGATGTGTGGTATACTTTTCCCTCCAAATATCAATATAACAAGGTTTCAATACATAGCAATATCATGTTTATAAATTGTGCAAAACAATGAGGTAAACACATAGTGACTATGAATGCTGTTCCTCAGATTAGTGTTTGTTGTTTTGCGTTTAGGTTTTAAACCACAATTAACTGGTTTCCTCGACATTCAAGAGAGCAAAAACTCAATCTTTAATTAACTATGTGAATAATAATTATCATATCAATACACCGACTGAAGCTTTTTCACTGAAAAAAACCCTAACCCTGTTTTTGGCCATATTGTCTAGCCCTTCATTATCAGCGTATCATATTAATACATTAAACTGTGTGTATACATCATATACATAAATATTGTATACTAATTAGTCATACAAAGTGCATATACTATATTAGTATGTCTAGATTAGCTATATATACTGTGTATTTCTTCCTCATTTAGTCTTGCATTTTGTCTATATTTTAGTTGTCTGTAATCAGTCTGTACTTGGGCTACTGTAACACCTGAAGGGACATCTAAAAAAAGGATGTTAACCCAATTCGAGAAGAGTCTGTCTGCCCAAACACAGTGAGAGGCTGCTGCTGCACCGCCTGTGTGTCAGCAGCTCTAACAGCAGCAGCTCCTGCGCCTCCTGTGTGTATGTGTGTGTGCGTGTGTGCGCTGTTTCTTTAAATATGGACGCTTCGTTCAACCAATAGGACACGCGGAGTGTGATGTCATTCTGGGAAGCAGAAAGCATGGCTTTTTCAAACAAAGAGAACAATGCCATAACGCTACCGCGGCAGTCACTGGGTAAAGCAACCCAACAACACGATCCTGGTTATAGAGCGACTCTTGTGTTTGAGAAAGCGGGGTTGAAAATGAAGATGTGGGAGAAGCTGCAGCTCGGATGCGAACAACAGCAGCAGCGGCGACAGACAGAGCTGGGTGCAGGGCGTAACACCGCCCAGTCCCGTGCTTGTGTTTCAGCCTAAATCTGCTCAGCAAAGACAACAATAATCCGACATTATACATGACCGTTAGGGAGTAAAGAGTGTGCGATCGCGCTTAAAAAAAATAAAAATCAGCCACTTCTGATGCGCAATGTGCAAAAACAAGCGTGTTTCAGTGTGTTCCCTTTGTTTGGTGCACGCTGCTAGACATGTCCAGACTCCCGACAATCTGCTGCTTTGTCTGACCCTCTCCCACCCCTCCCCCTCCCTCTTTACCTCCCTCCTACTCCCAAACCCCACACTCACTCTGTCAAAGCATTGTCTGGATGTGTTTTAACAACAGTATGTAAATACAGTAGTTTAATTCATTTAATTGAGAAGTCAAATCAAACAAACACAACAGGTCAGTGCAGACTGTCCTCAACACCGAGCTGAGGCTGGAACAAAGTTCACACACCTTCCTCCCCCTCTTCACCGAGGAGCCACCCAAACAAAGAAGCACCAGGCTGCATGCTGCCTCAACAAACCGCTGCTACACATAAACAACATTTAACACACAATAACAGCAACACAAACATACACGCATGCTGATGTTCTTACCTTGTCTTCCCACTATTTCTGCCACATGCTCGGAGCTGGGCACAGGCACACATTCAGTCATGTTGACACTTCTTTTCCTGCTGCACAGGACGGAGCTTTGGTCCCCGTGGAGCATGGAGTGCGAGGCGGCCATGTGGTACCCGCCCGAGCCGTAGTACTCCGGGGATGGAGAGCAGGACGACGGCGAGTCCCGTGAGCCACCGGGATGTTCCAGCATCTGCAGGTCCACGTAGCCTCCTCCACCCACGCCGTTGCAGCCCTCAGAGCCGGGACCCTGGGTCCCGTCCAGAGAGTCGCTCAGCCCGCTGCCGCCGCCCCCACAGTCCACTTTCTCCAGCGCCATGAGTGACAGCTGGTCCAGGGCGAAGCGGAGCGCCTCTTGATGGTCCTCTTCCCGGGACTCCTGGTCCGTTTCTCGGGGAAGACCGACCCCATTGTGCTGGCTACTGATCACCGCGTCGTGGTCCATGATCTCGGGGTGGAATAAAGGGCTAGGCATAGTCTCTCCGTGGATCTCACATCAGATCACGGGTGCCTGTCTTGTGGGAGTGAGCTCACCCTCTTCTTCTGAAATAAAATTGAATTAAAGAAAAAAAGTGTTTTATCTTTAAACTCTTATACAAAAAACAAAGGCGAGCAACGTGGAGGCATAGACCATGAACCGCAGCAGGCAGACTGAGATACTGTTGATTTGAGCGCCTTGCTTTGTCTGTTGTTGCTTCTTGTCTGACAACTGAAACCATCCAGGCTGCTGCTGCTGCTGCTATTGTCAGGATAAACGACGCCCGCTTCAACACAAGTTTAATAGCTATTCCATACACGCCGACATTTACAAACACACAAGTCACCAACCCATGCCACTTCTCCAAGTGCTGCCTGAATTAACATGATGTGGATAAAGCTGAATTATGGGCTGTTGTTAGCTTCAACAGCCAAAGCTAACGAGCTAACTCCACACAGTCGGCACTCACTCAGACACGTTGTCGACCCCTTTGTTTGGGAGCAGCGCCGCGGCTAACTGCTAGCTCTTCTCTGTCAGCCCAACTTGGACTATTTCTCAAAGGCAGCCGCGTCAATTTTTTAAATTAAACAAGCGCTAGAACCGCGTGAACTTACTTTGTCTTGCCTCGGTTGGATGAGTTCCTGTCCTACGCTGTGTCCACAGCTCCGGAGGGGAAGATGAGAAGCAGCCAGGAGAGAAGGAGAGGGAGGTGGAGACCAGCAGCCCTGCTCGAAGCTAGTGGGGATAGCTAACTAGCAAGCTAAATAGGGGGCGTAGGAGAAAAAACGTTCAACAACGCGAAGAGGTGCCACTGTTGTTTTCCGTCTGTGCGGGGAGTCCGTGTTCAGTTCTGGGGGAGTCTCTGCCCCCTCGTTGTAACACCGTCAGGGAGAACGCAGCTGAAAAAACAGGGTTAGCAGTTTATATTAGAGTAAAAAAACAACAGTGATTCTGGCTCTGTGTTGTTGCTGCTGCCGCCGCTGCTGCTGCTGCTGCCGCTGCTGCTGCCTGACCCCGGTCGGTCCGCCGCCTTTGTCTCGCCAGGCGCACGCCGCTCCGTCTCCCGCACACGGCACTGACGTCACCCGCGACACAACAATGGGTTCAAAGGCCACATGCAGCAGGAGAGAGAGCATCCACGCAGAGCCACTGTCACTGTCATCGCGTCTACCAGTCTAAAGGACATTTTTATTCTTATTGTCTTGTTGGATCATTAGTGCTCCTGATAAAATGTGCTCAGGGCTGGGTGTGTTCATCATGGCTACCAATGAGGTGTTTTAAGTGGTCCAGGCACAATATCACTCACTCAAAGATGCTTGTGTGTGGATGTGTTCATGATTTCTCTCGAAAATAGTAAGAACAAATCTCAGTGCTCATAAACAGTTTAAAGAAACGGCACCATGTTTCGTATTGAGTAAAATATACCAGTTAATTATTATTATTATTATTATTATTATTAATAATAATAATAATACTAATAATAATACTAATAATAATAATAACATGTGCATTTCTCCAGATAATGCAGTTAGGAATGCTGAGTCACCTGTGTGTGTGTGTGTGTATATTTCTTTACATTCAGTCATGCTGTAACCTTTGACCTGAGTGTGTTCTAATTTGCCTAACTTTACTCTGTCCTGAAACATTGCTGAAAAAGTGAAAATACTTTTTTCACTATACCAAAATGCTCTGAAAAGGAAAAATCTCAGGAGCATATCCATCAAATAACTTATATTTACACAAAACCACTTTATATATATATATATAATATATTTTTATTTCATATATCTACTATGAAAAAATGGCTGAAATCACATAGTTGAAAAAGTTGGAAGTTCTCACCTCTGCTTCAGTTTCTATGACACTCAGTCAGCAAGTTAAATTAAAATGGCAGGTTGAGGATGAAAAGGCTGGCATCAGAACGCTTGAGGTGGCTACAAAATGAGCGGTAAATTGTGGACTTGTGGCACAAGATGTGGCAGCTGAAAGAGAAGAAAGCCGGGAGAAAGCTACAGATAATGAGCTCTCATGCTGCTGACTTTGATGTGTTCCATCTACCCTGCCTGCCTTTGATCTGCAAACATTTCCTATGGTATAAAGAAATGCCAAAAATATCAATGTAAAGACCAGCAAAAAGGGAAATAGTTGGACTAATAATATCAATTAGTTATTATTTTATTCACCTTTGAAAACAAAGTTATGGCTAAGGGACCTGTATATTTATGTATATGAAAAAGCAATAATAACTCAATGATTTTAGAGCTGAGCGATTAATTACATTTATAAATGCAATATAATACTAATGTGATCAATTGGAAGATATGTTGGTATCATTTTAAGTTTTAATATGTGATGGTAGCCTTTAAAGAAGAAAGGGCAACATCTTGAACACATGAATAAAAGAATGACATACAACACCCATTACAAAACAGCTGTATTTATTTCAGTGTTGCAGTGATACAAAGACAATGGATTTTGTGATGAGGTGCGGTAACATCGGGTAATGAGGTACACCAGCAGTGTATTTGTTTCTGTATTTTCTTATGATACACACCTTTTCTTTCACTGTAAATACTCAAACATAGTTAGCAAAACAATATTGACAATTCTCTATCTTGACATTCAGTTGTATATGGCTTCATTCATATACAAAAAAGTGAAACCACTAGACAACTTGCTATTTTTTGTGTGTCGGAACACTGTTTGATATAAGGGAAGAATGGTGGCCATTGCAATCCAGGCATATCACTACAACATGTTGGCCCATAAAAAAGGCATTTAATAATCACACAGGTAAAGAAAAAGAAAGAAATGGGTCATCTTTTGTGAGGTGCAATGGCTGACTCACTTGATTGAACTGGCATGGTGGAAATTACCAAGTACAACCCAGAGCTTTAAAGTCACAAACATGTAGTCAACTCAAGCCAAATTAAAGCTTTGGCAAGTGAAACTGTGATAATACTGCACACTTTCAAGAACAAAAGCCTGCTATGACATCTGAATACATTGGAGAGTTTACAAAACACCTGCAGGCATTTGTTGAAAAAGGTTCAGGAATTGGAAAGTACACAAAAATAATTATTAAATGCAACCACTTGATATACCCGGCAATCTCTAAGGAGCAATTATTGATCTGTGAGCAACAATGAGCCCAAGGTAACTACAACCCTTCTCTGCTCAAAGGCTACAGTTCTGAGGGTTTTACACATTGCTGATGTTTGAATGTCTTTTTTTATAGGAAACATTGCTGTGATTGGTTCTTTTCATAAGTAACCTAGATCCACTGACTGACTCACTGACCAAAACCTGAAAAAATAGCTGTGAGTAGCATCGTAATCACTACTGTCTGACATGAGACACACTGCCAAAGGGCAGCAGCACTGGCCCTCGCATCAGAAAGGCCAATGCTGTGACATTTTGTAATGTGGTCCTTAAAGAAACATAAGATAATTAAAGTTCCCCACCCCTGACTAAAACTTAAAAACTCAGAACTCGGGTTGTGAAATAACAGCACCATAAACTGTACAACCTTTGCTCAAACAAACTAAACGTGATTATTTACAGCCACAAGAGGGCAATGTGTAAACATACTGCAACCTACAAACAGACACCTAAAGTGCCGACATGTCCTTCTAAAAGAAAATACATGCCAGGTTCTTAACATCAACTGATATCTCTCTCTCTCACTCACACTCTCTCTCACACACACACACACGCACACACACACACACACACACACACACACTCTCTCTCTCTCACACAAACACACACACTCTCACACACACACAGTGTTTTACCTTGAATTTAGCTTGCACTGCACTGCACTGAGCACCAAACACATCGGTCATACATTAGGGTAAAACATTAAAAAACAAGTAAAACTTAAAGCACCCGCTCAGGGTAACATGGTCGAATGTAGAAAAAGTCAACAAAAAGGTCTTTGTTTAGGTTACCAAATTTGAAAAATGTCTGTGTTAAGGGTTTACTTCACTGAGAAGTTTACAGAAAATCCCCCAGGAGCAAAACATTTGAAACTGAAAAAGGTTTACCAGCAGATGCCACGTCAGGTCTGTTGGAGAGATGAGACAGAGACATGTTACATGCTTTTGAGAGTGTGATCTTCATTATTCAGAAAATAATCATAATCACTTTGATTACACTTGTTTGGCATCAACACTCAGATTATCTTAATTTCACACTGTGTATTTGTTAATGTGCTGTAACTGGTTGTGGCCTTTAGTAGGTGTTGCGATGCCTTGAGAAGGGAGTAAGAAAGGAGAGAAAAGAGCGAGGTTCATTTGGTTGTTGGTGTACTTGGCTGTGTTTGGACTGAACTAAAGTTATGAGCAAGAATCTAGAAGGTTCCAACTAGTTAATCATTGCATGCTTATATTATGGAGTGGAATTGTAATTAAACTGTGAATGGATGGTGCAACAAAAGAAAATGGCATCTGTATTTGTATCTGTATTTATCGTTAGTGTACCTTGGCTATAAAATCTCATTGTCCTCAGGGGTGACCTTCTCTTCTACTTTGCTGGTTGCTGCACCTGCAGTGTTGTCCTCTATATGAGCCAACATGTCAGCCATGAGGGCTTCCTCCAGCCGACGCCTCACGTTCTGCACCAGGTCCTCCTGCTTCCTGGAGGACACAGACAAAAGGAAAAAATGAGAAAGGAAGAAAGCAAAGGTTCACCACTGAGCGCACACAAAACGTTAATACATGAACTGTAATTTATCAATACTGTTAACATCAGAGATGGAATTTCACTTAGCATTTCTGTGGCTTTCATTTCATCAAACCAAGAAGGTACACAGGTAACCAGTCAGAGTGCATGTAGTTGATTAAAAATAATCAAATAACTGAATATGTACAGCTGGAACTGTTTACCAACAAGCAAGACCATGCTCCAATTTTCAAACTGACAGAGAGTTTAAGCTTCTATACCAATCAAGCTCCCCTCTGTTCCTGTGTTTTTCTTTTCTTTTTATCAAATAAAATGAAGTAGATGCTGACTCTATCCATTTTTTCTGTTATTGTTAACTGGTGTTAACTGTGAGGGTCCATCAAATTAACCCCCAAGTTATTAGTAAATGAATTCCCTTCATTCACATTGCAGTTGATGCCAAGTCTTACACCTAAATACTAAACATGATGTACTGCATGGGAGTA